>NC_138726.1:21962329-23162329 GCF_965113295.1 Leuciscus leuciscus | reverse complement strand
TGACAGAACCTGTACTAAAGCTTTTATTAACAGCGATGGCAATATTTCGGAATTAAATCTGACACTGATGTGGCCTTTTTCTTGCTTTTAAGATAATGTAGTGATCGTTATGTCGAATGTCAGCATCGGTTTAACTTTATTTATTTTAAAACAATTGTTTTCACTGAGTCCAAACAACAGTGGAAGGCAGTTAACTGCTCAAAATACATTATTTACTGATATTGCTCTATTATTATATATATTTTTTAAACTGTTTATTTTCACATTTCACAATTGCTCTATTATTTTTATGCAACATATTTCCTTTTAGGAGGGGCACATTTTTATGTAATTTGTGACATTCGCTCTGATAAGATCACCTGTAACCACAGGCCTCAAACCTCAAATCATCTGAAGACCAAAACAATGTCTGTCCACGAGTTGCTTGGAGTTTAATGCCTCAAACACTACCCTGATTTTTTATTTTTATTATTATTATTATTATTATTATTAAATGTAGTGTAATAAAATAAAATAAAATTCTTAGTCAAGTTTTTGCACACATATTTTTAAATGAAGTTCACAACATGAATTAGCCGCTCACCTTGCTCTGGCATCAGCTGTTTTGGCATCCCTCCACCTCCCCAACTCAACATCATTTAGGCATCTTGCTTCCATACTCATCATCCAAGCATTAGTAGTCCCATTGGGGGGGTATATCTAAGTTGAATATCTAAGTTTCTACATTGGAGCTCAGCAAGCCAAATACGCTTAACCTTATTAGCATTAAGATTATATGGACAAAGATTATATGGACCATAAATTTCACATATGGAATTAAGTAAACTCTAAGTTAAGTAAAATTAACAAAGAAAATAAGTCATTTTAACTTGGCCAGTAAAAGGTTGAGTAGTCTAATTTCTATTTCGTTGAAGTTTCCTTTGCAATACACTTTACTCAAACAATATAACAATGAATTAAACCACACTTTTAAAAGGTGTATGCTTTACTTGCAAACATAAGTAAATAATACAATATAAATATTGTGTAGACACCACATATAACAAATTATGCGGCACCTGAACACAGAGACCTCAATACTTGGTACACAATACACAATGACAGTAACATCTGATAGTTTGAGTATGAATGTGTCATTTTGAGTAGAAAATTAACTCCAAATGTCACAAAATGACAAGTTTCTAAACCTAACAACAAAAAGCAATGATAAAACAGTGTAAATACAACTGGAAAACAGCACACAAAAAAAAATCAACTGGCACAACTTGAAACAAAAATTCAAGGCCCAGTGCACAATGGGAACAGTTGAGTAGTTTTATTTTATAATTGTATAATGTTGATATTTACGTGTTCATTTCTACAAGCTTGAATTGAGTACTAATGTAGAATTTACTTTGTTTTTTTTTATTCTTGCCTAACTAACATTTTCATGTAGAAATTACATCTGTTTTTTCTGTAGTATTTACTTCACCACAAAATCATTTTTATCAGTGTAAAAAAAAAAATTAAAAAAAAAATGTCTGTAGTGTAGCTTTGATCAAATCTTTTTACGGTTACTTAAGAGGCACCGACACTAGAATTTTAGGCCTGAAATATATGACTGTCACAGAGTGGTGCAGGCAGAAGAAGATGAAGAAGAGTCAAAGTTCCAATGCAAACTTTTACTCATAATATCAATCATACAGGTACATAGAAGACAGGCAGAAGGTTCACACACACTTAATACAACGTAGATCGGACGAAGACTGACAGAACTTAAATACAAACACAGATTACACTGGTTAACAGAACACAAGTAATACAGATGACGATGATGACTATACAGGTGATACCAACTGAACTGATAATGACAGTAACCATGGAAATGAAGGAGTGGCGGGAAAAGAACAAAGGAAGACAGGATCAAAACACAAACTGAAAGTCTAAACATACACTGACACGTGATACAGACTCTGTAACAGACAAGATATGATACCTTTTTAACAGAAAAAAACAACACATACTGTACATTTAACATAAAACAATAATGATTCCAAATGTAAAATACACAATTTCTCCACGTTTCTGCAACAATGCAATTTCTGTGGTTCTACAGATTTAAAGTGGATGCTCTTTTCATCTGTGGTCACACGTCAAATGTACAGGTATGTACATATGCAAATGTACATATGCATTCACATGCATATGAAATGAAAACTGTTGTGTGACCATCTTTTTAATCTAAATGGGTAATTTTTTATAATTAGTATGTAGATAAATTCAACTAAAATATTTATATTTTTAAACACCTAATTGTTCAAACTTGTGTCATTGTACTGTTTTGGCACATGTTGGTTCTTCCTCTTTTGTTTGCCGCTTGGCTCATCTCCTCACCCAGCCAGGCTCCATTTGTGAATCATGGCAGTGAATTACAGCAGATTGGAGATTGGAAAAGCGGGCTGTGAACGCCCCCCCGTGTTATTCCCCAACCACAGCTCACATTACAGTACCGGACCTCTCAGCCAACCGTCCTCCGCAAGTTTACATGGGCAAAGCCCTCTCTCCCCACAACAACCAAAAAGATTACCCAAGTACACTTATTCTGTGTTATTTTAACTGCGCTCTCATTCAGCCCCGATTCATCCAAACATTGCTGAAAGAAAGGATAACAAATAAAGTGGTATTGCTGTGTAAATTCTCTGCGTGCCCACATTTTTTAACAATGTCTCATAAAACGGTGCCTGCAAGTGGTCGTAAAAAATGTTGTCTTCACTCAGTTCCTCTAACTTCGGCTTGGCCTGTTTGTAGTGAGCGAGAAAAAGTGCTGCGATCTGTGGGACTTTGTTTAACCCATTTGACATCTCTGTTTATTATATTTTGGGGGGAAAAATTATACATAAAGACTAAACTAAACTGTTAAGTGTTATAAGCTTATGTTAGAGCTCGGTTATAATATGGCAGTTCATATCATTCATACACACACACATATACATGCACAAACACATAAACCACCCTGATTATAAGCCCCATCAATTCAGTTGAGATCTATTTAAAGTGCACACACTCACGCCGTCCTTCTTTTCTCTCCGTCTCGTTCTCTCTCATCCTCAACGCAGCGCAGTAAGCCAACACCAGCGCTGTGATCCCAGTCTGTGCGGCTCTAAACCAGAGATGACATCACCCACCCCACCAAACCTCCCTCCATTTTCTCAAACAAAGCAGAGTCCAAACCCAGATCTATAATTGCAGTCTTAATCTGTACGCTGCCAGAAGCAGTATAGACCTCGGGTTTGGGGCTCGGCCAGCCTCGCACACACGCGCTCCCAGTTTGTCCCGAAAAAGGCCGAGGAGGATGGAGGATGGTCAGTCTCTGAAACCCACACTGAGAGCCAAGCATGCCATGGTGACCTGTTCAAAAAAAGTACAGATGCCATTTATTGGTCTGCATTTGTTCAGCCAAGAATTTCGATAATCACAGCGAATATCATATCACGCAATCTATTTGCTATTCAGTGCCCATGTAATCACCCTGTTTGGACTGACATTTATAGCTATATATGGGGGGGAAGGCTGTCTCAAGACAGGAATTAAAGCCTCTACCAAACATGACTGTAATTATACCCTTTCACTTGTGAGCGGCATTTTAAATGAAAATTTCTCTATAACGCGCTCAGGAATTTGCAGTGCTAGTGTTAGTGTCAATCTAGTAAAATTCCAAGGAAAACAACAACGTTGTCAGACAAATATATCACAAAGTTGGTGTACGGATCCTCCAGTAAGAATAAAACACTATTCCAGCTACTGATCTGAAATTCCATAGAGACTAAAACAACATTCCAGCTATTAACCTGGAAAGCAACTTTTTGTTCTCATGGGCTCATACGTGGACAACCTATTCCAAAAGTTGGAAACTCATTTATGATCCATCTCGGACAGTGTTTTGTGATGTTCTCACCAATTAAAATTCACAAGTTCTATGATGAGACGGAAGAGCATTATGCATGAGGATGCATCGATATGAAAACTGTGGCTGATCAACTGTTTTGTTCTGCTTAGTTTCATTGTGTTTTGGTTCTGTGTTCCCTATTTTGGATAGCCTGTGTTCCCCTGTCATTGTAAGATGACAAAAGCTACGTTCAGACTGTCAGTCCAAATACATTTTTTTTTGTGCATATCTAATTTAAATTCGATCAGATTTAGCAAGTGTGAACAGCAACAATAACAAAAAAACCCACATGAAATGAATCCGTTTCAAACTACATTCATGTGGTTTGAAATTCTATTCAAATCGCATTTCTGGAAATCTTTTTCAGTCCGACTGCTCTGGGCTGCGTTTCCCAAAAGCTTTGTAAGCCTTAATTGATCGTAGAGACCATTAGTGGCAATTGTTCTACGATCAACTTAGGCTATGTTCAGACTGTCAGTCCAAATCCGATTTTTGTGCATATCCGATTGAAATCCGATCAAATTTTTTACGCCACATAAAACATAAACGTCAGATGTTGTTATAAGAAACATGCTGAAAGTCACTGCGGAAACAAAGTTGTGTTGTTGCAAAGTGCCGGACAAGCAGAAAAATGACAATATATACGGAGACATGTTTTGAAACCGACGGAGGCGACAGCACGGAATAAAGGCGTATGCCTACCAATGCAAAGTCATTGCCAATGCAGATATTCCGGAAAACGAAAGAGCGCCATGAGCGGCACACAAATCAGATCTGAACAGTTGCAATACACAACTTTAAGCCTTTTTAAGCCATTAAATTGATCAAAAGTGACAAAGACTTTTCCAATGTTACAAAAATATTCTATTAAAATAAATACTGTTCTTTTTGATCTTTCTATAAATGAAAGAATCCTGAAAAAAATCCACAAAAAAATATTTTTAACATTGATTTAATTATAAATGTTTCTTGAGCAACAAATCATCATGTTATAATGATTTCTGAAGGATCATGGGACACTGAAGACTGGAGTAATGATGCTGAAAATACAGCTTTGCCATCACAGGAATAAATTACATTTTAAAATATATTAAAAAGTTATTTTAAATTGTGATAAAATTGCACAATATTAAGGTTTTAAATGCAGCATTGGAGAGCATAAATGTTTTCTTTCATTAAAAATGTTAAAAAACTACTGAACCCAAACTTGTCACCGCCAGTTGCAAGGAAGGGTGAAACGGGATCTAAGTCTATGTGCAGCAGTCTTTATTTTAGAAATAAACTCCAATCTACACAAAACAGAATCTCAGGAACAGAACAACAAACTTATTACAACGTAGAACTGACAAAACCAAGAGAGGGCTAATTATTAACTAGACACACCTGAACAGAACTAACTCAATCAGTAACCATAGAAACAAACAGGGAGGGAGGCGAACTGGGCTGCGTTCAGCCCCGACAAAACGTTGCACAACGTTTTTTAAACAGAAACGGTGATGCGTTGAACGCACTGTTCTGATGACGCAAGAGTTGCAACTATGGCAGCTGAGAAGGCCATTCTTTGTGAAGAATTTTCGGAGCCTGATGAAGTCGGTATAAATATGTGTTTAATACTACAAAATATGCCTGATGTTACAGTTACTGCACTTGAACACATCTATTTAGCCTCACATAGCCTACTTACTTTATTTGTAGTTCATACTGTTTTAATACCCTGTATTTTCTTTCTCATTTTTAGGAAAAGCACTTAATTAGGCCTACCATTGTTTATTTCTATACCAAATGTCATACACGATGCAATGAAGCTAAAAATATAACTACATCATTATGTTGATATCCTAGATTTTTACAATAAAACTTACGACAAACATGTCTTCTAATATCCTCAGTTGTTGCGTATACCGAGCTTCATCGAACACATTTGTAAATTACTTTCCTTGAACCCATTGTGCGAGTTCACTTTAATAAAGCTGGTAAGTCCCGCCCCGCTAACCCCACTGGACCTCTAGGTTGAAAAATCGTCAATGCAAGTGAATGGGAGAAAATAATTATTTTCTGGTCCCGTTTGAATTTTGCCATGAATGTGAACATATGTTGTCTGTGAATTTTTAATATAATTTTTCGTGTGAAGAATGCTACAATTTAGCGGGTTTTACGGATGGGCGGGACTTACCAGCTCTATTCGGTTGCTAAGTCGTGACGTAACCACTCTCCGATAATACTCTTTCCGGGTCCAAAGTCCAGGTCCTCTCTACCTACCTACCGCTTTCGCTAGTGTTTTGGTTATTATTGAGTGTTTTTACAATGCCGCAGTGCTGTGTCCCGTGTCCCGAACTAACTCACTTCAACCTCGTAAATCATCTTTTTTTTCATTGATGCCTGGACTCTACCCTTAATTATGCCACCTGAGTGATGAGCTACACTAACCACTCTGTTGGTGTTAAAGGAATTTAAACCCTTTTTGACCGCCAAAGGTGCCTCACTAAGAAGGACGTGATCGTAAATACATTTACAGGTTCCACCATTGTTATTTCTGGACGAGAGGAGCGCTTGGACCCGGAAAAGGCTAAACGTCACGCCAGACTTAACAATCGGATAGAGACAGAGCGCAACGCGTCATAATCTGAAGACCACGCCCACCGGGAGGGAAAACGTACTCGGTTACTAACGTAACCTCGGTTCTCTCTAGAAGAGGGAACGAGTACTTGCGTAAGAATATCTTACGCTAGGGGAAAACCTCTTTTCCTCGAGATATTGAAGCCAAAAATTATCCTTAATTTTGCAATAATGTAAAACGCATTGCAGCAGCATGCAGACATGGGCGAGACAGCTCGCGCGCCCATTGGCTGCTCTGCGGCAACTGCACCAGCCTATCGATAGAGGCTCCTCATGACGTCAGAACCAATGAGGGCGCTTCGCGCCCAATACGTCATGTCCCGCCGAAATCGGGTGCGGCCAGGGCTATAAATACGGCCCAGAGAGGCTGGTTTGGTCAGTTTTTTTTCATCGCTGAAGCGAATCAGAACATGACGCATGCACGGCAAGATACGCATGTACTCGTTCCCTCTTCTAGAGAGAACCGAAGTTACGTTAGTAACCGAGTACGTTCTCTTACGAGAGGTCTCTCGTACTTGCGTAAGAATATCTTACGCTAGGGGAACACAATGTAAAACGCCGTGCGTGCTTGAGACATAACACTAACGTCCCAAGGGCAGGTGCCCGGGGCTCATACAGTGCTTAATCACAAGGGACTCACAGAGAATCCGGGAAGAGGGGCTAGAATAGCATCATTCCTGTAACATTGAGCTCTGATAAGAGCATATTATATCAAGTGTTCCACACAGCCAGGGCGAACTCAGCCTGGACTGGTAAATATGGGGGACTAACGTATTGCCCACAGAAGTATATAGGCGATCAGTGATCGACGCTCTAGCAGTTTCAGCATCCCGAGCCGATAGCATCGGGCGGGCAATACTGAAAAATTAAACCGAGAGCAACCTAGCTTGCAAAGCGGGAACCTCGAGGTTATAAAACCTTATAAATGTAGACGGGGAGGCCCAGCCTGCCGCCATACAGATATCTTGCAAGGCAATCCCACTGGACCAAGCCCACGACGAGGCCATGCCTCTTGTGGAGTGCGCTTTGACACCTATCGGGCATTGCAGGCCCTTGGATGTGTAAGCTAGCGCTATAGCATCAACTATCCATCTG
The DNA here is from genome assembly GCF_965113295.1 of Leuciscus leuciscus. NCBI lineage: Eukaryota > Metazoa > Chordata > Actinopteri > Cypriniformes > Leuciscidae > Leuciscus > Leuciscus leuciscus. Next base: position 23,154,693 of record NC_138726.1, on the reverse strand, counting down.
GATAGACTCTGTTTTGATGCAGCTAGTCCCTTAGAACGTCCGCTGAACAAAACAAAGAGCTGCTCCGTCTGTCTGAAAACAGATGAGCGAGACACATAGGCTCTTAACGCCCTGACCGGGCAAAGGAAGCCTGCATCCCCTTCCTCTTCAGATACCGGCAGGGCCGACAGGGAGATAACCTGTGCCCTAAACGGTGTGTTGAGGGATTTAGGAACATATCCGTGCTTTGGTTTGAGTATGACTCTCGAGTCATTCGGCCCAAACTCCATACACGTCGCGCTCACTGAGAGCGCTTGCAAATCCCCTATGCGCTTCACTGAAGCGAGAGCCAGAAGAAACACTGTTTTGAAAGACAAGAGTTTCAGGTCTATTGACCGTATTGGGCCGAATGGGGCACCTTTCATGGCTTCCAGAACCGTGGAAAGGTCCCAAACGGGAACTGAGGGTGGTCTGGGAGGGTTCAGCCTCTTAGCTCCTCTAAGGAAGCGAATGACCAGATCGTTCCTTCCTAATGACTGGCCAAGCGGTGGTTCAGCGAACGCTGCTATGGCCGCCACATAAACTTTGAGCGTGGATGGGGTTCTGCCCTTATCCAGAAGCTCTTGTAAAAAGGAGAGAACCTCCGGCACCCCACAGCGTGAGGGTGAAGTGCCACTTGCTGTACACCAGCTAGTGAACACAGACCATTTTGAGGAATAGAGCCGCCTCGTAGATGGAGCTCTAGCCTGCGTGATCATGTTTAACACTCCCGCTGGGAGGTTAACAGGTACCCGTTGATGGCCCACACATGTAGGGACCAAAGCTCCGGGCGAGGATGCCAGATCGAGCCGTTCGCCTGCGAGAGGAGATCCCTCCTCACCGGTATCGGCCACGGGGCGGTACTCGTCAGCTGCATCAGGACTGGAAACCAGACTTGGTTTGTCCAAAATGGGGCGACGAGTAGCACTGGGCATCCGCTCTCCCTGATTCGCTCTAACACCTGGGGTAGGAGCGTGACAGGGGGAAACGCATAGAGCGGGCAGCGGGGCCAGCGCATCCCTGCTCTTGGAGAAGAATTCCTGACAATGAGCGTTCTCTTGAGACGCAAATAGGTCTATTTCCGCTCTGCCAAATGTCCTCCATAGCATTTTGACTGTCTGTGGATGTAAAGACCATTCTCCTGTCGGCAGATTGTTTCTGGACAGTCTGTCTGGTCCCACATTCAGATGGCCGGGCACATGCGCTGCCCTGAGCGAGCGCAGATTGTGCTGAGCCCAGACCAGGAGGCGTTCCGTCAGCCTGTGAAGGATTCTGGATCTGATACCTCCTTGGTGATTTATATAAGCCACCACTGACATGTTGTCCGAACGGACCAAGACGTGGTGTCTTTTTATCTGAGGACAAAAGCGCATCAGCGCGTTGTCGACTGCCATCATTTCCAGGCAGTTTATATGCAGAAGCTTTTCCCGTTCTGACCACTGGCCAAATAACGGTCTGCCCTCGAGCAGCGCTCCCCATCCCGAGGTTGAGGCGTCCGTAGACACCACCTTCACACTCGAGGAAGTCCCCAGGCTTACACCTGACCGGTACCAGTCGGTCACTGTCCAAGGTTTCAGAGCTGCGACGCATTTCTGATCGACCTTGAGGCGCGCGAGACCGGAGGTCCAAGCTCTGCGCGGCGCGCGCTTTCAACCTATACTGCAGCGGGCACATGCGAAGCAGACCCAGCTGAAGCACTGAGGATGCTGAAGCCATGAGACCCAGCATCCTTTGAAGCTTTTTGAGCGGGACTAAATAAGCGCCGTGGCGAAAAATCTCTGTCATGCGCTGAATACTTAGTCTGCGCTGCGGCGACAGCTGTGCTGTCATAGACAGCGAGTCCAGATCTGTGCCCAGAAAAGATATTTTCTGACTGGGAGACAGTGAACTCTTTGCCCAATTGACTGTGAGACCTAAATTCTCGAGGTGATCGAGTAATATGGTCCTGTGTTCTATGAGCTCCGACTGTGATCGAGCTAGAACCAGCCAATCGTCCAAATAATTCAGCACTCGTATGCCTCGGAGCCTGAGGGGTGCGAGCGCTGCATCCATGCACATCGTGAATACCCGAGGTGCCAGGGATAGGCCAAATGGCAGGACTGTGTACTGATATGCCTGGCCCTCGAAGGCGAATCTCAAAATTCGCCTGTGACGTGACGCTATTTGTATTTGAAAATAAGCGTCTTTCAGATCTAACGACATGAACCAGTCCCCTTGGCAAATTTGCGAGAGGATTTTCTTGGTCGTGAGCATTCTGAACCGTCGTTTCAGAAGTGCTTTGTTTAGTCGTCTTAGATCTAAAAATGGGTCTGAGACCCCCGTCTTTTTTGGGTACCAGAAAATATCTGCTGTACATGCCCCCTTCGCTCTGAGCTTGTGATAGGGGTTCTATAGCCCCTTTGCTCAGTAACTTCGCTATTTCGGCCCGAAGTAGGTGTGCTACTTCCTTTTTCACCGTAGTATCGATTCGCGCCGCTCTGCGTTGCGGGCGTCGACCGAACTGTAGCGAACAGCCTCTTTCTATAATGTCTGGCACCCACTTCGAAACCCCGGGTAGCCTTGCCCATGCGTTTGCACGAATGGCTAGGGGTTGAATGCGAAGCGCACTCTGGTCGCTCAGCGACAGAGGGGCTTCAGTGTGCTGCAACATAAGCGTCGCGCTTATGACATTTGAGGCAGGGGGCGCGCTGATAACAGCGGGCAGATTGCTCGCGCTCGACTCCTCTGCGGTGGTCAACCGAGAGGGGGAGGGCTGGGCGAGTCCCGTAAGACCTGTCATGTCTATGTGTGAATGTGGGCGTGGGATAGCGGGCACATTTACAACACTGAGAGCATTGTCTGCCTGAGCAGAGCGAATGCATGTTGGTTTCGTTTTGCAGAAACCTTGAGACATGCAGAACGTAGTGTTTGTGGGCACTGGGCAGTGGGCACATTTACCACATTTAATGCGCAATCGATCTGGGTCGATTTCATGTGCGCGAGCCCTGTGCGACGGGCTGTGTTCCTGTGTAGGAATGAGCACTGGGCAGTTGGCATTTCGTCTACACTCATAACACCATCGGCCGTGGCCGGAACACCAGGAAATACACTCTATGGGATTTATCTGGGTAGCCGTAAAGCGGCGTTTGTGAGCAGGCAAGCGGGCTGTGTCGCCGACTTGTTTACTGCAGAATACACTGGAACAGTCGCATTTACTGGAACTGAACGAGCGAGAAGTTGCCATAGAAACAGAGAGCGTCAACATGCTGGCGTTTGTTTGCAGGTGTGCGTGTATTACAGTAGGCTCGTCCACTGCAATATTGACATTTCCAGAGAAATGTGTGAGAATGGAGGTAGTGGCACGGAAACCATAGAAACGGTGCTTGGGTGCAGGCGAGCGGGTTGTACAACGCGCTCGTTGGCTGCAAAAATACACATCTGCAGTCGCCTTTCAGGGAACTGACAGAGCGAAGTATTGGAGGCATAATTAATCTGCCGTCAGACCGAGATTCGAACCCCGGTCTCTCGTGTGAAAAACCAAAAAATTCCGCCACTGAGCCACAGGGGGGAACACAAAGGCTTTCTGATGCAAGCATATAAGAGCGTCATGATTGACGCGTGAATGGGGCGCAGAGGCAGGGTAGCTTTCTTGTACGTAAAGAAAAACTAACCCCGACCGTCCGCTTCCAGCCTCCCCTGTGAACGGCGCATTTTGCGCGGCTCGAACAGAGGGACAGAGAAAGCTAGCCCCGTGACCGTCCGCTCCTGACATCCCCTGTGAACGGCGCGGTTTGCGCGGCTCGAACAGAGGGAGAGCAGGTATCATCCTCCAAGCAGGCAAGGCAAGCGGGCGCACCGGCGAGCTTTGCGGGTTGGGGGGGAAAGGGGCGTCTTGAAAAAGACGTCCGGCTCTTTTAGTGCAATGAGAGTGTGTGTCGCGGCGGCGAACACACACACATACACAAAACACAGTAACAGAGAAAAGGATATGTACGCCGGAAAGCGTCAGCAGGAACGGCGACTGAAGGCGGCGAGTTGTCGACCGGCAGCTTCAGATGCAGAGTAATCCCGCTGGGTGCTTGTAATCAGACGGCGCGGCTTCCTCTCAGGATCCAGCGATGCGTGAGCCCGCTGAAGAGATAAAAAACTGACCAAACCAGCCTCTCTGGGCCGTATTTATAGCCCTGGCCCCACCCGATTTCGGCGGGACATGACGTATTGGGCGCGAAGCGCCCTCATTGGTTCTGACGTCATGAGGAGCCTCTATCGATAGGCTGGTGCAGTTGCCGCAGAGCAGCCAATGGGCGCGCAAGCTGTCTCGCCCATGTCTGCATGCTGCTGCAATGCGTTTTACATTATTGCAAAATTAAGGATAATTTTTGGCTTCAATATCTCGAGGAAAAGAGGTTTTCCCCTAGCGTAAGATATTCTTACGCAAGTACGAGAGACCTCTCGTAAGAGAACAGTGCAACCGTCTCCATTGACTTTGCATTGCGAGAGGCTGCCACCTTGTCATTTCTTGCTTCTAACAAAAGACAGAATAATGCCTAAAAGCTGCTATGTGACAAGGTGTACAGCAAACAAGCTAAGAAACCCAGAAATAAGTTTTCATAAGCTGTCGACCCCAAAAAACGAGCGTTTGAGGACATAAAAGTGGATACAGGCTGGAACGAATGGGTAAATTGTGGGATCCTTACACTCAGTATGCACTAAAAATACACCACGTGTGCAGTAAGTTAAACATTTGGTCACTGGTGAGTCAAATATCCAAATGTCAGTTTTATATATTATATTTCTGTAAGATAAACTATCATGTGTTGTCGATCACGGTCTCCTCCAGTGGCGTACGTTAGTTCTCAGAGTAATGAGACACGTGACGCTCTGTCTCAACTGCCTGTATCCAATTTTATGTCCTAAAACACTCGTTTTTTGGGGTCGAGTGCTAATACAAACGTATTTCTGTTTTTTTTTTTTGCTTGTTTGCTGTACACCTTGTCACACAGCAGCTTTTAGGCATTTTTCTGTCTTTTGTTAGAAGCAAGGAATGACAAGGAGGCAGCCTCTCGCAATGCAAAGTCAATGGAGACGGTTTGATTGTTTTCCCCCCGGGTGTGGGCGTGGCCTAAATACGCTCTGTCTCTATACCGCGTGCTTTATATACATGTTGCTGCTGATTGGACTGCAGTTCTGACACACCCACCAAACAAGAGAAAACGTATCTCAAATCCCGGTGCACGCCGTTTCCAGGAAACATGACGTTCAACCCAGAAACCGTGGCAAAACGTTGCGCACCGTTTTGAACTTGAATGTGCCCCAGAACTTAGGTTACGTTTACACGACAAGTGACAACGATATGCTTAAAACTGAGAAGTTTTCCATTAAGGGGCTGTTTACACGACACTGTTTTCAACTAAAAACGTAAAGCTTTTTATGCGTTTTGGCTGTTCATTACGACAACGGCGTTCTGGGTGCCTGAAAACGCTAACTTTTGAAAACGGGTTTCAAAGTTCCCCTTTTTGAAAACGGTCTCCGTGTAAACAACAAAAGCGCGACAGTGACAGTTTTCCACCTACAGACAACACCATTGTCAAAAACGACCCCCATTCACACGAATCCGTGAAAACGACTAAAAACGCTGTATTCTGCTGCCAGGCTGTTAGATGGTGATGAAACACATGTGCATGACGTCATCATTTTTAGAGATTTTTTTTTGTTGTTGTTAACATGGAAACCCGTTTTCAAAAGTTTTTTTTCAAAAGTTTTCTGGCACCCAAAACGCCGTTGTGTAAATGAACGGCCAAAACGCAAAAAAAAGTTTTACGTTTTTAGTTGAAAACAGTGTCGTGTAAATAGCCCCTCGGACATTCACAGAACAGGAAAACATATCAGAAACAAACACAAAACGTGACAAAACTTTTGGAATATTTAATGATTCCAATAAAAAAATATCTTACATAATCGACCGATATGAGATATGTTTTATGTGTTGCAGAATGATCTAAGAAATTGGGAAATTAAACATTTCTGAACAACCACTGAATCTCCAGTTACATGTGACCCTGAGGCAGGAAAAGCTTTGGGTCTAACTAATCACTAATTTTCATTTTTCACAATTTCCTTATTCCAATGGCTATGGTCCTAAAAATTAACCTCCATCATTAATAAAAGCTGAAAGGAAAACCCCACCATAGGTTATTCAGTTTTTCTGACCACTACATAGCTTTTTGCAGTTCTTGTAGAGGTTAATTTCTCCACAGCAAACCTCATGATCGAGCACCCTATTAAGGGTTCTTCCAAGGTCTTGCGAGCCAGCAGTGGACAGCCATGTGTTCCGTTGCTTCTTCCAAAGTTCCACGACTTTTCCCAGAATCCTCAGTCCCTGCCAGGCCGTATATTGTGCTGTCATCTGTTGCACTCTAATGAAAAGTCATGGAAGACATTGGTTGCATGTGTATACTTTTAAAGGCTTAATTTATAGGCCGTGTTAGCGGACAGTATGCAGCATGAATAAAGTTGCTATATGCAGTCTGTTAATGTTCCTGCATATGTCTTACTCATATCTCCAGCATTATAATTAATACTGTGGGTCAGATTCTTCAGCTCACAAACCGACTGGATTGTGTGGTTTGAATATTTACTTTTGACCGTGCATTGTGGGGGATCATATGTGCAGTAAAAACCAGTTCAGTAACTCAACAACCCACCAATGAAAACACACTGGTGTCCAAAGCAGAGATTTAAAAAATCAAAATCATCTTCCTGTCTACTGATGTTGGGCATATTTTAAATAGAGTCTCAGACTATATATTCACAATTTTTTTATTTTTTTTATTTTTTTTTTTTATGTCAAACAAACATTTTCACGTAGACATCTGATATATTGCCTGTTTATTGTTATTTAGCTCTTGAGGCAAATTTTGAAAATCCATGGCAGGATTTCTGAATTAAAGTCATCGAAATAACTTTACCTTAAAAAAAAAAAAAAAAAAACTTTGATATGGATTTGAAGTGTTTTCAAGGCTGAAATTGTCAGTTGTTAATGAAAGTTTGCTTACAAGGAGCACCTTGAGCCAGGCTGAAAAGAAATGTAGCCTGAGGCCCCTCACAATTTATTACCCCACTGATACTAATCTGAAGGGCCTTATTAAATTCATATTGTGCTATTTAACTGACAGCCAGGTTATAGGAGAGGCAGTCAAGCCAAACATTTATTTCTTAGACTACAGTCTGACTGGTCATCTTCCAATTTAAGATCACCCATTAAAGCAATATGACACAAACAAGACTAGGGCATAGGCACAAAGCCAGCTGATATTCAGTCCAGCAGAAAGATTGCGCGTGTTAAAGTCAGCATGAAACGGAAGTTGTGATAGTCTTTTCTTATAGTGAAGTATGGCCTCAAGAAAACATGTAGGGCGAGACTTGATTTTGTCTATCAGGAATTGAATGGATTGCTGGATCATTGTCATTGGCTATGGCTGTCTTCTGTACTGTAAAACATTATATGATCAATAATTTATGACAACATATGTTTTTACATTGCTTTAACGCATCAAAATAAGTTAAGCAGTTTTCAAAAATGTTTACAAGTTATACAAGATTCAACTATTTAAAAGTCAGTTTAATGAAATTTAAGTTGAAATGACAAACATCCAAGTTGATTGTACTTAAAAATTTAAGGCAGCAACTTTTGTTAACAGTGCATGTTTAGTCAATTAAAAATTAAAAATACATTACTGGAAAACAGAGATGCCACTTTCTTCCGACTGCAGCTTCGCTCAGTGATTCAGCACAGGTGGTAAACAGTTACACACACACATATACACCCCATTAGCTTTTCATTAATGAGTTGCACTTGTGTTTCTCATGCTGAAGATTCTCCTCCTGTTCCCAACAAGCCCCTCGATGGCTGGCATGTGCCATCTGAGCTAGCAAAGCCTCCCAGAGCTCATTTTCCCAGACATTACCAAATACTTATGCTGTCTGTTTCCACAAGGCTCCTTTAGCTGGTAACCCGAGAGTGAAACAATCGGTCCAATTATGTTGTTTTGAGAATAATATCATTGGGGATGAAGAATGTGAGTCATGCTTTGGTAAGTGTGTTTCTTTAACAGCGTGTGAGTACACGTTTACTCGAGGAGAGAGAAGTACGGTGAGCTGAAAATGTGTGGAAAACAAAAATGCCTAATGAGTAAGTAATTAAAAGTTGAATGTATAAATAGAGTAATGGCATCACTGAAACTGGATCGAAGAGTGGAAGTGATTCATTCCAGCTGTTGACACTCCAACAGTAAAAACATGACATGCAACTTTAATTGGAAAAATGTTGCTTTCAGTTCCCCACACCATTGAACACTTACAAAAAAGAAGTTTATTCAAGTGTGCTATTAGTATACCTCTTTTAAACTAATAATATGAGAGTATAGTTTCAGCCTACTTATGTACTTCTGGATATACTTAAATTTATACTTAAACTTGGCATATACTGATAAGTACAGAACAGTTTATTTGGCCTGTACTTGTACTTTATACTTTTCTTAAGTATATCTTTATCAAAAGATTTTTTAGTATTATATTGTGTACTTGACTTGTGTTTACCCTTTTGATAGAGCACCCTATTAAATAATAATACAAAATCACACTTTTTTCATACTTTTTGTTGCTGCTTTTAGGTAGTACTCCAGCATGTTTAACAGTATATACTATCTCATAAACATAAATGTTCAAGTTTAGTCAAGAGGGTAGGCTAACTTTGGGATGGGAAAGCTTACAGTAACACTGGGAGAACTGAACCTGATCTTTTTTAAACACAGTGCTATTAACCCACACAGAAACAGATACACATGTGTGAGTAAATTATAAATATGATGTTAAGTTCACTTAAAGGATGTATACTTCCAGTATAAAAGACCAGGGCCCATATTCTTAAAGTTTCTAAGAATCCTCTCAGAAAACACATAATTTAGCTTAAAAACTTCTACGTAGGAGTCTTAGCTTAAGAGTGATTCGGGACCGATCTGAGAGCAACTCTGAGCAAGGAAAAGACGACAGTTTTCATCTTAGTGAGGAGGCGGGGCTGATCCCATTGCTACGTATGACACAATCTTTTGAAGATTGTGATTGGTTGGTTGTCCAAGAAGGAAAAAAAAAGAGCGATTTTAAGTATAGGGTCTACTCTCTCACACACACACACACACACACACACACATTATATATATATGTATTTTTTTTTATTTACCATGTTGTTAATTTCCTATAAGGTATTTGATTGGTTTAGAATGATAAAAATTGTTCCACTCTTTCCAATTACACTGATTGCTGGCATGTCCATTTAAGTGGTGGTTTGAATTGGTTTCAATGTAGCAATCATGGAATCAAAAACAAGAAGGATGAGAGAGCCAGACTGGACAGAGGAACAGTGTTTGTTTACTGTTAGCCCAGTTAGTGGATGAACACAAGGCCATCCTTAAAAGGAAAATTCGGGCCGGGTGTCACAGCATGGGGCAAGAAGCAGACGTAGGAGCTTATAGCGGTTAATAATAGAGTGTTTGCACCTACGTCACGGTTTGGTCAGTTACCTGGATGTGCGGCCATATTGGAGATACTCAGATGTAAACAACAACATGGATTGCACTGTTTATGTACTACTGAACACATTGTTACGCTAATTTATGATATCTAAACCACGGAAAAAACACGTGGAAGCTGCTAAATCATCAATATAGAGAAGGACTTAGTAAGCAGGAAAGAGCGCGAAATTTTGACAAACTAATGTTAATGTGGTAAAAATCCGAACGAGCTAACGTTAGCTTCTTAGTCGTGGACTAACGACCCGACAATTCTTACTTCTATTTCTTATCCCGACATAGGCTTTGTTGTCTATTTTTGTTCATATCCGATTGAAATCTGATCAGAATTAGCTAAAATCACATGAAATCCGTTTCAAGCTACATACATATGTGGTTTGAAATCCTATTCAAATCACATATCAGGAAATCTGCTTCAGTCTGAACGCTCTGATCGGATTTCTTAATGTAGTGATTACTTTAATTTCTGGCCCTATGTTATCTGTCGGAGACGTTAGCGTGTCTCTAATAAGATCCTTCACAAACATGATCCCTGCACGATCTAATCTATAGCGTCTTATTAAATCACTGTCATCCATTGTCTGCAACACATTTCTTCTCCTTCGTCTTTCTGCCATTTTCTCCTCTGCTAAAGAAACTCATAAGCCTCTTAAAAGTCCTCGTCCGTACTCCTAACAAATTTGACCTTGAGACCTCTTTTAAGGGTTAAGATGCTTTCTGAATTACTTTTTTCTTTAGTAAGATTTTGTAATACATTTTAAGAGTAAACGGCCACATTTCTAAGAATTTTCTTAGAATTTTGTTACTAGGAGCTACTCTTTGCATTAAGATTTTTTATGAATACGGGCCCAGTAGTTTACTGAGAGTAAAAGTGTACTTTTATAAGCTAAAATGTGAGCTATATACATATAGTATAGTTAGTAGATTAACAGTATAATTATAAGTTCACTTGTAGTTACATTCATATAGTTGCTATAGAAAAGAAAAAAACGTGTTACTGGTAAACTTGCCATTTTAGCCCCATAAGTATTGAAATACACTTACAGATTGTTTCAAAGCAGTTTCACGGTAATAAACAGGAAACTAATGATCAATGTAAACTTCATTCAAATTATGCCGTAAACCAGCTTTAAAAAGACAACACTGTCATTATTCAGCTCCAGTAATTTCAATGTTGATTCAGTTCAGTTCAATAACAGTGTTGGTGTTGCAAAATTCATCAAATATGAAACAAAGTCGAATCAGCTATGAAGCAGCTTTACAGAAGACAATAGTGTCATCATCCATCTTAATTCAGTTCAAGTTTTGTTCTCATCCATCAGTGTCAGTGTAGTCAAATCGATAATATTACTGAATATTAAGTGTACCTACAAGAATATGTAGAAAATGCACTTGAGCTTTACTCAAGTATACTTCTAATTTGTAAGGGAATACTTTCAAATACAAACACCAACTATGGATCTACTCTATCCATGTCTGATTTTGGTTTCATCTGAGTACTTGTTTTTCCCAATGGAAATAATTTCTGACATTTCCCAATAGCTTTGGCTGGAGTGTCGGTTTGCGTCCCATTGCTGTTAAAAAACTCTGACAAGTTAGAAAAGTGCAAAAGAGGCTTCAAGTTTGTCTCCTGAGTTCATATCAGCAGCACAATCTGTGGACAGCTGTACAATAGAGCCGCAACAGAGACAGTGACTTATGAAACAGCCATCTGACTCCCTGCTATGAGTGTTTAACTCTTTCACAACTAAACCTGATGAAAACCTTGATTCCTTAAGGAGGATGAAAGCCCACAAGCGCACTTGAAAAATGATTTTCCACGCACAGCCTGATGTGGAGGATTCCGTCGATCTTGTTTAGAGGCCTGTCGGGTAACCAAGAATGTTGCTCTGGTCGCTCTAGCAGTTTTTTAACATTTCCCCATTGTGGCGGCCTCTGCTCGCATCCGAGGCCTTGTCGTCGTTTCAGGAATCTGTGAGGAATGAGTGGAATTTTGCGCTTTTCTCAGCCTCCGCTTCTCTTCACTTCGGGTTGTCCGAATGGCCGGGGCCCTTACGTTTTTCTTTTGTTTTTTTGAATGGCGACCAACAATAACAACATCCCATAAACAATGGAGTTGGTTGAGTTAATGGGGAGCGGGGGTGGGGGGGTGAAGTGTTATTGCGTTTGGCAGCTGCTGCGCTGGCAGGCTCTCAACTGAGGGTTAGCAATGTGCTCTTTGTGGTAGTGAGGAGATATTATGTCAGTTCTTGGATATGCGGCAGGTCCCGCGGGACAGAGGACTCTGCATCCTTTAGTAAACCCCCTCTGTCTCTTCTCCGTTCCTTTCTCACATGCATTCATTTTAACAGACACAATGCCATTGACAAAGCACCTGAAGCAACTGTAGGTCACTCACACATGGTTAAATAGCAAACTAACAACGCAAAGGTTAAACACTTTCCTGGTGTACTTAATATTTAATTTGCTATATGTAAAGTGGCTGAGCATGATATCTTCGTGTCGTACTTAGCGTTGTGTTTAGCCTGTGCTAGATCTCATTCATTGGACCCTCACACACAAAGCGCTTCGGTAAAAAGGGGCAGGGCCTTGGGCCTCGTCGATGCACAGGTGCTGTCCCGGTCCCGCTGCCATGACAACAGGTCTTGGTTGGCGCAGGGTCCTGGCCGAGGTGTGCTGCTCTCAGGTTACAGATTTTGAAACTTTTGAGGGCCAAATGACTCTTCCAACTCTCAGTGCCAAAGTAACACAATAAATCTAATCAGGAACAATAGCAACACAACTATTACAAAAGCACAGTTTAGTGGTGAAAATGTCCCTAGTGAAAATTAAATGTACCCAAATGTATTTGAAATACATTAATTGTATGCTAAGTATACTACACATACATTTACATATTTATGTACTTAATATAAATACCCTGCCATTGTACGTTTGGTATACTAAATTGGTTTACTTAAAGTCTGCTAAATTGGAACAAATAATTTTATACTTAAAGCAGTTTTACCGGAACTTTAGTTAACCGGAAATAGAGCTGAGGTCCAACTAAAGATATACTTAAGTATATTTAATTGTGCTAAAGTGGAACTATTGCAAGTACTTTAGGTACACTTTAAATATCTTGCATTTAAGACTGATTTTATACAGAGATCATACTATCCATACTAATTGTGATATTAAAACACATTTTAGGCTTAATATTAAGAAATGTGCCTTGTGCAATAAAGAATTTAACTATTTAAGTAAAAAATGTAAGTATAACTATAGTTTTTATTTCAGTAAGTCTCAAGCAATATGTCAGTAAATATGTTAACAGATTTGTAGTATACTTAGTATGAAATAAATACAATTTTACTAGGGGTATTAACAAAAAAAAAAAAGTCTCCTGTGTGCAAATAGCAATACTAACAGAAAACAAAGGTTTTGTGTCAGATTTGAGGTTTTTAATAGAGGTTTCTCACTTGTGTAATACATTTTCCTATAAAGCATGATAAACTATAACCAAAGGTCTGAAAATATTCTTCCCAGAAGATGAAGTGTGACCGCCATCTAGTGGTCATATTTCTGTGAAACAAATAGGCAAGTTGAGGAACAGTTCCAAGATGTTTTATTCATAATAGATAGAGAACAATATTATGTCACTCTGTACATACACCAGAATTAATTAACACAACTCATTAAAGTGATTCATGAACATAATATTTTTAAGTGCTGACTAACAAAGCAAAACATTTTTAGATTGTTGATCAGTCATTCTAGTTTCACACCCTTAAAGCCTCATTTGATGCATGGTGGCAAAAAGCTATTGTAAGTGCGTCACAAATACGCAATCCTCCTCACTGAGTTACACACCAGTCCTCATGTTCATTCATTCAGTTTTCATCCACACATGTATCACTGGAATCATGATTTTGGCTTGTAGGGATCAGACCAGATCTTCACACCTAATTCAAATAGGACACATAACAGGACAATCATATAAAGAAACTATTGTACGTTAAATAGCATTCATTTGGGCCTAATGCAAATAAACTGTAGTAGGCTATGTACTAGAATTCCTGCCACTAAACGATCATACTTAAAGCTTCAAACTAGTATGAATATGTCAGGTATCACATTTATGTTTACAGTTTTACTTGCTAACAGTGTAATAAATCACAACACTTAACAGATATCATAAAGAGTGAGCATGACTTACCAACAGGCTGCACATCTGCTTGATTGACTCCAGATCGATTCGTCTTCTGGACCTGCTCTGTAAACACATGAGCAACAATTCAGACTCTAGAGAATTCAGAAAACTTTTTATTTGGTGAATCTTGCAAAAACAAGACCCTTCCACTTTACTTTTGGGTTTCCTTTTTGTTTGTTTGAGCTCCCATTTTATTATTATTTTTTAAATGTTTAAAACAATAAAAATAAAAAAAGTTTTTTAATTTAATCTCAGTGTGGTATTTTGATGTATTATTTAAACATGTTAATATTTTGAATTAGATTATATTTTTATGATTTGCTTTTATTTTAATTTGAGTTACAGTAATTGTTTTTGTCATGTTTAATCCGTTTTGTTTTTAAACGTCTGTATATTTTTTATTAAGTTTTACTTTTTAGAGTTAGTTTATTTAGTTTTTTTATTGCAGTACTTCACCTTAAGCTAAAGAATGAGAAATGTTGTCTTGGCAGCTTGCAGAAATAAAATACGTTAAAAATGTTTTATTTTAGTACATGTTTTTTTTATTTCAAGTCATCAATGTAATTTTATTTAATTTAATTTTTCTAGTTAATTATAATATAAAGTCTTATTAAGGTAACGTTACTTTAAAAATAGAAGTCGTTTCCATTTAATTCAGCGTAGATAAAAGACAGCAAAACATTCTACAGTCAGTCAGTGACGTATAGTATAAATTCTTCACAAATAGTCTATTATTTACATTAATGTTTTCACTAACTTAACGTACCTGCACTGGAACTGACACTGATTATAAGACTACTGGGTCACAAAATGCAACATAATAGAACGTGATGTTATTTTAGATTACATAAATTTACAAACAACAACAACACATGTGCAGTGTCATAATGACTAACGTCAGTGATACAGACTTACTGTAGTCTTCAGAGTGAGTGAGAGGGTGGAAAAATATAGGATAAAAAGCCACAGCCACAGCTGCAATAAAGCCTCCAAATATAAGCGTTATCCTCTTATTTGTGGACATGATTTTGATAGATTCACCTCATCCGAGGACAAAAATCAACTCAATCTAGCTTTTCCGGGTTGAAGTTCACATTTTAAAAACAAGTTTAAAGTCTTCTATTAATCGACAGTTGTTCTATATTAAAAGTCTATATTCAAAATGATTCTCATTTTAAATATTATTTACATACATATGATATTATACTCGTAAATGTTTTATGTGTTTTAAAAATGTATGTGCTAACGGTATGGCAGAATAAGAATTGATAGCGGGACTTTTATTCTGTCGAATGTTCTCCCGTCATGCAGTGTGTGTAGTGTTGCTGTGTCAGTGCGTGCAGTGATCGCTGTCTTTCATCAGTAATAATGTCCGGTAGTAACTCATACAGACTGCGCTGCTCTCTGCCCGCGCACGAGATGGATGTCAGGGGTCTCGCCGCTGCCGCCTTTCCGGACGGAGCCTTTGTGTCCGTGTCCAGAGACCGAACCGCTCGGCTCTGGGTACCGAACCCGAGGTACATCTCCACCAGCTTCCTCCTCCTCCTGCTGCTGCTGTGTATAATATCGTTACCCTGTTTACTTTTGTTTCCGTCGGTTACTAAGCTAAGTGGTTTACAGGTTGTAGAGTTAATGTATTGAGATGGGCTGCCAAATCAAGTGAAATTTGCCAACTCATGAGCATCATATCTGAAACGAAACTGACCGGTGTTGGTTTCCTGACATACTCCACTCCACTAATGTAACGTTAACGTTAAAGGAATAGTTCACCCGAAATGAATAAGAAATTATTTACTCACTGTCTTATTGTTCCAAACTCGTATGGATTTTCTTTCTTCCTGCATATATAAAACATTTTTTTCATAAATGGCCGTAAAGGGTGTCATTTTGCCTTTTGTGATCCACCGAAGAATGTCATACACATTGTTGACAGAATTGTAATTTTTGGGTGAACTGTCCCTTTAAACTTCTCTAAGCGTTCTCTGGATTCGATTCATATTCAATTAGACAAAAGTTAAAAACAAAACATAAGTAAAACAAATAAATAAAATCATATATATACACTACAACTCAAAAGTTTGGTGTCAGTATTTTTATTTATTTTTTCAAAATAAAAGAAGAAAATAATAGTTTTATTCTGCAAGGATGCTTTATATTGATCAAAAGTGACTGTAAAAACTTTTACCTGGTTACTTCAAATAAATGCTGTTCTTTTAAACTTTTTATTCATCAAAGCATCCAGAAGAAAATATTTCACACACAAATATTAAGCAGAATAACTTTTCAATATTGATAACAATAATTTTTTGAACAGCAAATTAGCATATTTGAAGGTTTTATGAAGGATCATTTGACACTGAAGACTGGAGTTATGATGCTGACATTTCAGATGTGCCATCACAGGAATGAATTCTGTTTTAAATTATATTCAAGTAAAAAAATGGTTGTTTTGTAATTCATTATATTACTGTATTACTTTTGATCAAATAAATGCAGCCTTGCTGAGTAAGATAACTTCTTTAAAAAAAACATTTAAAAAATCTTACCAACCACAGACTTTTGAATAGTAGTGTATGAAGGATCAATTTTAAATGCATAATAAAAACAGTCCTATTAAAAATGACATAAACGTTGTTAACATAGCTAACTCTTCTGTATTTTGTTGCAGTGAAAAGCAGGCCTTTACTGAGATGCTCTGCATGAACGGGCACTCAAACTTTGTGTCTTGTGTGTGTGTCATCGCTCCGAATGAAACATATCCCCGAGGGCTCATCGCCACTGGAGGACACGACAACAACATCTGTGTGTTTTCACTAGACCGACCAGACCCTCTGTTCACCCTCAAGGGTCACAAAAACACAGGTACTGTCCACTGCTAATTATTTATTACCGTGGTTTAACTGCATGCAGATGTTCTTGAAATGCCCTGGAATGATTTCTGTACCCATTCCTGCTGTTTTTGTGTGTGTTTACAGTCTGCACACTCTCAGCTGGCAAATTTGGCACAATACTGAGTGGCTCATGGGACACTACAGCCAAAGTCTGGCTCGGAGAGAAGTGCATGATGACTTTACAGGTAAAATGCCAGGGTTCTTGTTCTTGGTATCACCACAGTAGGTCCAATATCCATTTGGGAGCACAACATGTGCAGACTATCTTCCCAAATTGTTTTCACAAGTTCACACTTACTGTACATGCAATCGTATAGAGTTAAAGGGGTAGTTCACCCAAAAATGAAAATTCTGTCGTCAATTTCTCACGTGATGTCGTTCCAAACCCGTAAGATTTTCGTTCATCTTTGGAACACAAATAAAGATCTTTTTGATGAAATATGAGAGATTTCTGTCCCTCCATTGACAACTACGCAATTACCAATTTGACGCTTCAAAATGTTCATAAACAGATCGTAAAACTAATCCATATGAATTAAGCGGTTTAGTCAAAATTTTCTGATGAGACACGATTGCTTTATATGATGAACAGATTGAATTTAGGCTTTTATTCACATTTAAACATTCATCAACTCACACATACGTTGTGGTAAACGGAAGCTCAAGCATGTTCTCTTTACCACAATAACCAATGAGGTTCATTCTCGTGTTACGCAGCGCGTTTGAGCTTCAGCAAGAACCAATGAGGTTCATTCTCGTGTTTAGCAGCGCGTTTGAGCTTCAGCAAGAGCCAATGAGGTTCATTCTCGTGTTACGCAGCGCGTTTGAGCTTCAGCAAGAACCAATGAGGTTCATTCTCGTGTTTAGCAGCGCGTTTGAGCTTCAGCAAGAGCCAATGAGGTTCATTCTCGTGTTACGCAGTGCGTTTGAGCTTCAGCAAGAACCAATGAGGTTCATTCTCGTGTTTAGCAGCGCGTTTGAGCTTCAGCAAGAGCCAATGAGGTTCATTCTCGTGTTACGCAGCGCGTTTGAGCTTCAGCAAGAACCAATGAGGTTCATTCTCGTGTTTAGCAGCGCGTTTGAGCTTCAGCAAGAGCCAATGAGGTTCATTCTCGTGTTACGCAGCGCGTTTGAGCTTCAGCAAGAACCAATGAGGTTCATTCTCGTGTTTAGCAGCGCGTTTGAGCTTCAGCAAGAGCCAATGAGGTTCATTCTCGTGTTTAGCAGCGCGTTTGAGCTTCAGCAAGAGCCAATGAGGTTCATTCTCGTGTTTAGCAGCGCGTTTGAGCTTCAGCAAGAACCAATGAGGTTCATTCTCGTGTTTAGCAGCGCGTTTGAGCTTCAGCAAGAGCCAATGAGGTTCATTCTCGTGTTACGCAGTGCGTTTGAGCTTCAGCAAGAGCCAATGAGGTTCATTCTCGTGTTTAGCAGCGCGTTTGAGCTTCAGCAAGAGCCAAAGAGGTTCATTCTCGTGTTTAGCAGCGCGTTTGAGCTTCAACAAGAGCCAAAGAGGTTCATTCTCGTGTTTAGCAGCGCGTTTGAGCTTCAGCAAGAACCAATGAGGTTCATTCTCGTGTTACGCAGCGCGTTTGAGCTTCAGCAAGAGCCAAAGAGGTTCATTCTCGTGTTTAGCAGCGCGTTTGAGCTTCAGCAAGAGCCAATGAGGTTCATTCTCGTGTTTAGCAGCGCGTTTGAGCTTCAGCAAGAACCAATGAGGTTCATTCTCGTGTTTAGCAGCGCGTTTGAGCTTCAGCAAGAGCCAATGAGGTTCATTCTCGTGTTTAGCAGTGCGTTTGAGCTTCAGCAAGAACCAATGAGGTTCATTCTCGTGTTACGCAGCGCGTTTGAGCTTCAGCAAGAACCAATGAGGTTCATTCTCGTGTTTAGCAGCGCGTTTGAGCTTCAGCAAGAACCAATGAGGTTCATTCTCGTGTTTAGCAGCGCGTTTGAGCTTCAGCAAGAGCCAATGAGGTTCATTCTCGTGTTTAGCAGTGCGTTTGAGCTTCAGCAAGAACCAATGAGGTTCATTCTCGTGTTACGCAGCGCGTTTGAGCTTCAGCAAGAACCAATGAGGTTCATTCTCGTGTTTAGCAGCGCGTTTGAGCTTCAGCAAGAACCAATGAGGTTCATTCTCGTGTTTAGCAGCGCGTTTGAGCTTCAGCAAGAACCAATGAGGTTCATTCTCGTGTTTAGCAGCGCGTTTGAGCTTCAGCAAGAACCAATGAGGTTCATTCTACTGTTTAGCAGCGCGTTTGAGCTTCAGCAAGAGCCAATGAGGTTCATTCTCGTGTTTAGCAGCGCGTTTGAGCTTCAGCAAGAGCCAATGAGGTTCATTCTCGTGTTTAGCAGCGCGTTTGAGCTTCAGCAAGAGCCAATGAGGTTCATTCTCGTGTTACGCAGCGCATTTGAGCTTCAGCAAGAACCAATGAGGTTCATTCTCGTGTTTAGCAGTGCGTTTGAGCTTCAGCAAGAACCAATGAGGTTCATTCTCGTGTTACGCATCGCGTTTGAGCTTCAGCAAGAGCCAAAGAGGTTCATTCTCGTGTTTAGCAGTGCGTTTGAGCTTCAGCAAGAACCAATGAGGTTCATTCTCGTGTTACGCATCGCGTTTGAGCGTCAGCAAGAGCCAAAGAGGTTCATTCTCGTGTTTAGCAGCGCGTTTGAGCTTCAGCAAGAGCCAATAAGGTTCATTCTCGTGTTATGCAGCGCATTTGAGCTTCAGCAAGAGCCAATGAGGTTCATTCTCGTGTTACACAGCATGTTTAAGCTTCAGCAAGAGGTTTGTTCTCGCGCATCAAGCAGACTTGGTTGAGCTTCTGTTTATGTTCGCTGATATGAACATGCTCTTTATGAACATTTTGAAGCGTCAAAGTGGTAGTTGCATAGCTTCCAATGGAGGGACAGAAAGCTCTCGAATATCACCAGAAAGATCTTCATCTCTGTTCCGAAGATGAATGAAAGTCTTACTGGTTTGGAATGATATGAGGGTGAGAAATTAATGACAATTTTCATTTTTGGGTCAACTATTCCTTTAAGTATGCATATTTAGTGTGCTGTCCGAAGGGAGGGCTCCGAGCTCTGAATTTTCTCTGAACCCAGAGAAAAATAAACTTCATTAAATAAACTTCATTATGAGAAGCGACAATTTTATTTTTATTTTGCCAAAATAGAAGCAATATGGTTTAAAATGAAGAAATTAAGATAATATAAATAATATATATATTGGTATGGAACTTTTAGATGTTTTATTAATTTTAATATTTTAATAAATGTATTATATTTTACACCATTTTTTAACAGTAAAATATAAATATTACAATTTTATTTTTTGTTTAATAATTTCATTTAATAATAATAATTATAGTCATATTGACATATAATTAAAAAAAAATTGTCCAAATTGGAGCAGGAGGGTTTTTATCTGTATTTTTATCAGTAATTGCAATAATAAAATAATAAAAATCACATCGTGCAGCCTTACACCACAGCTTTTCTTAAATGTGTCCCCCTCCCCCAGACTGTCTCTTTAAGAGGGTGATCAGATACGCTGTTATTGCTTGCAATCGATTCCAGTACAGTGTGAATATGTGCTGACTGGTTTCCTCTGTTATTGCTGCTCCTCAGGGACACACGGCTGCTGTATGGGCCGTGCTCATTTTACCGGATCAGGGCTTAATGCTGTCTGGATCAGCTGACAAGACCATCAAGTTATGGAAAGCTGGTCGCTGTGAGAACACCTACACTGGTACATTGGCGCAACTGATACCTCTAATGCTTTTTACAAAACAACATTGATGCTGAATATAGAAACTGTGGAGCTTGTTTCGTTTTTACTGCTCTCCAGAAGGGGTCACCATTTGTAAAGATTGTGTAACGGGTGAAATGCAATGTTTGACTGAGATATTTTAAATATGTGTCCTGCAGGTCATGAGGACTGTGTGCGAGGGCTCGCGGTGATAAACGACGTGGAGTTTTTCTCCTGCAGTAATGACGCCAGTATAAGACGGTGGATGGTGACGGGTGAATGCGTGCAGATTTACTACGGTCACACTAACTATATCTACAGCCTTGCTGTCTTTCCTAACGGACAAGGTGATTACCTTTAGTTTTGTTGTATGTTTGATACATTTTTGTGCATAAAATCTCCCATATTGTCTTCTTTTTTTCCTGTCATAGACTTCATTAGCTCAGGAGAGGACAGGACACTGAGGGTGTGGAGGAAAGGGGAATGTTCCCAGACTATCCGTCTTCCTGCCCAGTCCGTGTGGTGCTGCTGTATCCTGCCTAATGGAGACATTGCTGTGGGAGCCAGGTATACATACTATTTCTGTTTCATTTGTTTAAACTAGTTGCAATTTATTAGCCTGCATGAGGCTGAGCGTTTCACATTTCTCTGAAGCGATGGCATTATCCGTGTCTTCACTGAGAGCGAAGATCGTGTAGCAAGTGCTGAGGACGTGCAGGCTTTTGAGGATGAGCTCTCCAAAGCCATCATCGATCCCAAGACTGGAGACTTGGGCGACATCAAGATCGAGGACTTACCTGGGAGAGAACACCTCAGTGAACCAGGTAAGCCTTGTACACATGCAGTGTTTTCAAGAACATTAAGCAGATGTGTTTGCTTAAAATGGATCTTTATTATATAAACATACTTTTCATTATTCATACTTTTATTCACCAAGGCATTAATTAAAAGGGACAGTAAAGACATTTATGTAGTTACAAAAGTTTTTTTTTGTCAAATAAATGCTGTTATTTTGAACTTTGTATTAATCACAGAATCCTGAAAATCTTGAGTAGCAAATCAGCATATTAGAATGATTTCTGAAGGATCATGTGACACTGAAGACTGGAGTAATGATGCGGAAAATACAGCTTTACCATTTTCAGGAATAAATTACATTTTAAAAATAGTTATTTTAAAATGTAATAATTATCTCACAATATTACAGTTCTTACTGTATTCTTATTCAAATAAGTGCAGCCTTGGTGAGCATAAGAGACTTTTTTTCAAAACATAAAAAAATCTTACCAACCTCTTTTGAAAGGTAGTGTATATTTTTATGTATATAAGTATTGTATTATGTTATATTTAGTGCTGTCAATCGATTAATATAAATAACTAGATTAATCACACATTTATTCTGAGATTAATCACGATTAAAAATACTTTTATCACAATTATTATAATGTTATAATTTCACAGTTAATCTCCAAATTAATGTAGAGACGGCATAAAGACAGTATATTTTAAATACTTGTTTAATGCCATCTTTTTATGAATGAAGGCCAGTATAACTGATGCTAATACAGCTACTGATGTCTCCATAAAAAATATTTTGTCCCCCAATTTTAAACATGAATTATAGCCATTCAACATTACAGTGTAATTGAAAGCTATACATTTTAAATAGGCTTCAAAAAATAAAACAACGTTCTCTTTTGTCTTGTCGTGCTTGAATAGTTTAAAAGCATTTGCATGAATAAGAGAGTGGTCATAATGTAAAACAGGAAAAGGATGCTGCATTAATTGCGGTAAATATTTCTAACGCGTTAAACCTGAAAAAATTATCGCATGCGTTAACGTGTTAATGTTGAAGCACTAGTTATATTATATTATAAGCAGTGTTGGGGAAAGTTAAATTAAATTTAGTTAAATTAAAATATTGTGTTACTCCTTTAAAAAGTAAATACATGCTTTACTTGGTTACTTTTAAGAAAAGTAATGCGTTACATTACTTTTGCGTTACTTCTCACCTGGGCTGGACATGTTTTTGTTTCTTTAACAAAAAAGTTCTAATTTTGGGCAAATGTTCTACGTTTTGGCCAAAATTTAAATAATAAGGCTGAAGGATTTTGCATTTCACTAATTTTATTCATTTTGAGGAATTCTGAATCTGTTTTTTTGCCAGTTAGATGCTCACATTTAGTGTAGAACTACAATAGCCATCAATTTAATCCCGATTTCTCTCAAAATGAGGACAGAAAAGGTGTCAGTCATGAAATTGGAAAACAAAGTAACTTGCGTTACTTGTTTGAAAAAGTAACTAGTTACTAGTTACTTGAAAAAAATTATCTGATTACGTAACTCCAGTTACTTGTAATGCGTTACATAAAATCTAAATGTTTGCTCCCTGTATTATGGTATATTTTTAGGGAATCGTGATGGACAGACGCGGCTCATAAAGGAGGATTCTAATGTTGAAGCGTATCAGTGGAGCATGAGTGACGAACGCTGGGTGAAGATTGGAGATGTAGTGGGCGGGTCTTCTCAGCAAAGTTCAAAGCAAGTGATGTATGAAGGCAAGGTGAGACACTAGTAGATTTTGCTCAAGTTGTAGTTTGTATGGTCTGTCATTGGTTTGAAGTTAATCTTTGTTTAATGTCGAACGTTGATACTGAACAGAGGTTAAACCATAGCAAATCAAGTTGCAATCATGTTGTAAGCTCTGTGCTTTCTCTGCCTAAAGGAGTACGACTTTGTCTTCACCATCGATGTGAATGAGGGCGGTCCACCCATGAAGCTGCCTTATAATGTGAGCGATGACCCCTGGCTAGTAGCTCACAACTTCCTGGAGAAGAATGACCTGAGCCCCATGTTCTTGGATCAGGTGGCTAATTTCATCATCGAAAACACTAAAGGCCAGACTCTTGGGCCAGCCCCCGCCTCTGTCGCAGACCCCTTCACAGGTAACCGGATCACTTATAAATACCTGGTGTGGTGTATATTCACATACACACCTTGTTCGGTTGAAGGTAAAGACTGAAGTGTGTTTAATACTGTATTCCTCCTGTGTTCTCAGGTGCAGGGCGGTACATCCCAGGTTCAGGAGAAGGCAGCCACGGATTTGGTGTTGATCCTTTCACAGGTAAGCTTTTTTTGAATAGCACTTGTTATTTTCTAATATGAAACCAAAGGTTGTTGTAGATTTTGAGAGATGTTTGTATTTGTTTGTGCAGGAGCTGGTCGGTATATTCCCGGGTCAGAATCCACAGGCACAGGCCATTCAGGCGGAGCTGATCCTTTTACTGGTAAAATACATAGATTTGTGCAAATACACAGCGCCACACTCACACATGGATCATGTGCACTAATGTACCTCTCGATCCTCTCCAGGTGGCAGTGCCTATTCCTCTTCCTCTCGCCAGAAAGCTACAACAAACATCTTTTTCCCCAATACCGATGGAGTTATGTTTGAACAGGCAAATATCACTCAGATTCTTGGTAAGTGACACTTTTAGTTTTTAAGTTGAGTTATTTTAGCACTTCAAACTCAAAAAATTAAAACAAAAATGAGAAATAAAAAGCTGAAATAAAATATTTATTTTATTTCAAGAAATAGTTTTATGGTTTTAGTTTTTGTTTAACTTAATTATAAAAACTCTGCTATATATGAATGTATGCGTGTATGCATTGAAGTGTTTTTGACTTCATCTCCGTGGGACCCTCGTGTTTGGGTGGTCTAGGCCCCTCTGGAGAGCCGGGCTGCTCAATCGATAATGTCATACTTGCTGACAATAACCTCTCTTGTATTCCCTTATAACATTTCCACAATATTGCGTATAGGTAAGCTTCGGGAGCTGAACAACGATGCTCCTGCGGACCATAAGCTGAGTGACGCAGCATTGGACTGTCTGGAGAAGTTGTTAATGCTAGTTTCAGACCCGAAGAGTCAGGAACAGCCCACAGCAGATCAGATCAGTGTTCTCTGGAGGACTAGCCACTGGCCAGAAGGCAAGACATTGAGATTACTTTATTAAAAAAATGTATAAACAATTCACTATACTACCAAGGTTTAGACAAGAATCACTGAGGGCAAGGGTGTCCAATCCTGCTCCTGGAGGTCAAGGTCCAGCACAGTTTAGCTACCTTCAACCCTAATGAAACCAATTATCAAGGTTTCAGAATTACAAACACCTACTAGTCAGGTATTTTAGAGACTCTGCAGGAAGATGGCCCGCCAGAAGCAGGATTGGACACCCCTGACTAGTTTGTTTGAAGCATTTGATTCGGAACCTGGGGCCAGTTGTATATCTAGTTGTATATCTACTTTTTGTCTTAAAGAAAAATAGATACTAACTAAATGCTAATCCAGATACATTTAAAAACGGCGTTTTCGTTTAAAAATGCTCTTTATCCACACTAGCGTTTTCAGGCGGAAACACTAAATTCACCTTACTGCGCATGCGTAAAACCTCACAAAAGCTCACTGAGATGATACAGATGGAAAAATAAATAATAAAGTTATTGCGCACTTCTTCTGGCAGGATAATTTTATTTGCCAAAATATCTCACCATTAACTGATGCGTCCAGGTCGCACTCACCCACCATATGTTTGGTCTAAAAGAAAACGCAACTGCTCTCATGTTTTGCCGCAGGACAGCAAATGCGAGTGAATTTTCTGTCATCTTTGCAGGACTGTGATATGAAGAGTGTGCAAAGTAACATCACACACAACTGTGTGAAAGTGAATAGCACATAACAGGCACAATACCGGTATAAACATGATTAGGTATTGGTACAATATGCGCCACATGACTAGACTTACATCATCGGTTTTAAATACCTCCGTTTTGACAGTCCACACTACAACGCAAAAACGGCGTTTTCAAATTTATCCACTTTGGAGAGCGTTTTCAAAAAGCTTAGTTTTGGTTTGGACGGAAGGTCAAAACGGAGAGAAAAAGATGCGTTTTCAAACGAAAACGTATTAGTGTGGACAAGGCCTAACTTGTAAGCAGTTTATGCAACTGGCCACTGGGGCGCTTTCTCCTTTGAATTTGATTCGGGAAACGCGCTAAACTCCTAGTGCGCAATTTTTATTTAATTTTTTTAAATAATCCATTACACTCTGATGTATGTCTTAATACAGAAAAAAGATCTGTTGCTACTTCTGTTTCACTGTGACTTTAATCAAAGATTGTTTCTCTGTAAATCAAAATAGCCTATCAAACAGATTGCAGTAAGTACTATAGTAAGGCTCAATCAATTTAATCAGTCATCATCTCCCTCCTTAGACATTGTCTTCCCTGTGTTGGACATCCTGCGCTTGGCTGTGCGCCATCCTGAAGTCAATGCCCAGCTTTGTGGCGGGACAGAGGGTGCCAGTCTTTGTAACCATCTCCTGGGTCTCAT
Organism: Leuciscus leuciscus; assembly: GCF_965113295.1. Taxonomy (NCBI): domain Eukaryota; kingdom Metazoa; phylum Chordata; class Actinopteri; order Cypriniformes; family Leuciscidae; genus Leuciscus; species Leuciscus leuciscus. Next base: position 23,128,889 of record NC_138726.1, on the reverse strand, counting down.
GACCCCCGAAGGCAGGCCTGCAAATCAAATGCTGGCGCTCCGCACTCTCTGCAACTGTTTCTCTGGGTCCCACGGCCGCGCTCTACTCTTGGGGCACCGTGACACAGTCCTGTCCCGGGCCGGAGACCTCCGCGCCGTCTGCAACAAGAACATCCACGTGGCGCTGGCTACCCTGCTGCTCAACTACGCTGGAAGGTTGTACGGTCAACCCGCTGAGATCGAGGCCAAGGCACAGTGCTTGTCAGTGGCTAGCACTGCCTTAGAGGTCGTACAGGACAAAGAGGCCGTCTTCAGGCTGCTGGTGGCCCTGGGGACCACAGTGGCCGGGGACAACACCGCAAAGGACCTTGCTCGATCTTTGGGTGTCAACTCTCAGATTTCTAAATACGCCAGGGTCTCTGAGCCGGCTAAAGTGGGCGAGTGCTGCCGACTAGTGCTCGATGAACTGCAGTGATGTCGGGAAGGTGTCAAAGGGTGCAACCGTCGTCTTCTCCTTCTATTACTACACCTCCATGATAAAACCACCATCATTCAGATCTCTTAAACCTCAATCTCTATATCATTAGTTTGTATTTAAATTTTCACATTTTGATGCTGAATGGATATGAATGAATGCATGATGTGAATAAACACTGGTGATTAATCTAAATCGTTCTTAAAGCAAGACTCATGTTATTGATGTAGATCGGTGGTTCTCAACCTTTTTGACTCGAAGGCCCCCTCGTTGTCCAACACAATATTTTTAGGCTAAAACCACGTCTGCACCAGACTACACGCATGACGTGACAAAGTTAAAGAGAGCCCATTATAATCGGTGATACTGTCTACACTGGATGTGGCGCCAAGTTACGACACCTGTTCCATTTCTGATGTACTCCATTCCATGCTTTTGCACTACTTCCAACAACAGGACATATGGATTTAGAACTTTCTGTTTTGACATGTATAGTAAGGACCTGGTGTAGACAAAGTTAACTGTAAGATATTTCTGGTGTTTCTGCTTTAATTGACAAAGCTGCTTGTTTTCAAACTTTTTTTATTAACGGAAACTAGTAGTATTGATGTATTAAATGAATGAACCATTAATTTTGTGATTCCAGACGTTTCTAGAACTGTACAGTGTGTTCTTGAATAAAGGCCAATAACTGTAAAATAGTTATTGGAGAAAATAAATTAATAAATTCAGTTTAGATATGATTTTATTTCAATTGAAATTATTTTAATATATTAATAATTATCCTGTGGCTTAATATTAATTCATAATATTAATAATCATCCCCTGGTTGAGAATCACTTACAGATATCTATCATATCATTACTTACAGTACTTAACATAAAGTCAAAATGAAAGACTGCATTCAGATTTTATTTTCATAATGTGGCATATTTCTGAGTAAGTGGGCCTTTATTTGATCTGAAAAGTGATCTCCGTTTTTCAGGAGGTCAAAATAAGAGCATTTGGTATTGGTTTTATACCGAGTTTAGATCGTGACCGATTGACGAAGAGAGATCATAGTATCGTGCATTCTACCAGTTGCAGTTCTTGCCCCCATCCCAATAACAACGCCACGCACATCACGTTTAGCAACACAGCGTGACACTGCACTTATTGATCATCTCTAATTATTATTTGCATGCGTTTTAAAGCATTGCCTGTTAAACTTTTTATTCACTCTGGTCCGAGATACGCTTTTCTGAGCGCGTACACCCGGAGCGTGTCACACAGCGTGCGAGGTCTGAACGGTTCTCCTTCAAGTCTTATTGTGTGTAAACTGTTGAATACAAGGTAAAAATAAACAGTCGTTTATTATCTTAAGTGAATGTAAAAAGTTCGGATGCGTGTCAGTATATAGAATGTATTCGGTCTTAAAGTGACAGCATAATAAACCTGCTGTCACCTGTGTCATTAATATGTCAAACAACAAAAGACAACGAGAAAATCACTCACTGCTCTTGACTGAATAACTTTAGCAGCTTTAATAAGAATCAGTGTATATTTCATTCATACAGTGAAGTCTTTGTAGTGTTTTATTTTCATATTTGTTTATTCAATTTCTTAAATGATACTGTCAAATACACCTACGGTAGCTGTAAAAAATTAAAGTAGCCTACTGTTTATTTCATTTGTATCTTAAATTTGTATTTGTCCTATTATTTGTAATTTGCATATTTATTCTTATTTTTAATAACAAAGATACAATAAAATAAAGTGAAATCATATTTTGGCTGTATCGCCCACCCCTACTTTGGCCTAAATGGTCCGTGACTTTATCATCTTGTAAGGCTAAAAAAAATTAACTAGGGAAATTAGTTCGGCTGTACTGTTCAGTAACTTGCAAAACAGTCTTAAAACCAACATGAAAAAGAACCATGATAAGATCGTCATCCTGCCTGAAAAAAAAAAAAAAATATATATATATATATATATATATATATATATATATATATTTATTTGCCATATCGCCCACCCCAATCATCAGCTGAAAGAACAAGCTATTTCATTTTAATTAAAGATTGCAAAGACATTTTTTTATATATATTCAAAATAAGACCAAAAAGGTATATTAATAATAAAAAAATGGTTAAATTTTGATTTCATGTTGACTTTTCAGGTAAAGAAAATCTATAAAATTTTAATATAGGGCTACAACCAGTGATTTTTCCACTTTTATCTTTATCTGTAGTTAAAACACAGGTGAAATTCTACATGCCAACAATGGTTTAGCTTTCAAGTCTAACTCATATTCAGGTAATAAAACTATGCCATTACTATTAAAATACCTTAAATACATTGGATGGTCACATTGTAGCAAACCCCAAACAGTCCATGCCTTCACTATACTATTAGTAAGACACAAATAAAATAAAAATACTAAATAAATAACGCTAAAACCAGAGCTCAAACACATACGTCTAGAGCGTGGACGGCTTGTGCCGTTCCTCTTGCCTTTTACACTATCTAGACTCCAAAAATCGACCTCATGTAAACAGTTTTTGAAATGACACTATCAGCTTTGTGCAAGTTAGAGCACTGTGCGTTGTTAGTCTCTTTTGGACCATAAAGTAGTAATCTGGCAGCTTTGTAACATGCTATACTTAAAAGCATGAAGCATGCCTCCACATAGCACATCATCTGGACAGTCAAACTTACATAATGTATTCACACAGTTTTCAAATACATTATGGAAAATGATTGATCGCATCAGGGTTTGGTACAGCTGTGATCATGATTTAACTTTAGGTCCCATAGAAGATGAAAGCATGAATTCACTGACAATGGATCTCCACAGCTATTTTGTGCTAAAGGCAATAGCCTATGGAGTGCATTACCTACTCTCTCACCAAAAGTTAACACCGCTAGCGAAGAGCATGAAAAGGTGCTGCTAGCCTGCTAGTTTAACATTGAAGTTGCTATAAATTGCAATACTTCTGTCTAAAAGTTTAACCTTTCAACTCTATGATTCACATTTGCTTGCGCAGATCTGCGTCCAAGTCACATTTGGAAAAATAAACCTTTAATTTATAGCATACTAATGAACAACCTTACAAGAACCTTTCAAGAACACACTAAAGTTTGACGAGAGTTTCTACTCTGTCTTGGTCATTTCATCAGTGAGTTCAGCCATGATGTCATGCAGCCAAATGTCCCGTTCTTCTTGTGAAGTGTCCACCAAGAATATCACCACCTTACGGTCCCAGGGCTGTGACGCCTCCTGCACCGATTCCAGCTGAGCTACCAGGGGCTTCTTCTCAACATGGTTCCTGAACACAATGGAGGCTTCCTCCGACCACTGCCTGGGTTTCACACCTGGAAAGATCAGACACACTTTTAGATCTACTGCACTCTGGTTTTGTTTCATAACAGAATGTAAAAAGTCATAGTTGAATTTCTCAAAGTACATGCATGAAAACAAGGAGCAGTAACTTCTGATGTGAGCTCTTATATGAGTCAGGGACTTTGACAAGCCTCTTTGGAAACAGGAGTGATAGTCCAAACAGTACACAGTCTGTTAAGTACTTTGGTAAGTGGCCTGAATTTGGAAAAGATACATTTATACTCAGTCAACTCTCTACAAAAGCGATTCCCTTTCTCCTTCTAGTGTTGTTCTCCATTGGCTCCTTTTATCTTGCCAGGTGTCTTTTATTTCACTCATTCAGTTTAAAAGAAACTAGCTTGATTACACTTTTGAAAACTAACTTTTTTTTATTATTATTTATATACTCTAGTTGAATAGTTTGGGGTCAGTAAGATCTTTTAATGTTTCTGAAGAAGTCTCACCGAGACTGCTTTTTAAAAAATCTAGAATACAGTAAAAAAAATATATATTGTGAAATGTTTTTTTCAATTTAAAATACATTTTAAAATATATTGAAATTATAACGATACCTGTATTTTCACTGCATTTGTAAATTTGTTCAAAAAAATTCAAAAGAATTCAAGAAATCAAAAGAATATGAATCATTTTAGTTGGCTTAATTTGCTTAGTAAATATATATTTCCTTCAGTTGTTTTCATTCTTAATTAAGCCTGCTAAAATGTATTGTATGAGCTTCTGTTACTTTCACTGTTTGTTCATTCTATTGCTCTATCATATTTTATCTTTCACTTAATAGCACAGCACATATTTAGAGCAGCTCCAGCAGGGCTCAGTGCTGAGGACTGGGTCAGTGGTACAAATGTTTAGACACCAGTGAAACATCACAATTCTCTATTACAATTTTGATACTACAGCAAACACTACTAGCCTAATTAATAGACAAGCAGTCAGTAATAAAATAAGAACAAATAATCAAATTTCAAATAGCACAAACAAATACAATAGAACAAAGAAGGGTAAATTAATTATATTCAGTTATTACAAATGAAATAAACAGTGTTTTGGGGCTTTTTCAGGTAGGTCTAACAGTAGTTTTCAGGTACAGAAATGTGAATAAAGTAATCAAATGTGAAATAATACTGTATAAATTAAATATCGATTAATCTTTATAAAGTTACAAAAGTCATTCAGTCAAAAGCAGTGAGTGATTACTTTGTCTTTTGTACTTTGATTAACAGTGGCAGCAGGTTTATTAGGCTGCTGTCCCTTTAAGACTGAATGCACGGATCCAATATAGCCTGCCCAACTGTACATGCACTTTCTTTGTTTACGTTATATAACCGACTATGTTTACCGGGATACTCGCCAAGATGGACGTTTTACATAATTTTGTGTGAATTTGTCCGTTCAAGCGCAAGACGCGAAAAGATAATTTAATTTGCGCGCTGTCTGAGGCAGCTTTCAGGGATGTTTGCGTTCATGAAACTTCTTGACCTGCAAACATCCTGTTATAATCGAGGGAACCACTCGTTATACATAAATCACGTAACAGTTCATGTTTTACTTACATATACAATTTAGTTTTAATCCAAATAAGGTGCTGAGTGCAATCAGCAATCAATCGCTCTCTCTCTCTCTCTCTCGTCAGTTAACATTAGTAATACATGCATCGTTTTACTGTCTTTTCCATTTACATATCCGACCGAACTACAGACTTTCCACTGATGTCTGTGGAAAAGGGATTCACTCAACATCTGTGCCGCTGCGGATTCAATCCACTGCAAGTTTTTTCGCTTAGCAGCTCCACAGCTATATAGGTGTTACTATATTTTGTTTATTATTACACTAATTAGATACATTTACTTTATAGACAGTCTTCTCTTTTATCCCCATTATACTCTCTGTTGTCTGTGTTTCTTTGTCTGGACACAAACACTAAACACATGCTCCGGGTATCGGTTGTTGTTATTGGAGCATTTTAACAAGTACAAGTATATACACACACACACACACACAGCCTTTTCTCATCATTAGAGCTTATTGAATATTGTTGAAGGAACATTTACAGGAACTGCATGGGATCATGGAAAAAAGTATCTTCTGAATGGATAATGGATAGTTGGGTTTTGAGAGCTAAAACAGCCTTTTCAGTAAATGAAAGAGAAATGAAGTGACAGGAAATGAAGTGTACCAGCCAGCTGAGCAGTGATGGCCTGGAAGGGGAGCTGGCAGAACTCCTGGGTGAGGGGCCGGAGCTGGGTCCCGCTCACCAGCTCGTGTTTGCCATAGTCCAGCTGAAACACTGAGACCAGACCATTGGTCAGAACTCCTTTCACCAATACACGGTACCAGCTGCAGAATGAAACGGAGGATGAGTGGTCAGTCACATGACCTCACAAAACACTTGAAATACCCCATGTCTCTCTGCGCAGGGTTTACATCAGACTTTATGCTGGTAGTCTACCTAGACCAGGGGTGTCCAGCCTAGGACAGTTTAGCTCTAGCCCAAATTAAAGTCACCATGAAATCAAAACTGACAGTTCTTATGTTTTTATGTAATATTGCAGAATTTATTCAAAATGATTTATCCATGCACATCATTCTTTTTTTAAATTCATGTGCCCTAGTAATCGTTAAACAAAATAACTTCCCCTCCCTCTTGCAACGACTTCTCTACTCTGATGATGTGTTTTACTACTGCCGTGAGGGCGGAACAAACTGTCACTCACTTGACATCACAGCAATCGCAAACCACAATGGTCCAATCCAATCAATTCCCGATGGACAAAATAAAATCCTGCCCTACATTTTTTTCTTGTTCGTGAAGCCGTTTTACGCGATAAAAGACTATTTCCGTTTCATACCGACTTTAAATACACTTGAACCAGGATCACTTTTAGGCATGTAGGAACTCTACAGGAAAGTTGCCCATCAGGACCGGACACCCCTGACCTAGACATGCACACAAATGCAGACACTTACTTATTTTCCACCTTGGCAGCGCAAACCTGGTTCTTCTCCACTTTAAACGGTTTCTCCTCCATCTTATTATAATGCAGAATCATCTCCCCCATCAAAACCACCAGTTTGTACATATCCTGCCATGGCTGTAGCACAAAGTGGCCAGGATGGCACGCCACTGACACAAACACGTCCATATTCTGCCCAATCTCAGGCAACTCCAGCAGTGGTGGAAGAGCCAGCTGTTTAGGCGGAGAGCCTGGAGGTGTGCCCTGGCTCCCCAGCGGTGATGACATCTTCTTGGGTGTGTGTGAGGCTTTATCAGTGCTGAGGCTGGAGGCCTGGATGGTGGCATGGATTGTCGGGGCGTTGAGGGCTTTTGAAGGCCCACGGCTGCTTAAGAAAACATCCTTCTGGTGGTTCCACAGATCAGAGTCGGCCAGCTGTTGGTTTAAACTGCAGCTTGTGTCAATGAAGTTCTTGCTGGTGAAAAGATAAACATGAGCGAGACGTTTGTTCTCATCCACTTTAGTGATCTAGAAAAAAAAGCATTAAGTGTTTTTAGTGCGTCTTTTCTGCAGTTTTTTTAGGTGTCATTGCAGCAATGCACATTACTTTGAGCGGCCAGATATATTATACAGTCCTAAACACGACAAACCATCATCTTCAAACTGCCAATCCTACATTTAGTCAAGGTTCCTGATTCATGAGCTGCTTGTTTCCGCCACTGAATAAAAAATAAAAAAGGTAATTGCGACTTTTATTCTCACAGATTTTTTTTTTTTTTCTCGTAATTGCTAGTTATAAAGTCAGAAAAGCGAGATATTTGAAGATGTTTGTGAGATATCACAATTGTTATAAAGTCCGATTCTGAGGAAAAAGATTCTCAGAATTGCGAGTTTCTCGCAAATTTGACTTTATAAATCACAAAAAGTTGCAATTATATTTTAATTTTTTTGTTCTGTGGCAGAAATTTCCATGCGTCATGAATGCAGTAACCCACTTACATATCTCTTCATGTCAGTGTTGTTATTGTTAACTAAAACCATTAAAAATATTTTTTATGTAATTAATTGAAATGGAAATAAATAGAAATATTAGATACTTAAAGTCCCCCTGTAGTCAATAATTGTATCCTTCAAAACTAATCTTTGATCATCAATATGACATATTTAAACAAAAATTCTTCATGCCTTAAAATATCTTGAATGTAACTCTACACCCTTGCCTCATTTAGTATACGCGGTTATGAATATGCAAATTAGCCCTGCCTCCACGCACTCACACCCGCTCAGAGATCCACTCGTTGATGATCACACATTGACGTGATTGGTTACAAGGTAGTTTGTGACATCAGAAACACCAGCGATTTCAAACCGCATTTTTGAGACTGTCTTTGGTTCGCTGCAGTTTTAAGGAGAAAATACTCAGCAATGGTGCTGACTAATGGATTTGCACATGGTTTGTCTTAAAGCATTTTAAAAACACCTCATAGACATATAAACAACATTAAAAGCTGGATTTTCACCACAGGGAGATTTTAAAACTTAAAAACTTAAACAAAAATTAGAAATGTTGCCATGGGAACTAACTGAAATAAATATGTTTAAGTTCAAGTACTAAAATGAAATAAAACTAAAATAAAACAAATGTATTAAAGCTATATATATATATAAATATATATATATATATATATATACTGTAATATATAGATTTGTGTTTTCTAAAATATCTATACATCTTGTATATTTTGTTTTGTGGGAAAGTACTTTGTAAAAGCAGCTTGACACCTTTTTTTAACACATTTTTCCTTTACTGGAATTTGCCTCAATTTTATGCTTGTATCTTAAGTGCAAATAAAGTGAGATGAAATGTAAATGTGAAAACAGAGCGGCATTAATATTTAACTGGCCTTCAAACTGCAGTCACTGCAGTGGAGAACCGTGTCTCTCAGCCACTGCACAGCATCAGGAGTCCATGAGCCTCCACCCACCGGCAGATCTGCCAAACAACACTTCAGTGCCTGCAGAGGGACAAACATATAGCGAAAGAGGCAGACAAACAAGCTCACATATTAATGACCTAACAATTAAACTATAAATTCACTCACAAATTACAACTCTGTCATCTTTTACTCACCCTAATTTCGCTCCAAACCAGTCTGATTCATACTTATAGAAAAATGTCTATGCTGCTATTTTTTCATACAATGAAAGTGAATGCTGTTCATGGACAGCCGTGTATAATATGAGAAAGAAGCAGTCTGGACATTCTGCCGAACATAAAGTCATATTTCGGAACGACACGAGTAAATGAGTGTGTATATGATGACATTTTGAGGTCAAATATCCTTTTAAAATACAAAATGACTGTTTACAAACAAGCTACTCTCCTTCAGGCACTTAGTTCAAATGTAACTAAAAATAACCCAAAACTGCTGGCACAAACCACTACACTTGTTAACTTCTCTTTGTCGTCATTAGCTGTTGTCTGACCTGGGTCGGGGTGGTTATGAGGTCACGCAGTAAAGAAGGGGGGATCTCTCTCAACTCAATGACCTCTACCGACGCTTGGACGCCTACATCCACAAACAAGATGTCCAGCACCCGGCTGCCGTGCAGGTTAGTTATCTAGGACAAAACCACAGTGGACACAGTTATCAGGAATGATATTTGAGGGAAGTTTAAAGAGATCAGCTCAGATTATTTCAACAATAATTATAATTTTCAATAAAGGAACCAGACAGTGATTTAGTGAATTTAAATTTAAGCTGCGCTCACATTCATAATATGTTGGAATTACTATAATCAGGAGATCACTGACTCTGTCTTTGTCAAACTCATAATTACAGGTAGGAAACTCATAATTTTATGAACTTCTCTCGCTTGACCATTACGCCATCATGCAACTAACAAAATTATAGTGGCTTCAATAATTAAAAGATTAGTAGTTTTCTATTTTTATGTTTGATAAATGTTTATGTTTAAATAAAACATTTTAGTTGAATTTTGTGTAATTTTCTTTAAAAAAATCTTACTGACCCCAAATATTTGAAAGGTATATTATAAGAGATTAATTTATGCACTAATGCAGAGTCAGCTAAATCTCTGAATTGTCATCTCACAATGTCAGTAATTCCGACACAATGTGAAAGCAGCATTCCTGATGCATGAGGGAACAATTCCATTTACAGTGAGATTTACTTACAGAATTGCAGTAGCCCTTAACTGTTTAAACTCTGGTCTTGTTAAAAATAATAATAATAATAAATAAATAAATAAATAAATATATATATATATATTTTTTTTTTTTTTTTTTTTTTTCTTCACTCTGGAATTGACAGCAGACTCACCTCCACCCGGGACCATTTGCCTTTAAATCGAGCCAAACAGTTTTTGCCACAGAAAGGTCGTGAAACCAGTGACTCTGATGTGACCTTTCATAGGGAAAAAGATACGTGAGCATATCCTGTCTGCCATACAACAGGAGGATACATATCATAAAAATGGGCATCGCACTTCTCTACAGTGTGCTGATATGCAATATACTGCAGTAAACAATGAACAATTACTATTTAAAACAATTTGATATATACATTGTTATGTGTTCTATCACACAATCTGTGCCAGCAGGTACTGTAACTGTTTACTAGGGATTATGTACTTGACGCCTGCTAATCCCATAATCCCAATCTGTCTGTTTTGTCCTCCTATGAAGAAGTCCCTAGCAACATATTTGAAGCTACACATATGGAGATTATGCTTGTTGCAATTGTGTTACCTGGGAATGGAAGTAGTTTTCAGTCTTCTCCAGAATTTCATTGAGTTTAGTCAGGCCTCTGGAGGGCACCTGACAGTAGATCGTCCCGTCTGAACAAACGCTGGTCACACTCACATTCATATAGGCACTGTTCACCTACGACAGAATACGAATACCGGTATATGTTATTTAAATGTTAAAATGTGTAAAAAAAATTTTGTATGATTATGAAAGAAATGAATACTAATAAATATGAATGAATACTGAATAATTTATTCAGCAAAGTTGCATTAAATTGATCAAAAGTGACAGTATAGACACTTGTAATGTTACAAAAGTAGAATGTAAAAAAAAAAAAAACGGTTTTCACAAAAATATTTAGCAGCACAAATGTTTTCAACATAGATAAATAACAAGAACTGTTTCTTGAGCACCAAATCAGAATATTAGAATGATTTCTGAAGGATCATGTGACACTGAAGACTGGAGTAAGGATGCTGAAAATTCAGCTTACAAAGTCCTTGGTAAAATGTCCACACACACACACACACACACACACACACACACACACACACACACACACACACACACACACACACACACACACACACACACACACACACACACACACACACACACACACACAATGTCTCTTTTCTGCATTCTCTAGTTTGCTTCCCAATCTAGTTGTCTAATAAACCAGGCACTGTGTATTACTATTATTGTTGGCTCTTTGATGAATTGCTTTGAAATATTTGGAATTGCTTTGGTTAAAATTGTCTGCTAAATATATCACAGGAATACATTTTATTTTAAACGTATACAATTGTAATAATATTTCACAATATTACTGTTTTGATCAAATAAATGCAGCCGGTGAGCATAAGAGGCTTCTTTCAAAAACATTAACAAATCTTACTAACCCCAAATGTTTTAATTGGTAGTGTATTGATTATACAGCAGATCCAGTCCTCAAATTTGATTGGCCAAATGTCTTTCCAAAAGTGCTGATATAATTGGTATAAGCACTATTGTAGTATAAGTACTGTATGACAATATTTTCAAGCTTTTTGTACATGCCAGCACAGTATATTTTGGATAAGACTGTTTCATTGATTGTAATATCACACTTCTATTTTTGGTTACCTTTAAGGGACTCTCTAAGGATCTGTCTTGCAGAGCTTTCATACAGGCAGCATTGATGTTGATATCATCGTCTTGTGATGTGTCATACAGCACCACCAGAGGCACTTCCTCGTGCTCTAATATCTCAGCCAATAAGATCTTGCCAGTGGCCATGGACTCAAACCTCTTCAGTACTGCCTGCTCATGACTGAATGACTCCAAGCCTGAAACATTAATATAACGGCAACATTTGACATCAAATGTGAAACTATTTTGTCACAGGGAGTTCTGAATGCAAATCTTACCTGCCAGTTTACATTTGGTGGCTTGGAAAGGCAATCTATAAAACTTTTCATGTAACTCAAATAGTTTGCTCTTGCTGATGACTTCGGAAAAGCCATGATCCACGTAGTACACCTGTTTAAACATCAACATACAAGTGCAGTAATAATTATTAACAGAGTATTACCTTATTTATGACAAAGATACAAATTTCTCAGATCAAAACAGCCTCAGTTCTTCACCAGAAAACCATAACAATTCACTATAAACGGCACTAGACCAGTGGTTCTCACCCAGGGGACCGGGACCCACTGGGGGGGTCAGCAAAATTTCAAGGGGGCTACTAGATAGCTTAAAATGATTTTTAATAAGACAAAAACAAGATTTTAAATAAGCTAAAACAGCTAAAAATCAAGATGAAATACCTCAACAACTGTCTCTCAGAATTTTAAAAAGTATGACTTCTAGACCTGGAAGTCATGGAAATTATTTGAAAACAAGCAGCTTTGTCATTTCCTCAGAAATACCCAAAATATCTTATATGGGGGTCCTCTGAATATTGTCTAGGACAATAGGAAGCTGTGGAGTTAAAAAGGTTGAGAACCACTACACTATACTACAATACTCAGTTGTGATCTTCAATAACGCACCTTGACCTTGTCGGCTATGACCTCACACACTTGTGCCCGTATGATCTCCTCCTCTTCCTCAGCACGTGCAGCAGTCAGCTGACCTGGTAATGGTGAGGTCAGAACCATCTTGGTGATGTCCTGCCCATAGAACTCTCTCATTTCATCTTCTAACTTCTCCTGCGCCTTGGAGTAACCTTCACCTATGTACCTACATATAAACACACACACACACACACACACACACACACACACACACTTTACAACAGTACGTACAACAGTGGCCGCCAACTTTTACAGTTCCCAAACATATTTTTTTCTCCCCAGGTTTTCCAAAAATTCTAAGCTCTGATCCAATCCAACCTCTTCTGAGATTAATCGAAACATTATTACCAATTTGATTTGAAGCAGAAAAGTGGTTTTTTTTTATTGAGGAACCAAACTGTGGCACTCTGTTTACTGCCAAAATGCTAAATTTTAACAATGGCATCGGTTTTCTAGTTCTATATAAGATTTATCAAGACATGCCAAGGGTCACACCTCTCATGAACTGCTTAAGGATTGTGACCTTAAAACGCACCTAAGAATGACGCTGTTTGTGTCACTTGCTTCAACCACCAGGACAGAAGGGTACTCCTCTCTAGGGATGACAAGAGGAGGAACAGTCTGGCTGCTCAAACGGAGCTCTGTTGTCTCTTTCGTCTCTGAGCCAGACAATCCCGACTGGTTACGGTTCTCATCCTCCACTACTTTTGCATACAGAATTGCTCTTTTGGGGTTGTCTGGCATGGGGTAGTCAATCGTGCATATATCTGAAAGCAGGGTGAGGTGGTCCAGCACAAACTCTGGTAGCTTACATTTATATGTGTCCTGATATAGTTTAGGCAGAGCGTGGGCCCACAGACCACTACTGTATTTCAAGAGCAGCTCTCCAAGCTTCTGCTTGAGGTCCGCGGATAGAGCCTTGGGGGACGCCGGAGAGCTTGATTTGGCGGTGGAAGATGGTCTTTGAATCTGAGGTTTTTTGTGATGAGATGGGGATTTGTCATGTGTGGAGGGTGTAGCAGCACTATGTGGAGTAATCTGGCTAGTTTCTTTAGCAGGGTACAGAAGCAACTCTTGAGGTTTGCTGCTGCATGGTTTCTCAACCTGTAAACCAAACAAAAAGACAGCATTATTATACTACACAGTATAACTAACTACACAGAGCTAATTTATTATAATTAATGTTTGGTTTTTTTTGCCCTCTTATAATGTTACGTTAGATGAGCTTTTTGAGCCAAAATAGTCAAATAATTTTTCCTGACCTTTTTCCATTCTCTCTCTGACCCCAAAATAGGTAGTAAATAGTAGTAAGTGCTAATCACAGCCAGGATCAACAACAGAACAAGGAAATGTGGGATTTGGATTACTGGGTTTGGATTTCTGATTTCAAAATGATGTTTTTGAGTCTTGGGACGTTTTCAGACCTGTAGATAGTTTGCTGTGCACTGTCTCCTTTATTCGGTTTACATGTTATGTTAAAGGCAACATTTCAGAGTGTCTCTAAATGTGTTTATGCAGACTAGCTGTCAATACATATGCACATATACAGTATAAATGTAAATAAGCCTTGATTCCCACTTTACAGCCCTATTCGGACAGACTAGTTTAACATGGAGAGGTGGGGTAAAGTAATAATTACCAGAGCTTCTCAGTGATTTTAGTGCCATCCGAATGTGCCATCTCAGTAATCTTTACAGACAATGTCAGTAAAGATTATGGCGACTTTTACCTTCAGTAAAAAGGTCCGGAAAAATGACCTCAGGTAGCCTAATACTAATCCCGTGCGAATAGACCTGCTGTAAATATGTCCGTAAATATTTTGTCATTTCATGTTTAAAAGTAGTTTCCTGTGGTTTTTCGAGTATGGAGACACTTGAAAAAGCATTCAGTTGCGTCTAGACGCTGGGACAAGTCTAGCAAAACTCAAGTTTTGTGTCTGTGTGTTTTCCACATACCATTAAGATCAGAAAGAAGATTGAAAGCACTTGTTAGAGGCACGAAACATCTTTTAGCGTAGGTAAGTGCCTATTACCAACACAATCCAATCTGAAGTTAATTAATATGACGTTCGACCGGACATAACTGTTTTATATAAATATAGGTTATATGTGTTTGCTCACGTGATATCAGGAAGCAACGTAATACACACATGACGACATGAGGGTGACTGCGGTGCGTAAATCGAGTTACCCCTCCCACTTCTGCTAGTTTTACTGAGATATCTTATCCTGTGCAAATTAAGCCCTATTCGCACGGGATTAGTATTACCCCTGGCCCTCTGTAACTAAGAAATTACTCCCTGACGTCTGTGTTTTTGGTGGCTCATTCACACGGGCAAATAAATGTTCGTAATTCCCTTGAGTTTACGGACTTTACAGCATGCGCCCACCCATTCACACTTCACTAGCTGAACGTGCTGAAACGAAGATCGCGCTGCAGTATTGCAATTCAAAAAAAGAACTTATTTAAAACCAATTTATTAGAGAAATATATGATATATATTATAGAATATGATATTATTGTATAAATATATAATATATCTTCTTTTCTTTTATTCTTTGTTCATATTTACAACAAGCCTGCCTGAAGAAGGTATTATAAATACCGAAACGTCGCGATAGGCTTGTTTTTCTATTCATTTTATTTGGTTTATTTCATTTTATATAATTTTTACTCTTTCACACTTTGATTTCTTGAGATACTTACAGGATGGACGTCTTTAGAGGCCGTGTGAGACAAAGAAATGCTCCACGATACAGACTACTAAATTACACTACCACAAAAAGCGTCCAAACTTTGCAAAAGAGCTTCCATGTTGCGCCAAAATACTTAATTTGACGTTTCCATGACAACGGTCCGAGTTGAGCTTCCGGATCACGTCTTTACTGTAGTTTGTTTTCTCTTTTGCAGCACTTCATAGTTTTTATTGGAGAAAAACTATAATCGGATTGGAGTAGAGCATTTCGAGAGATTTTATTGTTAATATAGTTTTAATACAGATGTAAAATGGACTGTTAAACGGCCCATAATGGTTATTACGTTCTTTAGGAAACGATAGGCTCACAGAAAAACAGCCCAAATCACAGACATGGGGATTCGCACGGGACTGGTATTATCAGAGGACCCCTGTGTTGGCCGAAATACGGTAGGTAATTTTCGGGGGAATTTTTACAGACATGTTTACAGACATGGCAGATTCGCACGGGATAAAAATCACAGACGACCTCTGCGATTATTACAAATTACCGGAGGTCCCTATAGGTAATACTAATCCCGTGCGAATTAATATTACAGACGTCCTGTGGTAAAATGACATTACTCCATCTACCCTTGTAAAGTTAATCCCGTCCGAACAGGGCTTAATATTTATATCATATATAATTTATCAGTTAGAGCAGAAATTAGGGCTTGGTCGGGACAGCATTCTTGCATTCTTCACCCGTATTGGACATTTTAAGATGAAGCAGAAATGTGCTCACCCACAGAATTAGACACTGCCGTTTTTTTACATAATGCATAAAGCTTGTTTGGTTAGTCTGTTGAGTTGGATTGCTATGTCACTACGAGAGAACTGCTCCAGAGTTTGTTTTAAATCAGAACGAGACTACCTTGTTCAGGTGATCTTTGACTGATTATTTTGGTGCAGATCCAAGTGTGATTGCCGCATTAAATATTCCTAAACAAACCGAAGGGAAGGGAGAAAACATGCCAAGTTCTGAAACAAGCACTCCAAACGAGTCAGGTGTGAAAACGCCTTTAGTTTTAATACATGGTCTTTTTGGTCTGGCAAGGACATTTTTGCAATTTCATAAACAGATTCTCATGACTTGATCCCTTTAATTCCACAATTAATACATAATGCTTACTAATGTGCCCTAAAGGCATCAGACAGACTTGGGCTAATCAGGATATATTTAAAACTTACAGTACAAATGTGAGTCCAATTTTCCAGATCTTTAAGGGCTTCGCTGGGTAGATCTTGTTTATAATGCTCTCGATAAAGCTGAGGCAGCTTGGATACCCAGAGGCCATTGCTGTGCTTGTTAAGAACCTCTTTAAGACGGGACTGCACCAGCTTGGGACTGTAAGGCGCAGAATGAGGCAGTCTGGGTTTTGCTGGAGTTGTGTTTTCATTCAGGTTAGAAGAAGCTATAAATATCAACAACATAAATGTTGCAGCTTAGTAACAATTCTGAATTGACAAACCATAAACTAAAACTATATAAAGATGCTTGATATTTTGATTGCT
The DNA here is from genome assembly GCF_965113295.1 of Leuciscus leuciscus. Taxonomy (NCBI): domain Eukaryota; kingdom Metazoa; phylum Chordata; class Actinopteri; order Cypriniformes; family Leuciscidae; genus Leuciscus; species Leuciscus leuciscus. Next base: position 23,112,021 of record NC_138726.1, on the reverse strand, counting down.
GAATGAATTTGCAGTGAATCCCTCCCATAAAAAGGTAATTTTTTTCAGACAAATATGACTTTCTATTACTAACAATTTTCTGGGTGGACTATCGCTTTAAGATATAACTAACAGCAACATCAGAATTCAGAACTGAATGCATGTTGACCTGCGATGTCCCTCTGTGTAACAGCAGGAGCTTTTTCATTCTTGAGACAGAAGATGACTGTTTTCTTTTCATCCTTAATGAATATCCCATGCCTGGAATGTTTTCTTGGAGAGGAAGTTGCTATGGACTCCAGTATAATTGTAACCTTTAAAGGAGCTTCTTGTGGATAAGAATGTTTAGGCGGTCTGCATATTTAACACTTTTCCACCCAACATATACTCACAATTGCCCTGCTGTGGATTTCGGGAGAGATGGGTATGGACTTCTTTCTGAAATCTGGAGGGAAGGGTCATCCTTTTGTCTGATCTAGAAAATAAACAAACAAGAGATTATAGAACAGGTAATATCTGTAAAATATAAATTTGTTGATAAAAGATGCCCTTTTGGAACGATTATATACGATAACGATTATATACTTGTATACTGCAAGATTACAACTTAAGGCCCGTTCACACCAATGACGATAACGATAAAGATATAGTTCTAAAAATCTTTCAAAATATAAAAGAATAGCAGAGTCCACACCCCAACTGAGAGGAACGATATCATTGGCATTACTTTTCGAACGATTTTTTCCAGTTGATGAACAATAAAAATATTGACAGCCAATCAGAGTCCATCCTGCTCTAAAGTGCTAAACTGCAGAGCACGCTTAGAATTAACAGAAGGATAGCATCCGCTGGTGTGTGCACACATCGTTATAGTTCTCTTTATAGTTATCATTCTTGGTGTGAGCGGACTTTTAGTATCTTTCCCCTAAGATTTCATTTGTTGATGGAGTGTATCCAATATTATAAAACAGCCAAGAACAAGACTCAGACCTAAATAGGTGGACAAAAATAACCCAGTTCTGATTTTGGTCCAAAAGAAGGAACCTCGGTCCATATTTTTTACTCAGGCCACTAAAAATTACATTAATTATAATTAACTCTCTCTCTCTCTCTCTCTCTCTCTATATATATATATATATATATATATATATGTACACTCACCTAAAGGATTATTAGGAACACCAAACTAATACTGTGTTTGACCTTTCGCCTTCAGAACTGCCTTAATTCTACGTGGCATTGATTCAACAAGGTGCTGAAAACATTCTTTAGAAATGTTGGCCCATATTGATAGGATAGCATCTTGCAGTTGATGGAGATTTGTGGGATGCACATCCAGGGCACAAAGCTCCCGTTCCACCACATCCCAAAGATGCTCTATTGGGTTGATATCTGGTGACTGTGGGGGCCATTTTAGTACAGTGAACTCATTGTCATGTTCAAGAAACCAATTTGAAATGATTCGAGCTTTGTGACATGGTGCATTATCCTGCTGGAAGTAGCCATCAGAGGATGGGTACATGGTGGTCATAAAGGGATGGACATGGTCAGAAACAATGCTCAGGTAGGCCGTGGCATTTAAACGATGCCCAATTGGCACTAAGGGGCCTAAAGTGTGCCAAGAAAACATCCCCCACACCATTACACCACCACCACCAGCCTGCACAGTGGTAACAAGGCATGATGGATCCATGTTCTCATTCTGTTTACGCCAAATTCTGACTATACCATCTAAATGTCTCAACAGAAATCGAGACTCATCAGACCAGGCAACATTTTTCCAGTCTTCAACTGTCCAATTTTGGTGAGCTCGTGCAAATTGTAGCCTCTTTTTCCTATTTGTAGTGGAGATGAGTGGTACCCGTGGGGGTCTTCTGCTGTTGTAGCCCATCCGCCTCAAGGTTGTGCGTGTTGTGGCTTCACAAATGCTTTGCTGCATACCTCGGTTGTAACGAGTGGTTATTTCAGTCAAAGTTGCTCTTCTATCAGCTTGAATCAGTCGGCCCATTCTCCTCTGACCTCTAGCATCAACAAGGCATTTTCGCCCACAGGACTGCCGCATACTGGATGTTTTTCCCTTTTCACACCATTCTTTGTAAACCCTAGAAATGGTTGTGCGTGAAAATCCCAGTAACTGAGCAGATTGTGAAATACTCAGACCGGCCCGTCTGGCACCAACAACCATGCCACGCTCAAAATTGCTTAAATCACCTTTCTTTCCCATTCTGACATTCAGTTTGGAGTTCAGGAGATTGTCTTGACCAGGACCACACCCCTAAATGCATTGAAGCAACTGCCATGTGATTGGTTGATTAGATAATTGCATTAATGAGAAATTGAACAGGTGTTCCTAATAATCCTTTAGGTGAGTGTATATATATAGTGCTGTTTTTCTGTCATTTGAAACATAATATTTTGCAAATGTCGACACAATCTATGTCGACAAAATGTTGAAACAAATAAATATGGTGTCACATGACATAATTATATATATATATATATATATAATTATATAGCTTATACAGCGTCTGCGTTTGTGGCGTTGCTCCCGTTGAAGCACCGTTTCTCTGTTCAAAGGCGCATTAAATCTATTATATTCATATAATTTAATTGTATATTAAATTATTTCATTACTATTGGTAAGAATAATGTCATGATCCTGCCTTCCTGTCTCTGATTTTCAGAGTTTTCGTGTCTGCCGTTGTTGGTTTTTGTCATGTTTTGTTGGTTTGTGTCCATGTCTCAGTCCGTCATGTCACGTGTTTAGTGTTCCCTTAGGGAGCGTCTGGAAGCCGCTCCTTAGGGGAGGGGTTCTGTCATGATCCTGCCTTCCTGTCTCTGATTTTCCCTGGTCTTGAGGCAGGATCATGACAGGCCCATGTTTTATGTGCAAGCACATGGCCATTTGTTTGGGCCATGTGCTTGTGTTGTCTCGTCACCTAGTCCCGCCCCCTTGTTATCCTCGTTTTGTCATTATTGCTTCACCTGTGTCACCCGTTTCCCTCATTAGTTTCTCCCTATTTAATCCCCTCATGTTTTCTGTCCTGTGTCGGTACATTGTCTAACTTTGTGTGTTATTCATTGTGAAACCTTGTGAGTATCCTGTCAAGAATATTGTCTAAAGAAAGTTCTGTTTTTGTTGTTAGTTTATAGTCAAGTTAATTGTCAGTCATAGTCTAGTTTAGTCACCTGTAATCCTGTCTTGTTTTGCCCCCTCGTGGGCTTTGTTTTTCCTGTTATTTGTACAATAAACTGTTGCTGTGACTACTGTCTGCAATTGGGTTCATCTCCACACACCCACATAACAAATAAGACATGTTACCTCTCAAACATCATTCTTCCTTTTTTTTGTAATTTTGTCTGTTTTTTACAATCTAAAAAGGGTTAATCAGAAAAATAATAGCTAACTACACCTGTTTCTGAATATTGCTTGATCAAGTATTGATATAAATAGTATTTATAACGAAGTATGAAAACATGTCAATTGTTAATAAAAATAATTTTATGCAAAAAAATTTATAATACATAATAAAGTTTTGTTTCAAAACGGATGAGGAAAATATAGTGCCTTGTAAATCTGAATCACGATTTCATGGGCAAGATCTGGCAAGATCTTTGACAAATGAAAATCACAAACATGGCACTTGTTAATAAAATAATTTTATAAATACAATGTATTAATATGTAATATAATTTGATCTGAACCAATTCTAAAATTAAAAATTCTAAAGATTTTTAGAATTGTTAAGACGGCAGCTCTATACCATTTAAAAAAAGTTAAATATAGGCCTACACAAATGAAAAGTTAGGTCACAGCTGCATCTATCTCTGAGGAAAAAAATATTAGCAGCAATTTGATGTTTTTGATCGATTTGATGTTACTGAACTCGGTTCTCATTTGAACTATGTTCTCGGACACGTCAAAATGTGACATATTCAAGGCTTACGTTCAAGATTGTTGCTATTAGACCGAACATTTTACTGTACCAATCTTTTTTATGGATCTTAAATTTTACATAGAGGACAAATGAGCTGCCCTGTGTACAAACCCATGGGCTTCGTCACATAAATGCAGTTACATGCAGTCCCGCTTCACCGTGATCTTCTGATTAATATTTACTAATTTAGTAATAGGCCTATTATTCTTGAAAATAGTAAGCGGTAAACTGGCAAATTTCAATGGTCTCATTGCTCTCTGCATTTTACTAAATATTTGCGATGCAAAAGATACAATATAATGTGATATACGCTTAATTATGTATGGAGGGCCGATTTTTTTAGCGATACAACAAAACTTATATGACAATGCTTTTTTTTTAGGGATGATGTCATTACGCACACCATTTTATCGGTAAAGGGCCAACTGGATGGAAACAGGCTGGAGACAGCAAATGTAACAAAAAAAAAAATGTATGCATGGGTCTCATTCATGAAACACGAGCAGAACGAATTTTTGTGTAAATCGTGTGTAAAGTGGTTCTGGCGTAAATTTTCGGATTCATTAAGATGTTCGTATTTTCTAAATGTTAGTTGGTACGAAAGAAATCTACACCTGCTCCCAGCCACGCGTAAATAGTGCGTTTAACATCCAAACGTTTTGCTCATTAATAAGGCTGCATTTTAATTCACCTTAATCGGGTACATATTTACACAGCATTTTGAAAAAATATTATATATAGTAATTACATACGGTTTTTCTTTTTACTTTTATTATGAGAGCCAGTAATAGCATCTGCAAACGGAACACAAGTCCGCAAGTCACAAGTGTTGCAGTCAAGCTTCATGTCGAACCATTTTCTTTTCACTTCTGGGACTGTTCGATTTACAGATTTTTTAGGACCTGATACGCCACTATGTACGCTTAAAGGGATACTTCACCGTTTTTTCATATTAAACTATGTTATTCCCTTAACTAAGACGAGTTGATACATACCTCTATCGTCTCAGTGCGTGTACTAAATCCCTCTGTCTTGCGGCGAAACTTTGTTAGCCCAGTTCATTTAATATGGGCCAAGCAGAGAAGCTACCAAACACCTCCACGTTTTCCCTATTTAAATACAGTTACTCGCGAAGTGTAACTCGACCTAGGACGGTGACACAAAACAAAACGTTGCGCTTTTCTAAGCGTGTAAAATGGATAACTATTTTGTATGGCGGAATACCATAGCAAGTGCTTGTAAGCACTTCGACTTGGCGCAGTAATATCTTAAATTTTTATCTTTATCTTTAAATCTTAAATATCTATAAAACCGGTGAGATATTACTGCGCCAAGTCGAAGTGCTTACAAGCACTTGCTATGGTATTCCGCCATACAAAATAGTTATCCATTTTACACGCTTAGAAAAGCGCAACGTTTTGTTTTGTGTCACCGTCCTAGGTCGAGTTACACTTCGCGAGTAACTGTATTTAAATAGGGAAAACGTGGAGGTGTTTGGTAGCTTCTCTGCTTGGCCCATATTAAATGAACTGGGCTAACAAAGTTTCGCCGCAAGACAGAGGGATTTAGTGCACGCACTGAGACGATAGAGGTATGTATCAACTCGTCTTAGTTAAGGGAATAACATAGTTTAATATGAAAAAACGGTGAAGTATCCCTTTAAAAATAAAATGTGGCGTTTTGAATGAACTTTTACGTCCCATTTACGACTGATTGGAATTCATTAACACACACACACATTTCACTATCACGTCTGACGTTTACGAAGTATTTGTGAATCAGGAGAAGAGTTTTCGGGAAGGTCTCTTTACGTGCAAATCACTCACATATTTACTCGTATATTTACGAATGTTTCATGAATGAGACCCATTAACTTTGTCGATAACAAAACGTATTGTTTTGTTTGCTATTGTGAATGACTCATCCTTGTATGTTTAAATTTATATTTATTTATTATAATTACCTCTTAATGTTTAATGGAAATATCTTAACAATATAAATCTGAAATGACAGATTTCTCTCTGGTGATGTATACAAGACTTTCTATCTTAAAGATATATCAAAACTATCTTAAACGCCACCCCTAAATACATATATTACATACTTTAGTCACTAAGGTTTGGAATTAACTTTTTTTTTTTTTTTTGTGAACTATCCCTTTAAAAGCTATGAGAGGAAAATAATGCAAAATAGCATTATGTTACAGAAATAATACTATTATAGCAAATACTACTTAATACTTTGCTTGGTTATCCTCCTAATCATTAATGAATTGGTCGGCCGAACACAGCACAATAGCCTAGAACAGTTTTCATAAACTCAACGGACAGCAGCAAAATACAACAAATACAATGGTGAAAAGCAGACATTTTGGCAAAGTGCTGCAGCGTGATAAAGCAGGGGTGCGGAGGTCTTATTGCATATGATTCTAGGTGTCAGATGAACCAAAATCCCCCTCACTCTGTACCAAAGGGAAAGTGCTGATTCATTGTGGACTGGTTTAGAATGGCTAATCTGTTAGAGAATGGAGGGAGGATTAACAAACCCCAGTACAACCGCTTAACTCTGCCACCCTCGTCTGTACCCTCACAGCCATTGTGTGTGTGCCACAGTAAGCGATACAGAACACAATTCTAAAGAGTGAGGTCAGTTGTTTGCTCTCAATGATTTTTGGCTGAAGTGATCTCACACACACACACACACACACACACACAGACAACACCCTCCATTCGATCGCTGAACAAGCACTGGGTTCAGACAACACTGAAATGCTGAAATGCTCTGTTACTGCCAATTAAATCAGACAGCATCAACAGCTAGAGACATCCAGTTGCTTAACTGGAAAATTAAGAGTCTGTGAAGAAATCAAGAGCTTGGCATTTCTGTTTACTCATTAGGACTTGATTTGTATTCTCAGCTACTTGCTCAGCAAAATGCTGCTCACACAATGGGAGCACTTACTTGAAATAATGTTTTTTTGAAAGTATCAGCTGTACATGAATCTTTCAAAATATGATTTTTCATTGTCTTTCTAATTACTTGAAATTATTAATTAATCTCTTAATCTGGCTAAAATATATATACATTTTACCTATCAACTCCAATTGACAGGCTTTTTTTTCTTTTGAGTCTTTCACCTTTCTGAAGGAAGGGAGGGTTTCCTTGTGGGTGTGTTTGGGGGGGTGTTGTGGGGTCTGCCGCCCTTCCCATCAGGCTGGGCATCCCTCATGCTTCCTGTGCGAGTGTCTCCATGACCCCCTCCACGACCTCCACCTCGCCCCACACGTCCTCGAAGATCGGGCTGTCTCAGAGATGTCCTTGGCTTTGCTATGAAGGAGATGAGACAATATCTAAATCAAAAAAGCATTATACAAAATATAATCATAGCTCAAAATAATACACATAGTTTTGGGTCTATTAGGCCCCATCCACAAGACAGAATTATGACAGAATTTGAGTGTCCTGTGACCCATTTACAGTGTATGATAGAAACTGTCTCCTTAGTGTCTTTTCTTGCTTGTAATAACAATTTCTGTCAACATACCGCCATTAAACCAGTATTATTACAGGATATCACACTGTGTTTACACTGGATGCAAAATCTTCTCCTCCAATGGGTGATAGGAGTGTAACCTGAGACCAGATCAGTCCAATTCATGTTGGTTTAGTGAACCAGTTCAATGGATTCACTGAAAAAAATCCAAAGAACTAAAAAGAACAAATTGTTCACGAATCAGATATTACTGCTTCTCTCATCAAGGAGAGCTATGTCAGGTGAATGTCAAGATTTTCAGTGAATTATGGCTTAGATATCTGTCTGTTTGATACAAAAACTGTAATATAGCTTCAAAAGACTTGGAAAATTGTGCATGAATCATATGAACCGCTTTTATGGTGCTTTTGCTCCTTTTGTGCTTCATTTCTCATTTTTGTTTCGTGGAAGAAAGAAAATCATTCATTACATGTTGGGAACAACATGAGGGAGATTAAACTATAACAGATTTTTAAATTTTGGGGTGAAATATCCCTTTAAAAGTCATCAGACCAACTATAAAAACATTAGCTATGTCACTTTGTACCTTTAATCAAACAGCATTGTAAGCAAGAGCAAACATATGTCAGTGCGCTTCACAAACAATCAGTGCACTTTATCAGATCATCTAAGGTATTACTCTGCACATTCTCCAACAAAAGAACCATGAAGTTTCTGGAAACACACTGCACAGCAGCATTATCACTAGAAATTAGGACATGAAACAAAAATATTACCCTCCTCTATATACATTCTTGAAAACAAAGCATATGGAATGCAACATTTATGTACATTTACATAATCAGTCAACCGGAGACTATGACTTAAAACCCATATTGTCTCATATACACATTCAGCATGACATCATACCACTAACCTGACTGTAACAGAATGACATCATACCTTCCAGCTGACTGCTTTCTAAAAGTGCGAGACGTCCAACTGGCCTAGCATGGAGAGGTGGCAGCAATTTAACACCTTTATCACTGTCTACAGCCCTCCTGAGATTCCACAGGCTGATAGTTTCTACAAGACAGCGGACAGTGAGCTAAGAAGAGAGAACCAGGCAGAGCAGCGGCAGTTGAGTCATTAAATAACAGATGAGGGAAGAAAGAAAAAAAGAAACCGTTTCAGACCATCCTCCCCTGAACAGCCACGCAGGCTCTGTTATACCTCTCCACAACACCGCAGTCTCCAGACCTCCCTCTCTCTCCCGCTTTCTCTCTCACTAGGTCAATACAGATGCCGGCTTTCTGCTGTATCATGGCAAGCAACTGATCAAGGGACTGCGTGAGTTTGAAAATGCCGGAGCTGACTGTGAGTTTGCAGTTCCCAGAACAGTTGCAAACTGTTGTTAGATCTGAATGATCTAATGCAGATCTTTATTCTTAGTACATCCAGAACCGTGCTCACATCCTCAGAGGAGTTTAAATAGGCCATATGCACAACCAAAAAAGACACAAGATGCACAGGACATTAGATGATGTCCTCTATATAATGGCTTCTGGATAACACATTAAAAGAAGTGATGCGTCTACAGTCGCAATTGTGCAACAAAACTGTAAACTAAAATATATATTTTTTAAAAGAATAATAATATACTTGATTTCTAGTGAAATTTGTATGTCATGTATTTTAAATACATTTGCAATTACACATTTGTAATGATTGAGTTGCAATTTAGCCCATTTAAAATAAGTTAACTTAATTGAATTAAGTTATATCAAATATTTAAAATATGGAATCTCAAATATTTATTTTCATATTTGTACGGTATTTTCTTTGTATTAATTGTGTTTTGTGATGTGTGTGATTGTATTGTGTATATGTGAGCCTTTTAACCTAAGACGAATTTCTATCACTGGTTGATAGATAATAAAGTTTTTTGAATTTGAATTTGAATAACACACTACAGTTATAATCAAGTACTTTAGCATGACAGTAAATACATCAAAATAAGTGTACTTATTTAAAGCACGACAAAAGATTATTCAAACATAATGATTTATAATGTACTTTAAAGTAAAACCTTTAGCATACATCATCTATATGATGTCTTCTGGCTATCACATTACACAAAGTGTTGTGTCGGTCCACCGTTGAAATAAACAAAACTGATGCGAGTCTCACCGTTCAGTACAAGAGGAGCTGCAAGTTTGACTCTCATTTGACAGTTCACCATCTGAGGTCGGCCGGTCTTCTTTGCCGTGCGCTGACGGGCCGCAAACTTAGTAATGTGGGTCATCTCGTTCCCCGTGGTAGCATGGCACACCACCTATGTTTTTTTTTTACCATTTAACATTTTAGTATTCACATTTACATGCTGAATTAGTGTATTTGAAAAGGTAAGTGAGAGTCTTACCTCTCCACACTGCCCTTTATCCAGTTTCACCACCAAAGGCATGCTGTGCAGGAGGGAATCCAGTGTGGCATATCCCATCTGTTTATACGGTATGAGCTCACCCGTCAGGTCTTTATACTCAACCTGCAGGTCGGACAGTGACACGCCATTCTTACTGGACTGGAGAACCGCCCGTACCATCTTTTTCACCAGTTCTTCATCCGCCATCTTAAAAAAATTAAAAAGTAAGTGTTGGATTTGGTCTTGAATCCAGCATTCAAAACTTCTGGGTCTGTAAGACTTCCCAATGTTGTCTTTTTTTTAAAAGAAGCCTCTTTTGCTGTTCTCCTTCCGTTTACTTCCTGTGATTCCTTCCGTTTACTTCCTGTGATTCCTTTCTGTTTCCTAAGTTACTGATTATGCCTTAGTTTGAGTTCTAGCTGTGTTTGAAATCGCACCCTATACCCTCATTCACTACTCCCTACATTACTCCACTAATATAGTCCACTTGAAGGAGTGAATGAAAACGAGTGAGTGAATTCAGACACTGAGTGTGCCGGAAGGGCTGCCGCTTTTCCGTAGTTTGTGCTTGCTGTTTAATAATCATTGAGAATTGAAACTTAGCAAACTGGCAGCTACAGTAGTAATGAAAAGATTTATCTTGAACTCTGTAATTGAAACTAACATGTATAACATGTATAAATCAACTAAAAAGGAATTTATACCTGTATGATATTACGCTTTAGGTGCTGATTAGTTTCACCTGTGTTTAATTTAGCTCCATTTGTATTTAAGCCGTGTTTCAGTTTCTCCTGTGGTTTTCGTTTATGTATTGTGTGATGTTGTTCCTGTGATTATTCCAGTGTTTTCCTGAGCTTTGCATAGTCTAATAAATACTGTTGTTAACATCCTTTTCGTTTTCTTTGTGCTCTGCTACCAATACACACATGACAGAAATATTATGCCAATTTAAAACTGTTTTCTATTTTAATATATTTTAAAATGTAATTTATTCCTGTAATGGCAAAGCTGAATTTTCAGCATCATTACTCCAGTCTTCAGTCACATGATCCTATAGAAATAATTGTAATATGCTGATTTGCTGCTCAAGTAACATTTCTTATTACCATCAATCTTGCAAACAGTTGTGCTGCTTATTTTCATGAAAACCATAATATTTTTTTTTTCAAGATTCTTCGATGAATAGGAAGCTCAAAAGAACAGCATTTATTCGCAATAGAAATTGTTTGTACCAATAGAAACGTCTTTGCAGTCACTTTTGATTAATTAAATGCATCCTTTCTTCATAAAAGTATTAATTTCTTAAAAAAAAAAATATAGGCCTATTGTACTGAACTGACCCCAAATTTTTTGAATGGCTGTGTACTGCACATTTACATTTGATAACAATAAAACAATTTCACACCAACAGATCATTGAAAAGCCACATTAGAAGAATATACGAGGCTGGCCGGTCAGAGGTCATACTTGATTGTTAATGGATTTATGAGTTAAAGCTTTAGGTCCTGCATTGATCTCCTCTATTATGAAGAGTGTTATTGATTGAACACATAGAAAGCTACTAGAAAACAATGACATTATCTGATCGCTGACAGTTAAACTCTTTTGAGTAAACCGCATCAAGTCTTTTTAGTCCATAACTAACCAATGGCTATTGACTAGCAAGATCATGCAATTGCCATTCTATTGTCATTTCATGTCATTTTATTCTTACATGGATATGGAGGTATTGCTGATGTGACTAATGAATTGAGCATTGCACATTGTATTCAGGACCAGCCGGTCACAACCAGACAGTTACTCAGCATGAATGGTTCATCACATTCACATTGTTTATTCTCTCATGTTCAAGAAAGCAAGAGTCAGAGCCAACCCCAGCAGTTTAAATCAGCAAGTATACATAGAGACCATTCAAACGCTTGTGAAAAAATAATAATTCAGCATACTTCCAAAAAGAGTAGCCTACTTTTTACATAAATAATACACTTTAAAAGAGTATACTTGAGTGTGATCTGAATGTGATGTTTTCAGACACTTAATTGCATATTGCAATTAAATATTTTTTTAAAAATATTTTACACATATTAAATACAACTAGTTGAACAAATTGTGCTTTTTTGAACCACTTAGCTACCTAAGTGGTACAAAAAAGTACAATTTGTTCAACTAGCCTAGTTGTATAACAACATACAACTTACATAATGTATATGTAATTTCATAATTATATTGTCTTTGAAATATGGTTAAAGTGTACTGTTGAATGTTCTGACAAGCATTTATGTAAACTTAAAACATACTTTAAAGTAATTTCTATTGAAACTTGTATGTAACGTATTTAAATATATTTGTAATTACACATGTGTAATGATTAAGTTGCAGTTTAGAGCAATTTAAAATATATAAAAAACATATGAACTATAGCAGCTAGCACACTACAGTTATAGATGATCATGTCTGTAATAAATGCCATACTAAACCATGAAGCTCCGGGTTATTGACATGCATGCCAAGTAGTGACAGCAGTGTCATTTTGTATGATAATTAGCCTAATATAGGCTACTGACTGTAAAACTTAGCTAACTGTTGTGACCGTTCCTTTCCTTTACACATCCATATACTTTTGTATCTAAAATCTAAGTATGATATCCGTGTTAAAAATGTTCGTGTTATTTGCTAACACACCTGTAGCACAACGAGAGCATCTATCGCATAAACTGAAAGAGAAAGTAATGAGAGTCGACAGGTCAGAGCTCGTGTGAACGACACGTTAGGGAACGTTGACGTGCCGCTGTTTTCAGGACAGATAGAGACACACCCTTTATCGTTGACAGCAGTCGCCATCAAAAACTATTTTATATATTCTATTTTACACAGATCTCTTATACTTAGATTACTTGATTTATGTAACGTTCTATGTAAGTTAGTGTATTTACAGCAGGATAGCTGACATAAAATAAACGCATGATCTGACTGTAACTTACAGTGAACGTGATAAAGAATTTGGCCAACTATTGTCGCGAGCGTTGTCCGCTCCCTAAGGACAATAAAATCCCGCATATCTCACTATAAACTTGTTTTAAATGTGTTTCAGTTTTATTTTACTGATTTGAACTGGGGTGATTATTCGCAGACTAGCTCATTGTCATTTCAAGTCACAATAGTTGAAATAAACTGTCACACGGACGCGCCTATTTCTTCCACCAAAGCTGCTTAAATATAAAGCGGCGAAACCAGAAATTCCCACAATGTTTTGAGTCTTACCGCTCTATGTGTATGTGGCTCGGTCAGGCCGGTTAAAATGACAGCGACTGGCTCTTGACACTGGTCGCGGCCGGTGTCCTCCTCGCGGTCTGTCCCGCAGGCAGTGTGTGGCAGTCCCGCTGTCTGAAAGCTACTCACAGTCACACCATCCCATCTGTAATCACACACAACACGCATGCGCACTACACACAGCAGAAGCAGGTACAAGAACTGCCAGCTTTACTGTACATAACTCAGACAATTACATATACTTTCGCTATGCTTTTATTTTTTTCTGCCGTACAGTACGTACACTATTGTACTGTTATTGTACGGTTCCTTTACTGTGATAAAAAAAATAAAAAAATAAAAAAACAGCATTCAATGTTTTGGATATCTTATCGTTACTCTTAAACGGTGACCTACTCTACTCATTGTAGAGTTTTTCGACCTGTTGGTCGAAAAACGATTTTTGTTCACGAAAATAACGTTTGCTCGCAATTTACTGTGATTATCGTAGAAAAATAGCGAATCGATGTGCCTTTTTCAGTATTTGAAAGCTTTTTTTAAAGCATTTTTAAATCCTAATTCAACGTTAAATTGTTGGCATGTCAGTTTTGCAGACTATTTATTAAAACAGAAAGCAGGATGATGTCAATGTTGCGAACTAATAACCAATGAGACACAGCTTCCACCAGAGGGCGCTTCAGAAGCACAAATGCCCCATTCAAACCTCAGGAGGCGGTTAACCTTTATGGTACGGAGTTGCCATATGGCAATAATTAATTTCTACTCATTTCCCTGTTATTCCGAAAAAAATACAATATATTGCACTATGGGAATTAAAGGGGCAGGTATGAAGGTAAAATGATGCCATAATGAATTGCATGCGCAGGGTAAGATTTGTGAAAGTGTACATAAAATTGCAAGCGTAAATTAAATCTGCATGCGCAAGAGAAGATTTGTAAAGGTGTAAATCGCCTTTCAAGTGTAAGAAAAAAATATTTGCAGCATTTAACTGTTATTCGTAAGTGTAATTCATGTATTGTGAAGCTGCAGCTTCATGCTAACGCAAAATAAATAGGATCTGTATTCTTCTGACTTCCATTTTTCCGCGCTAACACTTTTGGCACGGTTTTTGCGCACAAATACGGCAAAAAGCACTGCAGGCCTGTGAACAGCAATTTGCGACCGAAAACAACAGAGTTAGGAACTGCAAAACAGATTTATTGCGTAAAATCAAACTTTGTGTAAAAAAATAAACTGTTGCAAATGTCTATATGACTTGTTGTGTACATGAGGCAAAAAAAGTTCCCGAAATAACCCGATTTGTACAGTTGCGTCTTTCCTTTACCTGCGCTTCCAGTTTTGGCACGGTTCTCTCACTCATTGAGTTTTGCAAGCGCGAAGAGGAGGGAGGGTCCACCTTCTTCATGTAGCCAATCAGATGAGCTTCTCGCTGACTCTAGGTTTACTCTTATCTGATTGGTTCAATAAACACGCCAGTCACCAGAACACATCTCTATCTTCATTTGGCTCAGAAACGTTCTCGTTGCCGAAATGGTACATGTTAAATAAATAGATAAATAGATCATGATTGCTTAATAGCCTGTGAACCATTAGGCTGCCTATATGAGTTCATACTGAATTTCGAGCTGGTGTGTTAAGAAAATTAAGTATCTGCACTACTGCATGCATAGGCTACTATTATTATTTAACTTAAATGAGTTACAATAATATTTTTTCAATTTTCAATATTGTATTTTAAGAGCATCTCTGAATTATGCACCATTTACCACCTGCAATGCCATCGTGCAACCACTAGATGGCTGTATAGCCCTATATCAAGAGGCTGTATATTCCCTGGTTGCTGGGTTTTTATTCAGACATAATTAGTTACTTTTTGTGAAAGTTTTTAATTTAGTATTAGTTTTTCATTACAGTCAAATCTGGACACAGAGAAAGCATTTTGTTATTCATGCTAGCTACATAAAATAGCTTGATTCAGTCACAGGAACGTAATCACTAATCAGAATGAATATTGACAGTGCGACCAAGACAATATTTCAAAATATATAACTGAGTGTTAATTACCATGAACAGAGACATGATGTGAAAAACACTGCATCAGAATGGTATTATTACATAAAGAATGGGTATTAAATGTTTTGATTGTAAAGTTTAACATCTGCTCAGTGGTGTAACAGATTATATAATATATCAAATTTCAATCCAATAACGTTAACACCAGCTTGAAATTCAGTATGAATGTTAGTCAGCCTTATCAGCCTAATGGTGCACAGCTTATTAAGCAATCATGATGTATGTTTATTTATTTGTTTGTTTATTTATCTATTTATTTAACATGTATGTGTGCACTAAAAGTACCATTTCGGCAACGAGAACGTTTCTGAGCCAAATGAAGATAGAGATGTGTTCTGGTGACTGGCGTGTTTATTGAACCAATCAGATAAGAGTAAACCTAGAGTCAGCGAGAAGCTCATCTGATTGGCTACATGAAGAAGGTGGACCCTCCCTCCTCTTCGCGCTTGCAAAACTCAATGAGTGAGAGAACCGTGCCAAAACTGGAAGCGCAGGTAAAGGAAAGACGCAACTGTACAAATCGGGTTATTTCGGGAACTTTTTTTGCCTCATGTACACAACAAGTCATATAGACATTTGCAACAGTTTATTTTTTTACACAAAGTTTGATTTTACGCAATAAATCTGTTTTGCAGTTCCTAACTCTGTTGTTTTCGGTCGCAAATTGCTGTTCACAGGCCTGCAGTGCTTTTTGCCGTATTTGTGCGCAAAAACCGTGCCAAAAGTGTTAGCGCGGAAAAATGGAAGTCAGAAGAATACAGATCCTATTTATTTTGCGTTAGCATGAAGCTGCAGCTTCACAATACATGAATTACACTTACGAATAACAGTTAAATGCTGCAAATATTTTTTTATTACACTTGAAAGGCGATTTACACCTTTACAAATCTTCTCTTGCGCATGCAAATTTAATTTACGCTTGCAATTTTATGTACACTTTCACAAATCTTACCCTGCGCATGCAATTCATTATGGCATCATTTTACCTTCATAGGCAGGCCTTAACGTAGTTTTTAAGTCACATGACGTAAATGACAGAAAGTGCTCTATTGCCTCATTTCTAAACATCTCTTCTCAAGGTTTTTATTTTTTTCAGCATCTTTGATAAGCAAATTAGATATTTGTATTCACAAATCAACTTTGTCTAACATAGTTTTACTGTAAACTGAGAAAATATCAATGTTTCCATATGGCAATGCTATAGGCTACCACTATGGAAAAAAAGGTAGGCTATGCTGCCACATGGCCACGCTGTACCATAGTGGAATTGCAATAATGTATTTCCCCACTGGGATTTTTATAAATAGTTGCTTTAACAAATGATTGCAGTTATTTATTTATTTGAAGTGTTTATTGTAGTATAGCTGTATTTATGTATAAATAACTAAATGATTTCTTCTTTTCATATAATGAATACAGCCAAGGCCGCATTAATGCACGGGCTTACCTGGGCTGAAGCCCAGGGGCCTCCCAAGTTCAGGGGCCTCCCATGTTCAGGTTCATGATGAGCTGAAAAGGTCATATTGTTTTAACTTGTCAGATTTTGTCGCTGTATGTCGCTAGTCGCTTGTGGGCGTTGGTAGTGCTGTCGCTCTAATGTTATTGTTAAGGTGCGTTCACACCAAACGCGAATAGAGCATCTGGCGCGAGTGATTTCAATGTTGTAAAGACGCGTTTACGCGCGTCTAGAGGTCCCGCTGCGCGAATGAGGCGAGACTGCTCGTCTGCCACATCTATACAAAACTGTTACGTCAGGAACGAGGACACAATATGCAAGTAAAAGCGCTTTATTAATAGTCAATTATGTTGATGAAGATGATGATGATGATGATGATGATGATGATGATGAATAATCCAGGGTGATGCAGGCGGTGGCGCAGGGACTTCGATGGTCAGACACGGAGTGATGAATGAAGTGCAGCGTGCTCTGATGAGTGATGACGTGATCCAGACATGAAACGTAATCCAACACGACGTGAAACCGGAACACAGGAACTCAAGACGGGACACGAGGCACGGGAACAGGAACGGGAACAGGAACAGGAACAGGAACAGACAACACAGAGACTTCATGCAACGATCTGACAAGGAGATGAGAAAGCAGTGAGCATATATAGGAGATGAGATGAGTGGCAGCTGGTGATGATGATTGATTGCAGCTGGGTACTGATCAACAGTAATGATCCAGACACACCCACTCACACACATGTAAACAACAAAGCACGAGACTAGAGAGAGACATTGGATCTATGAACCGTGACAGTACCCCTCCCCCTAGGAACGCCTCCTGGCGTTCCCAGGTCCCCTTACCTGCCGATTGTAATCATCGATAAGGGAGTGATCCAGAATGTCTCTAGCCGGTACCCAACTTCTCTCCTCTGGACCGTAACCTTCCCAGTCCACCAAGTACTGGAATCCGCGTCCCCTCCGCCTTGAGTCCAGCACACGATTGACCGAATAAGTGGGTTCCCCATCTACGAGTCGCGGCGGGGGAGGAACCGGGATTGGCGGATTAATACGAGAATGAAATACGGGTTTAATTTTGGATACATGAAAGACGGGGTGAATCCTCCTGTACACTGGAGGTAGGTTGAGGCGGACTGCCACCGGACTAATGATCTTGGTGACAGTAAACGGGCCAATGAATTTGGGAGCAAGTTTATTAGACACGGAACGGAGAGGAATGTTCTTGGTAGAAAGCCACACTTTTTGACCAGCAACGTATACGGGAGGCCTAGACCGGTGGCGATCGGCTTTGGCCTTGGTGCGCAACCCCACCTGGAGTAGAGTCTCACGGGCTCTAGTCCACGTGCGGTGACACCTCTGGACGAAGGCGTGAGCGGAGGGGACCGCGACTTCGGATTCCAGACTAGGAAAAATTGGTGGCTGGTACCCTACGCTACACTCAAACGGAGATAGGCCCGTAGATGACACTGGCAACGTGTTGTGGGCGTACTCCACCATAGAAAGTTGTTGACTCCACGAGGAAGGATTCTTGGAAACCAAACATCGTAACGTTCTTTCCAAATCCTGGTTGGCTCTCTCAGTTTGGCCATTGCTCTGGGGGTGGAACCCTGAGGACAAACTGACAGTCGCCCCCAGAAGCTTACAAAATTCTCGCCAAAATTTGGACACAAACTGGGGTCCCCTGTCAGAAACCACGTCCATCGGGAGGCCATGTAACCGAAAGACGTGGTCAACGACAGTCACCGCTGTCTCCTTGGCTGAGGGTAATTTTGGGCAAGGGAATGAAATGGGCCGCCTTCGAGAACCGGTCCACCACAGTCAAAACTACTGTGTGACCCTGAGAGGGTGGGAGGGCGGTAACAAAATCTAGAGCGATATGGGACCAGGGTCTCGAAGGGACCGGCAGCGGTTGGAGTAACCCATCTGGGGGTCGATTGGAAGTTTTACCAGTGGCACAAACTGAGCAAGCCAAAACAAAATTGTGAATGTCACGAGCCATGAGAGGCCACCAGAATCGTTGCTTGACTAAAAATCTAGTGCGACTGACTCCTGGATGACAAGCCACATTGGAAGAATGCCCCCACTGAATGACGCTGGACCTCAGACCCTCAGGCACAAATAAACGATTCGGTGGGCAACCGACCGGAGGCGTTACCCCTTCTAAGGCCTTCTTGACCTTCGATTCGACCTCCCATACGAGTGTGGAGATGAATAGAGACTCTGGTAAAATGCACTCGGGAGTAGACGGGCGTTCGGAACGATCAAAAATGCGCGATAAAGAATCGGGTTTGATGTTTTTAGAACCCGGGCGGTACGAGAGAGTAAAATCAAAACGACCGAAAAAAAGTGCCCACCGAGCCTGCCTGGAGTTCAATCTTTTAGCAGTCCGAATGTATTCTAAGTTCTTGTGATCGGTCCAAACGATAAAAGGTACCCCCGACCCTTCTAACCAGTGCCGCCACTCTTCCAATGCTAACTTGACTGCCAACAACTCTCTGTTCCCAATGTCATAATTACGTTCGGCAGGAGATAGACGATGAGACAAAAACGCGCAAGGATGCATCTTGTCGTCTGAGAGAGAGCGCTGGGATAACACTGCTCCTACCCCCACCTCTGACGCATCGACCTCCACCACGAACTGACGTGATGGATCAGGGGTTGTCAGAATGGGGGCTGAAACGAAGCAACCCTTCAGTTTGGCAAACGCAGCCTCGGCTGCGTCTGACCACCTGAACGTCGTTCTGGGGGAGGTCAAGGCGGTCAGAGGTGCGGCTAGTTGGCTGAAGTTGCGAATAAAACGCCGGTAGAAATTGGCGAACCCCAGAAATCTCAGTAGGGCCTTACGAGACTCTGGACTTGGCCACTCTACCACAGCCTTGATCTTCTCAGGATCCATGCGCATTCCCTCAACCGACACGATGTACCCTAGGAATGGAACAGACTGTGCATGAAAATCGCATTTCTCCGCCTTGACAAAAAGCCCATTCTCTAGCAACCTCT
The DNA here is from genome assembly GCF_965113295.1 of Leuciscus leuciscus. Lineage (NCBI taxonomy): Eukaryota > Metazoa > Chordata > Actinopteri > Cypriniformes > Leuciscidae > Leuciscus > Leuciscus leuciscus. The sequence continues at coordinate 23,092,400 of NC_138726.1, read as the reverse complement.
GAAGCACTCGTCGGACGTGCTGCACGTGTTCCTGGAGAGAAGAAGAAAAAATCAGTATGTCGTCCAGGTAGACATAAATGAACTGATCTATCATATCTCGCAGCACGTCATTGACGAGTGCCTGGAAGACCGCTGGACTGTTGGAAAGCCCGAAAGGCATAACCAAGTATTCAAAGTGTCCCCTGGGGGTGTTAAACGCGGTCTTCCACTCATCCCCCTCCCTGATGCGGACCAAATGATAAGCATTACGTAAATCCAATTTTGTGAAGATGGACGCTCCCTGCAACCTCTCGAAGGCTGAAGACATCAACGGTAAAGGATAAGTATTCTTTACCGTGATGTTGTTCAACCCCCGGTAGTCAATACAAGGTCGCAGAGATCCGTCCTTCTTCCCCACAAAAAAGAACCCCGCCCCCGCTGGAGAAGAGGAAGGGCGGATGAACCCCGTTGCTAGAGAATCAGAAATATATTTCTCCATAGCCTCCCTCTCTGGTGTCGAGAGTGAATATAACTTGCCCTTGGGCGGAGCCGTACCTGGTAATAAGTCTATGGCACAGTCATAGGGACGATGCGGAGGGAGAGAAGCAGCCCGAGACTTACTGAACACCTCCTTCAGGTCCAGGTACTCCGCGGGCACGTTAGACAGATCCACTGCCTCCTCCTGCAACACAGGGACAGAAACAGACGGACAGGCAGACAATAGACAAGACTTATGACACTGATTACTCCACGAAGACACAGACTTGAGCTGCCAGTCCACTTTAGGGTTGTGACGGGTGAGCCAAGGGTGACCAAGGACAATGGGTGCAAGGGGAGTGTCCAGGATATAGAAAGAGATGATCTCGGTGTGGTTGCCTGATGTGATGAGGGTGATGTCTTCTGTGGCAAAAGTGATGGTGGGAAGTTCTTGTCCATTAAGTGCGTGTACAGCAATCTGATGTGTGAGGGGTTTGAGGGGAATCTTGAATTGACGTGCGAATGAGTGATCCATGAAATTGCCTTCTGCCCCGGAGTCCAAGAGTGCTTGACAGTCGTGAGTGAGTGTTGACCATCTCAGTCTTACCGGAAGGAGGGTAGATGTTGATGAGGTCTTCTCGGCGGAGATCCCACCCGATAGTAGCCTCATACTTACTATCGGGCTTGGCCTTTTTACCGGACAGTTGTAAGCATAGTGTCCGGCTCCTCCACAGTATAGGCAAAGGCCCTGGGACCTCCGCCTTTCCCTCTCCTCCCGGGAAAGCCGAGCTCGACCCATCTGCATGGGCTCGTGATCGTCGACAGGGCTGACCGCGTCCCCGCCTCCAAATCGTGGACCCTCGGCACCCGCCAGAGGGCGTCTACTCGTGGCGTGACCTCCAACTCGGGATAGTCGAGCATCAACTCTGAGGGCTAAAGCGATGAGTTCATTAAGAGATTGAGGCAGGTCCAAAGCATAGATCTCTCTTTGGACGCGGTCAGCCAGCCCATGCAGGAACATGTCCCACTGCGCCTCCTCGTTCCATCTGCTCTCCGCTGCTAGGGTCCGGAACTCGATCGAAAAGTCTGACACCGATCTCTCTCCTTGACGTAAATCAGCCAGCATTCTAGCAGCTTCTCTTCCGCCGACCGCCCGGTTGAAAACTCTTTTCATTTCAGCGGAGAGCTCCTGGAACGAGGCGCAGCACGGATCTTCATTCTCCCACACCGCCGTTCCCCATAACGCCGCTTTCCCAGTCAGGAGGGTGAGTACGAAGGCGACCTTGGATCGCTCGGTCTGGAAAGTCTTGGGTTGAAGAGAAAAATGCATGGAACACCGGGTTAGAAAAGCTCTGCAAAATGTTGGATCACCTGAATAGGACTCTGGGGCTGGTAGGCGTGGCTCCGACTGGGATGGGCTCTCCGATGGTGTGGGGGGAACGAACGGTGTGGGCGGCGCAGTGGGAGCTCGTAACTGTTGGATCTGCTGGGTGAGCTCGGACACCTGCGCCACTAACGCCTGAACAGCGCGACCAGTATCGTTTGAATTCTTCTCTTGAATGTCCAGACGAGCCATACTATTACTCAAACATTCTTCCATGGTCGGCGCTGATGTACTTGCTGTATCCATCCTTGGTCAGATCGTTCTGTTACGTCAGGAACGAGGACACAATATGCAAGTAAAAGCGCTTTATTAATAGTCAATTATGTTGATGAAGATGATGATGATGATGATGATGATGAATAATCCAGGGTGATGCAGGCGGTGGCGCAGGGACTTCGATGGTCAGACACGGAGTGATGAATGAAGTGCAGCGTGCTCTGATGAGTGATGACGTGATCCAGACATGAAACGTAATCCAACACGACGTGAAACCGGAACACAGGAACTCAAGACGGGACACGAGGCACGGGAACAGGAACAGGAACAGGAACAGGAACAGGAACAGGAACAGGAACAGGAACAGGAACAGGAACAGGAACAGACAACACAGAGACTTCATGCAACGATCTGACAAGGAGATGAGAAAGCAGTGAGCATATATAGGAGATGAGATGAGTGGCAGCTGGTGATGATGATTGATTGCAGCTGGGTACTGATCAACAGTAATGATCCGGACACACCCACTCACACACATGTAAACAACAAAGCACGAGACTAGAGAGAGACATTGGATCTATGAACCGTGACACAAAACACCACCACAAGTGATATTATACAACTATATCATTTTAATTTGACTAGGAATTAGGCTCAAAAGAAACAGTATGCTGTTGGGAGAGTGTTTTTATATTACCACACAGCAGTGTTCAGGGATTAAATAATTTACTAGATTAACGATCGATCAATCTACAAATTAAACTCACTCATACTGTCATAAATTACTAAAACGTCATCCGAATTTGACAAATAGGCTAATACATTTTCTTGTCCCTAATAGTCAACATAATGCACTGTAAAATGAACTGCAGCAGTGCTAAACTTGCATCATAAAACTACAACACTCGACCTATAAATGTATGAATTAAACTCACTGAGACTGTCGACAGTTTCTTTTCCATGCAACATTTTATTATATCCATGTTTGTGGTTAGTTACAGTCAAATCATATAAAACCGTGAAATCGCCCTTGAACTCTTCTGTCTTGCCTGCACTTCACTCGAGACGGTGACGGGAGCTGAGCTCCACTGAAAGGCTTCTTTCCTATTGGTTGTCGAAAATCGCTTCTTATTTGCATAAAGTTGAAATTTAGTTGCTGTGTGTGGTTGTTAAATAAAGTGTCTTGTGTTTATGTGCTCAGTGATTATGTTAATAACAATATTAAAATTAAAAACAATATTTTAAAAAAATCACTGTTGTAGTTCTCGAAATAAACTAATGCATTTTGTGATGTAGATTACCTAGATAGGCTATTACACTTTTTTTTGTTTTTAAATGAGACTCTTTAAATTGAGGGGATGGGGGGCCTACAAAACCTCTCAGCCCCGGGGCCAAACATTAGGTTAAGGCGGCTCTGAATACAGCAATATTTTACGGAAAGGGCAATAAGAAGAGTGCAGAGTTAGCTCTCTCATGTGATTAGAGTGAGATGGGGAATGATAGGGATTAAATGATAGGGATCTACTTATTTTTGGTTTGCACGAGTTCCAAGTATATAATAAATATAAAGAATTTATAAAGAAAAGCATAATTTTATAGAAAAACTACTCACTTTTATCCCCATTTTCCATTGTGGTACAGCGTTGCCATATAGCAACGTTTTCCTTAGTAGTGCAGAGAAAAGTAACAATTACCACTAGACAATCTGAAAACAAATGTTTGATTTGGATTATCACTGATTATCTGAATAATGACACAGAGAAACGTCAAACCCTATTGAATTTAAAATATAGTGATTAGTTCAAATAAAATAAAAATCTGACATTACATCTAAACAAAGGACTGATTAATAATAGGCTAATTGGCATTTCCACATTTGACTTGTTTTTTCATAGAATACCCTCCTCGTTTAAAGGCAGCTGCACAGACCAAAGTTAAATACCATTTGAGGATTTTTACACTTATTTGGCAGACTTTTTACAAACTGACACTGCATTGAAGGTACATTTCATCAGTTCATGCATGTTCAGTTCTGGGAATCAAACCCATGATCTTGTACTTTGTTAGCACCATTCTAGACTGTTTGAGCTTGGAAAACACGCAGAAGTAGTGCTTTTCCACACTTCTTCTGTTTAAAGTGCTTTTTTGATGTTTTAAAAAAACACAATAGCCCTAATATTTACCGTTAAATTCTGCATGAAACAGAAGTTGCGCTAATCTTTTCTTCTGTATTGTCAGTGACACACTCATATTGTCCATTCTGTATTGTGACCGCTAAAGGTACACCTGATTAACTGCTGGTTAACACAAGTATCTAATCAGCCAATCACATGGTAGCAACTTAATGCTTTTAGATATGTAGACATTATTAAGACGATCTGCAGAAGTTCAAACTGAGCATCAGAAGGGAAGAAAGGTGATTTAAGCAACTTTGAACGTGGCATGGTTGTTGGTGTCAGACGGGAGTATTTCAGAAACTGCTGATCTACTGGGATTTTCATGCACAGCCATCTGGGTTTACATATAATAATCTGAAAAAGAGAAAATATCCAGTGAGCAGCAGTTCTGTGATGAACATGTGATGAAAATGCCTTGTTGATGCCAGAGGAGAATGGCCAGACTGGTTTGAGCTGATTCAAAGGCAAAGTAACACTGCTATCTAAAATTTTTGTCAGGATTTTTGGTGAATTGTATTGAATCCATTAAAAAGTAGGCTATACCCTACAATTAAAGGGTTTTAAAACTGCCCATTCCAGGCAACCAGAGAGGAAAGGAAAATGCTGACACTCTTCCTCTGAAGTCTTTTGAGTTCATCCAAATTCACAGAGACACACCTACAAGTTTACACTCATAATAATACGGACCCCCAGCGATACTTTGCTTCTTTCAACTTATTGTTTACTCAGTATGTGATTATTAACTTTTGCTAAAACGTGTGCGTGTCAAGGTCACACTTATTTTTTAAAAACTTACTAAAGCCAAAATCACATAATAACACACCTCCGACAGGCGTGAGATGGACTTGCCTCTGTTTTCAATACGTTTTTCGGGACGTTCACTAGCTGTCTCTACACCTTCACCGTTAAGAAGGACAACAGGAGTCACTCACAGCAGTCTTGTAATGATGTAACACGCTCTTAAAATCAGTTCTGCCACCTGTGCGCTTTTATATGGTGTCAGTGCGTTGAGCGCGTGACCGAGAGCAGAGCGCGCAGTCATTCGGAACTCTGACGGGATGTCAGCCGCTGCTCGTAGAAACTCGTCCAAAACCGGGAACGACGTGGGGTCCGATCCGGACAGAATTCGGACAATACGTAGAGAGCTGTCGAATGAGTACACACACAATGAACGGGATATTATTATGGAGTCTTCATTTAAAGGTAGGGGCTTGAGCAGCACGACCACCATGGTAAGAAATTAAACGAGAAAACCAAAACAAATTCTTAACAAATTTGTAATACATTCCTATATTACATTCTTATATTGTATCATACATCCCTGGATGTAAAAAAAAAAAAAAAAAAAAAAAGTGTTTCTGCTTTAGTTTGGTTTAAAGCAGATGTTGCTTTCCAAGTGCTATTCAATGAATTCTAACTGTGGTGTTTCCTAAGGTGTTTCTCTCTCTCTCTCTCTCTCTCTCTCTCTCTCTCTCTTAAAATGCTTCAAACAAAACATGTTATCTCATGAATATTGTTTTAATTAGTAGGCCGATCTTCATTTCACTAATATTGTCTGTGTCCTTCATTTCATGCTCCATCCTGTTAGTCTTTTGTAAAATAGGCTATACCTGTAACTAATCCAGGAAGTGACATCAACATTTTTGGTGGGAAAGCAACCGCACAAACACAAAATTACCAAATTACTTTATAGATTATGTGATGTTTTGTGGTAATAAAACATCAAATATCATAATTAGATGTCTTGCATGTTACCTCCATATCCCTAAAAAAGCCATATAACATAAGTTATTTATTTCCATCCTGATAGTTTCCTGTATACATAATTAGGTTAAAGTTTAAATGTAGACTTCACCACAGTATTTCTGAAAGCCGGATGTAGGCCTATAAAAAAAAAAAAAGGAACAGAAATGATCCACATCATTGTAAGGGCCAAGATTAAGGTAAAATGTGCAAATTTCTTTTCAGATTATAAGACGTCAAGAGGAAGTGTCAAAGGAACTTCAGGAGCTTCTGATGATAATATACCAACAGGTACCTCCACCTCTCCATATACAATATGGGGTTCCTTTTTAAAACTCATTTAATACACTATGGCTGATGGGAATAAATCCTGTTTATTGTGTAAATGAAACAACGTGAGTTGGCCAAAGTGCTTTCCATTAAAACAATATTCCAACAGCATAAATAGCCCAAAATACTAATATTAAACACCACACCAAACCAAATACAATTAAAATGCAAGACAACAGTAAAACAAGTTACACTCAACTACTAGCTCAACCATGAGCTAAATGCGCTCTCAACCGTGATTTAAAAACACTCAATTTAGTACAACATCTAATATCCGAAGGCAGGTTATTCCAGTGGCGGGGAATCTTTACTATGTGGATAAACTGCAGAGTTGGCAGTAATCTGTCAGTGTACTCTGATACACGTTAAATGTACTCATCCTCATGTCGTCCCAAACCTGAATGACTTACTGGAACACAAAGGAAGATATTATTCAGAAGAATTGGTAACCAAACCATTTTGCTGACCTTTGACCTCCATTGTACAGACACTGAGGCTGCGTGCGAAATCGATACTCCCCGAGTAGGTGGTATACGTTTGAGTAGGTGGTATACGTTTGAATAGGGGGAGACCGGGGAGTGTTGTAACACTGTCAGTTTGACAAGTCAAAAAAGAGCTATGGTGATGTCATCAACGTTGACACAGTTATTTGACTTGCATAATCTAGCTGTTTCTCTAGGTTAATTTGATGCTTTGCATTCATGCTAACTTTTTATGAAGTAAATATGTTTCCATCATAGTTTATGCACGTCTTCTTATCGGATAAAAACATTATCCACCCCAATTGAGCACATACGATTTTATTTGTGCACATTTGTAGAATTTATGCATTTGTATGAATCTCTGCGTTTCCATCCAGCGTTTTTGATATCCCAAGATTCACCTAAAATAGGTGGATGGCAACATAGCTACTGAACTGTTATGTGACAAATGGCAATAGTTTTTGTGCTAAATTTAAAGTCCTTAAAGAAATACAATACAATGTTTTTTGTTACTTTAAATTGTTCACTTTATTCAAAACTGATTATTCTTTGTTCTTCAATAACATTATTGCATATATTTACATTGTGTGGATCTTATTTCAGCAAATTAGTTCTCATTGTTACATCTATCCCCAGCTAGTGTCACAACCTCAGTGTGTGGGGTAGGTTGTAACAACAGAACTCTTTGTGTTTGAAATGTACTCACATAACCTGTGATTGTGTTGTACATGTCCAAGTGTATATATGTAGCTGACAAATGTGGCTACCATGTATACAATTTTGAGAGATCTAGCACAAACAACCACTGAGTTACCGATGCTCAAACAAAAGGTGTTACTTTCATCCCCGGTCTCCCCCTATAATTACTTTGCGAAAAAGTATGTTTAGTATGAATGTGTGTTTTGTGAATGTAATACGTACATGTGCCATGTTGTCATTGTCATGTGATCAGAGTCAGTTGCGTTGCTTCACTGCCATTGGCCTCATGGGATGGTAAAGCGTCCATTGGATGCACACTTCAGAGTCTCGTTAGAAGTAGCAAGTCATCCGCAATCTTTTCACCTATACTGTTTTGGAAATACTGTTAATTCGGACATTCAACTCTTTCACACATTGTTATTCGCCAGCTAGTAGGGAAATATGCGATTTCGCACGCAGCCTGAGACATTCCTCAAAATAACTGTTTATGTTTCACAGAAGAAAGAGTGGGTAAATGATGACAGAATTTGAATTGTTTGGTAATCTATCCATTTAATTGAACTCTGGCCTGCTCTGGTGACACTCCAAAAAAAAAGGTAACTTTTAGAGATCATACCTTGGACTTTAAAAAGCCCATTGACTGTCACTTATTAACCCTCTCTGTTAAACACAGCAGTGAAACAGCACATGACTATGGTAAAATTCAAAATCTAAACTGTGGATTGAACCATGAATATTGCTCTAGAAATGAACGTTTTTTTTATTATAACTGACTATAGTATAACTACACCTGGAATTTACAGCAGTATAAAGGCCAGATTGGTTTATGTCACCTTATATTGACTGACTATCCTCCTTACATCACCAGCTAAATCATTTGTCCATACACATTTACTAGAGCTGACTGAAATGTTTTCCATGTGGAGGCTGATCTGTTAGTGTTGGATGCAGTGGTAGATATAATGTTGCATGTTTCCTGTTGCAGTGTTGGCTATGCAGCTGGCTTTGGTGGAGGGGCCCGATGGACTTCCTGCCGATGAGGGCACACAGGAAGTGCTCTGCAGGAAACTTTGTGTGCTGGAAGCTGACCTCTCAGGGGTCAAGACCTTAATCTCTGTATGGGCATCCCTATTTGGAATACATCAAATATTCAAAACCTTAAATAGATACATTTAACATACTGGTTTCCCTGTCTTGCAGGAACTGTCCGCTCACTTTGTGTCCATCAACAGTGGGGAAAGGACTATATTTATCACTTTTAAAACCCTTGAAGAAATATGGAAGTTCAGCACATACCACAGAATGGGTCTGTTCTTATTTCAGTGTCTCGGATATACTGTTGTATCTTACTGTTTTTATTAATAATGGCTGTTGTTGTCCGTTCAAAGTTTGGAATTGAGATATTTGAATGTCTTTTATGTTCTTGAAAGAAGTCTCTTATGCTTACCAAGGCTACACTTATTTGATCAAAAATACATTGAAAACGTAATTATTTTGAATATTTTGAAATTATTCTTTAGTGTCACACGATACTTTAGAAATCATTCAAAAAAATATTGATGACTTCAAACAACTGACCAGTAGTGTATATTAAAGCTAAATATCTCATGACGTACAACATTTGTAATTTCCACCAGGCTTCTTGGGTCAGTGTATGGAGAATCTTCTCAGGGACCAGGAGTTCTGGTTAATCTCCCTTGATCAGCATTCAGGAATTGAGATCTCAATTAAAGAGGAGACACTAAATCTGATGTATAAAGGCTTTCTAATGCAAGAAGGTAATAAATATTGCTTATTAACACTATATTATGCTTAATATGAATGAGATTAAAGCTACCTTAGTATTTGATTACAGAAATGGATTGGCACATAGATGTATGAGTGAATTCCACTGTTACTTATAATAAAAATGTACTGTTTACTTTTGAGGGTCTTTCTTTGGATGCTGCACAGCAAATCAGATGTTTGATAGCTCTACGTCAGGTAGCGACCTTTATTTGGAGAAGGGGGATATCGCCCTGTTTGAGCCTCCATTCCTAGGGTCAGGGTGGACAGTGCTTTCACTAGCAGATGGGTCTAGAGGAACCAAGCCAAAACCAGCTCTGGAGCCAGTAATACCCTTTCATGAGTACGTGTCACCACCTGAATTTCATTTGAACTTATTGCATTAAAATCAACAGAGCACCCAGAAATAAGAACAATGAATTTTCTTTACTTCCCAAGGTGGTTTCTAAAGTCCTGCCCAGAGACTGTATTAGTGGGTGGTGGAAAGGACACTTGTGACCTTCCATTACAGATTGGTGAGAAAACATTTAAATAATTTTTCCTCATTTTGTATATACATTACCGTTCAAAATATTGGGGTCGGGTCGGTGTGTGAAAGAAGTCTTTTATGCGCACCAAAGCTGCATTTATTTGATCATAAATACAGTAAAGCACTTATATTGTGAAATAATGTGGACTGTTTTTTATTCCAGTGATGGCAAAGCTGAATTTTCAATGTTGAAAACAGTTGTGCTGCGTAATATGTTTGTGGAAACTGTGATATTTTTTTCAAGATTCTGTATGCATCTTTTCAGAATAATAGTATTCATTTATTTTCATTTCGACAACTATCATACTAAATATATAAGATACTAAAGATAACTAAAAACTAAATTGCATATGATGTACAAGATTGGCAACTGAAAGTATTGAGGTTGGACATAAAATGAACAATATCACAAAATTGCATGGAACTTGAAAATGTGACTGATTTTTATAACAGCAACCTTATTTCTTACACAAATGCACATTACATTTGTCACTTGCAATCCTTGAGGATTAAGAATAGCATAATTCTATAAGAGTAGAAAGTAGAGCAAGAAATAATAATGATTAGAAAATGATAGAGGATAAAAAAATCCAAAGGCTCTACTCAGAGATTTATTCATGTAGAAGGTTGATATATGTTACAATATATAACTCAATGGGATTTTTGAGAATTAAAACTGTAGATCTTTTCTTTTAGTAATTACATTTTTTCATAATGCGGCTTTGTCATCATCCCAGTCCACTTAACTAACTCTACCCCAATTGTAACGATATCTCTCACAGCAGTAGGCGTCTGTGAGACCACAGAGGAGTACGATGCCGAAGGGCCAGATGAACTGAGTTTCCAGGCTGGTGACCGCATCATCATCCTGGGCCTGCTGGTGGCCTGTTTTGAATGGTTTATGGGGAAATCTGAGAAAACTGGGGATATTGGACTTGTCAAAACCAACCTGGTCAAAGCAACCGGTTCATTTTGTGAGTAAGTGCTTGTGTGATTTTATGAATATTTTAAGAAGTTTGTTTTCTGTCTGACTTCGTAACACTTTATTTTGCAACTACAATGTCAACTAACACTCATTATAGCCAGTGATGGGAATAACGGCGTTATAAATAAACGGCGTTATTTTTTTCAGTAACGAGTAATCAAACTAATTAGCCTACTGCTTCCTCCATTACAACGCCGTTACCGTTACTGTCAATAAAAATGCGGCGTTACTTTAATTGAGCTCACTGAAGCGGTTTTCATCCGAGTAGGCTCTCTCTCTCAGCCATAGGAGCTGCAAAGTTTTTTCTCTGGTGAGTGAGTGTTTATGAGGCGCGGGACTCGACAAAAGCGAGGCGAATGCCGTGAGCGTGCTCGACAGTGCGCGAGAGAGACCGAGTGTGTCCGAGAACGCGCTCGACAGTGCGCGAGAGAGACCGAGTGTGTCCGAGAACGCGCTCGACAGTGCGCAGCAGAGCCAGAGACCGAATGTGTCCCGAGCATAAATACTTTTTTTATAAATAAATTACACATATCAGCATTTGAATAATCTCTGTAGCATATTGGTATCATATGCAATGTTTTAATTAGTTTATATAACATAAACTCCAAAATAACCTGTAGGGAACGTTCAAACATATTTGTTTGACTGTTGTGAGCACGTGCGGCAAACACGACTAGAATTGGGCTAACATAACCTCTGATGATGACGTTCTCTGTAGGTTATAAAAATAAACCCCCAAAAGATTATATTGTATTATTATTATTTATGTTGATACATTGTTCAGTATTATATTGAGAGCACTTTTTGTTAAACTTACTATTGTGAGGAAGAAAATACTTCAAGTAGGCTATACAGAATGTCTACCAGTTGTAAAGGTGTGTGAGTTTTATCATTTTAATTATATGCACTATGTGTATGTATATTTTTATTAGGCTACTATTTTTTATTTTTTTGGTACATTTCTTAAGAAGCATAATTTATTTTTAGACTTATTTTTTGGCCAGTTGTGGTCTGTGCAATAAATATTAAAAGTTCTAAACCATCTATTGTTTTATTGTTGCACTATAGTAATGATAATATTTTAATATTTAAGTTAATAGGTGTCTCTCACATTGTCCCACAGCAACATTAAAATAGTGTAGATTAGTGTACAATGTTTTATAATAATAAGATGTTCTATTTAGTGTCAATTTCATTCATTTAACATTTCATATTGGGGGTATCCAAGAAATTTCTTATATTTAATTAATTAATTTTTTTAAGTAACGCAATAGTTACTTTCCCTGGTAATTAGTTACTTTTGTAATGATGCAATTCAGTTACTTTTTGTGAGAAGTAACTAGTAACTATAACTAATTACTTTTTTTAAGTAATTTACCCAACACTGATTATAGCTGCATTATATATGCTAACACTTTGTTGTGATGCTCCCCCAACAATCATTCTACTGACTTAAGTTACTTTGAAACTACGTCAACTTATTCTACTCACCCAAACCCTAACACTTAACAGTCTACTAATACTCTAAGAGTTAGTTGACAAAGTTGCAGTTACTTATAGTAGCATGTCTAAAATGTGACTCATGATAACTTCATCTTGTGCTCATATCATAGATCATCTGACATATTCTTGAAAGACGAGGACAGACAAATTATTACCTTGGATCAGGACAAAATTAAAGGGGAGACTATTTCTTTATTGAAGAAAATATGCCAGAGTGATGTTGGCACAAACTACAAACTTGGTAAGTCTCACAAGTTTTTGAATCTTAACATTGATAAATTCAGTTTTATTTGCTTTTACCACAGTATCTGCTCTCTGATAAGCATTTGTAAAGGAACAAAAGGATGGCATTCCAAAGAGACCACAGAGGTAGAATTACAGGCACAAACAAAGCAACTATGACAACACAAAACACGTCAACTAAAGTCTTGTAAATATCCTGGTCGTAAGCTTTTCTTTTGTGTGGTGTAAACAGAACCTAAACCACCTCTATTGTTCCACCTTTGGGAAACTGAACTAAAGATTAGGAAACTAATATATCACTGTAAGAACTAGTGACCTATACAATAAAATGCCAAAACAAGCAACCAACACTATCAGTATTCATTGTAAATGAAAAATAGTAGTCTTGACATGGTGGATGTATTAAAAAGCTCAAAAATCAGTACAGCTGCTCGTCCAGGGAAGAATTCGTGGCGCCCTGAGACCAGAAATCGCATTTCTGGAAATGCAGTTGTTCTCCCTAATATAAAGAGAGATGAGCAGTTCATGATTCTGTTGTTTTGCTGTACATATTCAACCAATTTGATCAAAATTATGGTCTATTACCAACTACATTAACCAGAAGTCTAAATGCTATTGCATATTACAGTGGTTCCCAACCCTGGTCCTGGGGTAACCCCAACACTGCACATTTTCAATGTCTCTCTTATCTGACCAGGGTTAGGAACCACAGGCATATGATTCAAGCTGCTCACTGGAGGTCGCATTTATAGGCCACATATGTCATTGAAGCTGCCTCATTTCAGTAAAGAAACCATTACATGCAAAGTCATTAAGAAATTACAACTATTTATGCTTCACAAATAATTATAAAGCAAACAAATGTTTCGAACAGATTAAAGTCTCAAGTTAGACTTTAACTTTTCAATGCATTAACTAACATTAACAATGAGCTGTTACAGAAGTTATTATTCTTTGTTAACGTTAGTTAATAAAAACATTGTTAGTTCAGACATGTTGCAGATGCTCATGTCCGTTAAAAAAAATTTTTTGCACACATGCCTCTTAGATGGAGCATACAGCTGTGTGGTGCATTTTACCCAGTTGATGGGAAAAGTATTCTTAAAATGCAGTAATTCATAATAAATAATTATTCACGGTATTTTGAAGTGCCCACAATAACATTATTGTACATGCTCATTATCGTGATGTGCGTCCATGCAAAAGCAGCAGCCCTTCTGGCACACACAGCATCCGAATTTGCCAAATTTTCATTCACTCCCTCAAGTGAACTATATTAGTGGACTAATGTAAGGAATACTGAATGAGGGTATAGGGGGTGAATTCGCACAACCCTGGTCTTCAGGATTACTAGAAACAGGCATATTTACATAAAGTTATAGGCAGGTGACTTTGTTCAAGGTTGGAGCTAAACTTTGCAGATAATGATTTGAGAACCCCTGCTCACTGACCTGTCCTGAGGAAGCGATTTGGACACATCCCTGACAAAAGATGGCGCTGCGGTTGCATGCATGTCCACTTCTGTAAGACGCAGACATGATCAGATGTTAAAGTTTGTAATTACATCATACAAACAAATCGTTGCACATTTTGTACCATCAAAAATCTTTGCGAAGTTCTTTTGATTAAAGATTAAGTGGGCATGTGAATAAAAATAAAGATGTGCAATGATAAATCAATTACAATAAATATGGCAATAGTCCATAAAAAAAAAGTAGTAGTGTCAATTTTGATTTCATGGTGACTTTAACTCAGGTTATGGGTCAGAGTCTTACCTTCATCCCAGTCTTCATCACACACGGGTGCAGTCCAGGTGCTCACTGGGATTTGAAACTTGCTATCAGTCTTCTCACTGGCCCCTTTTAACATTGCAAAGGAGACTGAGATCAGTTCAGTATACAACTGAATGTCACATTCATTATGCATGGGGTGTGTCTGCAGGAGTCCAAAATTATGAAGCTGAAATGGTAAAACAGATCTTACCGTAGGTCTCCATAACAGAGCATCGGTCCACACAGGTTAGGATGTGATGGGACAGCTCATCTTTTCTCATCAAGTGGCGTGCATTGAATGGACATGTCCATAATTCACTGATCAATTCAGGGTGATTCTACAAATAATATTAAGACCACAGACATCTATCAGTGAATGGCCGTTTCTGATTTGAAGTCCATCAAAGTGCTTCTGTCCATGATAAAAGTGCACAGCTCTGGGGGGGTAATAAAGGCCTTCTGAAGAGAAGCGATGCGTTCATGTAAGAAAAATATCCATTATTTAAAACTTTAACGACTAAAATAAGTCGTTTCTGGCAGACGGCCGTACGCAAACTAGTTATTTTAGTGGCTAAAGTTTTAAATAATGGATATTTTTCTTACACGAACGCATCGCTTCTCTTCAGAAGGCCTTTATTAACCCCCCAGAGCTATGCACTTTTAACATGGATGGATACACTTTGATGGACTTCAAAACAGAAATGGCCATTCACTGCCATTATAAACCTTGGAAGAGCCACTGAGCCAGGACATTTTTTTGATTTTACAAGTCCGATTGTATTTGTCTGAAAGAAGAATCTCATATACACCTAGGATTGCTTGAGGGTGAATAAATCATGTAGTAATTTTCATTTTTGGGTGAACTATCCCTTTAAAGTCATCTTGTGATCCCCTTGGACATTTGCTAGCTGAGTTAGCGGTTGCAAGAAATAAACAATAACAGGTTAGTTTATTCAGCTACATTGAAATCATTGTTGTTAGATTTTAAATCGTTTTTTATATTTTTTTTAATGAACTTAATTTAACTTAAATTTCTTACCTATGTTAAAAATTTAAAGTATACGGATTACAAAAATACACAGCAAACCTACACCTAAATGGTCTACTGATATATTATTCTTATTGCTGAACATTGTGGAGATGCATAAATAAGAGTTTGGCTGTACTGTATTTGTGGAGGTTTCTGCACACACCTTCCTACATTTGATGAGATGGTAGGGGAACCGGCAGGCCCGGATCAGATGATTTGGGTCATAGGGGCACAACAGCAATTTGTCAGGGTTACAGAAATCTATGAAACAGGTACAAATGAAGGCAATTGTAAATGAATGCAAACAGATGTGTCACTGTGTGTTCGTGCGCATGTTATTGGCGCTTCATCTGCCGCGTGTCGTGTCTGCTCTGCGGTTTTACCTTGAGGTTCTTCCCATCGTGGAGCTGAAACAATCATCCCAGACTCGCCGCCTGCCTTCTTGTGTGCCTTCGACATCTCTGCCAGAGACTGCCACACTGTCCAGCTGTTGTCAATGCTAAAACACAACGTCATTATCACTAAAAGCAGACGCATACATGATGTCGCGGCCCACGGGGCTCATTGAAACAAAACTTTTGTAACCATAGTGAGAAAATAATACTTTAAAAACCTTGTTAGTGGTTCATATTCACATACAAATTACACACAGAATCCATACAGCCAGGTTCACAATAAATTTGAACTTACAAAGATGTGTCGTTTTCTTCAGCCGTGCAATCAGTTCCAGAAACTAAGCACCTGAAGTGTTTAACATAAATTCAGCCACTTGAGGCGCTAAAGAGTAACGAAATGAAGTAACAGTTACCGTGACAGGAAATATGGCTTTAAAGGGAGAGTTCACTTTGAAATTAAATTTTGGTATGTTTTAGCTTACCTCAAGGGCATCCAAGATGTAGGTGTCTTTTTTTCCGCAGTAGTTTCAATTTTGATATTTTTAGGTCAAACCGTTCTTGTCTGTCAGTCATAATGCAGGTCGATGGTCACTGTCTCAAAGAGCATGCACAGAATCCAAATTAAAACAATTCCCCATCATCCAAATGAAACAATTCTCCATCGTAAGTACACATTGATGGCCCAAGACACGAAACGAGCGGTTTGTGTGAGAAAACGAACAGTATTTATATCGTTTTTACCTCTTGAACACAGCTGCGTCCAAATGATCTGAGAGCGCGGGCGGGTATAGATATATACACTAGATGTCGCCTTGGCTACGGTTTCCAATGAACTGCAGTAGCCAAGGCGACTTCTATTGTATATATCTATACCCGCCCGCGCTCTCAGATCACTCGGACGTGGCTGTGTTCAAGAGGTAAAAACGATATAAATACTGTTCGTTTTCTCACACAAACCGCTCGTTTCGTGTCTTGGGCCATCAATGTGTACTTACGATGGAGAATTGTTTCATTTGGATGATGGGGAATTGTTTTAATTTGGACTCTGTGCATGCTCTTTGAGACAGTGACCATCGACCTGCATTATATGACTGACAGACAAGAACGGTTTGACCTAAAAATATCAAAATTGAAACTACTGCGGAAAAAAAGACACCTACATCTTGGATGCCCTTGAGGTAAGCTAAAACATCCCAAAATTTTATTTCAAAGTGAACTATCCCTTTAAATGTCCATTTCTCTCTTAATCTGTCCCCTTTAACAAATATTTGCTTTACATACTACAGATCTGGCGAAAGAAATTTCGGGACCAGTTCAAAGTAAGTCCATCCATCCATCCGTTTTTTTATTTTTTTATTAAAGGGATAGTTCATAATTTTGTCAACATTTAATCACCCTCTTGTTGTTCCAAATCTATTTGAGTTTCTTTCTTCTGTTGAATACAAAAGAAGATATTTTTTAAGAATGTTGTTTACCAGAGTTGACTTCCATTTAATTTTTTTTCCCTACTATCGAAGTCAATGGGTGCCGTCAAGGCGTCAACTCTCTGGTTACCAAAATTCTTTTAAAATCTTCTTTTGTGTTCAACAGAAGAAACTCATACTGGTTTGAAACAACTTGAGGGTGAGTAAATGACAACATTTTCAGTTTTGGGTGAACTATCCCTTAAATATGGGCTAAACAAAATAAGGATCTGTTTAATTTTATTTAAAAATATATAATTTTATTCTTTATCTTCAGACAAGACTCAAGAAGTGAACAATCTAAAACAGAAAGTCAACCACATTTTGAGTGAGGTCGATGAGACTCAAAGAAAGGACGATTCATCAGTCAGCATCAAGCACCAGATAGAGATAGAAACTAATGATACAGAGGAATCCCAGGAACCCCCCCGTTTTTCTGTCTGCTCCGAGCAGGACAGCACCAGTCCAGATGGACATCACGCTCTGCTCTCATTCTTGAGCAGTCGTGACCACCAGCCTGTGTTCATGCTCCTGTACAGCGCTTACCCAGAATTCCTCATCTCACATTTCGAGGGTCACTCTGATGAGGAGGATATAGTGGCGTATTTAGGCGTAGCCCGAGAATTGGCACGAAAGAAGCATGTCTGGTGGGCGCAGAGCCGAATCTGTTTTCTTCTCGGACAGCTTTGTGCAGGGAGGTCAAAGTTCTCTCAAGCTCGGGTTTATTATGAGGAAGCCTTGAATGTACCCAGGGATTGTTTCACAGACATGTTTCTGCTTTCCGCCATTTACTCCAACCTGGCACTCATCTACCTAACACAGAAGAACCATGACAAATTTTTCATTTTGTCAGAGCGCTTGTCTGCTTTATTGATGGCTGTCCCTGATTGTTTGTTTGGCTGTGAGGACCCTGAGGTATTGAAGTATGTACTAAAAAAGGCCATCCTGGCCAAGAATCAGCCTGCCGAGGCCCGAGCCTGCTTCATCCTGGCAAAGCTCCACCTGAAGCTTAAAGACAGCATGAGTGCAATCCCGTTCATCGAAAGGCTTTTGATCCTTGCTGACGACGTTCCTGAAGCATATGATGAGACAGTAAGCCATGTTTTCCTGGTGTTAGCACGACTCTACAGCGACCAGAGTCTGCCACGTTTGGCTGAAAGCTGCGCACGGCGAGCATCACTTCAGGTCAGTGCTACTTGATAGTGTTTTCAGAGAGGACTCTAAATATATATTATTGAATGTATATATATATTTATTAAATATATATATATATATATATATATATATTTAAATTAATTAAAGGAAATGTTTTATATATATATATATATATTATATATATATATATATTATATATAATTATATATAATAATATAATTAAATTAAATCCAAAGCTAATTAATTAATAATTAAATTAAAGTTTATTCAATTGAAAAATGATATAAATAAGTAAATAATTCAAAGTAAATTAAATACATTTTTAACTAAACTAAATAATTAACACAATTTATCCGATCACAGGTAGGAGCCATCGTGTCACAGAGAAAAACATTTAAATTTAAAAATTTATAAAAATTAATTTGAATAAAAAAAACAAATTATTACATTTTATTTAATTCAATTAAATAATTAAACATATGTTGATTAATACAATTATTAAAGTTTATTTAATAAATTAACATTTAATTTGAAAATTTATCAAAAAAGTAAATAATAAATTAATAATAAAATTCATTGATTTGTGCATTAATCCATTCTCTCTCACAGGTAGAAGGCACTGTTTCACAGTGTAAATTAATTGAATAAAAAAGAATTTAATATAAAAAACAAACAAACAATGTAATACATTTTAATTAAGTTTAATTAAATAGTTAATTAATACAACAAAAAGTGCATTAAAATAAATGGAGTAAAATTTTATCAATTAATCAAATTAAATAAATTGATTTGTGCATTTATCCATTCTCTTTCACAGGTAGGAGCCACCGCTTCACACTGTCTTTGTGGTGTCTCTCTGTTGATGGAAAACGCATCAGAGCTGTATGGGGTGGACATCCCAACACAAGTGGCTCCGTACCTGACCCGTGCCGCTGCTTTAGTGTCCCCCGGCCAAGAGCCTGCGATGGGTTATGTCCACGCTCTGTGTTTGTCCTGGCTCTTCCATAGACACAGCATGCCTGATAAAGCTGTTCGTTACATGCTAACCGTCCTCGACCACAGCAGCATGTCCAGCGTTGGCCAGTCAGACACTACTGCTGCCCTCATTTGGATGGCGTGGCTGTACATCTGCAACCAGCAACCCGGCACCGCTCTGGAAGTGCTGGATGCTGTCCTGTCATCACTCCCAGAGCACTGTACAACACAACTGGAAGGTGTGGTTTACAACATGCGGGCCATTTCATACAGACATTCAGCGGACATCCGACAGGCAGCTGAGAGTTACCGGGCTGCAATCGAGATATGCGAGGAGTTTGAGGACAGACACAACTGGGCCATAGCGTTGGCCAACTGTGGATTCATGTGTTTGCAAATCAAGGCAAAAAGATTGGCAGGAGAATACCTCACTCAATCAGTGGAGCTGTTCTCTGAGCTTGAGGATGAAGGGCATGAACTCAGTTTTATTTCAGTGCTTCTTGAGTTAGGGACACACCTTATTTCCCAGGGAAAACATGAGAATGGGAAGATCTACTACGAATGGGCCCTGCTGACCGCCATGCACATCGATCACATGGATAGTAAGTGTTTATCATAGCTGTATTAGTGTTAGTGAAACCTAAGGACATCTAGAACATCTTGACGTAAGAATTTCTCCATAGTGAGATATTAGAGTTGAATTTTTGTTTCTGATTGTACAGTATTTAAAGTCAACATGAAATCACAACCTACTCTATTTACTTTCTTAAAGCAATAGGCTAGATTACCCAGAAAATTCTATAATCATTTACACACCTAAAACACACACATTACACACATTCATTAATCTTCAAAGCACAAATTAAGATGTTTTTAATGAAACCTAAAAGACTTGAGAGAAAAAGTCCATTCCATCTAAACTTTGATGCTTCAAAAAGTTCATAAAGACTTTGTAAATGTAATCCATAAGATTCAAATGTATTAATTCAAGTCTTCTGAAAAGACACAATGACTTTATGATGAACAGATGTAATTTGTGACCCTGGACCCTGAGATTTATACATTATCTGAAAGCTGAAAGCTTTCCATTGATGTATGGTTTGTTAGGATAGGACAATATTTGGCCGAGATACAACTATTTCAAAATCTGGAATCTGAGGGTGCAAAAAGATCTAAACATTGAGAAAATCACCTTTAAAGTTGTCCATTTATGTTCGCGATTGTGCTGCATTCACTCACAAAAATAAATGTTTTATATATTTACGGTAGGATATTTACAAAATATCTTCATGGAACATGATCTTTACTTAATATCCTAATGATTTTTGGCATATAAGAAAAATGTATTGTTGGCTATTGCCACAAATATACCCGTGCTACTTGTGACTGGTTTTGTGATCCAGGGTCACATATAAACATTGATCAACGCACATAATATATGGTCAACAGAAGCTCAATTGTACTTGCTTGATGTGCGAGAATAAACCTTATTGGTTCTTACGGTAGCTCCAAAATGCTTGCGTCCCACACCTCATTGGTTCTTGCACGTCAAGCAAGCACGTTTGAGCTGCTGTTCGCCATATCCACCTTATTCCTACGCCCCATGATGCTTTGTGCGAATTATGGGTGTAACTTCCGTTAAGCTGTAAACAATCAGTGAAACGCTCGCCCTATGAACGCAGTACGTAAAAAAAAAGTGTCACAATGAGTTGACATTATTCTACTCACCCTGCAACCATCGAACATTAAAAGGAAATTTAAAAGTGTAAAAGCATCAGCAAGGTATTTCAACAGATCAAATAACCCCAAAAGTGCGAGTCTTTGGTTAATCACTGTAGTTATATATATCTGTATTATGTAACTTATGTTGCCTTAATCAAAAATGTTCATTAACTTCAGCATTACGTGATACTATTTCAAAGTGATTTCTGTCATTTTGACTGATAATAAATTGCATTTACCTGTGAAAACAAACCTGGAAAGAGACGTGAGGATTTGAGGAGAATAACGAGAGATTCTTCGTGCATTCCAGTATCGTAAATTAAGTTCGGGAGAACAGATCACAAATGTGCAGTATATGTGGTCCTTTTTCATACGTTTACAGCAGATTGCAAAGGGAAAAAATTAATTAATCACGAGGAAAATAAAGCAGCGACTGAAAAGAGCTCTTGCCATAGATATTCTTGTTATAACATGTCACGTTAAAATACCAAGTATAACGTTATTCTCATGATGTTTGAAAATAAATCATGAAGGAAAATTGACAGCTCATCCAGTCAAACTGACGGATCAGCTTAATTTGTAGGGCAACCTTATGATTTTAAATGATTCGCTTCAGCCTTTTTGAATGGAAGTTCCCCAAACCAGAAGTGCCACCCATAATTCAAAACGCAGTAAGGTCGTCAGGAATTCGGTGGATATGATGTGCTTAATGTAGTATGTACGTTGATCAGTGTTTATTCAGTATGTGAGTAAAAAGTTATTGTGTCTCTTGGACTAAAGTCTTGGATTATGTCTGCTAGATTCATATGGATTACATTTTTCATACATTTATTTTACCAACTTATTGAAGAGTCAGTGTTTGATGTTATGGACTTACAATAGAGGGACAGAAATCTCTCAGGTTTAATTAAAATCATCTTCATTTGTTTTGTTTTTAAGCAACATTTGCATTTCATTATATAGACAGAAACTTATTTTCATATGGAAAACATTTGCTAACAATGGGAATTTGCATTCAGAGTTTACACCTTTTAAGGGCAGGATGCCATTTGCCTGGAAGACCCACCCTCCTTTGTGTGCAAGTTATCTCTAAAAACTTTATTACCTTTTGTTTGACATCTTTGGGAATGAGACCTTTGTTCCAGTCGCACTGAGACATTTCAAATGATACCAAACATGTGTAATACTGTATGATAATTATTCACATTTAAACCATATAGATTTTTGGGTGAATTTCAGGTGATCTCAGCATGATAGAAAGAGGGAACGGAGGAATGGGGGGTCAAGGGAAAAAGATGTAGATTAGGATTGCTTAGGGGAGACTTGCGTCTCGAATGATGGTGCTAGTTTCACAAGAGAGAGTTCAAATGTTAATTTCCAGAAAGATCCTTTGTCTTCTCAGGGAGTGGTCGTTCCTCAAGTAGACTGCGCGGCATTTTCTAATTTCTCAAGTCTTACAAAAGTGTATTGTATACTAGAATTTTTGGATGGTATATTATCAGGTGTGCTGGTCACCAGACTTATACCTTCATGCCTCAAAATTATATTCTTATTTGCTTGACAACAGGCCAGCTGCAAGCCACACGTCACCTGTGTCAGCTATACGAAGAGGTGTGTCCAGACGAAACCCAGTGTATCATCTACAACAAGCACCAGCTGGACCTTCTCCGGCGGATAGGAGACAAGAGCTTAGAGGGAGAGATACTGGAGAAGATCAGCCAGCTGTACCTGAACCTGGCCACTGAGAAGTGAGACCTGCCCATGACAGCATTTAAGAAAAATTGACTGTAATTGCAATACAATAAAGGGACAGTTCATGTAAAATTCTAAATTCAGTCATAATTTATTTAACTTCATGTCAGTCCATTGGCTTTCTTTCTTCTGTGGAACATACTTTTTTTAATTTTTTTATGTCATCACAATGAAAGTCAATGGTCACCAAAACTGCAACATTCATTCTTCAAAATATCTTCTTTTGTGTTCTTCAGCAGAAAGAATACAGGTTTGGAATGACATGAGGGTGTGTATGGTGAAATTATTTAAAGTTTTGGGTAAACTCTCATTTTAATGTTTAAATTTTTCAAATATAATAAAGTGGTTTAGCCCTAAGTTCTTTCAGTAATAATGAGTTGCCGGCAGTAAGACATCACATATTATTAAAAAAGACTGCAGACAGCCTTGCTAAAATTCTTGGTCATGTCGTCTCACAGATCCAACAGAGCTGCTTTAGATTACACCAAGCAGAGCCTGGGCATCTTCATCGACTTGGGCAGGAAACGTAAGGAGGCTCATGCCTGGCTACAGTCTGGGAAGATTTACCACATCCTCCAACAGACGGAGCTAGTGGACCTCTACGTGCAGGTGACCGGCAACTGCCTTCATTCAGCGCTCATTCCCTGCATTCTTTGGAGTTACTGTGATTGGAACTACTGTATATGTGGGGGCATATTAAACATAAACTCAAATTCAGAATCTAAATCAAATTTAAATAGGATTAAGTGTATACATCTTTGTATACATCTTATTTGTCTGTATGCATTGTCTGACAGTCTTACAAAAAGGTTAAGAGATATAATGGTGAACACAAATTACTACCAAGCGCCAAGAATACACATCAGAGTGTGCAGACAGAACAGTGTCATTTTAATATGATTTATGATTGTAGTATTATTCATATTTTGACCTTTTTTTTTTTTTGTGCCATTTTGTCAAATTAGTTTTTGTTGAATTATTTCTATTTAGCTTGAATTTACTTTTATTTCAGGTTTAGATTTAGTCATTTTCATACTTTAACAAACTGAATTATTTTATAAGACAATGTTTTCTTCGAGTTTGTTTCAACAACATTTATATTTTATTTCGTTTTATGTTAAGTTAACAATAACAACACTGGTGCAGAGCTTTGGCTACTTGAAGAAGCTAAAATATTTTGATTTGTTTAGCATTTTTGGTCTCTACATAATTCCCATACTTCTATTGTTTTGTTTTGTTTTTTTCCCCCCATAATTTTTATGACTTAAATGTGGAAAATAGTAATAATATGGACTGTGTGTGTGTGTACCTCCTTAACTATATTTTGGGGACAAATTTGTACTCAGAAGTAACCAAAACCTGACAAAATTTCAAAAAACCTCCCTTTAGGGACGTCTTCATTTGTAAATTTGGTATAAAAATAAAGTAATAAAAGTTTTTTTTTAAATGTGTTAAAGATGGGTAGGTTTAGGGGTATGGTTAGTGGAAGGGGAGACAATATACAGTTTGTACAGTATAAAAACCATTACGTCTATGGAATGTCCCCATTTAGATGTAGCTAAGTAAACGTGTGTGTGTGTGTGTGTGTGTGTGTGTGTGTGTGTGTGTGTGAGCAATTTGACTTCATGCCATCTCAAAGTTCCATTTCCTATGATAATGGTAACTGGAAAATTGCCTTCCTCAATGTAACAGGTAGCCCAGGACATAGCCTTGAGCACAGGAGACACACTCTTCGCCCTGGAGATGTTGGAGGCAGCAGGGGATGTTTTCTTCAACAGTTCACAGGACAGAGAGAAAGCCATCTGTTTTTACAGGGTAGGTCATGCACACATTGTTGAGGAAGAGGGAGGTCTTTCGCACTGTGTTGTTATTGCTCTCTGTGAATGTCAGGCCCCTGTAATTTCCTTTTACTTTATTGCAGTATTTTTTTTATTAGAAAACATTCATCACAATCATAATCCTTCACTGTGTTTATGCTAAGAATGTGTATCTGTTTTTAAGGACCGAGCCCTTCCCATCGCAGTGAAGACGAGCAGTGTGCGCTCTCAGCTTCGGCTGTGTAACAAGCTTTCAGAGCTTCTTCTGCAGCTGGGACAGTGTTCAGAGGCCATTGAGTGCACTCAAACTGCATTAGACATTAGCGTGAGTCTGGGTAGGTGAACACATATGCTCTGCACAACCTTCTTTTTTTTTAATGATCAATACTTTTATTCAGAATGATTGTGGCTTCCTGCCTGTCTGTTTTTTAATAATACAGCACACATGGTAACCCAGACAGCAACATAGTGTCAGCCCAGATCCGGCCCACATCTGGGCCGTGTGGAATCCATAGCCGTGTTTCCACTGTCAGGCTAGTGCGAGCCAGGGCTTTAACCGGGCCGCGCCGGGCTAATCCAGTAGCATTGTCATTGGGCCAAAAATCTGCTGCGTTTCCACTGTCGGGCCAGAAGCTCCACAGCGCTTCGCTAAAGCCCATAACACGCCTCTCTGGAACAACGTCACACTCACCCATCATTTCACCAACAAATGGAAGTTTTATCAGAAAACTAATCAGAAAGAAATCACTGGAAACAGCGTGATCGCAAAACAAACATGAGAAAAGCGACGTTTACTTGAATATTTAAAACCCAAGAATCGTATCACATATTTATAATAAAAAGTGATACATTGTTCAAAATTAATTAATTTGTGTCAAAATTGCACATTAGTCACACAAAAATAAAGTGGTTTACCATTAGGTCTATTTCACAAAAGAAAGAGGACACACTTACTTATTCAGTCGAGGCTGTTTCTGTTTATTTAGTAGTTACAGGACATATTTACATCACATTTAGAAAGAATAATAATTTCTACTAATATGCCACCAAAAATACGACCTGAGGAGCTTTATATTTTATATACTACTTTACTACAGTTATATTTTCAGTCAGAGAAACAGAGGAAGCTCCCTAAAAGAAAGTTGCTTTATTTTACGATAGTCCGGTATAAAGAGACGAGACGTAGGCTACTGTCACATTGAAAACATGTTTGGGCCGAACTCCGAGCTCGGAGCCCTCCCCTCGGACAGCACGCCAAATACGCATTCAACTTTACTCCCTCTAATTGTGTGAACTCGTGAACTATGGTAATGGTTAGCGTGCATAGTCTTTTGCATCTTATACGGTGATCAGAATCCACATCAGATCACAAACAGAAGGCATTCAAACATGAAAGTGAGTTTTGAGGTCAATTATTTTAAAAGTATTTAATGCTGACAGAATCATCCGGCGCTGCCGTCTCCCGACTCCGAAACCCCGAACCTCTGTTCGTAACCACTCCTCTAGCCCGAACTGGCCCGCTTTGGACCAAGGTATTCGACGTGCCAGAAAACCCTGGCCGTTGGCCCCGAGTAAGCCCCGATCAAGCCCTGGAAGTGACAGTGGAAACGCGACTGGCCCTGGCACGCACTAGCACGCCCGGCTCTGGCCCGACACTGGAAACGCGGCTGTACCAGATGTGGCCCGGATCTGGGCCGACTTTTGTTGCTGTCTGGGAAACTCATGTTCACAACAGTTAACAGCCAAAAACTTTAGGAGAGACAAATAACAGTCTTTTTCGTTCGTCTGTGTATTTTCTTACAGCTGACCATTTAAATGAACGCGTGGCATTCCATCGCCTCGCCACATTGTACCATTGTGTGGGTCAGTTTGAAATGGCAGAGCACCACTTTCTGAAAGCCCTGTCCCTGTGTCCCTCACCCCTGCAGTATGACGAGGAAGCCCTGTACTATGTCAGGGTTTACCAAACACTTGGAGACATCATCTTCTATGATGTAAAGGTAAGCTATGGACATCTGCCATTGGTTTGATAAACAGTTAGTCCCTCTCCAAAACTCACGCCATTTCCTGAAGAACGACGTAACTCGCTACTTAACTGCAATTGTACGAGGAATCGTTGGAGAAGCTAACTAGCTGTTTCCTGAAAGCGTGGGAACTTTGTCGCACAGCCGTCGTTTGAGCCACGTTGGAAGTGTTGTTAGTGATGTCACGCAGGTGGTGAATGCTGACTACTGCTGATTCATCAGTACAAGATCAAATTTATGTCAGATTGTTGCTATAAATAATGAATGCAGTATATGAGGAATACTTTTTCTGTTGTTTTGCTTTATTTACAGATGTTGAATTAAATCACGTTTCCTCTTATGTCATACTACGACGTACTATGACGTCCCCAGCATACGGCGCTTATTTTTTGCACAAATTAAAAGAAGTATAGTGAAATTTGCTTCTAAACTATGCTATGCTTCTAACCACAGGTCCAGGGCTGTAGGTCCAACCACAGAAATGTGCAATGCTGTTTGCAATGTTCGTTGGAACTATGGTTTCGGGAAACACTGAATTGTTGAACTATGTAACAACCAAACTTGCTATCATAGTTGGTTAATGATGCTTTTGGGAAACACACCCCTGCTTCAAACAAGCAGTGAAATATTTTGAAACCACAATAGAGTAACAGTATTTACACTTTTCTGGGAAATCAGTGTACTTAGTTACTTATTTAGTCGCTTACTTCGTTGTCTCTACATATTAAGTTGGAACAGGAGATAGTATTTTTTTTTAAAATACACATTACTTTAATTCCAGATTTGCAGTAAATCTGAAATAAACCAGAAGATGGCAGTCTAAGTACATACTGAATAAAAAATGTTTTATTCACATCCACTCGAAATAGAAAATATAAGTGTACTCCTATTCAGAATGCAAATATATTTTTTAAATATATAAAGCACATTGTATATCCAGGCATTTCATCAGCTAAGGACAAAATCTCATTCAGTATGACAATAATAATAAAAACAACAACAATAAATAATAATAGTAATAATAATTATTAGTAGTAGTATTATTATATTAATTATTATTATTCAAAATAATGTTTTTTATTCTATTATTATTTGAATAAAATTAAATAAATCAATAAAGAAATATATTACCCTTGCATTAATATATGTACTGTAAAATAAAATAAAAAAACAAGTAATTAATGAATAGTATATTTACAGAACAACAGCTAAATTAAAAACTACTTAAATACTAATATTTCTGGATATTTTCATTTCTTTGCTTTCAAATGTTTCACAATTTTGGTGGAAAGCATTTTGACGTTTAGGTTTCGCTTTTGTTGACAACAGATTTATAAATTATTCTCATTACAAATTTGGTGAGATGGTTGTCCTAAGTTTCGTTTTCAAATGCGCATTATAAACACCCCAAAAAACCTCATGTGGAGCATCATTAACTGCAGACTGAGCTGCTCTGAGACACTGAAAACACCAGGTTGTGAGCCGCTCACATGTAAATGAACACAGTGCTGCGCTTCTATCCGAACCGTTCTATAAATACTCGCCAACTCTTCTGGCACTTAGCAAGTTTTCATTTTGACACAGCAGCTGCTAGATGCAGAGATGCATGAAATTGAAATGTTTTTGAAAAAGCAGCTTCTTTTAAATTCCTCAGATATACACAATTCACATGGGTCATATTTCAGAAAAACTGTAGAACCTTCTCTCTCTCTGAATCCCAGGACCCATTTGACGCCGCTGGCTATTATCACTTGGCCCTGGCTGCTGCTATGGATCTGGGCAACAAGAGATCTCAGCTAGAGCTGTGCACTCGATTGGCCACTATCTACCACAACTTTCTCATGGACCGTGAACTCTCGCTGTTCTTCTACCAGCGAGCTCGAGCTTTCGCTAATGACCTCCACATTCGCCGTATCAACCTGGCTCCAGACTACAGTTTCAGGACCACAGCCCAGTACAAAAACACTATAACTGGGGCAACAAGATAGAACTGGACTCTGATGGGATATGACACTTCCACTGCATGTTTTGATTTGACTCGTGTGTGAATTTTCTCTGTTTACTTTTATTCGCCGGATGTTATGTGTATTAGTTGATTTATTTACGGAATGTCTGACTCATATAACATGATTTGTCCAGCAAGTGTTTACTGGAGTGTAAGCAATGCAACCTTCAGGCACTGTTTGGTTTGCATTAATTCTTAAATGTTTTGGGACTAAAAAGACTTTAACGTGGTCTACTTGGCACGAAATCCCATGATGGATAACCTTTTTTTTCTTGTTCTCTAAAATTTATAATGATGATAATCTGAAGATTTTATTGTGCCTGGTTTTCCATTCTTTAAAAATGGTATTACTTTTGGTTGACATGTGGAAGTGATGTCAGTGAACACGTTTTTACCTCAACAAAGTTCTGTTTGTACTAAGTGCAGAAAAGACCAGGCGTTGTAGTTTTAAATAACCATGTTCATGCCTGGTGAAACACATGAGTTGGTTCAAATCCTCCCAGTTCAGTGAAAACAAACCCACTGGCACTGTTGGGTCTAGTGCCTTGGCGGCATTCAAATGTATGTGCCAAAAAGCAGCCTGATCTTTTATCGTGCAATTTAAACGCGAAAATGAGTTTTTACGTGCATATGAGACGCAGTTTTCGCGTGCATATGATACGCACTTTATTGCGTGTAATACACACGCACCCCACACTAATCCTAACCAAACGTATAATGCACACACACGTACCTACACCACTAATAAACCTACCCTAAACCTACCCATGCGTATCATATGCACGTAAAAACTCATGTTCGCGTATAAATTGCACATTTAACACAATGCGTGCTAGAGACGCATTTAGTGTGACCGGGTTTCAAAAAGAGACCATGTTGGCACTGATCATCAATAAAATTGGATTTAATACTGAATTTAATTGCTTAACAATATGAAGTTGCAAGCTTTCTTTGAATGGCGAAAACAAACCTTGAATAGGCTACAAGTGAGCACTTTTGTTTTGTTTTTTATCCTAAAAATAAATTGTTTATAGCAACCCATTTCGGATCAATTAAGAATGACAATCAGGGAACTAAGACTAAGTACACTGGATTTGGCACGAGCTGAGATGATGATGTTTTTAATTCATGATCTTTACAGATATCGGATCTTTACAGTCCTTTGTGGGAAAATACTTACTCTTTACTTTTAAAAAGAGCTTATTAAGGAAAAATATATTTTAAAAGAATGTAGGCTACTAAGTGTGAACTGAACGTAATGTAATGTTTTCAGACACTGAATGAATAATAAATGAATTGTTAATGAATGAATACAAATAAAAATGTATTATAATTTAAATTTATTTTAAATGTGCTTAGAGTGCTTTTTTGAACAACTTAAGTGGGACTTAAGTAAATGTTTCTTTGTCATTTCATAACAATGTTACTGTATAAGTTGTAGGCTACTGCCGAATGTTCTGACAAGTATGGTAAACTAAAATATGCTTTAATGTCATTTCTATTAAAACGTATGTCATGTATTCCTATTTTGTAATTGCACATTTGTAGTTCGTTGCAATTTAGTGGGCCTAGTAACGTTAAAAACATGCAAGTCCATTTTTTTTTTTTTTTTTAATAACTTTTTAGTGTATAAATGTTGCATTTTTAACAAGTGTAGGCTACATTCAATACATTTAAGTGGGGTTATTTTTCACAAGGGGTGATTCGGACAACGCACTGTCTGATAGAACCGAGATGGCAGAAATGAAACGTAGCTGGAAATATATTTACTATCGTTTGACACTTTTTTTCACATAAGCACGTTAAACTTTAAATAAACAGCATAACCCTTTTCAGTCGAGAGTAAATTAATTTTAGTAGGCTACTGTTTATTGTTAACTTTGTTTTTGAGCTGCAAAAAGAATAGATGAATCGGTTCTCTGAAAAGAAATGTTCGAAAGGAAATGAGTCGGACTTCCCACATGTGAATACTCAGCGATTTGGGGTAAACGAAATTCCCCGCCTCCTCTAGGGAGAAGAGAAAAGCAGACTCCAGTCGAGGATGTTGAGATGGTCGGCAGATGCAGAAGTAACAGCACCACAGATCAAGAGGCTTCACACACGGCTTTAATCATTTGCACGTGGAATATCAGATATACCACCAACTGATCAGATTGGCTTGGATAAGAAATATTGCTCTTTCTGGGACAACCTCTTCACACTGGTCTTTCAACTGAGCCTGCAGGAACGCACACATCTAATCGGAAATTCAATTTTTGCTTTGGAAATCTGATGCGTAATGGTGATCTCCAGAGGGCTGTCTGAAAATTAATACGTTTTCATTTAAAATGCAGGTCATTCCGTTCGTTTCGGTAGTTTTTCTTTACATTTTAAATGCTGTTGCGGATACTAAACTCAAGTGTCCGGAGCGCTGTGATGTGAGTAAGTGTCCGAGCCCGAGCTGTCCGAGCGGGTATGTGCCGGACCGCTGTAACTGCTGTCTGGTGTGCGCGCACGGAGAGGGCGAGCCGTGCGGCCGCAAGGACGATCTGCCCTGCGGAGACGGTCTGGAGTGCAAGCACCCGTCTGGAAAGAGACTGTCCAAAGGGGTCTGTCAGTGTAGGTACAGCAGTAAAGTGTGTGGCAGTGACGGGAACACGTACGGTAACATCTGCCAGCTGAAGGCCGTGAGCAGGAAAGCGCTGCAGCAGGGTCTGCCCGTGGTCACCAATGCGCACAAAGGACCCTGTGAAAACAATCAAGGTAAGTGATTTGTGTATAGCAAGATATTTAACATATATCAAAACATGTATGTATGCCTTTATTTGTGCTGAAAATGTAATCATTAATTAAATGGGATTTAACCACATAGGCCTACCACAATGAAATAAATGTTTTCTACAAAATTGTGATAAACGAATACAGGCCTTAGCTAAAGTTAACCCAGGTACAGTTATTGTAAAAACGGTATTGTGGTACATTTTTGGTGAGAGAAATATGGGATGACATTAGGTTACCTCTTCATCAGCTTCTAGAATGCCAAACACTTACATCATGTAGCAAATACAAGCCTACACCCCACTCACACACACACACACACACACACACACACACACACACACACAAATGGGGGCATGCCATACATTTCTGGGTCATTCCACAAAATGTGTTTTTTCCCACTTTAACTTAGACATTCTTTGTTTGTATAAAATCTTGAAGAAATGTATTTCAAAAAATCCCCATATATATACTGTAGATTAATGTGTATCAAGGTTTGTGTCAAGTCAAGTCATATTAAAGCAGCTTCACAGAAATAAACAGGAAAATAACTGTTTATACTACAGTTGGTTCTGGTTCTCGAATCTGATTGGTTAAGAGCCTTTTCCAGTCATGCCATATTCTATTATTAATGTTGCAAGCAGCTCTACAGAAGACAATATTGTCATTATTCAGCCTAATTTAGTTCAACGTTGATACAGTTCAGTTCAATAACAGTGTCGATATTGCAAATTTCTCCAATTATGAAACAAATTCAATTCCGCTAAAGCAGCTCTACAGAAGACAATCATTGTTAGACTCAGTTTAGTGCAATGTTGATTCAGTTCAGTTCAACAACTGGGTCAATGTTGCAAAGTGAATTAATTCTGAAACGACTTCATAGCAGCTCTACATAGCTCTACATATTCAGATAGCTAAATTAATATTATCATCCAATAGTATCAGTGCAGTTTACCTCAATTCTGGGGACAATTTGGTTAACACACACACACTTTAAGGATTTCACAGAAGAGCAGCTTCATCAACACCATGAGGACTGAGTCCACTGTGTTTTCGAGTCTCGTAATTCCTGCATTCAGAAGATACTCCATTGAGCTCCTCTAGCGACCATCACATAGCATAACTCCACTGATAATCAGATGAGCCATCATGGCTGTTTTGACCAATGGGACTGTGAACTCAAACTTGACGTGCAAATGGCGGCTGCAGAGGAGTTCGGAAATAGTGCTCTGTAGACCAGGCATGATTTCCTCTGAGCTTCTCAGTGGAGGTTTGCCCTTTTGCTCTGATTTTGGATAAGACCTCAATACCAACACCCTTTAATTTATCAGTAAAAGGAAACATCAAACTGCTTCCAGATCAGCAGTAAAACGTTATCTCTATGCTGACAGGAAGAGGGAGGAGGCACCTATTGGAAATGGTGCCACCTCTCTGGAGACACACTGAATTAAAAGGCTACTGATGGGGTGAAATTATGTGTATGAAGACAGATGACCTGGTCAGCTTTTTAGGTCTGTTAACTACATAAACACCACAATAATGGAGCAAAACCAGGTTTAAAGGAGCCAATCTGGTAACAATCATTAACCAATTAGTTACTGTTGGCCCCTGCAATGCCACTAGTTTATATATAGTTTATATATTTGGGGCAAGCGGCAAAACTGTAAGCAAAAGAACCCGCAGAAATGCCTATTTGAAGAGAAGCAAATCATTACAGCATTAAAAGTCGCATAAATTATAGTCTATCATTCTATACAATTTAGGCTACTAGGTCTAAAACCTCAGAATAAAACTATTCCCCTTGCAATCATTGTATTAAGAAACCCAGTTGCTCAGAAACAGATGCTGCCCAGATTGTGTGATCAGCTGCTCTTCTGAAGTCTCGTCTCTTCACCATTTCAGACTGGAAAAAATGAATGAGGAAACCATTGAGACATTCATCTTTGGTTTATGCCTGGCTGACTTTGGGTTGAGTGGCGTTTTTCAACATTATACGTAATCGTCTAAATGAATTTGCACACGTTGCCAGTGGAAGTTGACTTACTTGGCAGACTGTTGTGAAATCTTAGAGGTCACGGCTCCGTGATGCAGCCATACTGGAATGTGCTTTTATATGGGGTGTTGCATTTGATTAATGATTAGCAGTTGAGTGTAATTTTATTACATTTATTATTTTGGTTTCTCGCAGCTTCAAAATGATAAAGCTTAAATACTTTCACCCAGAAAGCCAGTAATAAAGCTTTACATATATTATGTTGTGGACAAAATAGCTTTACACATATTAAAATGTTTGCGGGTCTGTAAGATTTTTGCTTTTTGAAAGAAATTATTATTTTAGTCAGCTTTTCTTTTCTTTCATTCAGGATGTATTACATTAATCAATATGACAGTGAAGTGATTATGTTTTTAATTTTTTTTAGTGGCAGAAACAAGCTTCCATAGATTTCAACAGAATATTAAAGTCCCCCTGTAGTAATTTCCCCCCCTTAAAAACTCACTTTTGATCACCAAAATGGAATTTTAAAATGATAAAACAGTAACATATTAAAGTAAAAAAAAAATTATTACTGTTTTTATTGTATTTTTGTTCAAATAAATGCAGCCTTGGAGCATTTTGGGTCATTTTTCGTTATTGTTTATGTATTAAACACATTGCTGGGTTTTGCAACAAGTCTTAATTACAGCCTAAACAAAACTTTAACTATTAATTAACAGAGACATTAATTAACAGAGACAGTGATCAAAGCTAAGGACAATGTCAGCGTTAGGTGTAGTATTTAAAGTACTGAAGTACTAAACAAGGTTTTAAATAGTCTTGAGTCATTAATGACTTCAAATTTTAGGTTAGTAGGACAACAAGGGTGTGCACGCAAAGGAATGATGGTGGTGCAAACACGGCCAAGAGGAAACAGCAGTCAAGCGAAAAACCACCCTGATGTTGGCAGAAAATAACATGCCCTAATTACTGTATCTTTACACACTGAACACACTTCACTGCACACCCAACACAACTCAAGCATGCATGAGGATAAAACCCACCTAGTGATTTTAGACCCAATTATAGAGGAACATTTCCTGTGTTTGAAAAGACTTTCTCCAACTATCATCACAGTACAACTATCATCAACATACCATATTAATCTGCAGGAAAGAATTTTAACACTCATGCCTGCTAATCATGCTCTCTTGAGCCGGAACAGGCTATTTGGGACTATGAAAAGACAGTAGCTGCATTATAAAATAAAACTTATGGTGCTGGTTTTTGACAATAGTAGGATTATTAACATGAGTAATTCTTTCTGCTAGTATAGGTCCCACACACCCCAACAGCCCGAGGTACAAATTCAACTTCATTGCGGACGTGGTGGAGAAGATCGCCCCTGCTGTGGTGCACATTGAGCTGTTCCTAAAGTAAGCCCGAACACTTGCAAACACTTTCATGGTGTGGCAGCCATCTGTAGAGTGCTTTAAAACTGTGGGGAAGTGAGGAAGGTTTTTGGCAAACACAGCTGTGTGAGAGTCATTGCTGTCTGTAGTTTAAGCTCAGCATATGCACTACTGCTTTTGCCAAGGCTATTCTTTTGTGAATGATGACAAAGAGTGTGGCGTGGAGAAATTGGGTAAACAAATGTTTTATATAGACCCATATTTTTCTATTATCTTGCCTATTCATTTATAGAAAATTTTGTGGTGATTAATATTTTAAAATGCAATAAACCCTTGTGGAAAAGAAGTGTGTTTCATTGCATTGGATGTGCACTTGTAGTGCACTTCAAAGATTAAAAGATTAACTTTCAGATAATATAATATTAACTCTTTTCCCTGCCATTGACAGAAATTTCTGTCATTTAAGACACAACGCTTCCATGACATTGATCCATGTTTTCACTGTTATACGGTAGATACTGCAGATAAAAGCATTATGTTAAATAACACGATCATCAACATTAAACTGCATATAAATCAAAACTGCCTTAAGTTATTGAATGAAATGTCGACCGAGGAAGAGGTAGGACTGTGCAAGCTTTGTGTTGATGGATGCGATCTACTCGTTCATTTGAATTTCATCCAGACTTGACAAAAGCGCAATTTTCTCAGCTTTTTGTTCAGAATGTTGCTTAAAGGGATAGTTCACTTTGAAATTAAATTTTGGTATGTTTTAGCTTACCTCAAGGGCATCCAAGATGTAGGTGTCTTTTTTTCCGCAGTAGTTTCAATTTTGATATTTTTAGGTCAAACCGTTCTTGTCTGTCCAAATTAAAACAATTCCCCATCGTCCAAATTAAACAATTCCCCATCGTAAGTACACATTGATGGCCTAAGACACGAAACGAGCGGCTTGTGTGAGAAAACGAACAGTATTTATATCGTGTTTACCTCTTGAACACAGCCACGTCCGAGTGATC
Source organism: Leuciscus leuciscus (assembly GCF_965113295.1). Lineage (NCBI taxonomy): Eukaryota > Metazoa > Chordata > Actinopteri > Cypriniformes > Leuciscidae > Leuciscus > Leuciscus leuciscus. The sequence continues at coordinate 23,056,595 of NC_138726.1, read as the reverse complement.
TGAGAGCGCGGGCAGGTATAGATAAATACACTAGATGTCGCCTTGGCTACGGTTTCCAATGAACTGCAGTAGCCATGCTCTTTCAGGTGGTGACCACAGACCTGCATTATATGACTGACAGACAAGAACGGTTTGACCTAAAAATATCAAAATTGAAACTACTGCGGAAAAAAAGACACCTACATCTTGGATGCCCTTGAGGTAAGCTAAAACATACCAAAAAATTTCAAAGTGAACTATCCCTTTAATGAAACTTACCCACATTCAAGTGTTAGAAGTTAGAATAAAATGTAAAAAAAATAATTAAAAAAATATTTCTTTTTCTTTTTCTTTTGATATATTGCATGTTCATCTATGCATACAACAAATATTCTGGGGGCCATGAAAGTTTTGTGAAGATGGTCAAAAATGCTGGCGGGTGCTGGCAACTTTTTTTTTTAAACGCTTGCGAAGAAAGAGTTTATGAAATAAAAGGCCACTTAAGTATACTTCACTTCCATGTCAATGTTTCACACTTAAAGCAATAAGTACAATTTTAAAAAGAGCACTTTGTAACAATGTAAAAGTTTTACTTAAAAGTACATTTTAAAGCATTATGTTTTAATCTTTTGTCAGGTTTTAAAGAATTACACTAATTTCAACATGTAAAGTACTTGATTACCAATGTGATGTACATTTAAGTACATGATGTAGTGTGTATTTCAATATTACATTTAAAGTTATTTTAAATGTAATAAATTACAACTTCATCATAACAAATGTGTAATTACAAATACAAGTTACAACTGAAATTACATTAAAGTATTTTAGTACATGCTTGTCCATCCAGTACATTTAGCAGTACACTTTAACCATATTTCAAAAAGTAATTATGAAATTACATAATATAAAGATATACTTATAGTCATACTTACATACATGCGTTGAAAAAAGCACTCTTAAGTTCAGCTAACCGCATTTATTATAAATTGAATTTATAATACATTTTCATTTAACTGCGATTAACATGCAATTAGGCTACGTTTCTAAAAATGTATATTCATAAATTATTTTTGTAATGTGTGGTACTCTTTTTTTAAAGTATGCGAAAGTGTACTTCTTTTTTTTTTTCTTTTTTTTTTTTAAAGGAACAAATCAATACCAAATTTAATACCAAAAAAAACTTAATTGGAGTTTTAAATACGTTTTTGAATCACTCTGAATGTTCAATGCAAAGTGTTTGGAACTAAATAGTGTGAATTTTGTCTGATGCCTTTATATGTTCACTTTTGCCCCCTAGCCACCCCCTCTTTGGTCGGACGGTTCCTCTATCCAGTGGTTCTGGTTTTGTAATGTCAGAGACTGGGCTGATCGTGACTAATGCTCATGTGGTGTCCAGCACCACAGCTGTTTCGGGTCATCAGCGACTCAAAGTACAGATGCGTGATGGAGATGTGCATGAGGCCACTATCAAGGACATCGACAAGAAGTCTGACATTGCCACTATCAAAATCAACACACAGGTAAGATAAAACTGCAAACTGTTTTTATTGCACTCAAAGAGCAATCTTTATCATACAGAAGTCAAAGTGTGTTTAATCACTACTTCCTACAACCCCTTTGGCAGAAAAAGTTGCCTGTTTTATTGCTGGGTCACTCTGCAGACCTGCGCCCGGGTGAGTTTGTGGTTGCTATCGGCAGCCCGTTTGCCCTGCAGAACACAGTGACCACAGGAATTGTCAGCACCGCACAGAGAGATGGAAAAGAACTGGGTCTCCATGACTCAGACATGGACTACATCCAGACTGATGCCATCATCAACGTAAGACACAGAATAACCAAAATAATGCATGTTAAGAGTCTTACTGGGTGTTGCATAAGAAGTCTTGACAACTTCTGAAATTCATTTCTAAAATCAAGTAATGCTTACTAGTTAGTAAATGGTCCATATTATGGAAATGATGATAAGAGCTGTGTTAAATATTTTTAACATAACTTCAAGTATTGAACAAAAATATAAATTGTGAAAAAAAAATACAAATTAAAACAGAAAACTATTTTTCTATATATTTAATCTATTAAAGTCACTCGTCTTTTTAATGGTTATACTGCTTCTTTTTTGATAATCAGCATTTTATGATTGTATTAGTGTCATGCCGCTTGAAATGCGTTTCTACTTTATTTCAGTAGTTCGGTGTGGTTCGATTATATTTGTAACCATAGTAACGCAGTACCCGTGCACGTAGGGAAACAGGAAATGATATCGTCATACGGTAATCAGCTACAGTAATGCGTGAGCTCTATCAGTCGTCAGTTTCTGTGTCGATCGCTTTTCCTTCTCCCTTTTTGCTAAGGCAACGTCTGTGAGTATTTATCATTGTTTAACATTAGATTACTGCTTATTTTAATTTTGTAAGATTATTGAGAAGGCTAAGTTAGCTTTGTTTATTGCTGCTGGTTATTTTTTTGACTAGCTCGATCGCGTTTATCATATAGGCTACATTGCTATGTTAGCTAAGCTGTGCTATTTACACTGTTACTGTGTATCTGGGTTTGATTAATAATATTGACATCTCATTGTACTGTATTGCAGTTTCACAAAATTCCCAGTAAACTTCATGGAAATGATTCAACTGTGTCCTGGAGTTTCTTGGGAGTGTTTAAGCTGAATGGAACATAGCCCATGACAGTGAAAAGACGGCAACACAGCTAACGAAGGACACAAGGATTGCCATCCTACGGAGCAACTCAATATCAAGTGATAAGCGGCTAACACTACAGCGCCCTGTCAGCTTCAAACTAGCTTCTTCCCCTGATATTGAAAACGCGGTGAGTCACAATGTCACAACGTAGCAACAGTAAAAAAGGAAATGGAGATAACCAGTCTGAGACTGTGCGCTCAAGAAGCAGTCGCTCATCTGGTACATCGTCCAGCTCGAAAATTAGCATGGCCGTCGCCATGGCAAAGGCAAAGGCTGAAGCAGCGCAAGCTAGAGCGGCACATGCGCTAAAAGAAATTCAACTTAAAGTGGAGCAGGCAAGAGTTCAAGCTAATCTTGATGCTTTAAATGAAGAAAAAGAAAAGGATGCTGCCATAGCAGAGGCAAATGCTCTCGTGGCTGGTTTACAAGATATGGGCTTTGAAGTAAACAGTAAGGCTAACAGCCCAGTTCCCCAATCGGTCAAAGACCAGCGCGTCGCCGCCTATGTGTCGACACAAGCCAGCCTATGCAGCAGGGGTCTATCTGTCAGAAGAGGGAGTGACTATGCTTCGCCAACGCTTTATCCTCCACACCACCAACCAATCAATGTTATCCCTTCATCACCCCACCCACTCAATGCAAGTCAAACCCAAGCTGCTGCTTCCGCTGACATTATGCCACACCAAGTTCCTCAGACCAGTGGGGCACCGCCACAACAAAGCTTCAATCAGCCCCTCAACACCTCTCCAGCTCCTCAGCTTGGTGGGAATCGTCCGCAACAGAACATCAAACAGGATTCCTCATCTCCTGCGCACGCGCCTGTTCACAGGACGCCTTATGGAGGTAGCTATGACCATTCTACGTCCACTGGAGACCTCATCAAATACCTAGCTCGCAGCCGCCTGGTGACTTCAGGCATCACCACATATGACGACCAGCCAATGAACTATTGGGCCTGGAAAACATCGTTCCTGAACGCTATCGCCGATCTAGACTTGTCTGCTGCAGGAGAACTCGACCTCCTCACCAAGTATCTGGGAAAAGAGTCAGCAGAACAAGTAAGAAGGATAAAAACAGTCAACATTAAGGATCCAGCAACTGGACTGCACATGGCATGGGGGCGCCTCGACGAAATATATGGCTCGCCAGAGGCCGTCGAGCAGGCTCTGTTCAACAAACTAGAAAACTTTCCAAAGGTCACAACAAAGGATCCACAGAGACTCAGGGATCTAGCCGACCTGTTGTCAGAGCTACAAGCCGCCAAGGAAGACGGCTACCTTGCAGGCTTGTCATACTTGGATACCTCCAGAGGAATTAAGCCTATCATTGAGAAACTGCCATACAACATGCAAGAAAAGTGGCTTTACTTTGGTACAAGATACAAACAGGAACATTTAGTTAGCTTCCCACCTTTCTCCGTGTTTGTAAACTTCATCGCAGCAGAAGCAAGGGCTCGCACAGACCCAAGCTTTAACCTCTTCTCGCAAGCTCCTGCAGAGAGAAAGAGTAAATGGGAGAGGCCTACAAAGACATCGGTTTATGTTCACAAGACGCAGGTCTCAGGAACTGCTAAAGCTGAGTGTAGAGAAAGTACGGAACGCATCGATCCAAATAAACATTGCCCTCTGCATAAAAAGCCCCACCCTCTGAGGAAATGCAGAGGCTTCCGTGAGAAGAGCATAAATGATCGCAAACAGCTTTTGAAAGAGCATTACATCTGCTTTCGCTGTTGCTCCTCCACAGAGCATCTTGCAAAAAACTGCACTGCTGAGTTAAAATGTACAGAGTGTGAGAGCACTGCTCATGTGACAGCGCTCCACCCCTGCCCACCTACCTGGAAATCTAAGTCGTCCCCTTCCACTTCAGAGGATGGCGGGGAGGAGGACAGAGCAGACATCCAGGAGGTCAAGTCGACGTGCACTCAGGTATGCGGTGAAGGATTGAGTTCCAGAGCATGTGCCAAGATCTGCCTTGTCAGTGTGTTCCCAAACGGATGCAGGGAGGAGTCCAAGAGAATGTATGCCATACTGGACGAGCAAAGCAATCGCTCCCTGACGCGGTCAGAGTTTTTTGAGGTTTTTAAAATCTCCGGAAGTTCCTACTCATATACACTCAAGACCTGTGCGGGGCGTTCAGAGACAGCGGGGAGGAGAGCCAGTGGTTACACTGTGGAGCCGGTGGACAAGAAATTAAGCATTCCTCTGCCTACACTCCTCGAGTGCAACCAAATCCCTAACGTTCGCTCCGAGATTCCTACGCCGGAAGCAGCCTACCATCATGCCCACCTGAAGCACATCGCCAATAAGATTCCACCACTGGATCCGAACGCCAAAATACTCCTTTTACTGGGCAGAGACATCTTACAGGCACACAAGGTCCGAGAGCAGATAAGTGGCCCAGGAGATGCACCGTTTGCTCAAAGGCTTGATCTAGGATGGGTTGTCGTCGGTGATGTGTGTCTTGGAGGTGCCCACAGACCACTTGAAGTGCGGAGTTACAAAACAGCCATCTTAGAGAACGGTCGTACGAGTTATCTTCAGCCATGCAACAACCAGATCAGAGTGAAAGAGGTATTTGGTCAAGTGTTTAAACCTCAGCATCATCCAGCACCTACCTCCACCCGTGGCTTAATGATGCTCAGTGGAGACTGCTTGGGGCAGACTGTCTTCGCTCGTACTCCCAACGACCACAGACTCGGTCCATCCATGGAGGATCTAGAGTTTCTGAAGATAATGGAAGCTGAGTGCTATCAGGACAGCTCCAAAAGTTGGGTTGCACCTTTACCCTTCCGGTCACCAAGACAGCGGCTGCCTAACAACAGGAAACAGGCTTTCGACCGTCTTGTTTCACTCCGGCGCTCATTGGAAAAACGACCACTGATGAAAGCCGATTTCCTAGAGTTTATGGAGAAGATGTTTAAGAAGGCACACGCAGAAGTTGCCCCGCCAGTGCAGCCTGGACAAGAGTGCTGGTACCTGCCCCTGTTCGGTGTGTACCATCCTAGGAAGCCAGATAAGATCCGTGTGGTCTTCGACAGCAGCGCGTCATGTGAAGGAGTGTCGCTCAACGACATCTTGCTCACTGGCCCCGACCTTAATAATAGCTTGCTAGGTGTTCTTATGAGGTTCAGGAAGGAACAGGTGGCGATCACCGCTGACATCGAGCACATGTTCCACTGCTTTGTCGTTAAGGAGGAACACCGTGATTTTCTCCGCTTCCTGTGGTATAGGAATAACGACCCTACCTCCGACATCGTGGACTACAGAATGCGGGTTCACCTTTTTGGGAACAGTCCCTCGCCTGCCGTCGCAGTGTATGGTATGCGACGGGCAGCTAAGGAAGCAGAAGCTGACTATGGCAGTGATGCAAGAAGATTCATTGACCGCGAATTCTATGTTGACGACGCTTTAAAGTCCTTCGGCACCGAGGAAGAGGCCATCAGCGTCCTCGGGCGTGCACAGAAAATGCTTGCAGCTTCTAACCTCAGGCTGCACAAAATTGCTTCAAATCGACCAGCAGTCATCGAAGCATTTCCATCCGAAGATCGCGCCAAGGACGTCAACAGCCTAGATCTTTTTGTTGATGATCTGCCCATCCAACGTAGCCTCGGATTGTTTTGGAACATGTGCACAGACACCTTCATGTTTCAAATCAAAGATGATCAGAAGCCATTCACTCGCAGAGGGGTACTCTCAACCGTGAACAGCCTCTACGATCCTCTAGGGTTCCTTGCACCCATCACGGTTCATGGAAGACTGATACTCAGGGAACTCACCACGCAATCAAAGGACTGGGACTCACCTCTTCCCAAAGACATGGAGATTGAGTGGACTAGATGGAAACAGTCACTCCAAGACTTAGAGGGGCTCCAGATACCACGCCCTTACACGTCCTTCTCCACCGCGGGCGCGCTAAGAAGAGAACTCTGTGTCTTTGCAGACGCATCAATCAAGGCAATAGCAGCCGTAGCCTACATCAAGGTGACAAGCCACCAAGAACAGACTGAGATTGGCTTTGTCTTCGGGAAAGCGAAGTTGGCCCCCCAGCCTGGTTTGACTATCCCGAGACTTGAGCTCTGTGCGGCTGTACTCGCCATCGAGATCGCCGAGATGGTAGTCACAGAGATGGACACAACATTCGACAACATCACCTACTACACGGATAGCAAGGTTGTATTGGGGTACATCCAGAACCAATCAAGGAGATTCTATGTCTATGTACACAACAGGGTCCAACGAATCCATCAATCACCTTGTTCCGGCCAGTGGAAGTACGTCCCAACGCACCTCAACCCAGCTGACATTGGGTCAAGAACTGTGACACCAGCTTTGCTTAGCAGCACAACTTGGCTCAAAGGACCAGCCTTTCTCCATGATGCGCCTTCGCATTCACCTGAGCTTCAAGAGACTTATAACCTTATTGACCCTGACACTGACTCTGAAGTGCGTCCCCAGGTGGTGACAAGTCTCACACATGTGACCAGAGATGTGGTACACCCACAACGCTTTGAACGCTTCTCCAAGTTCAGCATTCTCCTTACAGCCATAGCACACCTCATCCACGTGGCTCGTTCCTTTGCCCACTCCACCCAGAATGAATGTCAGGGCTGGCACATCTGTCGCTCTACAGAGGAAGAGTTGCTAAGGGCTAAAGTGTGCATTGTGAAGAGTGTCCAGAATGAGTGCTATACAGAGGAACTTAAGTGTATCAACTCAGGATCTAACATCCCATCTTCCAGCAGCCTGTGGAAATTGCACCCCATCATGGACCAAGATCAACTTCTTAGAGTGGGAGGTCGGATTGGACAGTCAGATCTGAGGATGGACGAGGCTCACCCCATCATCATTCCTGGCCGACATCATCTCGCAACCCTGCTTGTGTCTCACTATCATGAAGCAGTGAAACACCAAGGAAGACATCTGACCGAAGGTGCCATTCGAGCGGCAGGGTTCTGGCTGGTAGGCACTAAACGCTGCATCAGCAGTCTGCTTCACAGATGTGTCACTTGTAGAAGGCTGAGGGGGAAGACCGAACATCAGCAGATGGCAGCTCTGCCAGCAGAACGGCTACAAGTAGCACCTCCTTTCACCTACGTAGGTGTCGACGTCTTTGGACCATGGGACGTTGTTTCACGCCGCACAAGAGGAGGAGTCTCCAACTCTAAACGATGGGCTGTGATGTTCTCATGCATGTGCTCAAGGGCAGTTCACATTGAGGTAATTGAAGCAATGAGTACCAGCAGCTTTATCAACGCCTTGAGGAGGTTCTTTGCAGTCAGGGGCCCTGCAAAGCAGATTCGCTCTGACTGCGGAACTAACTTCGTCGGCGCCTCTCGTGAGCTGGAGATGGACAAGACTAATCCAGGCTTCAACAGTGTGAAAGAGTACCTGGACACCCAGAGCTGCACCTGGGTATTCAACCCGCCCCACGCGTCTCATATGGGTGGCGCGTGGGAACGCATGATTGGCATTGCCCGCCGTATTTTGGACTGCATGCTGCTTGAGCAGAGGAGGTCTCACCTTACACATGAAGTTCTGACCACACTTATGGCCGAGGTAGCTGCAATCATGAATGCTAGACCGCTCATCCCAGTATCATCGGATCCGGAATCGCCTGTCATCCTCACGCCAGCAATGCTTCTGACTCTTAAGACTGGCTCTGCACCACCTCCTCCGTCAGGAAGCTTTGAGGAAGCGCATCTCGTCAGAGAGGAGTGGAAGCGGGTTCAGGGCCTAGCAGACATGTTTTGGAACAGGTGGAAACATGAATACCTCAAAACATTGCAGCTTCGGCACAAGTGGCAAGGAAAAAGGCCGAACCTTATAGAAGGAGACATAGTTCTCTTGAAAGACAATCAGGCGAAGAGAAATCAATGGCCTACGGGCATCATCACAAAAACCCTTCCAGGAGAAGATGGATTGGTTCGGAAGGTTCAAGTTGAAGTCGTCAAGGATGGAACCAGAAAGACCTTTTCTCGGCCCATTACAGAAGTGGTTCTGCTTCTCTCTCCAAAGACTGATTCTGTTAATTAATGTGGGCTCTTTAAAGATCCCAAGCGGGGAGTGTCATGCCGCTTGAAATGCGTTTCTACTTTATTTCAGTAGTTCGGTGTGGTTCGATTATATTTGTAACCATAGTAACGCAGTACCCGTGCACGTAGGGAAACAGGAAATGATATCGTCATACGGTAATCAGCTACAGTAATGCGTGAGCTCTATCAGTCGTCAGTTTCTGTGTCGATCGCTTTTCCTTCTCCCTTTTTGCTAAGGCAACGTCTGTGAGTATTTATCATTGTTTAACATTAGATTACTGCTTATTTTAATTTTGTAAGATTATTGAGAAGGCTAAGTTAGCTTTGTTTATTGCTGCTGGTTATTTTTTTGACTAGCTCGATCGCGTTTATCATATAGGCTACATTGCTATGTTAGCTAAGCTGTGCTATTTACACTGTTACTGTGTATCTGGGTTTGATTAATAATATTGACATCTCATTGTACTGTATTGCAGTTTCACAAAATTCCCAGTAAACTTCATGGAAATGATTCAACTGTGTCCTGGAGTTTCTTGGGAGTGTTTAAGCTGAATGGAACATAGCCCATGACAATTAGAGTTTTCATAATTGCTGCTTGTTTTATTCTTCTTTAGTTTTTACTTGCAGTTCAGTTGGTTCTCTTTAAAGGAATAGTTCACTTCAAAATGAGAATTCTGTCATAATTTACTCACGCTCAAGTTGATTTAAACCTGTATGAATTTATTTATTCTGCTGAACACAAAGGAAGATATTTTGAAGAATGTTGGTAACCAAACAGGACCTCAGTGACTTTCATAGTAGGAAAAAGAATTCTAATGAAGTCAATGGGGTTCATCAACTGTCTGTTTTTTTTACATTAGTTTAAGTTTTGGTTAGTTATATTTTTGTCCAATGCTTGAATATTTATATATTCAGTAGTTTTGGCATATATCTAACCCCATAGATAAGGTATGTAAAATAGTTTGAGCACCAATAATTAACATAGATTATTATTTCATTTGAAATTCTGAAAGTAGGTTCTTATCAAATTTTGGAGTGATTTTAAAGTGGAAGTCAGATTTTTACTTTATTTTATCTTATGTTTTGGATTTAGATTTTTGTTCAATACTTGAACATTTATGATCAGCGATTTTGGCACAAACCTAATCCCATATACTGTAGATACGGTATGTGTATAATTGTTTGAAGACCAATAATTTACTTTTTTTTTCTGTTTTCAGTATGGGAACTCAGGTGGACCACTCGTTAATTTGGTAATTATTTCATACTGTGATATTCTGTCAATGTTTAATCTCCCCCTGTTTTCTTGTGGCATCTTGTGGAGCACAAAAGATGATTTTTTTTAAAGAATATCCACTCTTTTCAATATAATTTTAATATTTCAGTCTGTACCTCAATAATTCACCTTTTGTGTTCCACAGAAGCAAAGACATGGCATGGAGTTTGATTAAAATATGACATGTAGCATTTTCATTTTTAGGTCTCCTTTTAATACTCAAACACACTGATCTAGTATTTCATTTTTCTTCTTGATTTGTCTTCTCTAAGGATGGAGAGGTGATAGGAATCAACACCCTCAAGGTAGCTGCAGGAATCTCATTTGCCATTCCCTCAGACAGGATTACTCAATTCTTAAATGATTCAATGGGAAAGCAAAACAAAGGTACATGGGGCAACTTTTAAACAAGGGAATTGGAAGGGGAGGTCAGAGTATGAATGATCTGATATTAAACATATTTTATTTTTGAGAACCATTCTTGCTGGACTAAATGTGTTAAAACTTTTACGTATTGTTTCAGAGACAAGATCAGTGAAGAAGCGTTTCATTGGAATCCGAATGCTCACCATCACAGAAGCGTGAGTGAACGCATGTAAATGAACACCGCTTTGCTGTTTAGTCGTGTGTGTGTGTGTGTGTGAGGCATTCTGTCTGTCTCCTCCAGTCTCGTGGGAGAGCTGAGGCAGCAGAATCCAGATTTCCCTGATGTCAGCAGTGGGATCTACGTCCATGAGGTGGTTCCTCACTCCCCTGCTCAGAAGTAAGTATCAGCCAAACCAGATGATCTGTGGTCTTTCATTTGTGGTTGTGCTTCAGAACTCCCAGCCAAGAAGTTTGATCTCTGCCATCCACTCTGTGGATGACAACATTTTGAAGACTAAAATCAAAAAGAAATGTCAGATTTGTATTATACGTGTTTATGCAATAAATCCACAGAAGCGATTATCATTAGCATTTCTTTACATATTCTAAAATTATGATAAGCTTTGAAGAAGACATAAGAATGTTGAATAAATTCCTCCAAACATGACACTGGTATTCAATCTATTACACGACCCTCTGAGATATTTCCTAATATCTGCCGTCATCCATGGCGACACTGTAGCCTATTTCAGACACCACATCTGGGGCTACTATAATGTTTTTTTCTTTTTTTCTTTTTTCGTATCACACTGCATACTTCCTCGCTCTCCTTTCATAAAAAAGCAACTGGCTCCATCGTGCAGCTCAGTTAAAGATTGTAGTGAAAATTATCACAAGTGAAAAATGACAGACTGGAAGTCATTCATTACTAAAGGAGAGTTGTAAGGGAGCTGTGTGTAGTTTCGACCATTTTGTGTATGAAGGATTTTTTAGGTGCTTTAAAATATTTAAACTTTTGTGGCAAGAATGTATGCAGTGGCCCGACCCAATGTTATGTATTCAGACCCAGTTTATATTTAGTGTCTTTCACTGCTATGTAATCACATTTAGATAGATGTTTTTATATTGTGCTTATATTTGGAAAAAGATGGTTACACTTTATTTGAAGGTGTCTGTGCTACTGTAGCACAGACACCTTCAAATAAAGTGTAACCATCTTTTTTACACTGTAATTATACATTTAAGTAATGAGTAATGTTAATTGACAACATGTACATTCTATGGGTTAGAGTTACGATAAGGGTTTGAACCCAATGGGCCTTATCATACACCCGGCGCAATGCGGCACCAGGTGCGACGCAAGTGTTTTTTGCTAGTTTCAGCCTGACGCAGTTTTCATTTTCACGTCCTGCTTGTTTCATGTTGTTTAAATAGCAAATGCAGTTGCGCCTATTTGCGCCTACCATGGGCGTGATGGTCTGAAAACGAGGTGTGTTCTGGAGCATTGTTGGCGTGTTGCTATTTTGAGGCAACATAAATAGACTGCGCCATTGGCCAACTGAAACCTGGTCTAAAGTCAATGGCGGAATATTTTTTTGTTATTTAAAGAGTGCGTGAGTAATGCGTCTATAGGTGGGTCCACAACGTGCGTACACTCTGCTTATTACACACACAGGGACGCGCAGCAACACACAAACTAGCCAAATATTAAAAATAAAAGGATTACAATGTAAAAGATTCATATTGTGTACATAAATATATGGTGGAATCCGGCTTGTCCCGTAGATGGTCTGCTTGCGCACTTTAACCTTGCGCACGAGCAGATCCATTTTCTCTCTGGAGACGCATTCAGTCTTTCCACTTGCAGATTCCGCCATGTAAATAGCGAATCCGCCATGGCGTGAGCACAACTGGCTTTTAAAGGGAATGGGAGTTAGAGACTCTGATTGGTTTATTGCATGTTATGCCGAAAACACACCCATTACTCATTAAGAGAATAGGGACAACCCTTTCAGACCATGCACCGACCATTTTTCCCATCATTAAACTAGCAAAAGTGGATTCGGACACGCCCTAAGTGCACTTGCACCGTGCGCTTTAGACCATGCGCTTAGATCGTTAAAATAGGGCCAAATAAGTACATAGTTAACAATTAATTTTTTTTGGACGTAAGTGCATAGAAGTTAAAGACACCTTAAAGGGTTACTTCACCGTTTTTTCATATTAAACTATGTTATTCCCTTAACTAAGACGAGTTGATACATACCTCTCTCGTCTCAATGCGTGCACTAAATCGCTGTCTTGCGGCGAAACTTTGTTAGCACTTAGCTTAGTCCAGTTCATTCAATATGGGCCAAGCAGAGAAGCTACCAAACACCTCCACGTTTTCCCTATTTAAATACAGTTACTCGCGTAGTGTAACTCGACCTAGGACGGTGACACAAAACAAAACATTGCGCTTTTCTAAGCGTGTAAAATGGATAACTATATTGTATGGCGGAATACCATAGCAAGTGCTTACAAGCACTTGCTATGGTATTCCGCCATACAATATAGTTATCCATTTTACACGCTTAGAAAAGCGCAACGTTTTGTTTTGTGTCACCGTCCTAGGTCGAGTTACACTAAGCGAGTAACTGTATTTAAATAGGGAAAACGTGGAGATGTTTGGTAGCTTCTCTGCTTGGCCCATATTGAATGAACTGGAATAAGCTAAGTGCTAACAAAGTTTCGCCGCAAGACAGAGCGATTTAGTGCACGCACTGAGACGAGAGAGGTATGTATCAACTCGTTTTAGTTAAGGGAATAACATAGTTTAATATGAAAAAACGGTGAAGTATCCCTTTAAATAAAAAGTGACCCCTATTTTGTAAAATGCCTGAATTAATTATTTTAAAATTATTACATAATTATTTACATTGATTAGTCCTATAAAACCCACTATACATTTTATTGTATTGGGCAGTCTTTTGTGTTGCGTGTGAATATACATTAATTATTCGTTTGATTTTCTAACATATGAATAAGCTGCTTTACAACCAATCTAAAAGTTCTATGTGAATGCCAATTGATTGAGGAAACTTTGGTCAGTTGTTTTGTTCATTATAATTATTACAAACCGCTCCAAGACTTGGGTTGAAGATCCAAATGCAACTTTCTTGGGACAATCCAGAATCGTAATCCATATAACGAGCAAAGGGTAAAAATCAAGGCAAACAATCCACATAAGCAACGTGTCAGAAAACACCGGCAAAAAGGGTCATCCAGAATACAGGCAGAGAATCAAAAAACCAAGACACAGGAAACCAGGATAATACTCATAAATGCAGTGTAACAACACACAAGACTTCACAAAGAATGAGTTAAAACACAGAGCTGAATAGGCAGGCATTAACAAGATAATGAGACACAGGTGGAAGTAAACAAACATAATGAGTCCAGGCAATGGGTTATGGGAATTGAAGTTCATGATGGGAAAGCAAGGGTGTCAGGAGGATGTACAGTAACAGTGTGTAACAGTAATGGACTTCTTTAAACTCTGGCTCTAAGATAAAATACAGGTCAATATATTAATGTCCCCCTGTTGTCAATAATTGTATCCCTTAAAACTCATCTTTTATCATCAAAATGACATATTTAAACGTTTTTTTTCCTTGATTTTTTTTCTCCATGCCTTAAAATAGCTTGATTGTAACTCTACACCTTTGCCTATGAATATGCAAATTAGCCCCACCTCCACTCACTCACACCAGCTCAGAGATCCACTCGTTGATGATAACACGTTGATGTGATTGGTTGATGTGATTGGTTACAAGGTAGTTTGTGACGTCAGAAACACCAGCGATTTCAAACTGCAATTTTGAGACTGACTTATGAATTTGGACATGGTTTGTCTTAAAGCATATTAAAAACACCACCCAGACATATAAACAACATTAAAAGCTTTATTTTCACCACAGGGGGACTTTAAATAATTTGAACTAAAATCAATATTTCATATTTACATATATTTGAATATTGCCCTGATCACAACTGCCACCGTTTATTTTGTGATAATGACCGACTGCTGTATGATACCGTAGGATACAACTGACAATTGTATAATTTCTCTAAATGTATTTCAGAGGGGGCATCAGAGACGGTGACATCATCGTTAAGTTAAATGGAGAGCCACTGATGAACACCAGCGAACTGAAGGAAGCGCTCAATCAAGACACGACTCTATTGCTGGAGGTGCGCAGAGGCAACGATGACCTGCTCTTCAACATTGAGCCTGACATCATCATGCAGTGATGTCATCAGTTCTCAGAATGTGAAGCATCAAACTTTCATCATGTCAGTCATGCGCTGTCATGGCCAGAGGAATGTCTAACCATCCTTCTACGAAACACCAAGGACCTCTTAGCTGAGAGGAATCTAACCCTGAGCTTTCGCAATCTCAGTCAAGTCTGCCAAGAGATTTTATATGAAAAGCATTTCATAACAGCACGCTCTCTTTGAAGCAGGCTTGAAGTGGAGAATGATTTAGTTCATGGCAAATTTGAAAGCTTGCAGTACTGTATTTTGTACAAGAAGACAATGCTGGTGATATTTTTGAAGTTTTGTACCAGAAACAGCCAAAAGCCAAAAATGTAATATTAGAATATTTAATAAACAATATAAATGTACATAAATAACCGCATAATCATACATAACAATACATACATAATTAATAATAAATACATGATAATAATGAATAAATAAACATAAATACTAATAAATGACATTAATGTTTTCTTATAAATATTAGTGTTATTTTTTTAAATCTTATAGATGTGGATTATCTTAATAATACTTCAAATGTAATTCATTGCTGAAACTTCATTGTAGCACCAGTGGCAAGAATCAATTGCTGTGCAAGGTTTTTTGTTTTTGTTTTTGTTTTGTTTTTTCTTATGACTGTCATGAAGTATGACATTTTTATATGGTCATCTTGTCCAATCAAATGTTGTGTGCTAGAGATCACAGTGAGATTTGTTCATGTAATCTGTTTAACAGTCTGTATATGCTCTATTCATGTCCCATGTTTGTCTAAAATGTTTACAGCATGTCATATGACTTGATTACCATGCTTTTAAATATGCTCTTATTTTTGGTTCTCTTCAGCTGGATCTATGAATGTTGGACCTATGAAATAAAACTTTCTCAGAAAATAATCACTTGGTGATTTGTGGATGATAAAGTAGGCTATGTGCTGGATTTCGAAAGAGCAGTCATATGAAAGTAATGTAAAGAAGAGCCTAAATCATATTATTTGAGATGGATACTATAAAAAAGGGAAAGTCTGTCAGGATGACTGATTCCTGATGTTTGGGTTGGAAATTCCAGAATACCCGTCAGAACTTTCCAGTACACAAAGCTTTTTCTCCAGTTCTCACAGTCAGGACAGGACCTGCGGATCACAAAATCCAGACATGACACGACTGCATATTTCAGGCTTTGTGTGATGATTTTACAGCTTTACCTTATTCATTAACGTAGGCCAGTCTCTTTGAAGAACACCGTTTTACAACATCTACATTTAACAACATCTTATGCTATTAAGATATAAGTTGCATCCCAATTCATGTACTTATGCATTATTATATGACATTTTGTAGTTGTGTGTTCACAACAAGAAAAAGTGCACTTCAAATACCCTGATTATTTAACCGAAAAATAATCGAAACCGAAAAGTGTGGAATGTTTTCTCTGAAAACAAGTGTTAAGATATTTTTAGTGGAAAACAAGACGGCAATACTTTTTAAAATAATGTTGGAGAAATAAGGACTGCCGATTTACCATGGCTCGACGTCGGAGAGATCAGGTTCAGGTGATGATGTATCAGGATCAGGCTCTGGCTCTGGCTCTGGCTCTGGCTCTGGCTCCAGATCTGCTGGAGGGACAAAAGGCTCCACAACATCCACAGCACAACTGTGGCAACAGCAGCAGAAAAAAAACCCTTCACAGCCTTCCATACCCTGTTGAGGAAACGACCAATTCCTTTCCTCTTCCTTGTAGGTTTTTCTGAAATGAAGAGAAACATCTCTGATGTCAAATTAATGATATCATGACATAGGCCTACCTTAGATTTTACTGTTAAATTCTTATCTGTAATGTTACAAATCCAAAGTAATGGAAATATTTCCAAGCTACCCACCTGACTTCTGCTAAATGCCTGCATAAATGTCCCAAAATCATATTTCACAATATTAATAGTCCTTTTATTTCACAATTTTTATTTTTCACATAAGCGACTCAGTAATCCTCGGCACGACGGCCATTTTGAAAATGTTGTGAGTATTTGACAATTCAAGTGCAATAAGTCAGAAATATAATTCTATTGGGGACGGAATGCTGTCTGAGAATCGTGTTTCTGTGCGCGTGTTTATGGTGTGTGCATAAATAACGTTTTTTTAATAAAGTTAAGCAATCGTTATTTCTAAATGTTCCCTGAATGTTCATAACGTCCAGTTTCAAAAATGTTTTTTCTTGGTCAAAGGATTGGCATTATATTTTATAATTTTTCATTATGGGAACGTTACTTTTGAATGTTCTCTTAATGCTCTGAAAATGTTCCTATAAAAAAAATAAAAAATAAATCGGAAAGGAAATTTCAGCAAAATTCAGCTGAGCGATTAACATGCTAAAAAGTTGAAGCAGTTATGCATGAAATAGCAAAATCTCTATCTGTTCACTTTACACTGCCCAGCCTTATTTCAGTCTCACCTGTTGAGCTCTTGTTCACAGGAGAAGCCTCCATGGCACCCTGAGCAGTTCGGCCACTGAAGTCTCTGTTGGCTCGACAGGAACTCGACCCGGCAGCTGATGGCACCGCCACCCTTCCAAGCTGTCGGACCTGGACAAACCGCAGCCGCTGCCACTGTCCTGTTCGCTTCGGCTCTCCGAAATATCACCACTCCACCGTTCCACGCAGTACGAGCCTCGGCTGCTCAGCCTCAACAACTCTCTGCATAACCGCCTCTCCACATTGTCCACAGAGAGGGACAAAGATGATGATGAGCCTGGAAAATTTCAGACATCAAAAAATGTTTTTTTCTGTTTTTGTAATAATATTTATAATCAATGTAAGAATTGGTCAAAGCCTATTCTGACCTCTGCGAGAGTGTTGTTTAGATTAAGTGGACGGGCGTCCATCATCTGGGCTCTTCTGGCTGCCGCTCTGCCACTCCTTTCTCCTGTGAGCCGGACCTGTGGACACAGAAACAGACAACTCAGAAGACAAAGACTGAGTTAAATATCCATGAAGCTCCTGGATCTGTGTCTGGGTCGGGTCTGGCAGCGGATCCTGATCACGGTCATCAGAACCGGGTCTCCAAACCTCCTGACCAGCCATCTCCATCCTGGAGTCTGGAATATTTCACATGGTAGTATTAATGGTTTAATAATAACCAATACTCAATGCCAGTGGTCAATTACAAAATGTTACTATACATAACTTTAGTTACTCAAATTTAAAAGTTGATTTCATATGCAAGGAATCAAATACACACATGTGATAACTAAGCTGGGAAAATTGGGGGATCAAATTTACCTTGCACAAGTTTCTTCACATTAATTTACTCAATCATTGTACAACAATATCATACCATAACATACCATTTACAAATAAAAAACTAAAGCACTCACCTCCTCTTCCCCCCATGTGAGCCATCGACATCCTCTAATCTGCAATAAAAACAATACAAAAAACAACTCTCCTCAAAAATACTAAAAAATACATAAAATAATAAACAAAAAATTTAATAAAACACCAAACTCCTCCTAACGTAAGAAAAGAACAGTTAAATTGAAGTCTCCACAAAAACAGAATGAACTCTTTAAAAAATAAAAATATGTAAAGGATATATGCGGTGATCTTCTTCTAGAATAAAAGTCTCTTCTCAGCTTCAGCTTCACAAGATTTGCATAGAAAATACTTGGCAAAAGTCTCTCAATTGTTCGCCTCGTCTCTCAACTCAGAAGGCGATCAGTTTGAGTGTATACATATGCAGTCAGAATTCATAAAGAGAGTTTGAAGACAAAGTTAACTGTCCAGTAATTCATCATCAGTGGTTGTGTAGAAACCCAAAAGCCAGAAGCACATTTGCATTAACAGTGTATTTAGAAAAAAAGCCAATTGATTTAGCTAAGATGCAAAATGGCTGCCACCACTGTCTGCTGTAATTTTTCAAGAACAACCTACAATTTTGTGTTTTCTGAGATGAGGGGCTTTAGAAAATAGCTCTTTAAATAGAAAGCTTGTCATGTTGCAGATGTGCAGTCTGTCTAAAACTGTGCAGTTTTTCCCCCCAGAAGGTCTCATACAACTTAAAGGGGTGATGACATGAGAAATAATTTTTTCTTGACCTTTTGACATATACAAGGTCTTTGTTCCATTAAAACATTATGCAAGTTTTATAGCTTAAAACATTCTCCTCAGAACATAATTTAACAAAGTTCAAAAAATGGCTCGTTTGGATATTCTGGGATTTGTGATGTCATACGGGCAAATACATTTGCATATGACTGCCTCTAGAACAAGACATCAACGAATCATTGAATAACCTCACACCATTGGCCACACTCACTGACACTCAAGTCATACAGCTGACACCTGTCTACACCAGACACGGGTGTCACAGTATAGAGCTGGTAAGTCCCGCCCCCTCCGTAAAACCCCGCTGGACCTCAAAGTTGAAAAACCGTCAATGCAAGTGAATGGGAGAAAATAATTATTTTCTGGTCCCGTTTGAATTGTGCCATGAATGTGAACATTATGTTGTCTGTGAATTTTTATATAATCTTTCGTGTGAAGAATGCTACAATTTAGCGGGTAGAAGTTTGATACGGGTAGACTTTGTGTGAGAGCACTTTGTGGACTACAACTCTCGACGCGTTTGAAACGTCAACACCACTAGCACACGGCTCTAGCTCACGGATCCCGCTAAACATGGCTGTGTCTTTGGTGCACTTCCCCGCCTTCTTTCAGGGAGAGGACAAAATCGTTGAGGTTGGCGAAAACCACGGGTAAGTCAACTTTATGGGGTGACGTCACATAGGCGACATGTAGTCTTTCTCGTTATGTCTTTTCCACAACTGCTAGCCGACGAATCATACCATATACTGTCAAACTTGTAACATGAAAGATTATATAAAAAATTCACAGACAACATATGTTCACATTCATGGCACAATTCAAACGGGACCAGAAAATAATTATTTTCTCCCATTCACTTGCATTGACGGTTTTTCAACTTTGAGGTCCAGCGGGGTTTTACGGAAGGGGCGGGACTTACCAGCTCTATACAGCATTTCTGACATACAGTATACTCCATGTGCTTGAGCTGCTCCTGACAACAGGACAAATGGAGTTAGCATCTCTGTACAGCCTTCAGAAGGACACCAGTGTCAGGAACAAGTGGTTGTTGGTTTTTTAATGGTGTTTTGAATCGGTTCAGAGGATTGTATGTTTGTTCAGAGCATTTGACTGCAGATTGTTTTGTAAAAGAGGCACAGTGTAATGGAGAGTTTGCAAAGAAACTTTTGCTGAACGATTAGGCAGCCAACTGCATTGGATCTGACATCACCTACATCGCAAAACGCAAGTAAACAAGTTCATAATGCTTCGTAAATGAGGGTTTTATAGATAATCATTTCAAAGCACTTACTCACATGTAATAGTGTGGACTATTGGACTACTTCATATGCAGTGATGTCAGCCAATCATAACAGTGGCCATTTACTGACAAGCCTGAAGGGAGCCGCTTGTAGTTCCCCCTGTAGTCAATCATTTTATCCCTTAAAAATCACATATTACTCACACTAACATACATTTTTTTTTTAATTCCTTGAAAAATTTATTTGTCATGCCTTAAAATAGCTTGAATGTAACTCTACACCCTTGCCTCATTTATTATACGCGGTTCTATGAATATGCAAATTAGCGCCACCTTCACTCACTCACACTAGCTCTGAGATCCCATAGATATATAATAAAGGCTAGATGTCTCGTGCGCGCTGCTGGCCAATGGAGGTCGACGTCCGCACGTGGCGGCCATCTTGCCACAGGGAGCTCGCTCACTCGTAACATTGTGTTTTAATGCTGCATGTACTTTTTAAATAACCATAACTTGCTCAATTTTCTACCGATTTTCAAACGGTTTGGTTTGTTATAAACGATGTAGTTATGACACCGCACACATATGAATAATTATAACATACATGTTCAAGCATTCGGAATTATAGCCATGTTAATAACGTTTGTAAGAAACCAAACCGTTTGTAAATCCGTCAAGATTTCAGCGAGATAAGAGTATTTGTGTTTGTGCTGATCACTCACCTTACATCAGGTACCACAGAGCCCGCCAGAAAGCCTGCCTGTGACAAGATGGCCGCCGGTGATGCCGTTCGAGACTCCGCCATAAGACATCTAGCCTTATATGGATATCTATGTGAGATCCATTTGTTGATGACCACACATTGACGTGATTGGTTACAAAGTAGTTTGTGACGTCAGAAACACCAGTGATTTTTTGAGACCTTCTTTGGTTCGCTGCAGTTTTAAGGAGAAAATAATCAGCAATGGTGTTGACTTATGAATTTGCACATGGTTTGTCTTAAAGCATATTAAAAACACTATAGCCTAAACAACATTAAAAGCTTGATTTTCACCACAGAGGGACTTTAAAACTGACCATTTTAGACATAGGGCCAAAATGAGTGTTGACTTTTTTTTTTGCAAACATATGACAGAAAAAAAAAATAAAAAAAAATTATAAGTTTATCTCAAATAACATTTTTAAAATATTTAAAAAATACATGTCATGATCCCTTTAACATTGTTTTCTCGGAAATGTAACATCTTATCAGATTTCTCTCTGCACAGTTGTCAAAAATGCTGATTTACAATGGTAATTTGTGCTGAAGCACAGCGTTTAGGCCAAACCACATGTGACCATGGAGGAAATCAGAATTGAGTCTTTCAAGAGTTAGGATAAATAGAAACTTGACATTGGGTCAACAGATGACTAGCTCTGTTTGGGTTTAGCATATTAGCATGGTGTTGTGGCTAAAGTGCTATGCCAACACACCCAAGTGGTTCAACTTGGAACGGATCTTACTGTCTACAGGCTGGGTAAATAAAGACATGGCACGAAAAAATAAATTAAACAAAGATGTGTCACACAGGGTGTGTGTCCTGTAATAATAATAATCTTTGCAGCTAATTGCTAATTATAGCTCCTAAAGTGCATGCCAGCCATTGGTTTCCACACAAAAATCATGTCTAAACATGTTGGTCTGAGACCAAAACTAATATCCTTCAGTATTTCTATTTATAAGGGAGATTGCCTTTCAGCCTTTAGGACTACTCAAAGTACTGTGGTGGTACAGTAATGTATCAGAAGGTAATTTACATGTATATATCCCACAGTACTGAATTATCATATCCATAACTTCAAAGAACAGCATGGTATTATGGTATATGTGGAAAAACCAAAATAATTTTTAGTAAGTGAACTAGCTGATATATACTGTATATAGCAGAATATAAAACAAATAAACTCATCATTGTTTGACATCAATACACATTTCATATGGTTTCATTCAAGTTCATCTACTGTGAATTAGAGTCACAATGTCTTGCAGGCTTTGGTCTCTAAACCCGACCACATCAATAAAAACAAACTAGTTAAACTTAGCAAAGGAGCAACAGATTTGTATGTGTGTGTAAGAATGTTAACTCAATGAGACACGCTCCTGCATAAACACAAACACAGACTTGACACTGAAGTGCACACTTGTCCAGGGCCATTGCCAGAGACCTCACATTAATGTGTGGAACGCAGACACATTCTCTCAGTCACACACATAGATAGGGACACAAAGAGTGCACAAAGGAAGACAACAGAGCAACAAGTTCTGAGAACAGACGAAAGAGAGGACAAATACACAATGAGATATTCTGCTAAATAATTCTCTGCATAGAAAGGCAGACATTTTTGCCAATGTAATAGTTTGGAATTGTTGTCTTTGGCTTTAAACCTGGTTCTGTATCTAAATAAGGCATGGAAACAGAGGTCAAACCTCAGGATAAACCATTAGATTCCCTAGATCAGTTTAGGTTGAAATACCTTCGTAAATAGCAAGATTGTAAGTTTAGAAGTGCCACATTCCAAAATCACATTACATCTAACCATGACATCTTTTGAAATAGCATTTCAGGTTATACTTTTACATGAGATTGTAGGGCTGAGCAAATATGGACAGAACTCTTTACTGCCCTAGTACTTCAAAAAATCCTTTTAAAGGTATACATGTGGTGAACTTAATAGAGATATGAAAGTATCCTAATGTACAATCTAGGTAGGCCTACTATTGGTTAAACATGCATTGAGGAGAATATGTTAATGTTCTTCTCTTGATCAATACCCATTTGCCTCATCTTTAGGTTTCCTGTCAACTTTAACGGAGTCAGATTATTTATATTGGAGTCAAATAATTATTTGAATTATACACGTCACCATTCAACAGCCTTTTGTTATGATTATTGGTTCAAAATAGCAGCGTAAGCTTCCAGCCTTACAAGATGAACAGCATTTAATTGATAAGAAAGGAGTTTAGGTGATTGGTCTGGCCAGACTAGATCTGCTAGGCTGCTGCTGCTGGCATAAGTGAAGGTTTACTGCTAAAACATGTTCAGAATTACAGGGATTAGGATACATGCTGTTGCTGCAATGTACAATAGAGAAAACCTTGAAGCAGACCTAGAGAAGTGGTGCTGGGGAGGAGGAGAAAAATCCCATGGCGTGCCGTACTGTGCTGGCCCATGGTTGGGAATAAATAAGGTTGTGTATATTTAAACAGTATACACAAAAGAGAGATTGATTGGCTGCGATCTGAGTAGCTTTTACACAACTAACATTTACACAACACAGGAAGTCCTTTTTTCCCCAGACAACACTGAGGTTTGTACACTCTTAAAAGGTTCTTTTTTTTTTTGCCATGATGGTTCCATGAAGGTCAAATTACCTTTATTTATATACCGCTTTATACAATACAAATTCTTTCAAAGCAACTTCACAGTAATAAATAAGAAAATAACAGAACCAGTGATGAAAACTTCAGCAATTATGAGACAAATTCCAATTCCGCTGTTAGGCATCTCTACAGAAGACAATAGTGTAATTATTCAGTTCAAGTCAGCTCAATGTTGGTTCAGTTCAGTTCAATAACTGTGTAAAGTTAATCATTTATGAAACTATAGTTCAATTCAGCTAAGCAGCAAAAGACAGAAATGTCATTATTCAGCTCGAGTCAGTTGATTCAATCCAGTTCAGTGTCGATCAAATTTGATTCAGCGTTAAAGCAGCTTTACAGGGTCACCATCCAGCTCAATTCAGTTAAAGCTTTGTTCTCGTCCGACAGTGACTAATAGTGATAGTATTACTGAATATGAGGTGTCTTTTGAACCCCAACTAAGCAAGCCAAAAGCGATAGTTGAAAGGAACCCAAACTCCATCAGGTGAGAGAAATTAAGAAAAAACTGGATTCGCCAGTTCTCATCTGGCCAAATGAACAAACATGGTCGGATGTTCACAAGTCGGATTTGTGGATTGGAACCTTTCCATTGCACAAAATGTTCTTTATAGTAGAAAAACATTCGTCAGATTATTATAATGTTTTTACACTTCATTTTAGAACTGTTCACTGAAAGGTTCGTAGGGGAAACCCAGTATCACTCTTTTGTAAAGTATACAGCTTTGTTATAATGAGCTCTCTCTCTCTTTAGGTTTAATGCATGCAGTATAGATCCTCACCTGCACTTGCACACAATAATGGTCCATCTTCACCCAAATCCATGAGAATAACACTAATGACCAGCACAATAATCTTTAAATGGGGAAAACCATCTGAATCAGGCATCTCAATTAATAACAGTTTCGAGGTTAATATGGTTTTCAAGATGTCAAACTACAGTGTTATTTTACGGTCTCATGCTTCAACATGGGGTAATATATGATAATATACCGTACAGATGCACCACATTCATGTCTAAATAAAAAGACTCCAGTTCAAAGTATTTAAAGTATTTATTTTGATAAAAAGTAACAATTTATTATAATTACATTCTTGCATATTATAACATATAATGTATTAAACAATCATTCATCATCCATAATGGCATTATGTAAAATAATCAATCATACATATGCACTCCTAAGTAGATCTAGATGAATGCAGTTATCAACATGACAAAATGTTGTACAATTAGTTAGCCTCTGAACACTGTTATTGAGGGATTTGTTATGGTTTAGTTGTTTGTGCATTCAAACAATAGGTCTGACAGCCTATAACGCAAACCTTTAATATTTATAGAGTCAAACCAAACCAATGAGTTGGCACAATGAATTAGAAAGTGTTATAAGTGCTCTTATTAATGTTTACAGTACACCACACATATTACTTTAGGCTGATCTTAGTACATTTTTGTGTATCTGTTCATAATTTTACAGTGATCAACATGGTTGTGATTCTTCTTGGACTTTTTAAACCTCCCGGCCTTTTTCCATAAGCTCATAACTTAATCAAGGCTGAATTTATCAATGAAAACTGTATGACAGTATGATAACATCATAAAACTGTTTGGCTTTAAGGACAAACAGACGAATGTCTGCAACGATCCTGTTTTCCGACACTGACCAGCGTGAGGAGTTACAGTTTGGCTCGGAAAGATCCAACTGCAGGTTTGTCAGAGCAAAACTCAGCCCACCAAGATGGCCGTTCCAAGACGTTCTTACCCTGCATGACTGTAGACCACAGGTTTTTGTAGAGCTGAAACACGAGAAACACACAGACACTGAATCGCAAAAAACACGGTCAAGGTAAGGTCAAGGCATGCGACTTACCATCAGTAACAAGACAATAACAGTCAGAAAACAAGCATGTGGAGAGCTTTCATAAAAAAAGACTTCCCTTTTATCAGAAAAAAAAAGAACTCAATGCCTATAAACTCAGTGAAGAGTTCATTTCCAGTAAGCATGTACCGAACTATAAACATGAAAAGTGTCTCACTGAGCAGGGGAATCAGTATAAAGGTCTGTGTGTCAGTGGGGTGTGTATGTGACAGCTCTAGTGTTTCAGTAAGGCACTGTTGTTTCTTAAACTTCGAAATGAATGGCCTGCCAAACAAGTGCTGAGAGAATATGACTGGAGGAATGAGTCAGTGACCATAATGTCTAGTCAGAATCTTGTTTCTGAGGGATAATGAATTAAACCCCCTTGAGGGCAGTGTCTTGCACAATGGAAAAACCCTCCAGCTTTTCCAGTTTGTTTTAATTAACTGGACTGTGTTTTTTTGTGACAAGTGGAAATAAATGCACCACCCAAAGTTCTAATAATTGTTGATTTTATTAGGTGATGTTAACTTTACCCCCTTATGTGACACATTAAGCTGTAATATTTTCCAGTAAATATTACATCATCACTAGCTGTCAGTCTCACAGTCTCAACTTATTTAATAGACTAGCAGGGGAAATTATTGTTTAAAAAACACCTTTTTATGTTTCCAAATCTGTAAACAACTTGTATAGTTTGAAGGTATAATTATGTATTTTTTCCACAAAAAGTTTAGTAAACACATTAACAGTACTGATAAATATGATAAAAAAAGATGTACAGTCACATGAATACAGTCATAACAGTGGCCTTTAAAATGTTTTAAATGTCTTTAAATGTGAAAATAACATATACTTTAACATTTGGATCAAGTGTCATTTGTTCGTTTATATGCATGTATGTGTGGATGTGTATATACTGTATATATTTATGCGTGTGTGGGTGTGGGTGTGTGTGTTTATATATATCTGGTTCAGTCCTGAAACTCTATAGGATGCAGGCTGATGCTGTCTTTACATGCAGTCTGCAAGCAATCACATCATTACTGCATGGAGCAAGCTGATTGTCCTTTGCTGCCAATGCTTGCTCAACATTCAAATAGTCTGGTTCAGCTTTAGGGTAATCCTCTGAAACCCTCTACCTCCCCCAGCTCCACCTGCCTAGATCTGCTATAGCATTTATGTATGTCTATTAATTCAGCTAAAGCATATCTTACATGCTCACAGCAGCAAGTCTGTATCTATTAGCAGTAGCAAGTCAATGACAGTTACTCTTTTACAGCTAATTCTGCACCAACAACACCAAACAAAAATTAATGTAAGATTCAACATAGCAAGTGCTATTTATTCAACAAAGATACTATAAAAACACTTTTCATATAAAACATTAAAAAATTTTTTTCGATAAAACACCTGTAGTTACTCAGCTAGGACACCTGTGTGAAATTAAAGGAACTGACTTCATTCAGTACATCCACTTAAAATCACCTTGTAACCAGTTGGTTAAACGTCACTGGAAAAATGGATGAAAAAAATCCTTTTTGGAGTCACTGTAAATTAGATGATCACTTCTGCAGCTCTCGGAGACATTTGTCTGTATAAGTGATTCCACAGTCACAGTGGAGGGCTGGTGAGTAGTGTTCTTCATGTGCACATGTGTGCCTGTGTATGTGTTCTCTTACCTCACCATCTGCCTTGCCAATGGGCGAGTTCAGGATGAAGTCAGGAGGAGCGATCACATCAACCAACGCCACAGCATCATCCTTCAGCTAACACAGAGAGAGTGCATTAAAAGCCTTCCTGATGTTTGCATCGTCATGCACTTATTAGTGAGGCTGTCTGTATCTGAACTACAGCTAACACAACACTAACCTGGCCACACAGCGTGAGAACGGCTGTCTGGATGAAGTCAACCGGCTGGCGACCAGAAAAATAACCTCCTATAAACACAAACAGACCATAATCCAACTCAAGAAACCTTCAAAAGAGCTACACTACCATCCAAAGTGTTGGGGTCGGTAAGACTTGTAATTGTTTTTGAAAGAAGTCTCTTAGGTGCAGTAAAATCAGTCATATTGTGAAATATTATTACAAGTATTAATATTACTATTCAGCAGCCATTTCTTCAGTCTTCAGTGTGACATGATCCTTCAAAAAATCATTTTAACATGCCGTTAACCTTGATACAGGACGGCCATGTGGTTGGTGAGAGCCCACAGGCCATAGAGAGCACAGAGACGCCCCAGCACTGATCTGAGAGCAGCTGGAGTCTGTTCATCCTTTATCAGGTCATGGAAACGCTGCAGCACTGTGTGCTCAATATAGGCAATAGCCAATGAGCGACAGTAATACACCTACAGAGAGAGAGAGGGGGGAAAAGAAAGATGAGTGTTTATGGAGTCAAGGGGTAAATGAAGTTGAATGTCCGACCCACATAATCACGAGCCAGGTCATGACACACAGACGAGACACTAATTGGGATGTTTATAGAAGGGAACAAATTCAAAAGAAAAAAAACATTCACGACCTAAGCTTGTGCTTGTGTTTGTGTCTGGTTGCTAGAGACTGAGTGATTCTCTGTGTTTGGTGGTTGCTGGGTCAGTAATGTGTGTGAGGGACGTCTGTTTTATTAATTTTCCTCTTGCTCTCATTGCAGGTTTTAGGACAATTTAATCATTGGTCACCTACTGTAACCTGCTCGATCCCATTCTGTCTGTTTCCCTTCTATTCTTGTTCATCCCTCCAAAAAGCTCAAGTTAAACTCACTCTCTTATGTGTCAGAAAGCTCATATGAAGTCAAGGTGAACAGTGTCCAAGCTCCACTCATTATATCATATGGCCTTTAACTGACTACATGCTTTTAGCTAGACTAGACCCTCATAACACACACATAGACAACTGGAATAATTAAGTACATTAAGTAAAAAAAGGTACAAAAGCTGTCACTGGGGCAAAACATTTTCAAAAGGTACACTTTTGTACCTAAATGGTGCATATTGGTACAGTAACTTAAGGTACATATTAGGTGTACCTTTTGAAAAGGTACTGCCCAAGTGACAGCTTTTGTAACTTTTTTCTGAGAGTGTAGTGATAATCATTATTAAATAATAATCTATTTTATTTTTGAAAGAAGTCACTTATGCTGCATTTATTTGATAATAAAATTATGGGTCACTGAGAACGAAAATTTGGCTTAAAATTGTGCAATGGCTTTAGTTTTCAAGATATGCTATTGGTCAGCATATAGGACCCTTGACTTGAGAATGGCGGAGGATAAGCGAGTAATAAAAGGAAGTGATCTCAATATAAACCAGAAATAACTGGATCTAATGAATAAATCCATGACTGGTTTTGGACAGTACTTGCTCCAAAATGACATTGATTTTTACATGAATAAAAAATTCTAAAGATTTTTTAAATGGTAAATGTCAGTATCTAGGCCACTGTATGTGTGTGTGGTGTAACGGCTGTGTTTCATTACTGTGTTGATGCTTGATTTGGTCCGACCATGATACTTTAACATCCTCAGAAACGTGATGCGAGTAGCGTTCACACATCCTGCATGTGACTCTGACCCCATGGAGAACATATATGGATCTAAATTAATCTGATATGCCAGAAAGGGTTTAAATCCTTCAAGAGGTCAGACAGCGGCCCTTTGAAATGCTCAGTGTGATGTAGATTTGTAGCTCAGTGGAACAGATATTAAGTAAGGGATATGTCTGAGCCAAGTGTCTGTTCAGTGTTTAAGACATGTATGAAGAACCAGAGGCCTGTTTTATATTAGATATAAGTCATAAACGGGACGGGACTGTACAGAAGGTATTAATGGGAAACGCAGGGTGCGCTTGCCCAATGATTAAGCCTGATACTAAAATATATTATCAAAAAAAAACGTCATTCTCCCAAGAATAACAACCTTAAATCTACATGGTGAAACATGATTCTTGAATGGATATTATATAGCATAACTATAACTTTCAGTCAAAAGTCTACTTTCAAATATGCCTAAGGACTTTAAGACAATAGGAAAACACTGAGCACATGTGTTTACAGCACATGTGTCTATGGTTCAGGTAAATTGGCCCAGTTTTTGACATGACGTGACTGGCCAACATACAGTAGATGAATTCATACATAGTTTTTTTTTTTAAACCTGAAAAAACAAGAAAACTGCCTTGTTGTTTTAAAGAAACTCTGACCCAGTCACCTTGCCATAACAACTTGGCCCTTGTAAAAGTCCCTCAGATCTTTATTCCTGTCCATTTCTCCTGCATCCAACATCTTGCTTACGAGAACTGATTGTTTGCTTACCATCTAATCTAACCAGACCTTAATATGTGGCCTTGTTAGGAGATGATCAATGATATTCACTTCACCTGTGACTGCTCATAGTGTTTTGGCTCCTTATATAGATAGGAATATGAGAGAGAGAGAGAGAGAGAGACCTGTACAAGTGATCTGCACTGTATAAAATATAACTTTCTATGATGTTATTAACCATATCTGGTATAAGACGTAACATCTTAACACACTTAGAGTGAGGTACAGTATAAGGCAGCTGGGTAATTGTACATTTTATAAACCTATAGCATACCTCACCTCCCTCTGAG
The DNA here is from genome assembly GCF_965113295.1 of Leuciscus leuciscus. NCBI lineage: Eukaryota > Metazoa > Chordata > Actinopteri > Cypriniformes > Leuciscidae > Leuciscus > Leuciscus leuciscus. Next base: position 23,026,713 of record NC_138726.1, on the reverse strand, counting down.
CTGCCAGTAAACATACATGTCATTTTAAAGTCTGATGCAATTAAAGTCAGGATTAAAACATACTTGGCTGTTGTTTCGTGCCTCAAAGTCTCCCAGTCCAGAGGATTTCTCATGAAACAGCTTCCTCTGGCTCTCACCCAGTAAGAAACACACCAGCCACTTGTACGCTGCCAGAGGCACTGAGGACAGAATACCAAAAGATAAATTAAAAAGATGGGAAGATAATGCGAAACATTGAGTAAGAGATAAAAAAAAATTGACAGAATCACTGATATGACAGTGGATTTATTGTTTAATGATGATAGTGTAATGGACTGCAGCTGGGAAATACAATTATGTGGAAAGGGTCCTAAAAAGGTTCACTAAACAAGATAACTGAACATATATTAAACAGATATTGGAGCTATTGTTGGAAGGGGTCTGTTTTGGAGAGGTTTGGTCACGCACAGATGTTATCATGGATAAGGTATCTGGGTGGGGACTGTGACTAAAGAACAAAGAATCTCGTGTTTTGGATGGCTGAAGTTTGGACGTAATTCTCAAACACATGACGCAGAAGTAACCCGACCTCTAGGTCCATAGAGAGATGAACTTAAGTGCATTGATGCTATAGTTACAGCATGAACTGATGAACTACGCAAAAATCCAGATCTACTGACCAAGACTGCATTAACCTAATCAGTTCAAACTAGGACATCCTTTTGGATTTATAAACAACAACACAAGACCAGAAAACTGCTTTCCCATCTTATAAAGGAACTAATAAATCAGGAAACAACCAACAAACCTCTCTAAATAAGAGAAGAAGTTTGTGAAAAGAATGTTGTGAAACAAGACCACACAGAGAATGAAACTCTAAGCAAATATATTCAACAACCGATCCAGCAAATAAGTTCTGAAGAAATTAGTGAGTATGATAAATATCTGAAGGCAAATATTTATGATTGTATTTATGCATATAGCGACACTGGTTCTTGATTGTTTTTTTTTAGATGGATTTAAATGGTCTCTACCAGTGTCAATGATACTTTTTTATGGCAAAAACAACAAAAAGAGAGATAAAATTGCCTAAAACATTTAAAAATTGGGGGCAAAAATATGTTATGACCAAAACATTATGACCACCGGCCTAATATGCTGTTTTATGCGTGCGGCCAAAACAGAGCTGACCCGCTGAGACATGGACTCTACAAGACCCCTGAAGGTGTTATTAGCAGCAGATCCTTCAACTCTTGTAGGTTGCAAGGTTGAGCCTCCATAGATTGAACTTGTTGGTCCATCACATCCCACAGATGCTCAATTGGATTGAGATCTGGCAAATCTGGAGGCCAGGACAACACCCTCAACTCTTCATCATGTTCCTCAAACCATTCCTGAACAATTGCAGTGTGACAAGGTGCATTATTCTGCTGAAAGAGGGCACTTCCAACAGCGAACACCATTGTCATGAAGGGGTGTACCTGGTCTGCAACAATGTTTAGGTGGCACAAGTCAAATTTATGTCCACATGAATGGCCTGACCCAGGGTTTCCGAGGCAAACATTACCCAGAGCATCATACTCTCTCCATAGGCCTGTCATCATCCCACAGTGCTTCCTAGTAACATTGTTTCCCCAGGTAAACTGCGCACGTGTGACGACATAAAACAAAAAACAGGCAACCTTCTTCCACTGCTCCAAGCTCCAGATCTGACGTTTGCATTCCCATTGTTGGCACTTTCTACGATGGACAGGGGTTATTATAGGCACTCTGATTGGTCTGTGACACATTCCTCCCATAACCATCAGTACAATTTTGAGTGACTTGAGCAACAGTAGACCTTCTGTTGGCTCGGACAAGATGGGATAACCTTTGTTGCCCTCGTGCATCGATGAGCCTTGGGCGCCCAACACTCTGTCACTGGTTTGTGATTTGTCCCTCCTCAGACCACTGTTGGTAAATTTTCACCACTTTTGACAGAGAGAAACACACAAGCCTTTCCATTTCAGAGATACTCTGATCCAGTAGCCTTGCCATAACAATTTGGCCCTTGTCAAAATCACTCAGATCTTTATTCCTGCACATTTCTCCTGCATCCAACACGCTGACTACAAGAACTGATCTAAACTACCCAGACCTTAATATGTGGCCTTGATAGGAGAAGATCAATGATATTCACCAGTCCATATACCTGTGGCTGGTCATAATGTTTTTAACATCAGTGTATATTTTACATATAAGTATTATAACTGTGGTTACAATTAATCATGAGATCTTACAACACATTAAAATGTGCATTACAAGGGCATAATACTTTTGTAAAGCATTATATATAAAGGATTCAAGTAGTCATACAGGTTTGGAACGAAATAAGAGTGTGTAAATGATGACAGAATGTGTTTATTGTGTAAATTATACTTAGTTTGCCTGAAGTGGACTAATTGAAGACATGGACTGTTATAGGTACAGAAGAGGGTATTCAGAGTTTTGATGTAAAACAGCTGGGGTGAGTAACAATATTAAAACTGGTCTAGCATTTAAAAACTCCCTGGGTGCTTGTCACATGATGCGATAGGTGACAAAAGTCAGTTAAAACCCAAGCAGTCCACTCCCTGTCCTCATCCAATTAAAACGATGATCCTCTGACCCTTGTAACCAGGCAACAATGATTTGAGTTACCAGCTGAGGAATGAGGTCAATAAAGAGAGCAGATGTTTAACAGATGTGTAGCTCAGTTGATGTAAAACTCTCCCACTAGAGCCGTCTGCAGCATCAAGGAGCACTTTTAACAGTAAACCACACAAAAACACAGCGTGACGCAGATTCTCACATTCTCTCTGTGTGCGGTGGAGGTGTGACGATTTATGTATTAGATAATGTGCTCTCGAAAAAAGCTTTGTACACACAAACATCTTGTATTACACAAAACCAGCACCATGAAAGTGGGATATGAAAACGACACATGAGGCTCAGCTTGTTTATTTGGCTTCCTTTGAGAGTGAATGAAAAATGACTCTATTAAACAAAACTAATGCTTCTCTAGCTGAATAACAGAACTGAACTAGATTTGCAGTTCCTGAAGAAAATACCAGTGCTTCAAAAGAAAAGTATTACGCTTTTAGGTTGTGTAAATTAAACTAGAGGCACAGCTAGAACGCGCAAGTGTTTTTGCCAGAATACTGTTCACCCTGTTATTTCATTGTTGTTTTTTAGTCAAGGTAAGCCTATCTTCGATCCTTTTGTTACTTTGTATTTTTAACTTCACATAATTCTGTATTTTAGAGAGACGCGTTGACACAATTAACAACAGCCGCGAGTGAAAATTAAAATTATTGTTACATTTGCACTTAAGCCTTTGCTCCTAGCAGGTTGGAATTGCCACATTTTCGCGTTATTTACACTTAATTGCCCGACCGAAACAGCTGTACTCACTCAAGCGGTGAAAGCATTATCCGTATATCTGTGTAATTTGCGCGCTGTCGCGGAAGCGTCAGCGGAAGCGTTCAGCTCTCGTGTTCAGCCTCCTCGTGTGAAGACCGACTCGGGAAAAGACCAGCGACTCTACCTGCGCGACTCCACCGAGCAAGGACACCTGAAAGGCACTTAAGTATCTCCTCTTCCCCTTCTCTTCCCTCTACTTACCTATTGTTCACCTTAATCAACATGTGCTTTCAATACATTCCTGTTATCTCTCGGCACCGTCCTTTCATCACGCGCAATAGGCAGCGCAATACTGCCAATCTGCGTCCCATCCTCACATCCTCACATACTCCTCTCTCTCTTTCCGTGGGTCTATGGAATTGTCAGTCAGCAGTCAATAAAGCTGACTTCATTCCAGCCTTTGCATCTCATTCTACTCTTAGTATCTTGGGGCTGACTGAGACCTGGATTCGTCCAGAAGACTCAGCAACCCCTGCTGCTCTCTCTAGCAATTTCTCCTTCTCCCACTCCCCTCGCCAGTCTGGGAGAGGTGGGGGTACAGGGCTTCTCGTTTCTAACAATTGCAAATACTCCACGCTCTCTTCTCTATGCAACAACAACTCATTTGAATATCGTTCTATTACACTTACAACCCCCATTAAAATCCATATTGTAGTCATTTATCGCCCCCCAGGTCAGCTGGGTAACTTTGTAGATGAGCTGGATGTGCTGCTGTCCACTTTCCCTGAGGACGGCACCCCACTTCTAGTCTTCGGTGACTTCAACATTCATCTCGAAAAGCCACATGCAACAGACTTCACCTCTCTCCTAGCCTCTTTCGATCTCAAACGACTCATCACCACAGCTACTCACAAATCAGGCAACCAACTGGACCTGGTTTACACACGCAACTGCACCACAGAAAACATCCTGGTGACACCTCTCCACGTTTCAGATCATTTCCTCATTACTTTCAGCCTACAACTCTCTACCCCTGCACCCCCACCCCCACCACCAGTCACTTTCAGACGAAACCTGCGCTCACTTTCCCCCTCCCATCTCTCCTCTGCCGTGTCATCCTCTCTTCCCCCACCCTCACAATTCTCATCTCTGGATGTGAATACCGCAACGGACACCTTATGCTCCACTCTAATCTCTTCTCTAGACATTATCTGCCCTCTCTCCTCCAGGCCAGCACGCACTACTCCCTCTAACCCCTGGTTATCTGAGGTTCTTCGGGAACACCGGACCAAACTCAGGGCAGCGGAGAGGAAATGGCACAAATCAAAAGACGCATCTGACCTGAGTATGTATCAATCTCTCCTCTCCTCCTTTTCTGTTGATGTTCATGCTGCAAAATCTTCATACTTCCACAACAAGATCAACAGCTCCTCCAACACACGATTACTCTTCAAGACATTCAACTCTCTCCTCTGTCCACCTCCACCACCTCCCGCCTCCTCCTTAACTGCTGACGATTTTGCGACCTTCTTCACCAACAAAACAACAGCTATCAGCAGTCAGTTCTCAGCTCCACACACACAGGAACCCAGACCGACCCCTTCCACAGCCAATACCCCTCTGTCCTCCTTTTCTTCGCTAACCGAGGAAGAAGTATCTACACTTCTCCTCTCCAGTCACCCTACCACCTGCACGCTTGACCCCATCCCCTCACACCTTCTACAAGCCATCTCTCCCACACTTCTACCATCACTCACACACATCATCAACTCATCCCTCCACACTGGCACCTTCCCTACAGCATTCAAGCAGGCTCGGGTTACTCCACTGCTCAAAAAACCAACGCTAAACACATCATTGGTAGAGAATTACAGACCTATCTCTCTCCTACCATTCATTGCGAAGACACTTGAAAGAGCTGTCTTCAACCAACTAACATCCTTCTTGTCTCTAAACAACCAGCTGGATGTCAACCAATCTGGCTTCAAGAAAGGACATTCAACTGAGACTGCATTACTGTCAGTCACAGAAGCCCTACGGATCGCAAAAGCTGCTTCCAAATCTTCAGTCCTCATTCTCCTGGATCTGTCTGCTGCCTTCGACACGGTGAATCATCAGATCCTTCTGTCCACCCTCTCATCACTGGGCATCACAGGAACTTCACTCCACTGGTTTGAGTCCTATCTCACAGGTAGGTCCTTCAAGGTCGCATGGAGAGGCGAGATATCCAGAGCACATCAGCTGACCACAGGGGTTCCCCAGGGTTCAGTTCTTGGTCCCCTCCTCTTCTCCATCTACACCACATCACTGGGACACATCATACAGGCACACGGTTTTTCCTACCACTGCTATGCTGATGACACACAGCTCTTCCTCTCCTTTCAACCAGATGATCCCACAGTAGCTGCACGGGTCTCAAGCTGTCTGGCGGACATCTCCACATGGATGAAGGAACACCACCTGCAACTCAACCTGGCAAAGACTGAGCTTCTCGTCCTCCCTGCCAATCCGTCTCTACAGCACGACTTCACCATCCAGCTAGAGTCATCATTAATCACCCCATCAAGATCGGTCAGAAATCTTGGAGTAACGTTTGATGACCAGCTGACCTTCACAGATCACATTTCAAAGACAGCTCGATCATGCAGGTTTGCACTGCACAACATCAGGAAGATCAGGCCTTTCCTAACTGAGCATGCAACACAACTTATCGTCCAGGCCCTGGTCATCTGTAGGCTTGACTACTGCAATGCCCTTCTGGCTGGACTCCCAGCATGTGCGACCAAACCCCTACAGATGATCCAGAATGCTGCAGCTCGTCTTGTCTTCAACGAGCCCAAGAGGGCCCACGTCACTCCTCTGTTCATCTCTCTGCACTGGCTACCTCTAGCTGCTCGCATCAAGTTCAAGGCACTGACGCTTGCTTACAGAACTATCACAGGCTCAGCTCCCTCCTACTTTCACTCACTCCTACGAGTCTACATCCCTACCAGACACCTACGATCGGTCAACGAGCGACGTCTCGTGGTTCCATCACAGAAAGCCACAAAATCACTTTCCAGAACATTAGTGGTGCAACGGATCATCATTGATCCGTGATCCGTTCGGATCAATATCTTCGGTTCGGCACACACGTGATCCGCGGATTAATTTATGAAAAAAAAAAAAAGTTGTGCGCATGTTCAGTCCACACACAGCGTGGTCATGGCGAGCGGAGGAACGGAGGAGCTTGAACGCCCCGCGTCATATAAATCCCCTGTATGGGAGCATTTTGGCTTCCCTGGAACACGCGTCTATTTCGCTTCAAACGCTCGCTTTATCATTATACGCGCGCGGCGCGTCCTATTCGCTTTGGACGCGCGAAAGGATTCAAGCTGTTCAAGCATCGAACTAGACGCGAATTTGACTCTCTATTCGCGTATGGTGTGAACCATAGACTGTAAAAAATATGAACGCGGCAAAATGAACAGGCTGCGATGTATGCTGGAATGTGTGTGTGTGTGTGTGTGTCAGACAGAGAGAGAGAGAGAGAGAAAAAGAGAGAGAGAGAGAGAGAAAAAGAGAGAGAGAGAGAGAGAGAGAAAGAGAGAGAGAGAGAGAGAAAGAGAGAGAGGCACGGGCGCGATCGAACAATCACACACACACACACACACACACACACACACGCTGTTTAAAAGCAAAAATTATCTCATCTTTTGGACATTATATTGCATTGGTTTTCATTTCTTGTCCTCAAACAGAGTAATCTGTTTATTTTGAAGTTACACATTCTACATTGATTAAAAAAGAAAATCAAATGTGTTTTTAATGGTAGTATCATTTTATACAGAAATAAATGATTTATAATTCAGATGAGAATAACGTTAAAGTTAATTAAAATTTTAAGGAAACAAATATATTGATCTGAAATATAGCAAATTAATTTTAAATTCATTCAGGTAGCCTACAATTACCAAACATATCTCAAGGTCATTTGAATAAAGGGTGACAGTCTTTCATTATCAACTGTTGTTGTGGACTATATACTGGAGAAGTATTTGTTCTCCATTTGAGTGAGATGTTTTTATGTGGCTAATTGAGCAAAGTGCTTCCATATATTTTATTATTAGTAGTATTAGTTCAAGAATAAAATAAAAATATCGGATTGATATCGGTATCAGCAAATAGCCGATATGCTGCGGCATCGGTATCGTATCGGAAGTGAAAAAGTAGTATCGGGACATCCGTGGAAACACATCAAGCATGGCCACGCATTTGAAGCGACATCACCTCAGTGTTTCACTGACAGGAGCTCAACGTTGCACAATCAGACCGGGCTAAAGCCATCACAAACGCTATCAGTGTGTTTATAGTCACGCTTCATGGAATGAACCCGTCGCACACCCACTGTTGATTTTATATATTTTAATTTAATATTTTAAAAATGTTAATAAACAAAAAGACAAAACTTGTGTTTATTTGTCTTGTCTTTTTTTTTTTTTTGATCCGAAAAATTATCCGATCCGTGACTCTGATCCGAGAAACGATCCGAACCGTGAGTTTTTTGATCCGTTGCACCCCTACAGAACATTCTCATTTACAGTTCCATGCTGGTGGAACGCTCTCCCCACCCTCATCCGGAATGCAGAATCCCTGACAACATTCAAAAAACAGCTGAAAACCAATCTCTTCCGCGAGCACTTAACCTTATAGAAAAAAAAAAAAAAATAAATTCCTTTCCCTTTGAAACATCACTTATCAGGCTTATGCTACTCTGAATAATACCTGAACTTCGTATTTTGAGCACTTCCTGCGTTGTTGTTGCTTTTGCCTCTTTATGATGACTCGCTGAACTTAGTCCTAATTTGTAAGTCGCTTTGAATAAGGGCGTCTGCTAAATGACTAAATGTAAATGTAAATGTAAATGTAAATTAAATTCTGCACTAGAGCTATACATTTTATAGAATCAACACAAAAATGTTTTGAACACCATAACAACACAGTGTATGGTTCAAGAGATAAGAGGAAAGATCAATACCAATATGGAGAGATCTTAATATAGTATGGAAATATTACAATGACATAATCTTACTTTGACCTTAATCCGTCTTTACATTTTAATCTTAAATTTCCTTAAAATAAGTCTGAGAAAAAGAATGTGTTAATTTCTGGAATTAATATTATCTGTGGAAAATAATGAACACAATACAATTCCTGAAGTAGTTATGCTAAAGTCTTTTCCACACATCTTTAGGCTAGCATTAAATTACATCAAAAGCTGTTGAAACATTTCAAATTTTCAGTAATTGTTAATAAATTATACTAAATAATTACTTTTTTAATAAGTATCAATATTGCTATCAGTGATAAGGCCATTAAAGAAATGCCACTAAACAAACATTTAAAATATCAGTCATTTAAAATGATTGTCTTTGTTGTTTTTACATTAATTTGGAGAGCAAATTTTAAAGTTACATGCTATTAATCAGGATTAAATTACAGAAATCTGTGCGATTAATATATTTTTTTAATTGACCAACAGTCCTACTTAAAATCCCAAGGCTGAAATTATCCACAAATCAAAGTTTCAATGGTAAAAGTTACATTACGTGTAAATGTAAGTTACACGGTTTAAGCTGAAAAAAAACTAAAAAGAGCACCAGAGAAACATAGGTACCAGAGGTGAAGTGAATGCTAGAAGAGTAATGTGGTTTGTGCGTGTGGTTGTGCATTTATGTGTCCCTGTTATGGAGAATGTAGTGTTAATGTTGCGTACCGGCTGAGTTCATGCACTCTTCCACTGAGCCAACTGTGAACTTGCTCTGCAGAATGCTGCTCATGTCCTCTAAAAAGTTCACAGTCTCAAGAGGGGATTCAATCCTTCCTTTACCTTGATTGAGGAAAAGAAAAAGAAAAAGCAAGACATTTCAAATCTACATCAGACACAAAAATAATTCTTCATATTCTGCATAACTCTAAAAAAAACAGCATGCAAAGAATGATCTGGATGTCATGGTTAACAAACATTATACAACTGTCATTATGGGAAATTGTTGAGAAACCATGATGGCCTATAAAGAAAAAGCTGTAGTTTGTAGAGACCTTCCTGTTTGTGCTGGAGCCAGCTGAGCAGATAGTTGCTGGTCTGCTGCAGGAGAACGTTGTTGTCTCCCTCATAGGTGCAGTTTGGGTCATTGTCGTCGCGCATGTCTCCCAGCCGGTTCACTTCACACGAATAGATAATCAGATTAACAGATAAACACAAGCTGAACTAAAAGTTCTTCTTTTGATATTTGACGTGGTGTTTATTACAGTGGCCCAGTAGTGCACAACATAACGACACAACAAGTTTAAACAGCAAACATGAGTTAACAACATAGCGGAATCAAGCCACAACACAACATAAACAAGACACAACACAAACAAACCACAACACAACGAAATCGCCACAACACAACAGAATCAAGCCACAACACAACAGAATCAAGCCACAACACAACAGAATCAAGCCACAACACAACAGAATCAAGCCACAACACAACAGAATCAAGCCACAACACAACAGAAACAAGCCACAACACAACAGAATCAAGCCACAACACAACAGAATCAAGCCACAACACAACAGAATCAAGCCACAACACAACAGAAACAAGCCACAACACAACAGAATCAAGCCACAACACAACAGAATCAAGCCACAACACAACAGAATCAAGCCACAACACAACAGAATCAAGCCACAACACAACAGAATCAAGCCACAACACAACAGAATCAAGCCACAACACAACAGAATCAAGCCACAACACAACAGAATCAAGCCACAACACAACAGAATCAAGCCACAACACAACAGAATCAAGCCACAACACAACAGAAACAAGCCACAACACAACAAGCCACAACCCAAAGGAATCATCACGAACAACGGAAATGGTCCTATGTGCACACACACAAATGGGGACTATGTGTACTTTTACTGTACCGGGCCTTTTAAATTACACTTTAAATTCACATAGTTATAAAGAACTTGGCAAATTGAAAAAAGCAATAAGTGCAGTTGAAGGGGTTATGAAAAAAAAATTGTATACAGTAAAAACAAATGTCCAAAATATGGATTATATTAGAGACCATTACCTATAATATGAAGTCCTTAGCATTAACGCACGCTGAGAAAAGAGCAGGAGCATTTCTGTTGTGTTGTGGCGAACTCGTTGTGTTTTGACTTGTTACCGTTTTGGTGTGACGATTCCCTTGCATTGTGAATTGTTTCCATTGAGTGTCTTGATTCCGTAGTGCTGTTTTTTTAATTTTCATTGTACTTCCATTAAACATGAAGATTTTAAAGATTCCTTACTGGCAAGGTAGCCGTGTCCTCCACAAGCCTCCCGACATTCCTGAATGCCTCGCTGGGCTGTCCATGATCCCAGAGGTTTACTAGCGCATGACATGGCATGGATCTCTCTGCCCAGTTCAGCCTGAGGAGTGACACACAATCTATATGTGATCAATGTCAGATGTTTTGTATGCTCATATTTTCAGCATATTTAAAGCATTATGATCTATACCTGTCTGTCGCTTTTGTCCTTCATTATGAGTCCAATTTGAAATTCGACAAAGTTCATGGTGAAGGATCTGGTGAAGTGCTCCAGCGCGTACACGGCAGCCAGAAATGGGATAAGACGCCATTGCTGAAACGGGGATGGAGTACATGAACACAGGATGAGTCAAAAGACAAATTGCTTAAAAGCAGTGAGTTCGATCCAAGAACTACAAATGAATGCTAGCTTCAATGATACCCAGAAAAAGAACACTGAGAAGTGTAAGAAAACACTCTCCGAAAAGATTACGCTGGTCATATCCCTACAAAGGCCTATGAAATGTTTAGCACATTTTTAAATGTTTCCAATATGCCAGTTTCACTTTTGGCCATTTAGTGAATTTAATACGTATGAATTTTGATAAATATATAAAGTGTGTGTGTGTGTGAGATTAAATATCTATGTATATATCTATATGTATGTATATCTCTCTCATATCTCTCTCTCTCTCTCACTATATATATATATACAGTTATTTTAAAGTTAATTTATTTACAGTCACTTTATTTACAGTACATGCAGTTACAGTGAAATACGAGAAATTAGTGAGTTATACAAGTACATAAACAAAGTGTTACCATTATATATGTAGATGACAAATACTAAAACTGATAAAAATGCTCACATTGGATTTTTGTTTATTTATGCTAATTAATTAAATTGCATTACTTTTCAGTTACATTTGAAATGTAGCTTTCATTTAAAAGCATTTAATAAAAAATATATTTTTTTAAATTAATGATAAATTAAAGGCAGATCATGACTAAACAAAGGCAGATACAACAAAATAATTATGACTTATCCACAGTCCTTATGATGTAGTGAAGAACTCCTGAAATGTTTCCACTGGAGTGTGTCAGTATTCTGTACCTGTAGCTGATATTCCAGCACCGGAATCTCCTCATCCTCTTTGGGCCCGAACTGTCTGCGTGTGGCGGAGAATCGCACAGCCACAGTCACCGCCAGCTTCAGATTGACCAGTGCCATCCTCGTAATGCCCACCCTGCCTCCTGACAGAGCCCCTAAAGACGCCCCAAACCGCTTATTGGGGTCCTGTGAACGTGTACGGTAAGGAAAAAGACAGGATGGAAAGACACAAACCAAACCACAGAATAAAAGAATGTGAAGAAAAAGAATGTGAGGAAAAAGAAGGGCAAACAAAATCTCATTCATTCATCCTCAACCTCTCGCCTCTGTTTGTTTTCAGAAAAAACCCTTTATGTCTTTCTGTCAGTACCATTGGCTGACGGCCTGGCTTTTCCTGTGATTAAAAACTCCCTGTTTGTTTGAAATGAAAGCATAGGGATTCCTTCTTGCACATCTTGCATAGCACAGCACAGCAGCTGGAATAACAGCCACTGCACCACTGCAGAGCGACCAAAGGGTTTATAGCCCGCAAGATGTCTACACGGATACGCACTAAAATGGCTCTATTATTTCCCATGTTCATCAATAAAATACTGTTGCATTGCACATAACCTATATATATATATTGTTTTTTTTTAAGGTGTGTTAAAGAATAATTTGTAAATATTTACAATAAGGTTCAATACATTAACATTAGCCAATGCATTAGATATCATGGGCAACAATAAACAATAATTTACTTTTACAGCATTTTATTAACTTTTATTATTATTATTAATATTAATAGATACAACTTTTGATCCTAAAAATGTATAAGTAAATGTGGAGATTACCATTAAAGATAAAAAATGGATGTAGAAGTATTGTTAATTGTTAGTTCATGTTAACAAATGTAGTTAGCTAATGTTAACAAATAAAACCTTATTGTAAAGTGTTACCATCACACTTTATTCATCTAGGCTTGTGAGATTTATTAATCTAGGCTAGTGAGATTTATTCATCTAAGCTAGTGAGAAATTCAAATACTTCAAGTTCTTTTTACTGAAAATCAACAAACAATTAATAAATGCTGTTCTTTTGCTATTACTAATGTTTATGTATATAGTCTTATTTGCAAAGAGATAATACAGATAATAATTTCTACAGTGTAACTTCAATAAAACATTGAGCTTTATGTAACTATTATTAGGCAATGATATAATATTGCTTACTTTAAAAGGTGAAACGTAGCTCCCATCAGGCGTAACATCTCCTGTTTTGTTAAGCAAGTTTTCCCGAGGTATCCTCAGATTGTGAAACACTGCAAAACTGACAAAAACAAAATCACTTATTATGCAAATCAAAATAAGTGTTTTATTAAATGATTACACTGAAAAGTATAATGAAGAATAACTTTTCCATTATATGGACACTGGGCAGAGGGATATATTACAGAGATGAAGTGAGACTCCGAGTCAGATGGAAATATCCATTTATGATTTTCTTTTACCGCCCTCTAATGACCAAACACTGTAATCACAACATCTCATCAGTCCACAGTCCAGCATTAAACTCACCCATTATCCAGACCGTTCTGACCCAGTTTCTTTCCCATATCCCCAACCATCACTCCTGGCATTGCCAGCAAGGTCTTTGGGTCCCTGACCTATAACATTAAATGACATTAAAACTGCTTTAGTCACAGCTGCTCTAACAAGGAAAGAAAATGAACTGAAAATGTACTTTCACACATACTTGGACTACAAAAGAGTGAAGGCCGTGACATTGTCCATCAGGGGTGTAAAGCTGTGCAAATACGACTGAATGAGTGGCTGTCTTTCCCAAGTTCCCTACCCAGAACTTTGCTGCTTCAAAGTCTGGAGAGTTTATCACAAACTCCTGCAGATTTTAAAACAACATACATTAGCTGTATAAACAGGCATAATAAACAGAAGGAAAACAATTGTAAAAACCAGGTCAAAGAATCATGAAAGAAAGGTGGATTGAGCTATAAGGCTACGTTCAGACTGCTGGTAAATGTGGCACGCATCCGATTTTTGTTGTTGTTGCTCACATGTGATTCAGATCTGTTTTTCCTCATGACAGTGTGAAGGTGTTTGGTGTTTTTAGCCCCCAACAGCGCCTTCCAGGCAGCGAGGGGATGGGTAGGTTTAAGGTTGAGGTTAGGGTTAGCTGCCTGGAAGGAGCCATTGGGGGCTAAAAACACCCTCGAGCCAGTGTGAACAGCACAAACCACAAGGAATCTGATCTTTACAATTCCGATTTGTGCCACTTCTATATGTGGTACTAAATCTGATACAGGTCAGATGTTTTGCAATGTGACCTCAGTCTGAACAGTCATATCAGAATTCATGCAACTTTTACGTTAAAGTCACTCTAGAGCAACATTTGTCACAACTCACAGTGGGAGTCAAAGATTTTACATACACAAAGTTAATCAAGACAGTTGCGAAGGGGAAGGACAGTGATGTGCCAGAACTCACACGTATTACAGTGACAGCTCTATACAGAAGCAAAACATGAGGGCTCGTATCATAAATGTTTTAAAACTCTGCTCTCTTTTTTCGTATCCTCGTCTTTGTTTTTTTTTATATTGCCTGCATGTGCATAAATTCCCTAGCTTCGGTGTCAGATCACACTATAAATCAACGAGTAATCACTTACTTTAATGTCCTCTGTGTTTACTTCTGTATGACAGTGTGCTGCGTGACGACGTCTTTCTATGGTTTATCGGGTCATCTGTTCACACTGTGATCTGTTTACACTGGAATCTGATATTGGCCACATTTAAAACAACAATGTGAACAGCTATAAAAAAAATCGGAGCTGAGCAATAAATCAGAATTGAGCACTAAAGATTGCAGTATGAACGTAGCCCAAGTGAGTCATAGTAGTCAGAGATTTATTTTTTAAAAGGCTCCATATTGTCAGATTGTGAATTGAATTATTCAGATAATGTGAATTAAATATGTATGTTGGTAACTAATACATTTATTACATTAATGCTATACACACATATCATTTATTATCCATCCAATACTATTTAAGAATAGCATTCATTATTATGCCATTGGTAACTTATATTATTTTTATTATATTTATTAGTTTAATATTTATTACTTATTATTTAATCAACATTTACCAAGATTAATAAATCAACAGTCGATGTCCAGTTATGATTTGTATGGGCATATTTGTTTAATCTCATTTAAAAAAAAAGTTATATGCAATGTGCTTTTCGGTGATGTGTTAAATTAATGCAATGTGTTTAGACTTCTGTTACATCCATATGGTTACAGGTAATGGACTGTTCACACCATCGCATCTGGTAGTAGAGTACCTGAGTGCTGGGGTCATATCTGGCTGTTGTCCTCATGGCTCTTGTGTTGCTGCCATGGCTCAGCTCTGTCAATGAAAAGCATCCAAATGTCTAAACAGAGAGAGACAATGTTAATTTGCTGTCAGTGGCTCATGTGGGTTTCCATGAAAAATGTCAAAGGCAACTCGCTAGTTTTTACACGCACGCACACACGCACACACACCCAGCACCTTGGAAGGTTCTAGTTGAATGGAAGGTGAATGACATGTGAGACAGTCATTGCCATCACTAAATCATACTATAATACTTTGAGCAGCCAAAATATGATAATCTTTAAAAGCAAATAATAATCTTACGTTGATCTTTAAAAGCAAATATTAAAACAGCATTTTCCCTTGAGTAGTGAATTGTACAGTAGTGACCATCATTATGCCAAGCCATCCATATTTGCAATGAACGCAATCAAGATATACTGCACATTTACTCTGAAGCCTTCAGTCAAGTTGTTATATTAAAAACAAATATTTTATTGCTGATATGGTTTTATATGTGCTGCATAAAAAATAAAAAATAAAAAATGTTTTACCATCATTTGCTCAATGTCCTTCAGAAACTTCAGGTGCCTCTGAGATCCTGTGTTTGCCACTGTGGCTCCAAACATCTAATATGTTTGAAAACAAAGGGTTTATGTTTAAAAGTCTTTTTTTTAAAGAAATTATCATCACAAATAATAATAAACAATAATGCATGATAAAGAGAACACAATTATCCACAAAAAATGCAAAATATGAGTATCAAGCAATCACTTCTGTGTGAGCTTTATATGGGGTCATTCGTATTTTGTAAGGATTACGAACTATTCCGGAGAGGGCTTTTTTTTTTTCATTCCAGAAGCCATTTCACTTAGATATAAATCACAATAGGGAAGAAAAGACACTTGCAACTTCCGTTTCATGCCGACTTTAAGCTTTGCGGGTCTCTGGAGGGCATTTGGTGAAATGGGCTCACCCCTTTGTTAAGGAAGTACTTGGCTCCCAAAGACCAGTCATACATTCCCAGGCAGTCATTGAAGATGGTCATCTTCCAGGGATTCTGCATGGCATCATCACGTGTTACAAAGTCATACTTAAATAGCTGTTTACAGCGGCGGAAGGTGAGCTCTCGCTTCTGCTCCACTGAGACGTCCTCACCAGGCTGCCGGGCAAAGAGCGGGTCACTCTCCAGTGTTCTGAACACGTGCTTCTGCTCAGAGAGAGAGAAACAGAAAGAAATCTATATCAATGACTATGGACTAGTGATGGGAGAAATAAAGCTTTTCGAAACAATGCTTCAACTGAACCAACTGTTTAGCAAAATGAAGAGCTCAAAACGCCACAGGTTGGCAGCGCCTGCCGGTCAAAACACTAAAACGCAAAGAAAACTCAGCCTAAACATTTAGAATTACAGCTTTTACAAACCAAACGTTTTCACGAAAGTGTAATCAATTAAATGTAATCTACAAATATAACTGTTCTTTTATTAATGTGTAGTGCTTATTTTGTGTGTCATTAGGCAGACCTTTTTAAGCAATTCAATATTCTCATGTTTTATTATACAAGCATAAGTATGTAAATTCATTACATTAATTAAAAATTAACCCACATTATAAAATTGACATGATATCAGTTAAAACTATTAGACATTTGTTTATGGGTTCACTCGATCGCATCTAGCGATCACATCTAGCAGCGAACTGTTCGAATTTTGAAATGCTCGAAAGGTTTGAAACAGTATGACGTAACAAAGACTTATTTGCTGAAATAATGACTTGTGGTGAGTTTGAAATGGGCTCCAAAGCACTGATTCTAAACAAAATATTTGTAAATGTTTCAAAGCTAAACGAAGCAGTGTTTCGAAAGCGCCCATCAATACTGTGGACATTCTCAGACTGGTCAAAAGAAGGAATCATTCATTTGAAATTCAGCTCAATCCAAAAAAAGCGCACTAAATCCATAGGGTTGTTAGGACAGATATGTGATGCAATTCTACTTTTTATTTATAAAGTTGACAGCTTCCCACTTTATATTGTGTATAATTGCTGTTTAAAAGAGGATATTTGGAACATTATGAAAATCAGGACTTGGTATAACATATATATTTATATGGTAACAATGTTATAACAGCAATCTTAGTCACTAAATGTGTACTTTTCTTGGACAAAAAATAAATAAATAAAAGGATGAGCAAAACATTATCATCTGACTGTACCTTGAATGCAATGATTTCATCACCCTCCAGAAACCGCATCATGTCCTTCCAGCTGAAGGATGCTCTCTTCCTGTAGATGTCGAGTGGACCACTGGGAAGGTCTGGGATGCCCTCATCCATTTTCTCTTCCAAAACGCATTTAGCGTCTGTGATGGCTGGCACACTCATGTCCTGAAACTCAAAAAGATAAACATAATCAAATCAACAATGTCCACAACATTTTACTAAGATGATGATTTTCTTAAGGAAAGAAAACATTTGCCTTTGCTATTGCAGTATGTTTAGTAAATGTCTGAATCAACTATTCCCTCATATACATTAAAGTAATTCAGGGTTTTCCAGTTACGGTAACTAATACAATCAATATGTCAGCATATTCTTCTTATGTTACACTTTCTGGATACCCGGAACTGTAAATTAGCCTAGTTCATTGCATTCATTTACAATACTTATTTTCACAAACTAACTCTATTTATCATTTGCAGCATTTGTGATCTAGCCTAAGTTAGTTATCAGGTCAAAGCTCAATGTCTGTTACAACACTCTCACTAGATCAAACACAACAACAACACGTTTTTGGGGATATTTATACACTGTTTGCGATGGGTTAAAAGAGTAACATGGAAAATATAAGTAGAGACTGTTGCAAAAAAACATATAGATAGATATAACAGTTAGATATCAGAGCTCAATATCAAAACAACATAAGTACAACCGACCATTTATTACTGTTCTTGCACGCTATTTAACGTCAATGTCATTTAACCACTCATAAACAGTAAAGAAAATGTTTTAAAAGTGAATGACGATTTATCTTCATATCATTAGTTTGAATAGTACAACTGAATGAAATAACAAATGTCTTACAATCTTGTCCAGTAACCTCCACAGGCAAGAGCTACTAAACTCAACAGCACTGCCCCTTTGGAGGAGGAAGTGCTCATGTGACCCCATCCAACCAATCAGAAACGCGCTGCTGCTTAAAGGCGCACATAGATATATACACTACTAGATGTATATACAATTTATATTGATTTACATGATAGCACATTTAACACACAATGGTAATTCAAAGTTCTTTACATCAAAATTATTATTCTTTAAAAAAAAAAATGCATAAACAGATAAATAACAGTTTTGAAAGAAATGAAAATAATAAAAAGTAAGAAATAAAAATTATTACAAATGTATTCTGCAGATTTGGAAGTAAAGAGAAGAATAATAAGAGAACACAGGCCGAATCACAGTGCTCATTCAGTAAATACACACAGCTACACAGTGTTTAGGTCTGGTAATAATAATAATGAACAAACAAACAAACAAACAAATAAACAAATAAATAAAGCTATTATAATATTTCACTTATATTAACTAAAATAGTCAGAAATAAAGTATTTTTTTTTACCGAGTCATTCTGGCACACACAAAAGTCCTTGTTTTGCGTTATTAGCATGTGACAACGCCAGGTGGGCGTGGTCTTAAGATTATGACGCGTTGCGCTCTGTCTGATGTGTGTTATAGTTTTTCTGACAGCTAGATGGTGCCAGAGCATTACTATTTAAAAAAAAAAAAGAAGCATTTATATAGCTGTCAACGAAAATTTGGTTTTAATTGTACTTACTGCCAATTTAACGTGTTTTAACGGGTTGCAGTTTGTTTCCTTGATGTTTTAATTCTATAAGAGTGAATTCAGGTTGGGACACTTTTTGCCATTGAGATAACATGGGGGAAAAAAAATGTCCTATTCAACCTGAAGTCACCCCTATAGAAAACTGTCAGTGCACCTTGCATACTGAAAACCATTGTAATTATTACTTACGTTTATGGAAATGTTGTGGTTTTTAAGAATGCACTGACAGGGGCCCCTTCACAAAGTTTTGCCCAGAAGTGTAGGATTGGCACTGGGGGAAAAATATATATTTTGAATAAGTTGATTTTCTTGGTGTCATGTGATGTTATTTTATGTTTCTATGTATTTTAGAGTTATTTACTATTTATGGACAGCACTTTAGTCCATTCTAATGGTTTTGAAAGTGCTTTATAAATAAAAGTTCAGTTGAGTTAAGTTACAGCTTGTTTTTGGCTTCACACATCTGAAGAATTCTGGTTCGGTATTGATTTGCTAGCCAAAGCTGCAGTGTTACATGAAAACCCTTCCATGGTCATACAGCATGCATGCATAGAGTAATAATCACTTCACTACACAGAGGAAGGTAATAAACAAACAAACAAACAAATAAAGTCTCACTAAAGTTGTGAGCCTCATATTGGCACCCACAATACAAGAATCCTACAACATACATTCAATACCTAGTCAATGTTAAGAATAAATTCTTAATTAAACTATTAATTTAGTTATTCCTAAGTCATGTTTCAACACAGATCCTGGTATCAGCTTCACACAAATGATGACCTCACTTTTTCTCACGACCTCTCATCTCTTCTCTTCCTCTGGACTCACTCAATCCCTCTCTTCCTCTCTGTTTTGTTCCATGGAGAGTAATGACACAGACTAGTGGAGAATTTTGTGACCCACTTTGTGCCCTGTCAGGCCTAAAACAGATAGACATTAAGCATGCATGGGTAAGCAATAACTCGGTGAAAGCTTTTTGCATATTATATTAGCAAATGTGCCCCTGCAACATAACCTAATACAACACAGCTGAAACAAACAGTGGTCAGTATGTAGGCATATACATTTATACAATATGTCAAGAAAAAACAAAAACATGATGATTACAGTTTAGGAGTGCACTTTCTTAGACAACTTTCATGTCTCAGGTGATTTTAGATTTTCTGCTTTTTGAAGGTTACATTAAAACGGACTTTTGCTGACTATTTTCAAAATGCCTTTAAGTGTGTAGATTTTTATAATTTTTAAAAAGTTAATAGAGAAATCAAACTTTTGTCAAGTCAAGTCAAGTCAAGTTTATTTATATAGCGCTTTTCACAATACAGATTGTATCAAAGCAGCTTCACAGTATTAAATTAAAATAATACATCAGTGTTTGTTTCTAGTGGAAAACGTCCACGTTTGGTAATGCTGATCAATAGTATTGTTGATTGATTAATTAAATTAAATATCCCTAAATATCCCCAACTGAGCAAGCCAAAGGCAACATACTACTTTTGTAGGCTATATACTACTTTTTTGGAGTTTGAAAAGTGCATTTTAAAATACTTTAAAGTTGAAAAATGCACACACAGAAATTTGTTTTGCTATGATAATTTCATCTGTGTTAAATAATAATAATAAAATAATAACAATAATAATAATAAAAAATATATAATGTTTTAATAATTTTAATACCCTACTTGGTAGTAGGATTATGATGAGCCCAATCCAATTTTTATTGTTAGCTTAGTCCAGACAACCTATGTCACATCCATAAAACCAAGTAAAGGTGAACTAATTCTAGAATATTAATGCAATATTTATGTCTTTCATTTCCTCTCTAAGTGCACGTCATTTCAATGGATCTGGAACAGGGAAATGCATTGTGATATCCCATTAGAAGCTTCCGCTACTATTGTAAATCTTTTCAGTCTTGCTATCTGTATGCAAACAATGCAAAAACTTCGAAGCAGTGAAGCTTAAACAATTTGTATTACAAAACCTTAGAATGACTCAAAAAAAAAAAAACTTTATCATTTCCCCCTTCCGATGAGAGCAGCTTTTTGTGTTGATTTCCAGAGCTCGTACTGGGTGTGTCCGCTCTGTCAATCAAGACTTACTCAATCCGCAAGCCCCGCCCCTTCTGCTCTCAGCTCCAGCACACGCACTGTCAACTCACCCGCTCAACTTTACTCGATCACTGGATTTTACATCACTTTTGGAGTACAAAAACTCACTTTCCCGGTGTGAAACGTTATTGGACCTGCTTCGGAGGACATGGAAGTTTAGGAGGGGTGATTGTCGTTATAACGAGTAAGATTTGGGCCATATTTCGTGTTTGATGGCTGCTGGGGATGGAGCCCAGCTGCCGGCGACCGTAGCGGCCAGCAGGAGCGTGGAGAAGGCGCTGGAAGAAGCTGCGTCCAGCGGAGCGCTCATCCTCTCCAACCGCAAACTAAAAGAGTTCCCCCGCACTTCCAAGAACTATGACCTGTCCGACATTACACACGGAGGTAAGACTTTAATAAAGCGGTCAGGGGGGGATCAGTGAAGTGGGGGAGGGAATGTATCAGTACATTTAATGTCCTTTGTTTGAGTGTCTTCTTCACCTGCGCCCCTTCTGCAGGGGTGCACGAGCACCACCATCATCACGCCCGACCCAGAAAAAGCGGATCTTTCACTTTTTCTGATCTGTGTAGGAAGCCGATCATCTGAGAAATTCGTTTCAGTACTCGCTTTCGTTTCCAAAGAACTTGACCACTGCCCATGCAGCAGTTTATTGTGTTTTGGTTTTTAAGTCAGGTTGTTGTGTTTGAGACTGGTGTGTTTGCTTTAGAAATTGAAGACATCTGCGCTGTGCTTCTCTTCCTGTTGTTGAGGTGGAAACTACACTCAGGCTGAGCCATCTTACCACTGACACACTTTAAAACTTAACATTTGATCGCAGTGCAGTGAAAACCCCCCAGCGGAATAGTGATCCAAAATGTTATTGTTGTAGTCAGCTCATTTGAGTGCACTCTCATTGGTAGGGAGCTTGTTGAGATCCATCTTGCCAGCAGCACTAATATGACCATCTGCTCCTCTCTCATACATTCACAAAGTGTGAATAAAGCAGTTTGTATTTGAGCCTACAAACCCCCACACGCACGTGTTCTGAAGTAGAGTTACTGCAGTGCATTTACTATTTAGTTGGGACTAAGCACAGAAAATATCTGCTGCATGTGGCATTTCATTTTCCTTTTACTGTAATGTCAGTTCTTGAACCTCTTTTTGTAACTTTTTGACCCACATCTGGTGTTATTGACATCTAGAAAACAGATTCTGCTGTAAAATTCCCTTAAATGCATTTACAGCTTTTTGGTTTTGATAAACAGTACTAAAGCTACAAGACCTTCCATTAGGGTTGCACGATATATCAAAATTATCAAAAAAATTGCAATAACTGCATGATTGTAATACTCCAAAAGAAAACAAAAAGTCCAAGTTTTAGGTCGACACAGACAGCAGAGAGTAGACTGGACACATGAGTTTACACACACGTGTGTGACATGTTTAATAACATTAAATGCAATAAGTGAAGTATCCACGCGCGCATAAAGCCTCCTCTCGGACAGCGTGTGCTCCAGGCTTCAGTTCTCTTCCACAGCTTAGGCTATATGGCCAAATACACACAAAGTTATGTCAAAATGCCTGTCTTCGTGAGTATTCATAAACACAGTCAATTATGTCTTAAGTGGACTAAACAGTTGAGAATGAAAGTGCGCATGTAACAATATATTGGATCTGTGCGGCTCTTAAAGTGACCGCAGCCTAATAAACCTGCTTGTGCGCTTAATGTTAATCAAACAACAAAAGACAATAAGAAAATCACTCACTGCTCTTAAATGAATAATTTTTGAAGCTTTAATAATAAGCAGTATTTAATTCATACAGAGAAGACTAAGCAGTGTTTTATTTTTACATTTGATAATTTGATTTCTGTTGTTAAATAAACCTAATGTAGCCTACCTGAAACCCTAAACCCCTTGGTTTACACTGACGTTAAAATGATACTTGCTTTTTATGTAATGCTACAGTAAAACACTGCTGTTCACTTTCAGAAGTTGTAGGGATGCTTTCTTCTCACAAAAAGAATGTGAAACGTTATTTATATCATTTTCAGTTTTGAAATATATTTAAATATAATATCAATTTATTTTACACACTTAAAGCATTATCGTATCGCATATCGAATATCGTGTTATTTAACAAGTAATCTTAAATCACATTTTTCTGTGATTTCATGTGAGAATATTCTGGTATTTATATACTGATTATGTAATCATCAATTAAACACATTTATTAAGATTATCACAACCCAGTAAAGTATTCCAGTTTATTGTATTGTTCAGATTTTTGTGTAGAGTATTCACTGTAACTGAACATCCCTTTTTAATGTGCACATGTGCAAACCAAGGTCATTCTGTTTGATATTAGAAAAAGACTGTTGTAAAAAGCTGAGCTACTGAAGAAACACATGTTTTGAGCGATGAGAAGGCCTGCGTTTATTTGTAATTCATTGTGCTGTGGAATGCCATTGTTAAGGACATGAATGAGAATTGTTCTTCAGAGGTCATTAAATTAAATTCAGCATAATAAATGACAAGAACAAGCCTCTGCAGTAGCAAATGAATGCACATGTATTAGTTAATTTTGAATATGCAGATAATATGTGGAAAAATCAAATAGCCTACTTTTACAGAATAAGGCCTTAACCAAAAAAATACTTTAATCCGAAAATGATGTGCAAAATGGTAATTGAAAGGAACACATTCAGATTAGTAGTCAATTCACTTATGTAGGCCTATTGTTCCCACGGTCCCACCTCATAATCTTGAATATTTGGTGACATCATAGATAAAAAGTATTAATTATTAGGAATCTTTTTCAGAATATTGACTTAGGCTAATATTGATACCACTGATGTAATCTCAGGCGCTGACAATAGTTCAGTATTCAAAACCTTCTTTTGGGTTTAGATGGTCTAATCTCTCATTTTTCTGTGGAAGGTTTTTCACATCAATTTTCTGCATGGATAAGTATGTTGCCTTGGAAACCGTACTGTACATCTGACTCTCAGAAACCCAAGCCACAGTTTGGGATCAGTCCGAGGATGTGGAACAGTTTAAGAGAACTAGGCCTGAAACTGCCATATTGTTTAAAGGCTAGAAATCCAAGCATAGTCCCAGTGTTTAAAAAAAATCATGCCATAATAATCATGTTCCATTGACACACCTACTGTAAAGGTGGAGAATGATTACTAGGTGTTGCTCATATATTACTGGTTGCAGTTGCAATGTGTATTTTAAGTGTGCTTGAAGGTAGGAGGAAGATGATAGTGTCTGTTTTACTAAGAGACCTATTGAGGCAAAGATTGGTTTGTTCTTAGTCTACACACACTTTCTCTCCTGAAGATCGCTCTCCAATATAGAGTAACTTCCCCTCAGGAAGGTCAAGGGTTCAGTCTTGCCGGAGGTCTAGTTTGGTAAATCCCAGTCTCATCAATTCACCCGGGACCCCTTAAACTCATTCTACACTTATTCAATTCAAGTTTATTTGTATAGAGAATAGTGATGATATATGATTAAATATTAGGTTCATATTTGAAAGTTTTGTGTGTCAATCCAAAGTTGCGTCATCTGAAATCTTCACAATTGTCGACGTTGCCTGAAGACATTGCAAAGGCTCTATGCAAACTGAAGCTGGCACAATCTAAAATTACTGCGGGACTCATAACCTGGGTAATAATACAGCCGCTGTTGACTTACTGTATCTCCACAACAATAACACAAGCTAGACTGTGTCTCAGCACTTTAGGGTGAAATGACATTCCAGACTGCGTTTCTTTTCACCGTCCCAGAGAAATGAAAAAAATTCAGTTATTTAAAAGAGGTGTTGAAAGATGGATGTAGAGAACGCTTAAGATAAGAGTTCATGAAAACAAAAGGACCACCGTAGAAGCAGCTTTGGGAGGAAAATGCTCTCTGGACATGGGCACCAAGAGGATCCTCCAAATGCAATCACAGTCAATGTGTTTTTGTGTGTGCGTAGAGGAAAATGTTTGTTTCCATCCGGCTCCCACACACTTGTGAGCATGCCTCGGGCATGAATGTTGTGTAGCCCGCAACACAGTGTCTCATTCAGAGGCACACTCACTCCATACCACAACTAAGCCTCACAGCAGCTGAGAGAAGGAGGGGAGGGAGCGAGGCCTTTTCTTGATAAAACAGGTTCTTGGGCTGCTCCCATTGTCGTGATATTCCCGAAATAGGGTCCCTCCTCTTTCCCCCCAACTGGAGTCCCATTCGGCAACACCCCTCCTCCTTGTCTGAGGCAGGCTTCTCTCTCCCACTTGCTCTCCACATTTCCCCATCTTTCTTTTCTTGGTTGGGTGAAGATTTCCTTTTATCCAGGTCATCGTAGAAGGTCTTGAATTTGGGGTCGTTTGGATGAATTTCAAAAGATTTTCTAGAGATGACCAATATTATATTCTACAAGACACTCTCCTCATGGCTTATTTCCATTGATCTGTTATCCCCCATTAGTAATGTTTCCTGTCCAATATTAGCCTGTAGGCAGTGTCTGTGGTAGTGAAAGTCTAGACTGTCTGGATATTGACCTAATAATGGTTTAGTTTTTTGGCATACATTCAGGGTGGCATTTAACTCTCTGGTCCCTTTTAACGATCTAAGCGCATGGTCTAAAGTGCACGGCGCAAGTGCACTTAGGGCGTGTCCGAATCCACTTTGGCTAGTTTAATGACGGGAAAAATGGTCAGCGCGCCCGTCGCATGGTCTAAAAGGGTTGTCCCTTTTTAAGGGCTGGGCGGTATCGAGTTTTTATGATACATCGATATCTTTTTTTTTTTTTTTTGATATTGAATGTGGCAATACTGTTTGAGATGTGGTGCTTTCCTCAGTGCTTAAAGGGGTCATATAATGCCATTTTTGTACAAGCTAATATGATTCTTTAGGGTCTAAATTAAAAGTGTGTAATATACTTTAATTAAAAATTCTCATTAGTATTGTAAGAAAACACAAATTTTACCTGGTCAAAAACAGCTCTGTTTTCAGCACGTCGTTTAAGTGCATGTGTCTTTAAATGATAATGAGCTTTGCTCACCCCACCCCTCTGTTCTGTGCGTACACCGTTTGTAACACAATAACACAATAACCATAACGCGTTGTTCATTATAAACGTGGGATTATGAATTATATTGAGAATGTCGTACATAGAAACATGCCGTAATGTACCCTGAGTGTAAACAGCCGCATTCATCGTGAAGCGTGCAAGCGATTTGCAAAGATTAATATAAAGGTTAATAAAACGTTACGCTCACTTCTTCTTCTGGAGGTGCAGCAGGAACACAAATAGTTGGTACCGATACTTTTTTCAGGAGCAGCTTCTTAGCAAAACCAGCTTAATACTGACCCTCGTTTATAAATCAGTCTGGTGAGAAATGATTCGCGCAAACATGAAAGCATTGACGTTGATCGTGGGGAATATTCCCTTCGAAAACAAAACTCAGCCACTGCATCTTCAGCGGTTCGGATTTAGAAACATTAAAATGACTGCTGTGTTCCTTATTACACCCAAGAACAGAACACCACAATCGCTTAGACGCCATTTTGCTCATAGACAGTGCTCCAGCATATCAACAATGACCGCGCGGACTATGATTGACAATCGTGGGAGGGGCGTCGATTTTGTGACGTCACAAAATCGAACGGCTTGATTTGAGACAGGGGAAAACATATAAGAAGATAAAAAAAAACCCACTGGATGGATTTTTATCATTTTATGATGGCTGTGTACAGGCACTGCCAACACACATTTCAGTACAATCAACTTGTAAAAGTGCATGTACCATTATATGACCCTTAACATACATTTCACAGGTATATTCTCCATCTGTAAATGTTAGAAAGTCAAACAAATATTGCCATTTCACTATCAGGAGAGGACGAGCCTTCTAAAATTCAAGCTTCCGTGAATGAGCGCCGCCGCGAGCCAAACAGACGGAGCACAATAGAATAGTAGCGCAATAATTCTGACTAAAATATACATATTGCTAAAATATTTGTTGTTGGAGACAATAAATGTGCCATAATGTGGAATTTTTAACCTACAAGTATATATTTATGAAAGTGACCTTTATAGTGGGGTATTCAAATGCTGGCTAATATAATTAGTTTGTGCTTTTGTTTTTGTTTTTATTTTCATTTTTAGTTTAGCCTTAGTCAATTTAAAAACAAAAGCATTTAGCCTATTTTTGTTTTTAGATTGTAATGTTACAATGTTAGAATGTAATGTGATTTTATCCACCTTTTTGCACATAATATATTGCATAGCCTACATTACATGCGCTATATTTGTTTCCATATCCTTCAATATCAACATTGTTTGTTGGATATCATTTTTAAAAATAAATACAGATTTTCTTTTTCCAAATGGAAAAACGTAGTAACAAGATATTGTATATCGCCATTTAACCAAAAAATACAGAGATATGATTTTTTGGCCATATCTCCCAGCCCTACCCTATTCTCTTATGAGTAATGGGTGTGTTTTGGGCGTAACATGCAATAAACCAATCAGAGTCTCATCTCCCATTCCCTTCATCTCCCATTCCCAGTTGTGCTCACGCCGTGGCGGATTCGCTATTTAGCCTACATGACGGAATTTGCGAGCGGAAAGACTGAACGCGTCTCCAGAGAGCAAATGGATCTGCTCGTGCGCGAGGTTAAAGCTCGCAAGCAGACCATGTACGGGACATGCCAGATTCCACCATATCTTTATGTACACAATAATAATCTTTTACATTGTAATCCTTTTATTTGTTTATATTTGCCATTTTTGTGTGCTGTTGCATGGTCCCTGTGTATGTAATAAGTAGAGTGTACGCGCGTTGTGCACCAGGTGCATATTACTAACGCGCTCTTTAAAAAAAAAAAAAAGATTGCGCTTTAAAAATGGACTTTAGACCAGGTTTCAATTGGTCAATGGCGCAGTCTATTTCTGTTGCCTCAAAATAGCAACACGTCAACAATGCGCCTGAACACACTTCATTTTCAGACCATCACGCCCATGGGCGCAAATGCATTTGCTATTTAAACAACGTGGCTCAGGACATGAAAATGAAAATTGCGTCAGGCTGAAACTAGCAAAAAACACTTGTTTTGGCGCCACATTGTGCCAACTGTATGATAGGGCCCTCTGTGTTGCAGTTTTGCCTTTTGATTCAGTGGCCTGTTTGTTCAGTAAGTGTAACAAACAATCAAACAAACTCCCTAATAGTGGCCAGCATTCATTAGAAACTTCTAGACATTCTTTTGTAAAAGATAATATAGTTTTTGTGATTTATCATTGTAATTCTAAAAGAGTAGCAAAGTCCACATCACCGCTATAAACAATAACAACACAGAGCAACACTTTCATAATGTTTTATTCCCAGATGAAGAATAATAAAAACATTGACAGCCAGTCAGAATCTGTCCAAATTTAAAGGGATAGTTCACTCAAAAAATTTATTTTCTGTCATCATTCACTCACCTTTATGTAGAGATGCACTGGTTGACTCTGGTTTGTTTTATTTTGACTGATCTCTGTTTTGGACTTGCACACATACTGCATTACAATAGTTTCAAAATGTCATATGTGTGGAAATATTACTAAGTCTGTAAACAGGACGTTAACAGAATACGGATGCAAAGAGCACAGACGCACCACCAGCAGAGAAAATACTTATAGGCACAGCAAGCTCACTGTCCGTGATGCTCAAAATATTGGGAAAAAATATAAATATTGAATTTGGGGTGGGGGTTTATATGATTGTATCTGAAGTAGGGATGTCAATTTTCACAAATTTCCATGATCGATCGTCGTTTAAATTAACGATCAATTAATCGATTAATCGTTAGCCTTAATATTGCGATATGCGTCTACTGCAGTGGCTATGACAGCATGACAGGGTCTGCAAATGCTCGCTCAAAACGCTATGTTCCTCACCAAATTAATTAGAATGGTTTTAAATATAAATAAAGGGCTAGTAGGATTGTAAAATGTTTCGATGTGATTGATAATTAAATTAATTATTTAATAATCAAATATAACTGCTAATACAGTTGTGGACGCGCTCAATGAATCTGCTACCGTTAAACTGGAGCACTTTGCTAGCACGTTATTTATCTAAAAGAAACGCATCCTATATGAGATTAATCCGATATATTCAAAATAGACATAATATTACAAATTATATCTGCACAAATTGACGCAAATTCATGCACAAGTGAACTTGAACTAAGTTACGTGCCATTCATTCAGAACTACTCATGTTGTAGACGCGCTCTTCCTGGAGCAACGCGACACGGCAACTAAACCCAAATAATTCACAATGTTTTATTACAATATTGTTCTCTTTATAATGTTATGTAATATTACAGTCCCAATAGTCATTATTAGTCGTGCACTGCCGTTTGAGCTGCGCGCGCTTAAGCTGACGCTTTACTACAGAGTTAATTCTTAACCAAATGCATCCAATATGAGATCAATCAGATATAACGTTAGATAGGCCTACAGAAAATAAACAGTATTACAACTTACATTTGCACAAAACAAAAGGCTGCGAATGCACACGCAAACTTATAGTCATGATGAAGGTGTAAAATGGTCCCAAACATAACTTCGGCGCGCTCGCTAACATGTTTCGCGGTTCGGTTGAGCAGCGCGCACGCGCATGAAGACCTGCTTAATCGATGATCGATAAGTTGTATCGATTAAATGTATTATCGACAATTAATCGATCGTCGATTAATCGTTGACATCCCTAATCTGAAGGAAGCTGACTGTAATCAGAAATGTTTTGATGGCATTAGCTGCACGATTCTGGATAAATTGAAAATCACAAATTTTTTTTGTTTCAAGTTACTTTCAAATGGTGATTTGCTCTATTTTGACATCAGTTCTGTAGACATCGGTGTTCATATCCAAACTATAAACTTTTATTCCAGTACTTGTGTGATAATTGTAATATTTGTAACATGGAAATAATCACACTGTGTGTTTGAAAAGACTGTTTGTGAAGCTGTTTCATACCTAGATAGCCTTCTTCTCTTGGTCAGCGACAGCTCCAATGCAGATTTAAATGTTCCGGTATGATTCTGTCAAAGGTTTAAGAGACATAGCCAAATCGTTGTCATTTAGGAAGGAGATTGTGTGGCTGTTTGAATCGAGGAAATTTTTTTTATCGATTAATCATACAGCTCTACTCTTAAAGGGATAGTTCAAATATAGGGACCAAACAGTTGATGAACATTGACTTCAATAGTATTGGAAAAGAAGCAGTTTCATCAAGACATTGTAAAAGTAATCCATATGAATTGAGGGGTTTTACCATTAGTTTGAACCATTAGTTCACCCAAAAATAAAACACAGTCACAAGTAATCAAAGTCACAAATTATCCCATATTCCCCATCAAACCATCCTGGGTGTATATGACATTCTTCTTTCAGCTAAACACAATCGGATTTATATAAAAAAAAATATCCTGGCTCTTCCAAGCTTTATAATGGCAGTGAATGGTACCTTGGTTTTTGAAGCCCCAAAAAGCACATCCATTCATCATAACAGTTATCCATACGGCTTGGGGGGTTAATAAAGGCCTTCTAAAGCAAAGCGATGAATTTTTGAAAGAAAAATATCCATATTTATAACTTTATAAACTATAAATATATAATATAATGTTTTTTTATTATTATAATTTTTTATTTATTTACTTTTTATTGTTGTTGTGTTAGCCTATATGTTGGGTGTGTTTTAAAAATTGGCCCCTGAGTCTGTAATAAAAGTTTGATTGATATAATTAATAAAAGGCTTTCGGTGACGGCCATAGTTTTCCGGCTTTCGAGTTCCGGCTGAAGAGTGACGTCTGACCCGAAACATGACGTAGGATGTCATGTATCGTATAGTAAACTTAGGTTAGAGTAGACACCTCTCGCGGTTCAAACAAACAGGGCTGGGCAACAAACTGAAGCTCTTCCGACATTTCTCTTTAAAAAATGGTCATTTCAGACTTCTAATTCGTGACTGGTGTTTTGTTTTGCTCTATCCTCCGCGCTTCCGCGTTCGTCATTACGTCATGCTTCGGGTCAGAGGTCACTCTTCCACCGGAACTAGACTCACGTGCATAAGCCAGTGATTATAGTTTATAAAGTTATAAATATGGATATTTTTCTTAGAAAAATGCATCGCTTCACTTCAGATGGCCTTTATTAACCCCCCGGAGCTGTATGGAAGCACTTTTATAATGGATGGAGGTGATTTTTTTTTTTTTTTTTTTTGTGCTTCAAAGTCTTCTCACTCCAATTATAAAGCTTGGAAGAGCCAGGATATAACTCCGATTGTGTTTGACTGAAAGAAGAAAGTCATACCTAGGATGGCTTGAGGGAGAGTAAATCATGGGATTTTCATTTTTGGGTGAACTATCCCTTTAAGACTCATTAGTAGATAGCCTAATCACACTGGGTTCAGTGAACACTGACCTTCTTATTTTATTGTATAATATTTATTTATTTATTATTATTTAAAAACATCTTCTGTGCTCTGTGGATGAGATGAGTTTAGAGAGACATGAGGGTGGTTAGATGATAGAATTGGAGCAAATTATCTGCGGAAGATGAGAGTTGACTTGACTAAACAAATTTAGACAGGAATTCATGATTTTTCCTTTAGACAAACACCTTTTTTTACTTATAAAAGTCATGCAGCTTGATTATAAAAGATAAAACTACATTTTTGAAAGTTGCATTAAAAATCCATTTTACTTAGAAATATGAAAGGGCACTTTCCCGATGAGTCTGCATGGGCGGTCATTTTTCCAGATAAAGTGTTAAGTGGCGTTGTATCTTCCTTTTTTTTTCTTTTGGTTATGTACTTACTTTTTAGGACTAAAGCAGTTTGAAGCGTCCAGTCCACACCCACACATTCATGTCATAAACTGACAACCAGGAAGTAAAAATGACACTGACTGCCTTGCATACACAGTGACACAATGACCATTCAATAGGAAAGTTGACGTCTGCAACGTATTCATGCGGCTTATGCAACAAAGCAGCACAATATAGATGCAACAAAATCTTTTCACATTTGTTGTTAGCAAAATATCTAAAAAAAACTAGTGAGCTGCCTACCTAGGCTACATCTTGTATTTTTTATAGGTCATTCAGATAGACCCTGGCGCTTGAAACTGAAATCGTTTCCTGCCATGTTCGGATGTGGTCAACCTTTACTGATAAATATTGAACATGAGGTCATATTTTGCCTAAGCAAACAAGCCTCTCAGATTCAGGGTTGGAGAGGATTTATTATGAATTCAGCTCTGCTAGGCACAAGCTCAAGTTTGTGTGTGTGTGTGTTGGTTTTATGTCATTATCTTTTCAGTGTTTGCCAGCTGTGTTTTGAAAGAGTGTGTGCTTCCTTATGTTCCAGCTTTTGGAGACTCTGTTTGCATGAGTATGTGCGTGGTCATTTACGTTTGCAGTGCATTATGTGAAAAATGCTCATAATTCTCCATAAGTGAGAACAGGAGTGTGTCTACTCTGCATCACCAGCTGTGTGAGAGAGTCAACTGTTGCACAGTGTTGTTCTGTTTCCCCTTGCAGTTGCATTTCCACCACACAGCCAGCGGATGTGGGCTCCCCGACTTCAACTTCTGCTTCTCCTCAGCGACAAACTCTCAGCTCAACTCCCTCCCTCTCTGTCGCTCTCTTCCTCTTCCTCTCCTTTCACTCACACTATTAAAGCACAACAGATGGTCAGAAGGTCTCGAATCTCGAGAGAGGAGCACAGCTAGAAACCCTTGGCTTATAATTGCTATGGCTTCTTTTAACGGATAGTATCAGTTATAATGTAAAACAAGACGGAAGGATGTTTCGCTGTCACTCATTAAAACTGAAATCACACAGATGCTGTATTATCATGCTCACTCTTTCTGCAGCAGAAACAGTTACAGATTCATAGGAAGTCTTCTCAGATTTATTCCCATTCCAGATGTATTCCCTGTAGAGTTGTAGAGCTATTTTTGCTGTAACATTTTTTTTAATGAACTTGTCCACACTTTTCTGCATTAGTTGTGTTGGGATGGCTGGCACTTTCTGCTGTTATTGTGTGAACCTGTATGCTTTGTTTACGCAGCTGTAATAAGGTTTGAGTGTGTTGTGAAATTAATGCATTCGCAATATTGAAGTTTTGTTTGTCTCAAATGGACTTGGATTTGGATGTAATAAATAGGCAAATACTTAAGAGTCTATGACTGGATCAATATTGCTGTGATTATTATGTTTCTAGCATGTATGTTTGGTAACAGTTCTTCTAACCCTAACTAATGGAGTGTGTAGCTTTTTATTTATTATACAACCCTGTTGGACGAAACATCATGGCCATATTCCAGGATGACAATGTAAAGATTCATCAGGCTCAAACTGTGAAAGAATGGTTGAGAGGGAGCATGAATAATTATTTTCACACATGAATTGGCACCTCTGAGTCCAGACCTTAAATTCATTGAAAGTCTTTGGGATGTGCTGGAGTAGACTTTACAGAGTGCTCGAGATCTTGACCAAAAATTCCATCAAGAGGTGTATTTACATAGAATAATTTTAAAGCTTGTTGCATTAATGAGCTGAATCAATGCTGCTTTGTGCGTTTGTGCGTTGCTGAAAACACTACTGTTGGGAAAATTGAGAAAACATGTCCCGGTGTAAATGTTTGTTGAACGTTCTCTGAACCATGCCATGCTCCATTCAAACACATTCAGCACACAATCTGAGCTAACATCAACCACATGTGCACATGGGGAGATATCTCACTGCACACATAGACGTTTTTAATGAACACAAAGTTCGTTACGTGTGTCAATGTCTGATGTCTGATCAGAAATCTGCTCCTCCCCTTTCCACATAATCATACCCGATAGGATATGAAAATTCAAATCTGATTGAGATTCAACTGTTTGATGAACACCAGCCCTTGATAAGTTATGTAACATAAAACGTGTCCAGATGGCAGAATCACCATCTCCCTTTAGGCTTTAGAGAGGCTCCGAGGGTGATTACTGTGTGTGTGTGTGTGTGTGCGCGTGCTTGAGAGCATGGTGAACTTGCGCTCAACCACACCAGACCTCTGGTGTAGATTATCTAGAGGGAGAACATGGAGGATTATCACTGACAGTGTTGGTTGATTGTTTTTAGTGAGTTTGGCCAAAGCTGTGAGTTGTACTTGTCCATGCAAAACTCCACAATGCGAGGGTGTTTGTTTGCAAAGGGACTTGCCTTGTGGTTGCTGAGGTGTTCGGAGTGGATTTTACTGTCCTGTTGTGCGGTTGCTACAGTGTTTTGGGTGGTTGCTAGGAGAGACTAGCAATGATTTATTGATTTAATTTCAGCACAAATAGGCATTTTTTTATTTTACAATTTTCAACTGAATGGTATACAAATTTATAGTAAACATGGCCAGCATAGTTCAGGTATATTTGTTTAAATGAAAATGAAAGCCTATGGTTTTTGAGTACTTCACATGCATGCTGTGGTATTAACACCAAGGATTAATCAATTAGTTGATTGTCAATTTAAATGACAAATGATTATTAAAAGGTCAGAAATTTTGACATATTTAATACAGTAAGATTCTCTGGACTCGAGTTTCGCTTTTTCAGTGTGTCTGGATTTAAATTATAATTTTTTTTTTTACAGTTGTGATGGTCAACCATGATGGCTCTCGTTTTGATCAGTTTAACTAAAAGTGCCATCACATTTACCATTGTTCTGCTTTTTTTTTCTTTTTTTTTTTCTTTTTTACAGCAAATCTAGTAATTTCAATAGAAATCCACGTGAATTTTCAGAAATTTCGCATGAAAATGTTAATGAAAATGATTTTGTTAAAGTGATGGCACATTTAGGATTATGGGTTTGTTCAAATCGAATGTAAAATTTGAGCTATAGCAATGTGATACTTGCCTTAGCAAATACCACTAAATTACCATGTTTGCATTGCCTTTGTTTTGACACCTGATGATTTGGTTGTTATGGTAACGGAACACATCCGCTAGCCTCCTCTTGGTTGTGTGAGGTGGATTTCACCGCACTGTCGCTTCTTCAGTCTTGTGTAACAGATACGAGCTCCTGACTTATAGAGCTGAGACTTCAAGCGTCTTGAGTCACCGCTGAAACACCTCCACAGCAATGAGATCAAGGGCTCAGAAAAAACACAATATAATCTGATTACACCATGAGACATGCTTCCACCTTCACAAACCTGCCCATTAAACCTCTTTGTTGTATGTTAGTTGTGTTTATGGTTAAGCAACAGATCCTTGAGTTTGCTGGTGTTGATACAAAGTTTTCTTCCAGTACAACTTTACCTGCCAGCTTGGAAAGTTTGCATAGATGCTGGTATACACACACAGCAAAAATGGCATAATAGTTTTCATTATTGTATTCTTTAAGTGATGAAGTTCTGAGCATTTTACACCTCTCAAATTTGTTACATTAAAATGGTCAACTCCTTTGTCTTGCTAAAACTAATTTCACAACTTTTTATGCACCCCAAAACACACAATTACAAAATATTTTCACACTTTTTGCATAATTTGACAAAAATGCAGCTTGACCAAAAATTATGTACTTTATTATGTGATATTTACCTTGTTTTCTTCACAAATCACGTCTCATAATCTGTTGTTTTAGTATTATTTATACTATTATATTAATATATGAATATTTTAAATGAATAACTTATTGTATTTTCATTTCTCATTTTAATTTAATATTTTAAGTTATTTATGTGCTTGTCAGTTTAATTAATTTGTAATATTTAGCTTTAATTTATTCATTTCAGTTGTAGTAAGTACACTTACTTAAATTTTAATTTGTTTTATTTCACTTAGTTGCCAATGCAACATTTAGTATTTATAGTATTAATAGTTTTAAATGCAAGTATTTTATTTCATTTTTTGTTGTTGTTGTTGTTTTTAATTTCAGCTTTATTTTAGTTAATGATAAAAAAAAAAAAATAGTTTTAGTTAATGATAACGAGTACACCGATTTTATGTGATGAAAATTTACGCCACAACAGTGGGACAGTCATCCGTTTAGAAAATTTGTTTTTATACAATAAAAAATGTTAATGATTTGATTTGTTTAGATTTAAAATGTAATAATTCAGAAGTAATATCAGTGCTGCTGCTCCCTTAATGTCACTAGACATAACAGATCATACGAATTTAAATGGGATCCTTCGCACTGGGAATTCAAGCATTTGGTTGTTTCTATTACAGAGAACCTGATCACCAATGATTTACTCATTTAGCTCTAAAGTAAGACACTTAACCCCGTGTGGCTACAGATGAACTGCATTCTGGTCATTTATCTGCTTGTCAGTTTAGAAGGTGTCTGTTAAATAGCAAGTAAACATGTGGATGTTTAATTAGGATTTTCATAAAACTGTTATTGAGAGAGGTAGAAAAATCATTAGGTTTGAAGGTGATGGAGGTGTGTTTGTATTTGAACACAAAAGGCTCTCACCGCACTGGTAGAGTTGTGTGGGATAACTTGGGAGGCCCCCTAAATGTTTGGACGGTTAAATCCATTGGCTTGACCTTTTGTAGCCTTCATCGACGTTCAAAGACAAAGATAACACTGTAGTCAAAGTGCTGGGCCGTTGACCGTCGATTAAACAGGATGCACACAGAACTCTCTGTTCATTCAGACCGTTTGAAGACAACGTCCCATAGACTCCATAAGTGAAGTGATAATGTCGGTGGGGGTTTTACTGTTGTAATTGGCAATACTTCACACAGAAGAAATTGGACACTCCCTAACCATGAGTTTTCTAAAGCATCACTAATACTGTTGATTATATTTAGGATGAATGGCCAAAAAAGTGCATCCATCCGCCATAAAAGTGCTCCACACGGCTCTGGGGGGTTAATAAAGGCCTTCTGAAGTGAAGCGATGCTTTTGTGTAAGAAAAATATCCATTTTTAAAACGTTATAAACTAAAATAACTAACTTCCGGCAGACGGCCGTACGCATCGATTTACGGCGAAAGAGTAACCCTTGACCTGGCGCATTGACGAATGTGGAAGAGCAGAGGATAGAGCAAAACCGGGCACGAATTAGAAGTCTAAAACAAGAATTTTTAAAGAGAAATGTCGGAGGATTTCAATATAAGACAAGAGGAGCTTGAGTTTGTTGCCCAGCCCTATTTGTTTGAACCGTGAGAGGCGTCTAAGCTTACGCTTCTCCTACATCGAGTCAAGTGTTACTCTTTTGGTGTAAGTCGACTTGCGTAGGCCGTCTGCTGGAAGCTAGTTATTTTAGTTTTTAAAGTTTTAAATATGTATATTTTTCTTACACAAACGCATCTCTTCGCTTCAGAAGGCCTTTATTAACCCCCCAGAGCTGTGTGGAGCACTTTTATGATAGATTGATGCACTTTTTTGGACTTCAAAATCTCATCTTCCATTCACTGCCATTATAAAGCTGGGAAGAGCCAGGACATTTTTTTATTTAACTCGATTGTGTTCGTCTGAAATTAGAAAGTCATATACACCTAGGACGGCTTGAGGGGGAGTAAATCATAGGGTAATTTTCATTTGAACTATCTTTAAATTAAGTACAATAAACTTGGATGTTTAAGTCATTTCAACTTAAATTACATTAAACTCACTTTAAAAAAATGTGTTGAATCTTGTATAACTTATAAAAAAAAGTTGAAAATTGCTTAATTTATATGAATGAGTTAAAGCTATGTAAAAACATATGTTATCATAACTTATTGGTCATATAATTTTTTACAGTGTAGGGTTGGGTATCGACCGGTTTCAGAACCAGTTAAACAAAATGAACAAAATCAAACACATGAAACTTTTATATATATATATATATATATATATATAGATAGATAGATAGATAGATAGATAGATAGATAGATAGATAGATAGATAGATAGATAGATAGATAGATAGATAGATAGAGAGAGAGAGATAGAGATATATTATATATATATATATATATATATATATATATAAAATAAACATGATTATATATAAAATAATTATTATAATCATGTTTATTTTATATAACTTTAACCAAGAACCATTATTGTTAGTATTATGTGTACTACATGCAGATCATTTAAACAAAACATGGTAGGCTATGATGTTATATTGTTAGAATTCATTATTTGGCATTTCCCTAAAAGTGCTTAAAGACTTGTTTATAAGACTTGTTTATTGAACCATTAAAATGGAAGTGGAATCAAAACCGCACTCACATCACTTACATTTTCCTTAGAAAACTACAAGTCTTTTAAAATGAGTCTCTCAGAGAAAATCAACAGAAACTTGCTAATGCTCTCTGAAGAAACTCCTGACTGCCATTTATGCTGTTGTTTTGAAATGAATACTGTTGGACCTTGACATTTGCTGAAAGCTTGTACAAATCAGGCCTGTTCTGTTGGATTATGGAGTTTTAACTGTGTATGATTCCATCATTGATATGTTAGAGCCTTTGGAGACTGAGGTCTGAAAATAAACCTCAGTTTTATGGTGCAGCAAGAAATAATGAAAAGGACGTGGCACACATTGGTGTTTTGATCGATTCGGTCACTGCACTTAGCTCTCTAAAGTGCTTGTGAGGTCAAATAATCAGCTATTTTTCTGACCGTAAATTCACTGATGTGCTTGAGTAGTGCTCGTGTGCCGAACACACACACACACACACACACACACACACGCACACACACACACGCACACACACACACACACACACACACACACACACACACACACACACACACACACACACACACACACACACACACACACACACACACACACACACACACACTTAGCCTATGTGTTGCCTCCAGTGGTGCTCTGTTGAATGTGTCGAGTCATTCTGGCCCGTGTGTTTTTGTTCCGTCACCCCCTCGGTTCAGGCCGGTATTCATGCTTTCACTGCTATTGTCATGCTGCTGTTACTCATTCACTCGTCCCCTTTCAAGATTTGCCCTCCTCTCCCCTCTCGGTGTCTCCCCTCCCTTTCTCTCTCTCTCATTTTTTTCTCTCAAGTCAAGTCAAGTCATGGCACAGTTTATTGTTGTTCCTGCTTTAGAGGAAGAGAAGGAATGAAATGCTGTTTCTCTAATGGCTCTGGTGCAAACTTTTGAAGGTGAAATGTGCACTTTTTCTCGTTATGTTATCATCCATAATTCACTCATAAATGAAAATTGTGATTATTTACTCACCCTCATGTTTCTCTAAACCTGTATGACTTAAAGTAGAATGTCCAAGCTATTTTTGTCCATACAAAGGAAATTAAAGGGACTTCTCTTACTCCAAAAGTAGTATATCCAGTCAGAGCTGATTCAGGTGACCTGAGTTTCAGTCCTTGTCCTTTCTGATCCTGTTCTCCTTCTCTCTTTCTCACTTCACTTTCTGTCTTCTTTCTGTGTTGTATAAATAAGAGCAAAAACAAAACAAAAATAAATCTTAAAAGGTAGATAGTACATCCAACTTTGGCTCTATTTTCCATGTCTTCTGAATCCTTTCAATTAGTTAAGGTGAGGAAAAGGCTTACATTTAAGTCTAAATTTATTAAAAGTATACCCCATCTCCATATGTCTCAAATGATTTGGTCCTTGTGGTCAATTCAAAACATTGTTGCAGACGTGGGAAAACTCGGAAAACAGATTTTTTATGTCATCTGTCTGTTATGATGTGTTTGAAGTGTGAATTTAAAGTTTGTATTGCTACAGTGGAGGGGAAGATCTTAAACTTAAATTTCAATCTTTGGCTCGCATAAAGCTATCGTATACCTCCCATAGCCACTGTTTAGTGCAATATCTTTTAAATTCACTTCTATGTATTCATTTTATCCATAATACTGTAAATATGTTCATAATCTGTATGTGTGTCTATTGTACTGTGTATTTATACTTTCATATTTTAATTCTTTAATTTTAAGGGTGCCATTTTAGATTTCAGGCCGTTTGTCATTTCAGATTTCAGGTTAATATGTGCCCTCAATAGGCATTTTTACAGAGCCGCACTGAAGTAGCCTAAGCTCCACGAAAGATTCCTACCCAACAGTCAAAGCGGCATTACGTCACGAAAGTGTGGACTCTTGAGGAAAAACGCGAGGGCTTAGGGTGCCATTTGGGACATTAGGGTTCTATTTTAGAGTTTGACAGTAACCAATCACTTTTGTTGTACGGACAAAGTCAAATCTTATGCGAAATTCACAATTGCCTACATTCCTATTGAAATTCCTGGCATTCCTAACAATTATAAATGTGAATGCATCTTAAGAGTAGGTTGACCTTCCACTGTGTGTAAACACTGTAGTGATTTTAAAATATTTTACATATGATACTAATTTAATTTTGTGAGTTTGGTATGGGACCACTTGTTTGTCCAAACAATGGAATAGAGTGGGAGTGTTCTGGAAACCTGTTTGGGAAATGGTGCTGAAATGACAGGACAGACATTAGCCGCTTTCCGACCGGAGGAACCTTTTCACAGTTCCTAGAACTATTGGCTAAAGTACCCGGATGTCGGCGTGTTCGCACCGCAGGAACTAGGAACGATTTTAGTTCTAGGAACTCCATTTGGAGGAACTAATTTAGGTCCTACTTCAGAGTAGGGTCTAAACCAGCACTATAGGAACTACCCGTGACGTTAGTGTACGCTGATTGACCGAACGCACGCGGAGCACCAGCACCCGCCATTTTTAAAACAGCTATAATGTAAACACACACAGATTATAGCCTATATATTTACTCCAGAAACTAACTATACAAACATGGAAAACAGTGATAGATGGGTCTCTAAACCTTTATGCTGAAGAGAAAATCCAACGCAACTTTGAGGGGACCAAGCCAAACATGATTAGCTTATGTTTATCTGCCCAGCTAGCAACACTGGACATCAACCACACGGCATAGGCTAATAACCTTTTTTTCATATACTGTCTACTTTCTATAACAGTTCTATCTAATAACAGTACTGTTAGACAGATCGCTAACTAATGAACACAGAGAATGCGAGCATTGTTTGCTCTGGCGTTCTCAGCGCCGCCAAAATAAAGGTCTGTCGCGCCGTCAAAATAAAAGTCACCGTGCTTGCGTCACTCCCTTACCCTCCTACCAGTTCCTATGGCCACTTGGCCAGTGCGAACGCAAACAGCAAAACCGAGTTTGGGGGAGAGTAGTTCTTAGAACTGTTTAGAAGTGGACAGTTCCTATAACTAAGTTCCTGTAACTACTTGGTCGGAAAGCGGCCATTAAAGGGGTGGCATAATGCCCTTTTCACAAGATGTAAAATAAGTCTCTGATGTCCCCAGAGTATGTATGGGAAGTTTTAGCTCAAAATACCCCACAGATATTTTTATATGTTGAAGTTGTCACTTTTTGGGGGTGTGCAAAAACGCACCGTTTTTGTGTCTGTTCCTTTAAATGCAAATGAGCTACTGCTCCTGGCACAGAGGGCGGAGCTACAACAGCTTGTGTCATTTTACCTCACACAGACATGCACTGGAGATTTAAAAAACGTTTAGCCTTTAATGTTCAAACCGAAGTCAGAAAGATGGATAGACTCAAGAAGAAGTGACAACATGTAGACAACATTTCTGATTGGTTGGTTGGTGAATTTATGTAGCTTATATGTAGTTATCTTCTAGTCATTGATTAGCATATTCTGTCTTGATAATCTATAAATTGTGTTCCAGGGGTGTGGTTTATGTAATTTTCAGGGTTAGTGATGTCACTAACCCGGGAGGAATGTTGTGTAGTCCCTACCAGCCGTTTGTTGTAGCCTAGTCCTTAAAAAGCAATTTCTTTAAAGGAACACCGTTTTTTGAAATAGGGCTTATTCACCTTCTTTCCTACATTTAGATTGGTGGGCAAATACATTTTTCTCTCAGTGCATGCATTGTTTTAGTTTAACAGGGTCGGCGCTAGCTTAGCTTAGCATAATGAATGGAATCCTTTGTTGCCAGCTAGCATGTCCTGAGTAAAAGTAAAAAAATAAATAAAAAAAAAACACCTAATTACTTCTTGTGGCCTGCATATTCACAACAAGTAAAAAATAGCGATGCAGATTAACACCAGGCGATTTCCTATGCAGATATTGACTTGGGACTATATTAGGGGGAAGCACAGGCGAAGCACTGCTACTTGGGTGCAGAGATATCACGCCCAAGTAGCAGTGCTTCGCCTGTGCTTCCCCCTAATATAGTCCTTAATATATAAGTCAATATCTGCCTAGGAAATTGCCTAGTGTTAATCTACATCGCTATTTGTACTTGTTGTGAATACGCAGGCCACAAGAAGTAATTAGGTGTTTTTTTTTTTTTATATCACTTTTACTCAGGACATGCTAGCTGGCAACAAAGGATTCCATTCATTATGCTAAGCTAAGCTAGCGCCGACCCTGTCAAATAGGGCTGAAACGATTCCTCGAGTTACTCGATTACAAAAATTCCTCGAGGCAAAAACTCTGCCTCGAAGCCTCGTTAAATTCCTATGACGCGCACTATATGCGCAGGGATCTGACTGTTTCATACGGACCGTTGTTCAATGTTCAGGAAGCACACCATAGCGCGTGATACATTTTGAATTTAGTTGGCGCGATGGCGGAGAGTAAAGATAAACGCAACTTTTAAATACATAATTAAATAAAAAATAAAAAATTATAGGCTTAAGTGCAGGGTCCGAAAGTTGGTCGTTTTGTCGCTATGGTTACACTCACACACACATGGTGGCGGTGCGCTCAAAGTCATCTGTCAGTTGTGCAGTTACCCAAAATTTCCTGAATGAAGTTAAAACCCATCATGTCACTGAAATGTGTTTTTTAAATCAAGTGATCAAAGTGCTCGTTGCCGCTGCGATACAGTGTTTTCTCGTGTGGCTCGCGCACACACCGCTCTATCTTTCACTCGGACGCGCGCTTCAATCCGTTGCGGTAATGCATCACATGCTTAAACTTTTATGTAGCTAGCCACGCAACAATAATTTCAGCATGCATTCACTGTATACACCGGGACGTGACGGAGGAACAAATATTGTATTTCAGTCTTTGCGAGACCTTGTTTGTACGTCACGTCTGCCAAATAGTTACAGACAACAACAAAAAATGAAAATCCCCAGCCTGCTTCTCCAAATCCACTCGTACTTTTGGGGAAGACATTATAATCGGCTACCAAAGTAATTGAGCATAGAACATTTTCAATTAACAAAAAATATAATACTACAAAACGTGCTAATATACTTAGCCTAAGTGAAAAACAAAATGCTGTTCTTTTTCTATTTAACAAAATGCATATTTGCAATAAAACATTCCCCTTTTTAAGGCTACACTATGTGTAGGTGTCTCCAATGCATGCAATTTGAAGTTAAATTGCAGTTAAATGCAATCCTTTTTTTAATGTTGTATTAAGAAGACAAAACTAAGGCCAAATGGCCTTTACTATTTAAGTTTGTATTCATAGTTTTACATGTTATACATGTTTTACAGTAAGTTGACTTGTATTGACAACTTGACAACTGTATTGTTATATAATTGTTGGCACTGGCACTTATAAACACTCTAAATGGGTAAAAATTGCAATAAATAGGCTTAGTTTTGGAGCCAAATGTTGGAGTTGGAATAAATACCTCTGTTTGTTTTTTTGAGAAATAAAAGCCAAATGCTTGATCATTTTACAGCCACATCATTTTCGTTATGCATTATTTGTTTTGGTTGTTTAAAAACACTAAAACATTTTTTATCCGATTACTCGATTAATCGATCGATTAAGTGCTAGATTAATCGATTACAAAAAGAATCGATAGCTGCAGCCCTACTGTCAAACTAAAACAATGCATGCACTGAGACAAAAATGCATTTGCCCACCTATCTAAATGTAGGAAAGAAAGTGAATAAGCCCTATTTCAAAAAACGGTGGAGTGTTCCTTTAAAAGAAAATATCTCTCTTTGCTTTGAACTTTGAGCATTGGAACTTTGCAGAACTTTGTTTATGCTCAATCAGCAACATTACTCACTAACTAAAGTTAGAAAAGTCAAATCATATTCAACCACCCCTTTAATAATAAATGTAAATGCAGCATAAATGCATGTTTTGTTCAGATAAAAGTGAGTCAGTGCCTGACGCATTAGGTCTAGTCAGTGTGTTGAAACAAACACGCGTCATGTTTCAGTTAATCCCAGGGATGACTAGCTCCTGGCAGCAGGTACGAACGAAGAGGAAAAATCTTAGCATGGCACCTTCATAGAGACCTTCAAACAACAACACACCTCAACTGTTGTAGTCATTTGGCTATCAAATGTTATATAGAACGTACATGGAGCTCACAGTATAATTAGGCTAGGTCTTGTTTGTGTTGCTTTTGTGTTGTGTGTCTAAAATGAACTGTAAGGGAGTCTTTGGTTATCCCGCAGGCTAATCAGTGTAATCTCCTTCTAGGGCTAAAGGAGGATTTGTGTGTGTGTGTGTGTTGATTAACACTCTCTCACACACACCAGATGCAAAGGCAGCTTCAGTTACACCAAAGAGACGCTAGCAGGCAGAAGAACGCTCAGATTCCTCAGAGAGCAAGAGAGGGGGGTCAGTAGACCAACTGCTAGTCTTAAGAAGACACACACACACACACACACACACACACACACACACACACACACACACACACACACACACACACACACACACACACACACACACACACACACACACA
This sequence comes from Leuciscus leuciscus, assembly GCF_965113295.1. Taxonomy (NCBI): domain Eukaryota; kingdom Metazoa; phylum Chordata; class Actinopteri; order Cypriniformes; family Leuciscidae; genus Leuciscus; species Leuciscus leuciscus. The sequence continues at coordinate 22,981,894 of NC_138726.1, read as the reverse complement.
CACACACACACACACACACACACACACACACACACACACACACACAGAGAGAGAGAGGAGATATTTAGAGTGAGACCTTCAGGACATAATTGAAATACACTTCTGCTTATTAGCTAGGGACTTCTGTCATGCCATAATAATGATTTGAACGCGTCATTAAGGCTGGGCACAGCTGGAGACCTCACACAGGAGGTGTTTGTGAGCCCCTGTGGAGAATGTGATACGTCTAGGCAACTATTTCTAGGAACACAAAGTAAACATGGCCAGAACAGAAATAAAAGCATTGCTACTCAAATCAAAATTATCTTTAAAGACGAAGTGTGTGATTTCTGTGCCACTAGATGAAATTGCCATTGGTGGAGCCTATTTACAAATATTTACAAAAATTGTGCACACAAGTATAAATAAACCTGACAATCCTTATGAACTTTTATACACCATTTAAATATTTAATTAAATGCTTAATTATTATTAATGAGAGAAGTGTTATTGATCAAAGTTTCATATTCAGACTCATACATATTATCATCTTTCTCCATGATGTGGGCACACTGGTATTTCTCCCATGCTCTACCTTGTTAGGCTGGTGTGAGTGCAAAGCAGTGCAGGGGATTGTGGGAAATGTGGGCTGCCCCTGGGAATCTTTAGTTCTTCCCACTGGGAACGGAGAGGCGGGAAATGCTTCCTTGCCAAATAAAACAGCTGAACAAAAGATCTGGAGAAGGAGAGCAGATTGGACAATTGGACAGTGCAGGGAAGAAGAGAAAAAAAACGCGCACACACTCACACACACACACTTCCACACGCTATTGTTCTCATAGTGTGAAAGTAACTTTGGTTTTGTGTAATATCACGAGGAGGACTTTAAGGAGACTTGAATCTGAAAGGCCTGAAATTACACTGTACCTGTATGCATATAACGCTAATGTTAGTTGAAAACTGCACCCTAACGTTCATTTAGCCTTAAACTCTGTGTTTTTTTTGTTTTTTCTTCTGTCTGGTTTGTCTCTCTAGTGATATGGACGACGTACACTCACATTCACACACCCTGTTCTAAGCTTCCTTGGCCCTGTAATTAAAATCCTCCCCTCTCCAGAAATACATCCTGACCCTACGACCAGCGCCACTGAGGGAGTGTGTGTTTCACGTTTATCTGGCGAGAGCAACTTCTGTCTGGAATGAAAATATTGAAGGGAATTGGAATAGTTTGAGCTATATTCAGACAAAACGCTCACATCCTCAATTGCTGTCAAAAACTTGGACAAAATTTGAATTCCCATAAAAAAAGTCTTTGTTCACTTTGGGAAACATCATGACTGTTTACGCGTTTCCTGTCCTTGGCTCCTGTCCCATGGATGCACAAACAAAGTGTTTGAATGCACTAGCTATATCTAGACAAAAGATGCTTGTCTGTTGCTTAGGGTGCATCTATAGTCTGACCATTGCCATTGATTGCGACTCAAACAGAGAGTAAACACAAAGGAAGTTCCATAATCGGCAAGATCTCCTCTACTGTAGTTTTTCCCCTATTGGTTTGGACTCACAAAACCTGTCAAGTACTTGTCTGGGTTATATTTCAATGCAAGATTAAAATAAATAAATACGAAATAAATGAAATGTATATATTTGCTTTATTTTAGGACCATTGTTTTCATTAATTGCATGACAAATCTCATTACCACAATGCAAATAAACACTCATTCTCATTACTATAACATGGAAGAAGTAATATGTTATTTTGTTAAAAGTATTTATGGTAATGGATTTTTGCTGTTTTTAATTTAAGTATACACTGAAGTAAAATCATAATTTTACTGTAATATAGTAAGTTAGTAACTAGAATCATCTTTGAGAATATTGAGAATTATTTTAAAATATTTAAAAGGATAAAAAAAAAAACTCTTGATGTCCACAGATTTTGGTAATTAAGAATTTAGGGGGGACATATGCTAAATTATCATAAAAAAGAATGGCACAATACATCAAAAAAATTATAATAATATATTATGTATAATTATTTAATTTAATTACATTTTTTTATTAAAATAAATGTTTTTATTATATAATATAATTTAATTTATTTTATTTAAATTTAATTGTTTTATTTAATTAAATTTATTTGATTATTTTTTATTACCTTTTTTCAATTTAATTTAATTTTACTGGTAATATATAATGTCCTCTATGGCTATCCTCTTCATTGTTTTCATGTAAAGGTGTCTGTGGTTGGTCATTAATTTATTCTGTACTAACTGTGACTGTTGTTTCTCTATCTCAGACCTTTCAAAGAACCGGCTCTGTGAGGTTCCAGAGGAGGTGTGCCAGTTTGTCTCCCTGGAGACACTCAGCCTGTACCACAACTGTGTGCGATCCCTCACGCCCAGCCTGTGCCAGCTGCAAGCCCTCACCTACCTCAACCTCAGGTACACACCCACACACACACACACACCCACTCCAGATACAGGGCCTGTCCAAATTCCCACACTTGCGGTCTTGGCCACTTGAGAGTGCATGCACTCGACAGGAAGTAAGTGTGCAAGACTGTACCATGTCTTAAAAATGCCAAAGCGCAGTGCCCTGAACTTATACCGCTTCGGAGCGGTATTCTAGGCGAAGCGTATCCCATCATGAATAATGCCCGGGAACTTGCGTGCCCCGAAATTATGAGATGTCTAGGAAAATATTCCACTGTAAGTTAAATTAATTAAATATTACATATAATTTGGTAGTAAAACAATGTGTATTTTTTACAATTGCAACTGCTTTTTATCTCTTAATTAGAAGCACCACAATTTTTAAATAGTGTCTTCTGTTACATAGGAACTACTGAACAGATATTTAAAAGTTTATTTTAAAATGCAAAGTACTGAAAATCAAATTAAAGCTCTGTAAACACTTGCATTTTTGCAACACTATAAGTGTGTCAAGTAATCAAATGTTCTACACACACTTGCAGTCTTCACGCCTATTTGAACACTTGGGCCAAATTTAATAAAACAAGTGGTCAGTGCATAGACCGCAAATGTTGGTATTTTGGACAGGCCCACAGGCTCCGTGTCAGGTGTAACTACACCACTACACCATCTCCAGTGTGTAGCTTACCTGAACCAGGGCAAAATACTTCAGGCACTCATCTCAGTATAAGCCAAGTAATGCACTGCTCAAAAGGTTGGGGTTAGTGAGATTCTTTTATCTTGGAAAGAGTTTAGCCTAATACTTTTAATCAGCAAGGATGCATTCATTTGATCAAAAGTGACAGTAAAGATATTTAAAATGTTACAAAAGATTTATATTTGAAATAAATGCTGTTCTTTTGAACTTATAAATTACATTAAAAACTTTAAAAATGTATCACGGTTACCACAAAAATATTTAGCAGCACAACTGTTGATGATAAGATATGTTTCTTGAGAACCAAATCAATATATTAGAATGATTTCTGAAGGATCAATTGACACTGAAGACTGGAGTAATGATGCTGAAAATACAGCTTTGCCATCACACATATATGACCTTTTAAAAATATTGAAATAGAAAGCAGTTATTTTAAATTGCAGTAATATTTCACAATATTACTGTTTTTACTGTATGTTTTATAATAAAAAATGCAGCCTTGGTAAACATCAGGTCTCCCTGAGTGAAATTTCAGCCTCTTTGTGGCTAAAGATATTGGAAGAATTGTGTATACAGTAAGTCTGTTAGTGAGTGTTTTGTACTGGTGTTAGATTGCATTCATTTAATTCTCTCTCTCTCTCTCTCTCTCTCTCTCTCTCTCTCTCTCTCTCTCTCTCTCTCTCTCTCTCTCTCTCTCTCTCTCTCTCTCTCTGTCTGTGTGGTGCAGTCGTAATCAGCTGTCCAGTCTACCGCCCTCAGTATGTCAGCTCCCTCTCCTGCGTGTGCTCATCGTCAGCAACAACAAGTTATCAGTCCTTCCGTCCTCTATACACACACTCACACACCTGCGACAACTGGTAAGTAGAACACACACACACACACACACACACACACACACACACACACACACACACACACACACACACACACACACACACACACACACACACACACACACACACAGGCTCATGTTTTTTTGAAATTATATTAGTGAAGGCATCTCATTGACACTGTGGTTTTTACACAAACTGGTTGATATCATTTGATCTGAAACAAAACATGATTTATGAACCTTTCAAATAGTGAGGAACATGTTCTCACGAGTGGGTTTTCAACGTGTTTCACAATTTTTCTTAGGATATTTTCCAAAATGTGTCATTTACTAGTCATCCTTGAAATCCAGATGTTATTGGCAGTCTTAGGGCTGGGGGAAAATCAATTCACCTAACTATGATGATTTTTATTTTATGATTTAAAAAAAAAAAAAAAAAATTATTCCGTTATCGATATTAATTCATATTAAATTGCTTTATTTTAGTCTTTGCTTATAGATGAGGCAGAGGAAAGGCAGCTCTTTTATTTCAGCAGAGGGCAGGGCTCGACAGTAAGGACTGCCCGATGTCCCGGGGCCAGCGTAAACGTGATCGGGCCAATGCTGCATCACGAAAGTTTATCATTTGCACATGTTTTTAAGCCTTGCCAATTAAAATATTAAAGCGCAAGAAGACCCGATAGACAGTATTAGACAGCGTGCGAATGCTGATTTAAGCTCTCTTTCACGTCGGCTTGCGCTTGAACGGACATATTCACACAAAATTAAGTAAAAAAATCCCAGTCTCAGCGAGCATCCTGGTAAACAGTCTGTTATATCTTAAGTGAACATAAACAGTTAAGAAATAAAACGCATTGTGTATCAGTATATTGGATCCGTGTAGCTCTTAAAGTGACAGCATCCTAATAAACCTGCTGCTGTCTTTGTTTTAATGTTAATCAAACAACAAAGGACAACATTTTTTTTTACTTGTCTTGATTGAATAACTTTTGTAACTTTAATAAGGATTAATCTATATTTAATTTATACAGTGAAGACTATGCAGTGCTATTTATTTGACATTTTTATTATTCATTTTCTCCACCTGAAAATTACTGCTAGACTTGTATGTTTGTTCTATTGTATTTGTGCTATTGCTTGTAATTTGATTATTTGTTCTTATTTTATTACTGACAGTTTAATATTTTAACAATATTTGAAATTTATCTGAGTTAGGCCAGTAGTTTTTAGTGTCACAACCTTATTTATTGAGACAATAATTAGGCCTTTTTTATTTATTTATTGAAAATTTTGGCGGTAGAAAAAAATCCTTAGCGTTGAGCCCTCAAGGTCAGTATGTGTTGTATCGGTGAGTATGACGTCATATCTCTTACTAGTGGACACAAAAAAGTGAAAAATGGTGGATGGATGGACATCTACAGATATACGACCTGCACATTCATGTAACGTTACACGTGTATCATTGAACTTTTCCCCATGCTCTAGAGTTAAAAAAAGCAAACAAATCAGAATACATAGCAATATCAAATTGCTATACTTGTAGAATCGCAATTCTTAAAAATGACAATACATGTTGTATCGGTACCAAAGTATTGTGATGGTATTGAATCAGGAGATAGGTGTACCGTCCCAGCCCTAGTCTCTACATATGTGGCAGTTGTCTGTGGTGTGAAGATTAGCACTTAGTGTTTCCCATTCATTTATTTGAGTGGAAGTTTGTTTGTTTTTTTTTTTGTTTTTTTAAGATATTTTATTGTTTTTGAAAGAAGTCTCTAATGGTCACAGACACTGCATTTGATAAAAAATACAGTAAAAACAGTAATATTGTGAAATATTATCACTATCATTTTAATATATCAAAATCCCCCAAAAATTAAATAACTGTTTTCTACTTTAATACATTTTAAAATGTAATTTATTCCTGTGATGACACGGCTGCATTTTCAGCATTATTACTCCAATCTTCAGTGTCACATGATCCTTCAGAAATCATTATAATATGCTGATTTGCTGTTTAAGAACCTTTATTATTATAATCAGTGTTGAAAACAACTGTGCTGCTTAATATTTTTGTGTAAATCATGGTAATTTTTTTTCCCCCGGATTCTTTGAGTTCTCTGAATATAAACTTTTGAAATAGAAACACTTTCTAACAATTTAGTGCATCTTTGCTGAGGTATTAATTGCTTACTTAAAAAAAAACCTTATTGCCCCACCAATGATTAAACTGCAATGTACACACAATCTTTAGTCCATCTAGTTTATAATTTCCTCCGTTTCTTCATTTCTTTCTCTCTGTCTCTTCCTCTCACTGTGTTTCTCCACCAGGATGTGAGCTGTAATGAGCTACAGTCACTTCCTGTTGAGCTCGGCCAGTTAGAATGTTTAAGGGATTTAAATCTGAGAAGAAACCAGCTTGCAACTTTACCAGAAGGTCAGTATCCCAAACTTATAAACACATTTCTATTACCATTACTTCAGTTAACGTTTGGAAATATTGCATAAAGCAATAGTGTATTACCTTGTAAGATTACAGAAATCAAGATGTTGTTTGAAATTCCAAAACACAAGGAACCAGTGTGTTTTGTGGATGTCAGAGGAGAACGCTTTTACAACAAGCTTACATCTCTGTTACAATGGACACAAAAATATTTGGACATTTAAACCACTCTGAAAGTATGCGAATATCATTGAATTAGATAAATGATCTACCAAAAGTGGCATTTGTTTTAAAAAAAGATAATGTTTATTTTAGAGTATTGTGACACGTTTTGGTTGTCAAACATTATTGAAACATTTTCATAGCAAGTGTGATGAACTCCACCTGTGATAGGACACCTGTGTGAAACTTGAGCAGAACTGACTTCATACAACCACTAAACAAACTCCAAAAATTCCTCAGAAGAGTGATGTTAGTTTTGAGTTGTGATGTAGATGTGTGTCATTCATGCAATAAGTGTCCAAATATGTTTTGGATCCACTGTATATATATTAGATTGACTCAACTAGTTGACTCTTCTCTCAACTCAGAGTTGTCAGAGTTGCCTCTCGTCCGTTTGGATGTGTCGTGCAACCGCATATCCAACGTGCCTGTGTGCTACCGTCATCTGCGGCACCTCCAAAGCATCATCCTTGACAACAACCCCCTCCAGATGCCCCCTGCCCAGATCTGCTCCAAAGGAAAGTTCCACATCTTTAAATATCTGAACATGGAGGCATGCAAAAGGACTCAGGACCAGTTTGAGAAAGCTCTTCGGCCCACCGCCTTCAACAGCTGGTGAGAGATCGTCAAGGACGAGAGGTCTTAGGGTGTTGAAAAGCTTTAATCGCCTGTTTCAGTGAAAATGCTAATGTGTGTGTGTGTGTGTGTGTGGTCTCTGCAGTCTGGATCAGGACCTGTTCCCCGGTCAGTATGGTGGCCTGGATTCTGGCTTTAACAGCGTGGACAGTGGCAGCAAAAGATGGTCAGGAAATGAGGTATAAAGAGAGCTGCGAATTTAAGCACTAATGCACCATTTGGACTATGGTTGCTAAAGGCTTATCGAGAGTAATTTTATTGGATGATGCAAGCGGCTGTGTGTGTGCGTCTGTGTTGTTTCACTCTAGTCTGCTGACGATTTCTCGGAACGGTCATTGCGATTGACTGACGTTTCCCGCGAACACACAAATTTTCAAGAGGAAGAGGAGAGAGATACGTCGCTAGAGACACCCAAAGGTAAGGTTAATGGAATCTTAAGATCAGTAGGTCCCAACCAGGGGACCTCAAATAAAAACTACCAAAAAAAGACTAAATAAGCTTTAAAATAAAATCTTACCCAGGATTCCAAGAACCAGGATTCCAGTGCCATCTTTGATTTTTAATAGGAAGGAAAGCAAGGATGTGAGGGATAGTCATACATCTCTTTAGAGAGTTGTACTATTGTTTAATGTGTTTTTGGACTGTTCTGCTGACAAAACAGTGCAAAAATATCTTTCCAATATTTTTTTAGTAGACAAAAAATAAAACATGAGCTGTGAAAAATGATAAGTGATCTAGGAGCTTTATACAGCTTTTTACAATGGATGCCATTGAAAACATGGTAAATCTATCCGTCACAGCCTCGCTTTTATACCTGTCGTGACGCTACTCTGAATAAGGTCTATACCTGGATATACAGTATGAGGCATAATTTAAAAAATGGGTCCTCCAAATATTGTCGTGGACTATAAGGGGGCCTTGGAGTAAAAAAGGACGAGAACCGCTGCTCTAGATCTCGGTTGCCTGTGATTTAAATGCTTCTATAACTCTTGGTCCTCTCTGTAGTGAATGGAGCGCTGGAGCAAGTGGATTTCATAGACAACAGCGTAATGGAGGAGGAGAGGTGTCACCTTCCACTTACAGAGTCCCCTCAGGTCAGGAAGACTTACTGCAGTACACTGAACATTAAAGGTGCACTCGGTACTTTTGTTTTTGGACCAGATGGGACCCTAGGATGTGCTGGCTGAAACTCCAGTGGTCTTGGAAGTTGAAGATCTATATTGACAACTATTGGCAACAAACAATAGTTTGTTAGTAGTCTATTACTGATGTCAAACGCCATCCATCCGCACCAACGTTTTTGACCAATTTTCAAAACCGCACCCGCCCGCCATCCGCTGATTGCTGTATACATAATATTTTTCATTTGATTGGTTCAACCGCCCGACACCCGCCCGAATTGAATTAAAACATTATTTTTCGTCACGTCATCCGCCCGATCCGCGGTTTATCCGCGGAGTCCGCGGCTGTAACCGCCAACCGCGCATCTCTAATTTCGACTTTGACCAATCAGAACAAAAACCACCTCAGTCGCAGCAATAACAATGGTGTGGGTGTGAAAAACAGGGTGTCTTTATCATTTGAAAGGATAAAAAGGTTGTTGAGAGACTGGATGGACAAAAAGTAAGAAGCAATGACTTATTCAAATCAGTTTTTGAGGAAATGAAAGTTGCAGGAGTCTTTCAATCTGACAGCAATGATAATAGGTTCTTGTTGCTATGGTAATGTTGACACTAATTTACATAAGAAAAACTACAGAGATATTTTTAGATGACTTTTTATTTTAGTTTAGGGTACATAGAGACATTAAAGTCAAGTTATATTTGAATTGATGAAAATCTGCAAACATACTGTAGCTTTTACCACATTACCACATTTGCAAGCATATTTGTTATCTGTGATTAGTAACTGATGAAGTGAGAAATATTCAGCTAGTCATGTGATCTCAGCATGGCTGCCATTGTGCTGTTTACTACACTATTCTTTTCTTTAGGGTTAAAACTTTTACATGGGGAAAAATAACTTGGTGCACCTTTAAGTTAACTAACACTTCCTACATTTTCAATATATTTTCAGACATATGCACTACCGTTTGAAAGTTTGGGGTCGGCAAGATTTTGTATGTTTTTGAAAGAAGTCTTATGCTTACCAAGGCTGCATTTATATGATAAAAAAAAAATAAGTAAAAACAGTAATATTTAAAATGACTGTTTTATATTTCAGAAATCATTCTGATTTGGTTCTCAAGAAGCATTTCTTCTTATCAATGTTGAAAACAATACCTTTTTCATATTCCTTGATGAATAGAAAGTTCAAAAGAACAGCATTTTTTTTTAAATTTTTAATTATTTATAACATTGTAATTGTCTTTACTGGTACATTTGATCAATGGAATGCATCCTTGCTGAATAAAAGTATTCATTAAAAAATCTTTCTGACCCTTTTGAACTTTAATGTAGAAGTCATAAGGTAAAATGATGTTAATATAATGTCCCCTCTCTCCGTGACAGGAAAATAGTGAAAGTTCCAGCAGCACTTCCTCCCAGAGCCCTGAATCTACAGGCAGCAGGTAAGGGCTTATGCTGTTTGCATATACAAAATACATACATTGCGCACGAAACCTGTTATTATTAAAATGGAAAATGTCTCTGTAAGGTCCTCACACAAAGAAGAGCCCCACAGAACAGTCAGAAATAGAAATTTGTTTGCATTTTAGCCATGTCAAAATATCCCCAGCTAGTGTAATTCGATGTAAACGCTCGCTGGCTTATCTGACCAGCCTATTAGGTGACCTACAGTCACAAGATACTGATCTGTGCTCAACTGTGGTATCAGGTTATCTTACACAGTTTCTTGTTAGACACGTTTATTTTTCAAACATCTCAAATAGTTTCGGCTTGATCTGGATCAGACATTTGAACAATCTGTCAGGCAGATGGAATATTTTCTTTCCAGGAACAGAGGGAAATTTTTGTCCTCAAATATTTTTTGTCATAGATCTGCCCTCAGTGTTGGTTATGGAGAAACATCAGTCATGTAGACACACTGCATTCAATATAGACAATGCAAAATAAACTGAGAGTGCCAGGAAGTCACAAAGAGTGCACAAATTTGAATGCATTTGAATACAGCTGGTAAGGATCTGTACTCGTGCTATGTAACGTGCAGATGGGCATGATAAATGGAGGAAAGGGAGACATTGGACTGTCTCATGGCAGCAGGCCGGAAAATTTCCAGTCGCTCTTCTTGGAGTGTGGTTCTCCAAGGTGCTCCAAAACATTGTGAGTTGTTCATTGTGGAGACCAAAATGCAAAGGTAGAATAAAGAAGCTGAGAGTCAGAATTACTGACTGTTTCAGTGTGATTTGAAGGCCACAGTGACGTCCTTTAATTGATTATAATACATGCTCAAATAGTTGCTGTGAAACACAGAGTCTCTTAATTAAAGTGTGCTGGATCCCTCCTCCACTATGATTACGCAAGGTCAATCCGTGAGGGAGTGCTGGGAAAAATCAACAGTGAATTTCCTCCCACAGTTTCAGTGTAACTCAGTATCTTGCTGTCATAGTTACTCAGTAAACTGGTCTGCTTTATTCAACGTTATTATAACAGCAGACAAATTAAAGATAGTACAAAGTAATAATAAAATCTAAAAAATAAATTCTTCTAGCCATTATTCCATCCATGTGCGATATATCCGGTGTTTCAGAGTCTTGGATCGGCTTGATTCACAGTAAATGCTGCTTCACTCAAACTCCAACTGTGCTGCGAGTTTGAGTTTCTTGTAACGTGCATTTTGGGAATGTTATGTGTGCTAGCAGTGCCACCCATTTCACTACATTTCTAATGAGAAGTGTTTGCAAACCTGTTGTCAACAAAGGAAAAGCTTTCAAATCTCCCTGATGTTGTTCCTTGTTGTTCGCCATAGTAAAAGCTTGAGGTTTTAACATTTGAAAATGACTAAATTTACAATTGCACTACAAAACAGTATGAATATTAAATATTTGATTGTATACAGTGTAGTATTACACTGTATACTTTAACATCATAGGATGTCCTGTTACTTTATCCTCTACAGTAAAAGACCTGGGTGCTATACTCGATTGCAACCTGTCTTTTGAAAATCATATTTCATATGTTACAAAAACAGCCTTTTTCCACCTTAGAAACATTGCTAAGCTACGTAATATGCTATCAGTTTCTGATGCAGAAAAGTTAGTTCATGCATTCATGACCTCTAGACTGGATTACTGTAATGCTTTATTAGCTGGTTGTCCTGCATCCTCAATAAACAAGCTACAGTTAGTCCAAAATGCCGCCGCTAGAGTTCTTACGAGATCAAGAAAATATGATCATATAACACCAATTTTATCATCATTGCATTGGTTACCTATAAAGCTCCGTATTAATTATAAGATATTGCTACTGACTTATAAAGCCCTAAACGGCTTAGCTCCAGTCTATTTAACGGATCTTCTATCACCCTATAATCCATCGCGCTCTTTAAGATCACTAAATTCAAGGCTTTTGGTCATACCTAGGATATCCAGATCCACCAAAGGAGGGAGAGCATTTTCACATTTGGATCCAAAACTCTGGAATAGTCTTCCTGATACTGTTCGTTGCTCAGACTCGCTCTCCCAGTTTAAAACTAGATTAAAGTCGCATCTCTTCAGCCAGGCATTCATATAATCCCACAGTTCAAACTACAATCCGGCCTCTAGCTCATAAATGCCAGAGGAGAACTGGCCCCCGACTGAGCCTGGGTTCTCCCAAGGTTTTTTTTCTCCATTAGGTCACCTGATGGAGTTTTAGGACACCATTAGGTCACTTGATGGAGTTTTTCGGTTCCTTGCCACTGTTGCCTTTGGCTTGCTCAGTTGGGGATATTTTGGGGATATTTAATTTGATCAATCAATAAATTCCTCTTGAAACAAACTTTGTTGTATTATTTTAATTTAATACTGTGAAGCTGCTTTGATACGATCTGTATTGTGAAAAGCGCTATACAAATAAACTTGACTTGACTTGACTAGTATCATCATTAATACAATATATTAATTGTTTAATACTTTTATTAAATAATCATAATAAAAATGATGATGATTATTACTTTATGATCATATTTAAATGTGGCCTATGAACTCAAGTGAAGAGTTGTTGGTTTTTATTATTCTTATCGCTTTATGGTTACTGAAAGAGGTTTGAGTTTGTTCGTGTAAAGATTTTACCCAAGTGTGAAAATTTCTAATTTTGCTTTTAATTTTAAATTACAAGGTTTTCCTCAAATTGTTCTGCCCTAAAAGGATGATTTGCTCTAAAAGAAAAAAATATTCAGAGAAAAAAAGTTTTTTGTAATGTCTATGCAAAAATCATCCCCTACAAAATCATCCCAATCATTCTAGAATATTTAATTCTTCCCAAATAGAGCTATTCAAGTATTCTGTTAAAACAAAACAAAAAAGAGTATTGCAATATATAATGCAGAAAAAATGAAATATCGCAGTTTCAGTTTTTTTTCCAGTATCATCTACGTTCTTCCTACTGTTCTGTGAGTTTGTAGATATAATTAGTGCAGTTTGCTAAAGGCTGGAATACACTCCATGTCTTTTGCCCAGATCTGCCATCTGGAGGAGTCAATGCTAGTTGCCGAAAGTCAGAGCCAGTCTGAAGATTTTGGGCAGTCGGAGTTGACAGATTTCACGGAAAAAATCGCAGTGTGCGATATGATTCCATTAAGTCGGAATACATTTTAGAACACATATCTGTTTTCATCTGATATACATCTCCAAGCAACAATACGCATGTTTCTACGTTAGTTTGTTGTGTTTGGAAAGACATAACAGTCTGATAGTGAGATTCTCTATCGTTTCGTGAATGATGCCCAGTTTTTCTCTTTAACCATTCACAGAGTCAGCAAGTTTATGATTCCTAGTGTTTTTAAATCCGTTCCAAAGTTGTGTAGAGTATAGCAGCATTACAGCAAACATCACTTACTATTGCTCAACTCCTAACCATAAGCGATACCTAAAATTATGCGGTTTGTTGTGGAAAGATGTGTTATTACGTTTCTAAGAAATCAGACGTATGATTTTCACCTGGTGGGTGATTTAAATTGGACAAAAAATCCCTTAGACTTAAATTGCCTTATTTAGTGACCAGGAAATAATACTCTTTTGACTTGAGCCAGTAAGTAATCATACTCGAAACTGCGTAGCAATGACTAAAAACCACACACACAAAAACTTTAGCAATCACCTACAACACCCTTGTATAGCGGTGGTGACACCACAATTTCTTCAGAAAAAGTTATATTCAGTTGTAACTTTTTGGTGAGGGCTTAAAAAAACATAAATCTCTCTTTTACTTCCTTTCAGGATATTTGTGATTGGAGATGGTTCAGACTCCGGCTCACCATCCAGCCCCACTCTAGAGGAGAGGAGGAGGCCTGGAAATCTGCTCATCTGGCAGGAAAGAGAAAGAGCCCAGCAACAGAGAGACAAAGCCAGCACGTGAGTGACTGATGGGATTTAATGAATCGAGGAAATGTGGAAGTGAAACACGAGTGAATGGGTGATATGGCGTCAAAAAGACTGTTAGGCCTAAGAGCCGATAGAACGAACAATCCTGTTTGCTAATGCACAGCAAGCAAGTCTTCAAAAGCACTTGACGGATTTAAAATGGCCTCTATTATTTCTTTGCTGATGCTTCGTCATCAAAACCATTGTGGTTGTAAAGGAAACCAGTGTTACCTGCTGTTGTGTCTCTTTACTTAATTTGTGTCTTAAAGACTTAATCATAGTAAAACACAGTCAGAAGAAAAACATCAGAAAGGCTCACCCAGAATGCTCTATTTGTATGAACTGTGTGCTTTTGTATTAGCAGGCAATTGACTAATAAGCGTTTTATGTCTTACAGTTTGCAGAAGATTATTGTAAAAACAGGAAGTAACTTGGCAACGACGACAAAGCACGGAGGAACAGGAAGCATTTCAGGGTAAGAGTGGAGCGAATGGCCCGCATATGCGTTTATGTGTTCTGTGTTTGCATGCGTGCTGGTGTTTATGTTTTGTTGTGGAATTCTGTATCTCTTTAACAAAGAGAAGGCACAAATCTGAATTTGAGACCAGATTACTAGCTGTGGCGGCATTATTAACTGTCAGATCAAATAGACATACCTTATTTAAGAGCTACATAAATTCATAACACATTCATGATGTGGTTGTTGTGTTGGCTAGTTAGTGAAGTTCACAAGGTTTTTTTTTTTGTGTCGTTTTGTGATTTGATCTCTGTGTCCCTCTAGTGGTGATTCAGATAGCAACTCTCCACCCAACGGGCCGAAACAGAGATGTGCAGTGAGTCCTTCACATTTACACTCTCCCTCCACCTCATTCTGTCATAAATGCATAATACTATTCATAATTGGGTGTTTAAGACTTCTCTCTCTCTCTCTCTCTCTCTCTCTCTCTCTCTCAGAGTGCAGATCAGATTTCTCAGTCCTCACATACGGTTTCTTTGCAGCGCTCCATCAGTCGCACAGGTACCTTTCATGCTAGATATTTCAGCTGCTTTTAATGGAAAATGACATTTAAGATCTATCCTCATTTTTTGAAGACCCCATGATTAGTTTGTGGACCTGAATACCGGAATATCTTAAAACACTGTTTATTTCAAACGTATCTTTGTTCAGTTGTATTTATATACTGCGATTTGATAATTTTTTATTATTTACTTAAGAGTATTTACTTGTCTTTAATAATGCTTGAAATGTATATTAGTTAGGCTAGTTGTTTTTGCTATGGTAATTTTAAACCATAGGCAAAAGTTCCTTAAAATAAACGTTAAATAAATGTGAATGATTTCTAAGTTGTTGTTTTTTTACCTTATTGGAATCGAAATAAGGAATCGATAAAAATAGGAATCGATAAATAGAATCGGAATCGTTCAAATTAAAACGATACCCAGCCCTAGAAAAGAGGTGATGCTGCAGTCTATATTATGAGAAACTTAAAGCGTTTTTTGACTTTTGCATGTAAACTATTGTAGGAGACCTCCAAAAAAAATAAAGAACCTTAAAAAATTAAATTAATTGTATTTAATAGGGCACTTTGATGAGTTTTGGTTATCTCATCGGATTAATAGCATTTTTCAAACAACCCTTCAGGAAAAAGTAACGCATTATTACTTGCGCAGTGAACGTTAAACTCGCTTGAGCATTTTCTGTTAGGAACCGTATCTAAACTAACTAAAGTATATTGGTAAAACATAAGTACTACTCACTTTATCACATGGATATCTATTAAAAATGTGTATATATATTAGGGGCGGTCACATTAGCTGGGGAAAAGTATTGCCAATAGTGTAGTGATGCGCTAGTCATTGCTCAAACAGAAGTAACTTTCAAACTAAGCAGCATTTGGTTGCTCAACGCTGCCAATCCACGTGACCAGCTTAAACCCGTTGCAGGATCTGCATGGTGAAATCCTTTACCCTCATGTGAAATTCAAATTCCCAACCATGTGGATTGCTATTGAAATGTCTGAATTTCTCCGGCAAAAAATTGCCACTACAGTGAATGCAACACTTGGCCCAATTGAGTGTGAAGCAAACATGGTCTGTGACAGACAATCGACAGCCAGACATTCAAACGAAAGAGTTTCTTTCAATTACCTATAGAAATTCTTTAGAAATGAACCCCCATGAAAGCAGTGTGACCACCAGAGGGCAGTGCTGTTACAAAAGTGCTTCAACACTTTTTGACAGGGGTTTTTATCATTGCTGTTGAATGTTTGCTTTGGTTTCCTTGAGAGCAATGTAATATAATTGTATATAGAAACAATGTATTGATTACAGTTTTGTTTAATTAATGTAGCTTGTTCTGCTGAAGCTGTCTTAATGAATGTAATTTAAGTACTTAATGAATCTTGTTTGTGACATATTACAGATGCGCCCTCCGTGAAGCCCTGTTCTCCAACAGGTTCTGCTCCCAAACCCAACAGCTTCTTATTCCGCACATCTTCACGCTGCAACGTCAAGACTGGTACACACACACACACATACACACACAGAAGTTAATATAGGATTGTAGGACCTTTAATCTTTATTTGGTCAGTAATGCTGTACCCTATTGCTCTCTTCTCAGGATCAGGAAACAGTTTGGCAGAGTCTGGCCGCAGCGAATCACGCTCCACACTCAGATCCCCACGAGAAGACAGAACAGACGTCTTGCAACTGCGCAAAGTAAAGAGGCATCCTGTATTATTCATCTCTTCATCTCTAGCTCTTCTGACACACCTTACCCCATTTTTGTTACGATTATCTTATTATTGGTCTTAGTCTTTATTTTTATTTTATCTGATTGCGTAGATTAAGAAGTATTTTTTGATGTATCTTCCCAGTAGTATCACTCTTTCCATGTTTCTCTTCCAGTGTCTGGAGACGCGTCTGAAGATCTCTCTGCCTGACGATCTGGGAGAGGCGTTGTCCAATGGCACAGTTCTCTGCCAGTTGGCCAATCACGTGCGACCTCGTTCCGTGTCAATCATCCACATCCCCTCACCGGCAGTGGTGAGCTAATGCTCGGATCTTATTCTCATTATGGGCAAAACATAATCTAGTATCTCAAAAAACAAATGTGTGATCCTTATTGGAGGAAGCTGATCCCAGATCTGCTAGTTTACAAGCAGGCTGTTCTTAATTTGCTTTCTAATGAATATCTGTGCAATCTTTCTGTCTGTTCAGCCAAAGCTGAGTGCTGCCAAGTGCCGCCTCAATGTCGAAAACTTCATTGCTGCATGTCGTAGGCTTGGAGTCCCTGAGGTAAACATAAATTTCATCTTTTATTGTTTTCTTCTTTTATCATCCTCCATATTATTTGTCTTCCTGAGACGTATTGTGTGAGCTGTTTTTAAACAAGACAAATCCACTTCGCCCACTGATATGTGACTGTTAATGCTCTTTTATGTTGTTTTTCAAGTGCTTCAAGCTCGATTTGCAACTTTTTTGTGCTCTCTATGGCTTTTTTTATTTATTTTTATCTTAAAGGGGTAGTCACCTCAGGTAGTTCATGATGTTCCAAAGCCAAATGACTTTCTTCCATGGAACCCCAAAGGAGATGTTTAGCAGAATGTCTGAGCTGCTGTCTTGTAATGCAGTGAAAGTGAATAGGGATTGGGCTGTCAAGCTACAAAAAGGACAATAAAAGCACCATAAAGCCATAAAAATCATCATAGAAGTAGTCCGTAACCATGTCTTGAACATTGGGGGACCATTTTTTTGGGGGGGCTTATTATTTCAAGCTGCAACTGTAACTGGTTTTGTGTTCAAAATGTACTAAATTTATTCAAGTACATCCTAAATCCATCTTCCAAACATTGTTTTTGTCTTATCCTGAATCACTACAGTACACCTATAATAAGTGTTTATGTTCGGACAATTTTAGACTGGTATGGGTCATACCACTGCGGAGTATCCCAGTACCCGCGTGACTCGTCACAGAGAGAAGTAGCTCCGGCTACAATGTTCTTCTGCAAGACGCATGCAGTTCTGTTTATTAACCGCTAGAGCGACAAAAGTTACGGACTGCAGCTTTAAATGAATCAAATAATTAAAGGATTAAAAGGGATTTAAGGGAATGGTAAAAGAAGTTTTAGGTCTAATTGTTGTTATGAAGCAATAAATTAAAACTATTTGCATGTAATATTTTATTTTAAAATATGCACACATTTTATTCATCTTATTCACGTCCAATATGTCAAAAATGCAAAACGTTTCTTGTCTCTTCACATTCAGTTTTGAATTACATGAATCATGTAAATGATAGCATATTTTCAGTTCATAAAAAATTCAAGTAGTTTGCATCGCTGGGATATTAATGTCTGTTGTTGAGCATTTCTATTGTAAAATACTTAAAAAAAAAATATAATTCTGTGTATTAACTTGCACGGATGAATTGTTCACCACAAGACTAGTAATATGCGTTAACAAGGTAAATAGGGTCAATTTAGATATTATGATGACTTAACATTCGAAAATGAAGAAATTAAGACACAAATATTTGTATTGCAATTACTTTGTAATGATTTTTATTAAATAGTATTTTTTTAT
The DNA here is from genome assembly GCF_965113295.1 of Leuciscus leuciscus. Lineage (NCBI taxonomy): Eukaryota > Metazoa > Chordata > Actinopteri > Cypriniformes > Leuciscidae > Leuciscus > Leuciscus leuciscus. The sequence continues at coordinate 22,963,546 of NC_138726.1, read as the reverse complement.
TTTACACTACTGTAGTATTGTTACAATGGTTTTTATTTTATTTTATATTTTTATGTAATAATAATTATTAAAGTAGAAAGTAAATTTTTTGTTTACTGAAAGAGCAGTTTGTTCTTGTAAAGATTAAACCCATGTGTCAACACCCAAATCTTTCAAGCCCTAAAAGGATGGTTCACATAAAAGTAAATGTCATATTTTTTTAAGCTTTTTTTGTTTTATTATTTCTATATTCTATGCAGCTGCACTTTCCAACAATCATCCTAAAAAGATTGATCCTTTCCAAACATAGCTATTTAAATGAATCTAGTGAAACTTCCTGCATTTTTCATCAAATTTAACGCAGAAAAACAAAATATCGCAATGTCAGTTTTTTCCGGTATCGTGCGTACAGTAGTTCTATAAACATCTCATTTAGTGTTCCACGGAAGAAAGAAAGTCATGTAGGTTTAAAAAAACACACAAAAAAAACACAAGGTGAGTAAATGATGACCGAGTTTTCAGTTTTGAGTGAACTATCCCTTTAAATGACCCTGCTTTCATGTGTGTCTTTGGTCAACACTGTGTCCATTCATCTTTGTTTGTCCTCTTTGCATTGTTCTTCCTTTCCTTTGTCTGTCTCTCTGTTTCTCAGATGGAGTTGTGTTTAGCGTCTGATGTCCTGTGCAGTAAGATACCTGCAGTGCACCGCTGTGCGACGGCGCTCCTGGCAATAGAGGAGGAGGAGGTGAACGTGGACAAGAACGCCACCTCTCCCTCAGTCTCTCCTTCCTCCCCTTTTTCCAGCGGCTTCCTGCTCTTCTACTCTCTCCTCATGGCTTTGCTCTACCTGTTATACTGCCAGCTTATAGCATAGTGCGAGCGAGTATCAATGTGTAAATGTAACGGATACATCATTTCTGTACTGTGTACACACATTGTTGACAAGACCTGCACATATATAACTCCATACACATAATGCCTTTCAGCTTTCCTCACAGATGTTCAGGTTTGGAAACATATAATGAGAACCTTTAGAAGCTCTACAAATGGTGAAATACTGAAATATATCGCAAATTATCAGAGGTCTAGATCGAATATCCACATTTTTCCACATCAAAAAAGTTATAATCAACTCCTCAATGGTCACATACTCCATTTTCTGTTGAGGATGTAGACTTTATCTGTACATAGACATGGTTTCCACTCGTGAAGGGCTTTTCCACCTGATTGCCTTAGCATTGCTGTTGATCCCAGGATAGTTTATACACCTTCTAGAGGGAATGGCTGTCTTTGTAATGGATCTTGTTATCCTAAGAGTTTTAAAGCACTGGCACTAACTCCCCATTCCCCCTTTTTTTTTCCTCTTGAAGGGCTTTAAAGTGCCTCAGAAGCTTGTAGGTTCTTTCTGCTCACACAGCAGTGCAAATTAGTTTGTAGCATCTGGTAAATATGTTAACAGTGTGGCTATGGTACTTCTCAGCTGAATTTGGTTTAATTCACACGTTGTAGATATCTGTTAGGGTCGGGACTGCGTGGACTATTTCACTTGCCTTATCTCGTTGACTGTGACCACCAGAGAGCAGTGGTGTTTCTAAACTGTTCCTTTAACACTTTTTGACGGTACTAGTATGATTCAAAGCTGTGTTAACTTGTTACAGTTTTTTTTTTTTTTTTTTTATGTTCATTTTGAGTTTTCTTGAGAGCATCTTAATATAATTCCTGTATGCAAACTGTTCACAATTAAGTTATTGTTTCGGTTTATTTATGTTTTTCTCTGTTCTGGTGAAGCTGCATTTGGTGGAAACCCATCGCTGAGCACATTAAATTTGACTAATTAAATTGAACAGATTAATTGAGTAATATGCTTATGATTGCTTTCATGATCATTTTGAGCTGGGGAAAAAAAAAAAACCGTAAGACTTTGGGGACATTAATAGCGTATTTTAAATGTGTATATTAGATACTGCTCGTGAATGCACAATGTGGATAAGCAGACATTACCAAATTACAAATTACACCTTTTTTTTTTTATTGATGATGAAATGGTTGTGAGTCCTGCTTCTCCACAAGCCACTTCAGCTGCGTTTCCTGATTCTAAATGTGGCCATAGTGTTTTTGTAGTCCTGTAATGTGCCATGAGCACCTATCTTCCGCGGTGCTGTATGCTGATGTTGCTTTTGTATTCCGTGCCTACTTAATGTGATTTAGAAGCTTTGCCGACAGTTTACTAACGAGCAGCCTCTCATCTGCTGTGAACGATAAGAGGAGAGAGAGAGAGAGAGAGAGAGACTGAGAAACAAGGGTAGGTGAGGGGATATGTGCTGTGGAACTAGTTACCAACATGCATTTCTCATCCTACGATGTCTTAAACATATTTTAAGGGATGTTGATAGGGTTTTATAACATTATACATTGTTATCAATGCGAAAGCTAATCATAATAGACATTTAATTTAAAATGAATCCACTTTGAAAATGAACTCAGACACATTTCGCATAGATGGACTTCATCACATTTGCTCTAGAGGCTTTAGCCAAATGAAATAAGGATTGTGAAATGCTACTGTCCATGTTGAAGGCTTTTACAGAAGATGACTGATAATTCTACCATCCTTCTTATATACGTTAGACTCAGACAGTTTAGAGGGCACTAGATCTACACGAATGTTTCCGTCCAAATGTTACCTAGTTAAAACTGTTGCAACACACGAAATGTATTTTGTTATATTTATAAAATACTGTGTATTTAAGAAGTTAAGTTTATATTGATATAAAGATTTTTTTTTTTTTGTCTGTAAAGAAATTATTAAAAAAAGGAAACTGAGTTTTACGTGTCGTCTGCTGCTTTACGTGTGCTTTTGTCAAATGTTCATGACTCTCGCTCATGATTAATTCTGCTTTAGTTCTTTGTCTCTCTGCTGGGGATGAAATCCTCACGTCAGCTCGTCTCTATAGCTTATGAGTGCAGATATTCTGTGCCCTTTGCCAGAAGGTAAGTGTTGATCCATTGTGTGGGTAGTAGAAAGTAGAGGAAAAGTAAGTATAGCTACACAAAGTAAAAGTATACACTATACTACACAGTGGGGTACGCATTGCTAAAAAGTTATATTTGCTGATATTATCATTTATTATTAAAAATGCCTTTTCAGATTTTTGGACCCCACTGTGTGTCTTTTTTATATTCTAAGTAACACTAGGTTATAAGTTTGGGGTTGGTAAGATTTTTTTTTTTTTGATGTTTTTGAAAGTCTCTTATGCTCAAGGCTGCAATTTTTTTTTTTTGATAAAACATACAGTAACAACTCTATTAAATAATATTACACTTAGTTTAGATTTTTAATGCTATTAAAGAAAATACTTTGTTGCTATTTACACAGTGTTAGCATCAGTCACATGATCTTTCATGTGATTTGGTGCTCATAAAAACATTTCTTATTAATGTGAAAAACAATTGTGCTGTTTAATATTTTTGTGGAATCAAAAAAATTAAGTTTTTATTTTCATTATTTGATAAATAGACATTTTAAAATAATCTTTTGTAACATTATAAATGTCTTCACTGTCACTTTTAATCAATTTCATCCAAGAAAAACGCACTGACCCCAAACTTTTCAATGGTAGTGTACAGTATGTATATGTTCATATAAAATGTACTGTAAGAGATTTTGATGTATTACATTATTTTGATGAAAATATTCTGCCACCCATCAGCACAAACAACTTTACAACACCCAGAACAAACCAATTAAACAAAGAAAATAACTGAGCGCAAGTGTTCACCCTTTACAATCCATTACATCTTACATACGTTCTTTTTTTAAAGCTTTTTCACATAGTGACAATGGCATTTTTGCTCATTCTTCTTTTAACAGTGCTTGGCATTTAGACCCAACAGTTCAGTTTCGGACTCATCGAACTGTAGACTTAAAATCTTTAGGGTCTCTCACATACAGCTGCTCCAAAGCATTCAGACTTTTAACCAACACTGGATGAATGTCATTGATGATTTAAAAACGCTGTTTGCTCAGGGCAGAGTCTTTCTTCCTACCACACTCATCAGTGTTTCGGTGTAAATACACTAATAGGTGCAGTTACACTGAAATCATGTGAAACACCTCATCTGTGTACAGGTGTACTTTAATCAAGCAATTATTTTGCTTACTTCTGAACTCATTAAAGTGTGTCAAAGCAGGGGGGTGAATACTTATGTGCTCATTTGTTTTCTGTTTATTATTTTAAATTATTCATTAATTAACCGGCCAGCTCATTTTTCACTTTGACGTTGTGAAGTACTGTGTGTTTACGGGTGAGAACAGTTCAGTTAACCCTCTATGGTGTTGCAATGTCTTCTAATGATGGGACGTTTTTTCCCCCACATAAAATTGCCAAATTGTTAAGAGATTCTTCCAAATAATGTATTTCTTTTGGCAACTCTCCACCATTAAGGAAAATCAATTTTAATTTCAGGATTCTCCTCAAGTTTCCCTATAATTAAGTTTCTTTTATGAATTGATGTTTGTGCATTTGGAACTTCTATAAACTCATTTTTTACTCTGTTCTTCGTGACATTTCTAGAATATAACTCAACTTTCCTGAACACATGAAACATAAATCATAATTGAGATCAGCATAATTATAATTACAATAAACACTTCCAAATAAATAATTAATTGCAGTAATTGATGCCCCTAACAATAAGGAAATACATCACTGCCATTTGCCATATGGATGCGTTCATATTTTCTCAGTTTACTGTTAACTCTATTAGAAAACCGTGAGAATCTGAGAGCAAAAACATCAATTTAACTTACCAGAGAGGCAGCAAAAAATCCAGATGTTGAAGAAATGTACAGAAATGTTTTTAATAGCGCAATATGAGGAGCATGTGTTGACCCCCCAGGAAAAACCAACCTTGGAGAGAAAAATCTAATTTAGGTGTCATAAAAACAACATTATTGGATTCTTTAAAGACAGTGATTTCAGTTCAACAATGGCATATGTCATAGTTTTTTTCTGAAACCCAAGAAAGTGAATTAACCTACCGTATGGCCAAACGGCGCAATAGAAGGTTAAAACATAATGCATTCTTATAGTGTTAAAGCAATGAGCTTAACGCAAAATCTGATAAATACTGCACAAGTGATATACAGCCTGAATATGGCAATAAGAGCCTATGCAACTCATCCATAATCTATATTTAATGTATACCGTTAGGGTTGACTGAACTTAATCATTGGAATGCATGATGGATTTTCAAGATGGTGAAGTGCTGGCTTGTAATGCGTACTATAGCCTGGAATGAAATGGCATCTTCTCTGTGAAGTGCTATAACTGCATGGCTGCATCTCTGAAAGACGGGGTCTTGCTGCTGTGCCGTATAGTCGGAAATTCAAAGAAATGATTTGCCGATCAAGTGTTGTTCTGCATGCATTGCCTGTCCTTCCTGTATCCGGGTGTCACAAGTGGCTCTTGTGTGTGTGATCCTGTATCTTGCATGTTGTGGGTTCTTGAGATAACAGATGGGTGTTCCATTTCTCAACCATCCTTATAGGTGCATGGAAAGCTTTTTATAATGAGCCAAGGATCTTGCTTGTTTACCCCGAGTGCACTTCACGCTTCAGCTTAGAAGCCTATATTTGCAGATTTGTAGGGGCTTGCAATACAAGAACCAATATTCCTTGAGCCGTCTGTTTATGCCAGGATGTTTTATTGCTTATATTATGAACCATTTGTGTAAACAAACTTATATTAGTATTCTTTCTTCTCCCCTTGATCAAATCCCACCAGGACACACTGTGTCCATCGCAGTTGATTCTGGAGGAAGAGGGGCTCACGCGTGTCGCTCAGACTGTTCAGGCTCTTCTGGAGGTGCCAACATCAGGTGCCCGTCGCTCATCCCGCCAGGACCCATCGGGGCTTCCCCTTCAATCCACCCCTCCAAATCAAGATGGCGCCTCCTAGGGTCATCGAGTGATTTTTCCAGCACATGTCAAATGGACATTTTTTTAATGTTAGAAATGATGATTAGAAGCCATCGTGTAATGTTATCTATAGCTTAAATGATTAGTATTTTCTCCTGTTGCAATGCATGTACAGAGAGTTTTTATGTAAATTACAAGAAAAAAATCATTGTGGCTATTGAAACAGACAAAATGATGCACAATAAAGCAAATGTAACTTAAAACTGCTTGTTTGTTGCATATTTATGCAGAATATATGAAAATTGATGCAAGACGTTGATGAGCCTCGTTACTGAGGTAGTCGGCCGTTCTTGTGTAATCATTTTGTTGGTGCTTCCTCATAATTGAAAATTAATTACGTTTGTAATCTCGGCTTTATTACAATGCAAGTTTAATTGGTTTTTCACAGGTAATTACTCTTGCGGAGAGGCAAAGGTGGCAGTAATCCTGTGATAAGCTAACAACAGCTCTCGGGCTCCGATTGTGACATTGTGTGCACATTTGGAGTGTTGGACAAACGATGTGGCTCCGTATAGCCACCCTTATTTAGCGATAACTGTGAAATGATCTGTTTAATTTGCTATGAATTGTTAGGGAGTGTAGCTAAAAAGCAGAAACAACCTTTTAACCTCTTTGTTTTGTATTTCTAAAGCAATGACTAGAACTAAAACTTGAGAAAATGAGTCATTTACCACCAGTTGGGAATAAAGTGAGTTGATTAGCTAGCATATTAAATTAAACAGAGACTAAAACGTTTAATTAGTGTGATTCAGCAGCTCAATCCACAGGACTTCAATGGGATGCGGTCTGGACATTGACATGACTCTAAAGTATTGAATTTCTTGTGTTTGAGTCATTGTGTTTTGTATAATTACCATGTTTCATAACTCAGTCTGTCTGGTGCTGGATCACTGTCAGATGATCTGATACCCTAATGTTGAATTTCTTGGTATAGTTTGTAATTGATTGGTTTCTCAGTTACTGCACACCGTTCAGACCCCGAAACAGCAAAACAACCTGCAGCATAATACTTCTCCATTAGCATTGATTCACAGCTGGGATGAGGTTTAGGTTTTAGAACACAGTGTTCGGTTTACCACAAAGATACTGTTTACATCGATCAAAAAGGCTAGCATCTGACTAATTTAGATGCTTATATGTAACAGATGAATTTGCTCCAAAATGCTGTAGAGGTTGTATAGATCAACAACAAACATATCCCTTAACTGTCACCTGCCCGTATACGGGCAACCTAAATTTAATTCACTATTTTACTATTAAATCCTAATCTAGTCATGACAAACTATATATCGTTGGAAAGGTCTAAGACTCCTTAATAGATATTTCAGCATTGTTTTTTGTTACAATTTATGCCGGAACAGTAATAAATGAATTTATGACAAGAGTGCACCTCAAAAAATCTACATCATAACTGCCGTTTGTCACAAAAAGTCGACGCACACACTTTTAATAATTTAAACTTTGGTTTTCATGCTAAAAGTTCATAATGAAACATTTAATCTGTCAATAAAAAAAAGTATAAAATAATATTATCCTCTAAAAAGTATAATATACATATTATCCTCTAAAATATAACATTATCTTTTTGATTGCCTTTTTTATTACATCACATATTTTAGTAGTTATCATAAATTAGGTATCATTTGAAAGCTTACGATCTCAGAATTCATCCTGTGAAAACTGTTTTGAAATTGGACATTGTGTTACCATAGAAACGGTACTCTAAATTATTTTATCAGGCTCCTCCCCTTTTGGGCGTCGTCATGTTTCATAATTTATGATCAAAATATTTTCTAATCTTGACAAAACACATATTGTCAGAAAGGTCTGAGTCTCAAGGTTGCAGATTTTGTGACAGAAGTGATATTTGGACAGAAATGTATTAATTTGTTATGGTAGAATGCATACAGTTAAATTCAATGGAATTCAATGACACCCGGTGGCTATTTTTGGTAATACGCCTAAACAAAATCTCATGGGAATTTCAATTTTTGTGATATCAACTTCAAATTTGGAACACAACTTGGTTAGATATATGGCTTTGATTTTATAGTAATTTTTTTGTAAAACATATTTTGTAAAATATATATTTTATATAAAAGAAAAATATTAAATAAATTATATTTGATTTAATGTAAATTTAAACTTTCATAACTTTTTCATACTTAAATTTTTTGAAGTGCTTTCACCTCAGTAATAATCTGCATTTGGTTCCCTTTAAAACAAGACCAAACTTGGGTCTATACTCCAAAGCATTCTTTACAACCATTTAAGCTTGAATAGTGCATTTTAATGTCCATTCTCAAAAACAGGGGTGACAGCTAAGGGGTTAAAAGTTGATCTTGTTACCCTAATATTAATCATTATTGTGCATTGTTTCTCCTGCTATTCTCAACCCTATCAAACCTGCAACCCACTAGTTTAGAAGCATTAACATAAGTTAAATAAGAGCATTAACACAGACCCTTTATTTCCTTTGCTATATTTATAGACATACTATATATATTTCTTAATTTTGGTTTCACTGAACCTGCAGTATGGGGGATACTGGGGCTAGTTATAATTATTTGAGTGAATTTTTCACATGGTAGACTTTTTTTTTTAAGGTTAACTTCTTTATACACATACCTTAATGTCTATAAAAAGCTATTGAACATTTCTATTATTTTAAAATGTGGTTCAATGAAAACATAAACCTGCTGTGTATTGATATACTTATTGATTGGATTAAGCAGAATAGCTTTTCTTTCCTGAAATTTGAAACGCTATGTAAGCACTTTAAATACTATGTCCTTCGGTGGCTTTCAGCAAAATTTAAATAGCAGACAAGTTATCAAAAACATAAAACCCTTGTTTAGGCCAACGGGTAGGCCTACTGTAACTACCAAACCAAACAACCAAAGTCAATTGGTCCATCAACTGTTTGGTTACTGACATTATTCCTTTTTGTTCAGCAGAAGAAAGAAATTCATACAGGTTTGAAACAACTTGAGGGTGAGTAAATTATGATAGAATTTAAGTTTTTTAAGTGAACTATTCCATTAATATTCAGTATTTTTTATTTAGCAAAAGGATGGCTTTTAGCCCCATTGCACCCTATCTGAACCTATACATTCAGCACACCAGTTGAAGCCTCAGAAGTCGCTAGCATGCTCCTTACTATCTTGAAAACAGGGTAAGAAACAGTCCCCTGGCAGACTGGAAGAAGAATCCTAGTAAGTGCCTTTTCCGTGACACTCAGGGGAAAAAGATGAATCTGAGAAGTGACATTTTTGAGCTTCTATCCAAAGGATTAAAGGGATAGTTCACTTTGAAATTAAATTTTGGTATGTTTTAGCTTACCTCAAGGGCATCCAAGATGTAGGTGTCTTTTTTCCCGCAGTAGTTTCAATTTTGATATTTTTAGGTCAAACCGTTCTTGTCTGTCAGTCATATAATGCAGGTCGATGGTCACTGTCTCAAAGAGCATGCACAGAGAAGTCCAAATTAAAACAATTCCCCGTCGTCCAAATTAAACAATTCCCCATCGTAAGTACACATTGATGGCCTAAGACACGAAACGAGCGGTTTGTGTGAGAAAACGAACAGTATTTATATCGTTTTTACCTCTTGTACACAGCCACGTCCGAGTGATCTGAGAGCGCGGGCGGGTATAGATATATACAATAGAAGTCGCCTTGGCGACTGCAGTTCATTGGAACGAAACCGTAGCCAAGGCGACATCTAGTGTATATATCTAAAAACGGTATAAATACTGTTCGTTTTCTCACACAAACCGCTCGTTTCGTGTCTTAGGCCATCAATGTGTACTTACGATGGGGAATTGTTTAATTTGGACGACGGGGAATTGTTTTAATTTGGACTCTGTGCTTGCTCTTTGAGACAGTGACCATAGACCTGCATTATATGACTGACAGACAAGAACGGTTTGACCTAAAAATATCAAAATTGAAACTACTGCGGAAAAAAAGACACCTACATCTTGGATGCCCTTGAGGTAAGCTAAAACATACCAACATTTAATTTCAAAGTGAACTATCCCTTTAAAGGTCTGATTCAGAGGTTGGGTGAGAGAACGGCAGCAATTGAGATCAATTCAGTTCTGCCACTCTTGAAATTTTCACATTTCTAAAATAGCAAACTGTCACTTATGTTCCGCTTCGGCTTTCAAAAAGACATGAATTCACATTTGGCACCAAAAAAATAAATAAATAGCAGTAACAACAATGAAAAACAGTTGGAAATTCCACAATTTATGCCGTTTGATATAATGCAGCAGTAAGTGAAAGGCTGACAGGCTCTATCACATGCTATTTTACATTCATCCTCAAATGGAGCTCTGCTGAGTCCGAAAGCTGAGCTTTACTGTGATAGACATACCAAATTGATTACAGGCGCCCTGTATCAATTATTAATGTGAGCACTTTCTTCAAAGTGCATCTTTAATATCGAGCTCACTATTCCAGACTCACCTGACCAACTGAGAAATAAACTCACTTTCACAGGCATATTGCCAGACGTAACCTTGATGATGTTGTAATGGGAGGTTTTGTTTTTGCATGCAATCGGCAGAATTCAAGATCAGCAGTCAGGCCGGATCAATATGTAAACATAAATTGTAGCACAGCTTTGATGCCTCAATACTGTTGATCGTTTTCCCCCAACAAATGTAATTAAAATCAGACTTAAGTGCCCAGTTTGCGGGCCGCTGAGGAATTACTGCTGTGAAATCTCAGTGTGACTGGCTTGTGCGAATATCACTTTGCTTCAATTTATAAGCCGTGACACGCTCTACTCTCATGTGCGACCCAGTATGCACTATGCAGTGACATTTCTACTTGTTCGAGGTTGTAATTTATTCTACATTCTTGTATCATGTTCTGTTTTGTTGAATTGAATTCTACTGCTTTACATTGTTTCAATTACTCTTTGTCCCATTGTTCTGTGGTTAACTCAATTGGATTGCATTCTATTGAATTACCTCTTACTCGGATCTGTTTCATTCTGCACTTGTCTTGAAGCTAAAGAACAGACTGTGGCCTCCAGCGCTTTAGACTCACCAATGATTTATTCACATTAACATTGATTTGTCTCAGAGCATATGGCTCTATGTACAGTAAGATGCTGTATCCCCTCCAAGTAGCTTTAACAGACATGGTCTTTCTCTTCTTGTTCATCCTTTTGTGCGTGTAGCTTTGTGGGATATGCTATAAAGTGGAGAAGAATCAAGTTTAGTGCTAGTTAATTTCTTTGGGCATTTGCTTATCTGTGCTGGACAGCTGCATCTGTTCAGTCATCATAGTTTTGTAGGATCCTAACAATAACAACCAGCAAAAACAGTCTACTTTATGTGAATGCTGTAGGGGAGCACGGGGAACAACCTAACGCGGGATTAAATGTAACACAGACCTTTTACATAGTTAGTCAGGGTCAAGCAGGTTGTGTTTCCGTTTATTTCTCTCGCTGCCAGAAGACAGTCTCCCGCAGATTTGTGGAAAGTTTTGATAAGATTTCATGAAGATACTGGACAAAGAGGGTTTTGACACCATGCAAGTACATTTTTTCATCATATGTTTTTTTCGGTTTCTGAGTTGGGTGTGTACGTCACCAAATCTAACTTTATATTACCTTAATCACTGTCTTGTTGGCTAAAACATAGCACCATTTTGAAACATATCAGCAACTCCTAGCAACTGTTAGCTAGGCTTAAAATATTTTTTACACAGCTGGGTTAGTTGTAGCACAGTGTTACTAAACTAAACCGCCATTTGTGTACAACGATAATGAAATGAAAACAGGGAGCCACACAACTATTCAGGTCTGAGTATTTATTTATATATTTATTTTTGCCACATTTTTGAGGTCCTTCCTCAGAGGGATTGGCCAGGGAGGGGCTGTCGCGAGGAGCACCAGGTCGGAGAGCCAATTCCGGGTGGGCCAATGAGGCGCAACAAAAAAGGACCTGCTCTTCGTCCTCCCTGATCTTTCACAGGACCTGTGCAAGAAGGCTCACTGGGGGAAACTTGTGGCCTGCAATACTTGCGGAGGCCCTGCGGCCAGCTGTGCGCTAGTGCATCCGAGCCGAGTGTCCCCTCGGTTAGGGAGTAAAACCAGTGGCAGTGGGAAGGGTCTGGGGCGGAAAACAGATCTACCTGTGCGTCGCCGATCTGTTCCCAAATCAGCTGAACCATCTGGGGATGGAGTTTCCATTCCCCATGTGGCCGAAATTGTGAGAGCTCGTCGGCTGCACGATTCAGCTCTCCTGGAATGTAAATGGCTCGAAGCGACGCTACTGTCGCTGTGCTGTCTGAACGGACTAGTACGTGTTGGTCCTTGAGCAACGTACGAAAACGGTGCAGAGCCAAACGTACTGCCAGCAACTTGAGGCAATTGACATGCCAAAGGCGCTGGGGTTCTGTCCAGAGGCCCGCGGCAGCATGTCGATTGGACATGGCACCCCAGCCTGTGGCAGAGGCATCTGTTGATACAACAACATGCCTGGAAACTCGTTCTAAGGGCACTCTGGCCCGTAGAAAGGAGAGGTTCGACCACGGGGTAAAGGTGGTAACTGGTACTCGGAGCGTGCCCTGTTGCCATGCCCATCTCGGGACTCGATCACAAAGCCAGTGCTGAAGCGGTCTCATATGAAGCAGTCAGAGCGGCGTGGCTGTTGCTGCGGGTGCCATATACCCCAGGAGCCTCTGAAATAACTCCAGTGGAACCACATTCTTGCCCTCGAATTGACAATTCAGCAGTGACTGCACACGCTCGCTCGTAAGCTGCGCGTACATGGCGACCGAGTTGATTTCCATACAAAGAAAAGAGATCCTCATGCACGGGGGAGAGTTTGCTCTTTTCCCAGTTGACCCGAAGGCCCAAACAGGCGAGGTCCCTGTGTTCGCAAACCTGCTCTCGAGAGTGAGCTAGAATCAGCCAGTCGTCAAGATAGTTCAGGATGCGAACTCCGTGTTTCCGGAGTGGCACAGGGGCTGCCTCGACGACATTCGTGAAAACGCGAAGAGACAGGTCTAGCCCTTATGCCTGCCCCCCGAAAGCAAACCGTAGAAAAGGTCTGTGTCGAGGAAGAATGGAGACATGAAAGTACGCATCCTTCAGGTCGATTGCTGCAAACCAATCCAACGGACGAACACATTCAAAAATGCGTTTGGCTGTCAACATCTTGAATGGAAGCTGGTCCAGGTTTGGCCGTATCCCACCGCTCTTCTTGGGTACAATGAAGTAGGGGCTGTAGAAGCCGGACTTCATTTCGGCTGGAGGGACGGTCTCAATCGCCTCCGCACGCATGACAGGGGCATTGCCACCCACCATGGTATAGCGGACTCCTCAGAAGCGGGGAGGAGACCGTCCGAACTGAATCTCATAGCCGAGCCAGCGGGTCAGATTGGGAAACTCTAGCCAGGCTCCCAAAAACTGTACCAGCGGGGTCATTGGAACTACAGGCGTACCGACAAAGGGGCAGCGATGCGGAAGGACTGGGCCAGACATGGGAGGCGTAGCATCCCGGTGTGGGGGCGTGGTCAAGTTCCGCGTCCTGACAGAGGAGGCCAGGGAAGGACGAGCGTTCCACAGCGGCCTGCTCTGACAGGGGTCTGGCGACAGAGGGGGACGAGAGTGGTGAGGCATAGCGTCGAACACTGCCCTCCACGGCCTCTTGGGGCTCGGAGGAAGGGGAGTCAGTTCTTTCTTTAACGGTTTTAGTGTGCTGCCAAGCATGAGGCCAGCGGCAGGGGAAGGAGAAAAAAAGATTCCCACTCGGCAGGGGGAAGAAGTGGTCCTGCTACCAGCTCCTGAGAAGGCCTCAGTCTGCTTCTGGGCGGCCAAGAACTGTTGGGCGAAGTCCTCGACCGCACCGCCGAAGAGCCCAGCCTGGGATATGGGGGAGTTGAGAAAACGAGTTCTCTCAGCCTCCCACATATCCGCCAGGTTAAGCCAAAGATGTCGTTCCTGGACCACACAGGTGGACATCACCTGACCGGTAGCAGTGCGCAGCTCTTGCATGAGCCCTGGGTCAGCTCTTCACTCTTGCATGTCCCTGAGCACCTTCGCCTGATGGACTTGAAGGATGGCCATGGCATGCAGAGCGGAGATGGCCTGCCCCACAGCTCTATAGGCTTTGGCCACGAGAGTCCGAGATCCGAGCGATCCGACTCGGGCAACGCTGGCACTCCAGAGGGAGGCATCGCAGCAGAATCCTCATCGCCAGAAGAATCCAGCCCACCTTGTGACGCTGTGAGCAACATGGAATCATCCACCGGAGCCCCGAATGAAACACTGGGTCCCCGAGAGGAACCAGGCTCATCAGGAATCTCCACGGCTTGCGATGTACAATTCGTCGGATTGTTCCACACCGTAACCCTCAGATCACCCTGGCCACCAGCCAAAGTATCCCCTCTCGAGGAGGAGATAAATTGGGGTGTGGCAGAGGGGACTCTACCTCTACGGAGGTCATTGAGTCTCGATCTTTACACTGCGATGGTCATGTTCCCGCAATGAGACCATGACTCATCCACGAGCGCTGTCTAAGCGTGATTAAAGCCCAAACACGCTAGACAGTGCTCGTGACCGTCAGACGGATGGATCATGCGCCCACATCCAGAAACACATGGGCAACACATCTTTAAAAAGCTGCACATGCCCGTGCAGCTCTTTCAGAAGGGCCCAGGGGAGAAACACAAGCTGCATGCAAGCCACTGCACAGATCAGCAGCAGGATCGTGAATCGAAGTGGAATGCGCCGTCACACCAACACCGACTGAAGAGAGATGCTCGTTGCTTTAATGAAGGTGAAGAAAAGCACATCAACACTTCGGCTCCGAAGCAGAAACATAATGCGAGATTGCAATAGCGGCTCCTTTTATACCCACGCAGTGGGCCAGAGTTCGCAAAGGCAAATTCCGCAGACCCATGGTATTTTCATACCATTGTTTTCTAATAACTCGAAGGTGATAGGAGGACTCTCTAGCGAAACGCCCATTTCATCATTCACTGACGTAACTCATAGTGACTGAAAGAAAGGGAACTTAACTTGATACATGTGGGATTAATTAGTAACCTAGATGACAAACAAGGAGAACTTAGTAACTATAGAAATGAGAACTGAACTGAACTGAAAGGAAACATGGTAAAATGAACAAAAACAAATTACCCTGACACATAATAAACAAAAAATGCATTTAAACGTGCCAAAAAATTAAGAAAAATGTGTGAGAATAATTAATTGAAAGTGCCACAAGCATTTAAATTTCTCAATTCCCCCCCCCCCCCCCCTTTTTTTAATATTTGCAACAGTTTAAATCACACATTTTAGTGTCCTGTTTTATTAAAAAGGGAATATGCACTGATATTGAGAGTGGGTGATTCAGTCCTATTTTCTACAACACTGCTCAATTTCCTCCCCTGACTTAACAGCTCCTTTACCTATTCCTACATAATTAATCACACACCATCTCCTATAGACATGAGAAGGATGGACTCGGGGCATGTAGGAGAGTGAGAAACTAAATTTAATTAAAACTAATACAATGCAATGCAATGCAATGTAAGAGCACAGTGTGATAAGTGTCTGCTCAGCAGACTGAATATGGTCACGACAGTGCAGGATTCATTTCAAGTAAAAACAAAAATTGAGGCGGAAAGGCTGCTCGTCAATTTAGAGCGATGAGGGTTTCTGCTGACAGCATGGATTCAGTTCCTCCCTTCCCTAAATTGCACCAGCCACAGCTGTCAGTGGAGCTTTATTGGTCCATATGAGGGGGTGAGGCAGGTCTGACTTTGTGTAATGAGCTGCAAATCAAACAGAAACATCTCTAGGATTTGCATTTCAGTTGCAGTGAGCCACAGTTTCATCCAGGTGGGGTCATATGGTACTACAATCCAGCAGCACTTCACTTGAACATCTTAATAGCGGAGCTCAATAAGAGTCACTGACTACAAAGGCTGGCGAAGCCCAACTTTTACGGATGTCATGGAGATGAAATCTCGGGATCACTTTATTTTGCGTGTCCTTTTTGAACATATCAATTGCGGAGCATCGCCAAATTAAAGAGCATTTTGTCTTTTAAGGACATGGAAACTGTCATTCATGCTTTTATCTCATCCAGATTGGATTACTGCAACTCGTTATATTTAGGATTGTCTAGAAAATTGCTATCAAGGTTGCAGCTGGTGCAAAATGCAGCAGCCAGACTATTGACAGGCACACGGAAATGGTCTAGGATTTCTCCGGTACTGGCCTCTTTGCACTGGCTTCCGGTTGAATTTAGAGTCCAATATAAAGTTTTGTCCATGGTTTTTAAAGGTCTGCATGGTCTGGCTCCGGAGTATGTAGCACGTCTGATACAGATACAGCGTCACTATTCTGCTCGACCCCTTAGATCATCCCAGAGTTTGCTCCTACATGTTCCCAAATCACGGTTAAAAACCAAAGCAAAAGTGCATTTTCTGTGGCAGCCCCGCGTCTTTGGAATAGTCTTCCTCTGCATATCAGATCCTTTGACTCGTTAGAATGTTTTAAATCTATGCTGAAAACACACCTCTACGCTGTGGCTTACAATTGTCCCTATGTTTCAGGATACTGATCAGGGTTGTATACTAACCCAGTGTTTTGTGTGAGTACTGTTTGTTGAGTGTTTGAGTAATTTTTTGATTTGTACAGCACTTTGGCCAACTTGTGTTGTTTTTAAATGTGCTTAACAAATAAAAGTTGATTGATAGATTGATTGATTCTGTGCCTATAAGTAACTACATGTCAACTAACTCTCATTAGAGTATTAGTAAACTGCTAACTCTTGATTGTGATGGTTCCCCAACAGACATTCTACTATCAGTAACTTTGCAACTACATGTCAACTTATTCTAACCCCAACCCTACCAGTCTACTAATACTCTACTGACACTTGACAAGTTAGTAGACATGTAGGTGCAACGTTACTTGTAGTCAACAACATAATGTGTTAAAGGGACCATTAAAATAAAGTGAAACCAAAATCTCTAAAAAAAGATGGTTCTTTAAAGGTTCTTTACAACAGTTCTGTTTAGAACTGTATCTTCCTGAAGAACCTTTTAAATGCTGAAATGGTTCTTTGTGTTAGAGTTTAGGGTTCTTTATTCCCACCTTTTTGTTTTTCAAATCTGTAACTGTCAAAGCCACCTCATTACTGAATTTCTGGAGCTCAGCTATACAACTATACACAGACTGTCAACATACTCCCAGCAGGTAAATTATTTATTTCTTAAAATGTCTATAAATTATAACTTTACATTTTTTTTAACTGGTTCCCTACCAATCATGTCTTTTTCTCTTTTTAGTTTAACAGAACATGTAAGTGTGAGCTGCTCTGTTCAGTTAAGGATACTCGTCATCTTCTCTTCTCCACAAAGTAACAGAGATATGGAATTTATAATCACTTTTATAATCACCCATGACTTTATATCACTTTTTCCTTTTAACACGGTAAAGGGCTCATACTGTCCATTGCTTATTTTGGCCTTCATTGACATAATTGTTTTTACATAGTCAATTGTAACTCTAAACTCAATTGTTTATTTCAGATGCTGTCACGTTTCATAACGTATCATCTGAAGAGAGAAACTGCCACTCAGAATACACACATAATGAATGACGTAAAGACATCATATGAGGATTGTGAAGATATTTCACTAACGTGGTCTTCATTACATCTATATCGTGTTCAATGTCAATTGTTATTTATTAATGTATTCAGCTAAAAACTTATATTAATAATTTTTGCTAAATCTGCCATGTCAATAAAAAATTAAAGTATTGATACACCGTGCTGTTTATTATTATTTTTTTTTTTTTAAACCCAAATAGAGGCAACAAGATATAATAAGACCAGGCAGATAGAGGACTAAAAAACAATATGAATAAATAATATACACAAATAATATTAATAATATTAATATTAATAATATGAAGATACTAATAAACTTATATTAATGAAAATAAATATTGTTGAAAAGGTTATTAATAACACCATTAAGGTCCTATATTGCCCTTTCAAAGCATGGTTCTTTATGGAACCTTATAAAAAGGGTTCTGCTATTGTTACAAGTTGAAGAACCCTAATTTGGTACTGTTTAGAACCATTTTTTTAAGAGTGATAGAAAGAAATTTAAACATGGTTTTCAAGGCCAAAATCTCTGCTGAAGGCCAGCCAGTCGATAAACATTTGAAATGGTCTCGTATATCAACAAACTCATACATACTTTTTTCTATTATAAATAAGTGAAATATGCATACAAAATCATCAAATTGCAATGTCTGCAAAATAGACTTGGATGATTCACAAAAAAAATTACATTCTGACAATGATTTAGTAAAAGTTATGCTGAGTTTAGGAGAATGCATTGATTGATAAGATACGCCAGCAGTTCATTTCTCAGATACATTATCAGTCCTTTCACAGAAACAGCACATGAATCTTTCCTTATAAAGCCTGTTTAGAAATGTTTTCGAAGCGCTCCCAAGGCTATGCAGAAGCACATTTATGGACTAATGTCAGTGCTGTAACAGTCTTCTCCTAAATTAGTCTTCAGTGACGGGTTTCCGTTTTCATAGCTGTCTAATCCAAGTCTTTGTCCAGGAAAACAGTTTTAGCTTATTTTAATAAACCTTTACTCCTCATTTATGCATTATAGTGCAAAAATAATTTCCAAACATTCTTAAGTATATCTAAATGGGGCTACACTTTATTTTGATGGTCCACTTTAGACATTCTACTAACTATAAGTAAGTTTGCAACTACATGTCAACTAACTATCATTAGAGAATTAGTAGACTGATTTCAGGTTAGTAAAATAAGTTGCAAAGTCACTTATAGTCAGTAGAATGTCTGTTGGGGGAGCATCACGATAAAGTGTTTAACTTTACATTAAGCAGACAGCCTACTAATACTCTGAGTTAGTAGACATGTAGTTGCAAACTTATAGTTAGTAGAATGTCTTAAGTGGACCATCGAAATAAAGTGTTACTCCATTTAGATATACTTAAGAATGTTTGGAAAACATGTCATTATTTTTGCATGA
Organism: Leuciscus leuciscus; assembly: GCF_965113295.1. NCBI lineage: Eukaryota > Metazoa > Chordata > Actinopteri > Cypriniformes > Leuciscidae > Leuciscus > Leuciscus leuciscus. The sequence goes on along the minus strand of NC_138726.1, from coordinate 22,944,520 downwards.
TCAATTTTGCACCAAAATTACACACTTAACTTTTAGTTTAATTTTTGTTATTTTTTTTTCCATTTTTTCCATTATTCAATTTCCATTATCCAAGAACCCATTCACTGCAAATTCTTTTTTATTGACCTGATAATATAAAGAATGAGACCTGATGTAAAGTCTGCAATAGAGTGAGGACAACCACAACAACATGGTATCTTTACTAAAAAGGTATAACATATTTTATGTTCCAAACAAAAAATCTCATACAGAACAGTACAACAAATTAAACAATCAAGGCATTAAACAAAACAACATCTTTGGCACTTGACAAATAGATGATAATCCCAAAAAAATAAAATAATGTAAACAAGACAGAGGCATTACATTAAAACGCAACAACAAATAAGTACAAAAAAATTGCAAGGTGATAAAATGCGAGTTTTTGGCAATGTAATGTTCTATGCAAAAATGTCTCAGTCTGCATGTTTTAATGCAAAACCGCGTCATCTCTGCTGTGCAGAGACTGTATTTGAACGGTGGTTTGCGAGGCCTCATCCACGGCTCACCATGCTCTTCCATCCCTTGTGAGACAGCTCCATATAGTACCAGTCGTCAAGGGTCTTTATTTAGTGCAAATAGGCTGGCTGCAGTCTTTCAAAATGAATCCTGCAAGAGTCATTTTCGGAAAGGGGACGGAACTATGAGTCGTTTGGGTCCTGAAACAGGCCTGAAAAAAACCACAAAAAAAAAACACTAGTTATATCTAGTTCTCTGAGGTTCACTGTCAATAGATGCAATACTCTTTGTATAGAACTTTGAAAGCGAAGGTGTCAGATTCTGTGGCCTTTATTTAACCTTAAAAAGCATACTGAATCATATATGATACATAAATTACTAAGGCAATAAGTTACACCTGTTGTACACAACGTGCCCTCTGATTAATAGGTCATACTTTCTTGAAAAGTAAAAGGCCTTTTATTATAATTCTAACATCCACCTTCCAGCCGTGGTACATGTCTTTTGTAAATATATATACAGTATATATATATACACACACACTATATACACACGCACACACGCACGCACACACACACACACACACACACACGCGCACGCACACACACACACACACACACACTAACTATGCCTTTCTTTTTGTGTAAAAAACATGATTTAAATATGATACCCTGTTGAGCCTGTCAAAATGAAATGCAGTTTTCAGTATACACATTAGATTCCTCAGAGTCTCACCGTTATGTGTTGAAAATGAATGTGTCTTTTTATCACAAGATAGTGCTAAGCTTCCGCAGACACTTGGAAGCTGCGAAAAGATTTATCTTCACAAGCTGAAACTCTGTGAGATCCGGTTGTTCTTAGATTGGAGGAGCATGTAGTGCTAGAGACAAGCAGAACTGAGGCCTGGATGTACTGTATGTAGGTGCAGTCATTTCTGAAAATAAGTGCTAGACGGCTGCTTTTGAGAACTAATAGTGCACTAGCATTGGTATGGAGACTCGAGGAGAGAAAAGATTATTTAAACTTGAAAATGTCACTGCTTAGGAGATTCCAATGGGGCATGTGTAATTCCCCATAAAACCTACTACTGTATATAAATGAGTAAAAACCCATCCGAACGTTTGATGTGTAGTAAAAAATTCAGTCCTATATTTACTGCGCTCAAGAGTAGGTGGTGAAAAGAATCCCATAAAATATCCAAACCGCACGACTCACCCCCGACTGTTCAGCATGCTTATTTGAATCTAACAATGCCTCTGATCCGTCTGGTTTGGCAAAGAAAAACAAAGCATCACATAATTAGGATAGACAAGACTCTCACTAATTAGGACTGCCTTTCTTACTGGAGAGTAACTGTTCAATCAACTGCTAATGGTGTCACAATTTACATATTTTGCTGAGAAAATGAGTCACAAATGGCGAGTGGAAAAATTATGACGCAGGTGACTCCTTAATGTAGTATATAAACTTGGTTCATGTACCGTACATACATGTATGTACTTCTATGAAACTCAGTATATTGTTTTCATTGACCAGAACAAGTTCTGCACTGATATTCATTAGCTCCGCCCAACAGGAAAGTGGTCATTTTGGAATTTTGTGAAAAGGAAATGCAGTGAACATATAATACTCCTCTTAGGGCAGGGATGGGCAAACCCTGTCCTGGAGGGTAACTATCCTGCAGAGTTTTGCTCCAACCCTGATAAAACTTACTTGCCTGTAGCTTTTTTAGGGCTGTGTCCGAAATCTCATACTCTCTTGAACAGGTACTTACTTTGAATTAGCAATTACTTTTCGACCGCTAAAAAAGTATGTTCAATATAGTATGAGTGTGTGTAATATGAATGTCATCTAGATGTACTACATCCGCCATGTTGTCATTATCATGTAAGCGTCAGTTGCGTCAAGTCACTGCCACCGGAAGAAGTAAGTCATTAGGGTAATTTTTGCCAACTCTTTTATGACTACCATGAATTTGCACACTTCTTTTGTTACATACTGTTTTTCAACCTATTATATAGTAGGGTGGTATGTGATTTCGGATGCAGCCCAGAAATCCTGAAGACATTGATTAGCTGGTTCAGGTGTGTTTGATTTAGAGCAAAACTCTGCAGGACAGAGGCTCTCCAGGACCGAGTTTGCCCATCCCTGACCTAGGGGGAGTCATGTGATCGTCAACTTGGTCAACACAATGCCAAGACAACAGGTATGTTTACATGCACTAATTTTGTCAATCCGAATGAATCCAATCTGATTCCAGATTCTGAAAGCTCTGTTTATATGAGCCCTTAACTTTTCAATCCGATTCACATTTTGTTAATGTGCATTTATGTTTTATGAACAAAACTTAAGCACATGTTCAGAACTGGAGAAAGCACAGCTATTGGAGCAACCGTGAGCATAATTGTTTTTGCCTCGATGACAAAATAGAAAGCTGACAAATATGTCGAAAGAGTTTGTTTTTTTACAAATATTAATAAATATTCAGTCTCCGCCAATGACCAGTTCGTAATATTTAAAGCTGTTATTATAAAAGGGCTCTTTTAAACATACGCATCACAGCACCGTGCACGTGCACAAAGTTCGTTTTTCCTATTGATCGGATTATTTCAGGTCCAGTCCAATCCAATCAGACCAAATATACCAGCTCAATCTTATCGACTGCGACAGGGATGCCCAATCCTGCTCCTGGAGACCAACCTTCCTGCAAACCTCAGCTCCAACCCTTTTCAAACACAACTGAACCAGCTAATTAAGATCTTCAGGAGCACTTGGTGTGTTGGATCAAGACTGGATCGGAACTCTGCGGGTACCTAGAGTTCAGATCTCCAGGAACAGGATTGTGTTTCAATCCGATTGAGCCATCAGTACTATTTCTAATGGATTATTTGGGTGCATATGTAGCTGTTGAGGATGGTAAATTGCTAACAGATTCCGGATATCTCAAACGGCATTGCCAAGGTGAGGGATTAAATTAATGACAGGATAAAGGGATTAATGACAAAAAAGGGAAACAGGAAGAGTCTGATATCTTCTAAGATCATTGTCTGATTTAGATCAAACTGGTGTAGTTGGTTTGGGCATGGAGGCTGATCACATAGATGTAAATATTTTAGTGCACGGTCATAGCGCCACCAGCAGTCAGCATAAAGAGAGACACATACAACAAACTTTGAAATGTACCCGCTTAAATATATGTGGCCTCCGTGAGTTTTTTTTTTAAAGCCGCCAGTAGGAGTGGCCCGCAATCTCTGTATGCAGCTATATTTTAATGATAAAGTCACCATAAAATCTAAATGAACATCATTTTTTAATATAGGGAAACACTTTAGGGTCCAATTCTCACTATTAACTAGTTGGACCTTAAACAAAAACTAAAAACTAAAGTGTGACCAAATATTGCAGTATTTAGTGTAAATGAATTATCTTTGCACATCATTATTATTATTTTTTTTAATTCATGTGCCCTCATAATTGTTAATCAAACTAACTTCCCCTCCCTCTTGCAACGCATTTCTTCTCTTTTATGATGACGTGTTTACTGACGGGAGGACGGGACAATCTGCCACTCACAAGAGATTGCAACAACAGAAACGGCAAAGACCCATCCATCCAATCAAATCCCGATTGACAAAATCAAGTCCCGCCCTACATTTTTTCTTGTTTGAGAAGCCATTTCACTCGGTTATACGTCACAACAGGGAGAAAAAGTGTATTGCAACTTCCATTTCATGCCAATTTAAAGGAGACATATCTTGCTTTTAAATCGTTCCTTTTTACATATAAATCATACATTTGTAGTCTATATAAAGCGGAACTGCAATGCTTGGGTCTGAATTCCTCATTATTATAGCTCCACAGGCCCCTTTTATACCCTTTTTCTGATGTACGTCTGAGAGCAACTCGTTTTGGTGCGGTCTCTTTAAATACAATTGAGACACTTCATACCCCGCCCCCTCTCCAGGTTGTAGCGGTGCCATTCGGATCAACTCCACCCTGTTCGGCCATTTTTGTAGTTTGATAGCAGAGATACGATTATCTAGCGGCACAGAAACGTTTTATTCACACGTTATTAACAAAATGTCAACAACGGAAGACTTGTCCAGCCAGCCTTACATGTTCGAGCCAGAGTCGGAGCCGGAGCGAGATGAAAATGAAGACGACGAACCTGCAGAACAACGTCTTCATATGGATGTATCGCAATGGTGTGTTACTGTATTTACACATGAAACTTTGGTCTTCCGACCTTTTACCACCGTGTCGATTTATTTTGATTAATATGTGCGAGGGAGAGAGAGCAAGACAGCGTCTAGTTTGGAGACGGTGAAGTCTTGTTTACACTTTCGCCTGGCTCCGAAGAGAGAGAGTGCACGCGCGCGCGTTGCTCGTTCTTTCAGTTAAACATGCGCCCTGTCACAAGCGCGGCAGTTCATCTACATTAGACGGTGTAATGAAGCGTGTGGGTTACTACATCCAACAACCGAACATTTTAACTTACCCTCTCGTAACTTCTGCATCCTTTAGCTTGGACTACAAAATTGCAGCGAGAAATAAAAATGGCGGATTGCTCGAAGTGGTGGGCCGGAAGTCAATGTCCTTATTTGGCAGTTCCGCTGCAAATACTGTGACGTAATAGTTCAAAAAACGTCATAGAGAACAGAAAAATCGGAACAGGTTGAAAAATATGACCAAAACAGAATATAAAGATATCAACGAAGCACCTGAAGAGAATCATTTCAACTTTTCTGTACTTCTAAACACTCCAAATATACAACAAAATGCATTTAAGGGCTAAAAAAGTGGATTTAGCATGATATGTCCCCTGCCCTTCAAATGTTCTCGTCCTCACTTGAAGAACTTTTGATGTGTTTACTTACCGGAATGCTTTCAAAGGGGGAACGGCAGTGACCTTTCCCACAGGCTTGGGGCCGATTGCAGGGGGCATCATCACCATGAGCCCCCCACCGGAGGGTTTGGGCTGTGCTCCACGAGCAGGGCTGAGCGGAAGAGGCCTATGCGGGGGTGTGGACGGAGGTCTAGACTGTTTTTCTGATACCATCTGTATGAGAAAGGAAAGAGAAGTCAATAAGAAATTGAGGAGTGCTTCGTTTAGGATTTCTGACAGGTTTTCAATACAGATAACAGGGTTTATAAGCAGAATTTATAAGATGAGATCGTGACCCACTTTGGCTCCCACAGTGATTTTGATCAAACCAAAGAATTTGAGGACCCTGAACTCTCACCAGTGGTGTACGTGTAGGGTTGAGGGGCAGAGGCTTCTTGGGAGGACTGAGTTTCTGAGGTGAGGCTACAGATTTTGGTGTGCTGGGTGAGTTGGGCGGCTTGCTGATAGGCGGAGGAGGTCGAGGTCCTTTGACGTTGCTCAGGGATGGCGACGGAGCCGGTCGGAGAGGACGGACAATATTGACTAGCTGAGTACCGTTGGAGGCTGGGTTTGGCCTCAGAGGAAGCACCTCCTTACTGGTGTGAGGTAGCTTGAGAGGAAAAAAAGAAAGTGACGGGTTAATGGTGATATGATTAGAACATTTTAATATATTAAATCGTCATTATTAAAACATAAGCCCCATCACAAAATATCAAAATGACTGCACAAATGCAATGAACTAATGTCTTGATAGAGGTCATCGGGGTCATAAAAGGCATTTTAAACATATATTGCATCTTTATAAGGCTGTTATCTCTAAATAATGCTTTATTATACTTTTCATAATAACCCTAGCAAACTTTTTTTTTTTTTAAATGAATACTTTTATTCAGCAAGGATGCATTACATTGATCAAGTGACAGTAAAAACATTTATAATGCTACTGTGTATATATATATATATATATATATATATACAGTGCCCTCCACAATTATTGAACCCCCTGGTAAATATGATCAAAATTGGCTGTAAAAAATAAATCTGCATCGATTATCCTTGTGATCTTTCATTCAAAAAATGTGCAAAATTCTAACCTTTCATTGAAGTAAAAGAATTGAAAGTGGGGGGAAATCACATTATGAAATAAATGTTTTTCTCCAAAACATGTTGGCCACAATTATTGAAACCCCTAGAATTTTTTACGAGTAAAATATCTCTGAAGTATATTCCCATTAATATTTACCTTTTTTAGTACACCAGGGTGACTAGGAACATGAAACTGTCCAGCTATGACTTCGTGTTTCACAGGAGTTTAAATATGAGGAAACACAAAGGCCAAATCCCCTTAATCATCCATCACAATGAGTAAAACCACAGAATACAGTTCTGATGCGTAGCAAAAGATTGTTGAGCATCACAAACTAGAAAGTGGCTGTAAGACAATAGCTAAAGAATTGAAAATCCCCATTTTGACCATCAGGGCAATAATTAAGAAGTTATAACCAACTAAAGATGTTATGAATCTGCCAGGAAAAGGACGTGTGTCTATACTGTCTTAATGCACGGCGAGTATGAAAGTTTGAGTGGCCAAAGACTCTCCAAGGATCACAGATGGAGAATTGCAGAGATTAGTTGAGTCTTAGGGTCAGAAAGCCTAAAAAAAAAATTATCAAACAACCCCTACATCCCCACATGTTGTTTGGGAGGGTTTAAAAAAAACCCTCCTCGCTCATCCAAAAACAAATTCCAGCAAATTTAATTGTCAGACACGACTGGATCTTCAAACAACACAGGGTTCTGTGGTCAGATGAGACTAAAACAGAGCTTTTTGGCAGCAAACACACTAGATGGGTTTGGTGAACACAAGGATAAAAAGTACCCCATGTGTACAATTTAATATACCATTGGATCTTTAATGTTGTGGGCATATTTTTCTGCTGGAGGTCCTGGACTTCTTGTTCAGATACATGGCATTGTGGATTCTATCAAATATCAACAGATAAAAAATCAAAACCTGACGCCTTCTGCTAGAAATCTTATAATGGGCCGTGGTTGGATCTTCCATCAGGACAACGATCCAAAACAAACATCAAAATCAAAACAAAAATTTGTTGTGGAGCACAAAATGAAGCTTCTGCCATGACCGTCTCAGTCCCCTGACCTGATGAGTGGGCTGAACTGAAGAGAAGAAGCACCAACATGGATCTGGGAATCTGAAGGATCTGGAGAGATTCTGTGTGGAGGAATGGTCTCTGATCTCTTGTCAGTTATTCTCCAAACTCATCAGGCATTATAGGAGAAGACTCAGAGCTGTTATCTTGGCAAAAGGAGATTGCAAAAAGTATTTAATAAAAGGGTTTCAATAATTGTGGCCAACGTGTTTTGGAGAAAAACATTTATTTCATAATGTGATTTTCCCCCCACTTTCAATTCTTTTACTTCAATGAAAGGTTAGAATTTTGCACATTTTTTGAATGAAAGATCACAAGGATAATCGATGCAGATTTATTTTTTACAGCCCATTTTGATCATATTTACCAGGGGGTTCAATAATTGTGGAGGGCACTGTATAATATATATATATATATATATATATATATATATATATACATATATTTATATATATATATATATATATATTTCACATAAATGCTATTCATCAAAGAATCCTGAAAACAAAATGTACTTCGTTTTCAACATTGATAATAATAAGTTACTTGAGCACCAAATCATCATATTAGAATGATTTCTGAAGGATCACATCACACTGAAGACTGGAGTAATGATGCTGAAAATTCATCGATTTGCCATCAAAGGAATAAATGACATTTTATATTGAAATAGAAAACAGTTCATTAAAATTGATATTTCACAATATTACTATTTTTACTGTAGCCTCAGTGAGCATAAGAGACTTCTTTTAAAAACATTAAAAAAATTCTTACTAACCCCAAACTTTTGAATGGTAGTATACAGTACATATTAATGTAATAATTCTCATTAAAGATTATAAATGAATGTGACCTCATCTATAACATGAAATTAAAGTGTCCATACCTTAAGGTTAGCATTTCTGGATGGTCCCACCACCTTCAAATGGAAAGCATGGTTTAAGTGTCCATTCTTCTCATTTTCGATGGAGTCCTCATGTCTGAGATCACATATAAAACAAACAAACAAACAAACAACAATAACAAAAAACATACAAATAGTTTATGGAAGATTTAAAGGAAATTGATTCAGAACAGTATGTATAACAAAAAATGTGTTTTCTGTTTGTTACAGCACAAGATTGACTTAATTTAAGATTTTTTTTTCAATGTACCATAATTGTATGCATGTTATATAAAAAATAGATAACATGCGTGTATGTTTCTACAGTAACATCAGAAAGCATTCAAACCCCTTGGAGAGAATTTGTCAGGACTGAATTATTTATTGCATTTGACAGTATACCAAAAGGACAAAGTGAACATGTGAATTATTATGCATGTATGAAAGAAATCTGAAATCTAATATTGGCATTAGTATTCAGGGCCGTGTGGCAGTGATGACAGCAGGAGGTGTTCTTAGGTGTGATTCTCCCAGCTTTGCACACCTGGATGCTTTCTCATATTTGTCCTTGCAGATCCCCTCAAACTTGTCAGCTTGGTTGTGAAAGGTTTGACTTTGTCCACAGTATTTCTATGGCGTCATTTTAGCTGGGATTCTCAAGGACATTATTTGTCCTAAAGCACAGTATCATCTTGGCTTTGCGCTCCAGGCCATTCTGACACTGAATGAAGAATATTTTCTCTTGATAGAGGTTGTGTGCAGGTTTTCTTCAAGGATCCCTCTATTTTTGGCTCTATTCAACCTCTGTCGTGTTGCCTGCCAATCCTAAAGCCTGTTGCTGAGAATAACTCCCTCAGCATTATGTTTCACTGCAGCTGCACTTACTGTGGCTCATGGTAGTAGTCAAATATGCTTATGGTGCTTTGTGCTGTTACGCATTCATTCTTACAAGCAGTTCTTTATCAGGTGAAATGATCAGTTCTTAAAGTAAGAATGATGACTTAATCAAAAATTACACAAGAAAATGCTTTCCAACATTGAGTATGCACAAACAATTATTCTTTCTGAATTTAGATTAGTTCCTAAAATACATAATGAACCGCAATCGTGCCTGTTCCATCATCAGCTAACACTCAGTATGCCATATTAGAAGCTTAGTAAAAGTTCGGAAGTGTTAGACCTCTGTTTTTTGTTTTTTCTTAACTGACACAGATGTGAAACAGATTTAACCATGTCCATTTAGAGCAGCATGAGAGATGGAATTTCAAGTCTTACATGAATTAACTTAAAGGGAGAGTTCACCCAAAAATAAAAATTCTGCCATCATTTATTCATCCTCATATCGTTTCAAATCATGACTTCAAATCTTTCTTCATTCTGTGGGACATTAAAGAAGATATTTTGAAGAATGTTGGTAACTAAACAGTTTTGGTGACCACTGACATACAGGTTTGGAACAACATGAGGGTGAGTAAATGATGTCAGAATTTTCTAAACTAACCCTTTATGTGCAAAATCTTGCTTAACTGACAACTTTTTTTTATTTTTTTATTTTTTTACTGGCAATGAGAGAGTCCAGAGTGAATTTATTGGAACTGAGAAAGTTCAGATGAGCAGAAAGTGCTGGGAATCGCTCCGTGCCAAGCAAAACCACTGACTAGAAGAAAGCATAATACTGCACCTAATGTGAATAACTCTGTTTTTAACGACTGGTAAGGGGAAAATTCAGAGTGAAGTATCCTCAGTTATCTCACTACAGCAAATGTGAAGAGAGATCACATAATTAGATTTCAAAGGATGCTGACAGCTGAACTAATCACAGATTTTTAGCTGGCTGAGATGAAAGACAGGGTTCTAGCACTGCCTCTGTAAAGCAGCTACTGTTATAAGCAGGTCACAAAACAATAGTTTGAAAGCATTGAAACATAGACTGGTAGTGTTTGAAATCGATTTAAAAAAAAGAAAGAAAAAGAAAAAGAAAACAAAAACTTGGCTATAGATAAGGGCAGGGAGAACCATTGAGGAAATATTATATAAGGGGCCAGATATTATTCTTAATTGTGTGAATGAATAGAAGGGGTTCTTGTCTTCAATAGAGCAGAAATACATGACCACCGTATTCAGAAAAAGAAAAATATATATACATAAAGCAAGAAATTCTCTTCAAAGTGGATTTGGCAGCTTGGTTTGAGAGAAGAAATGCGTTACGGATCAAAGAAAGATTGACCAATTCACCTTTTTTTCCCAAATGTATCATCTAACAAGTCAGTGGTATGAGCAGCTTCTTGAACAGAGGAATTTAGATATTGGATATAGGAATGATGAGGACATTCTTGAAAAACCAATACCTGCTGAAGAAATATGGCTTCTATTATAATGGCATTAATCTCCTGAAGAGTGGCAAAGCCTCGGGAATGGATGGTTTTCCAACTGAATTTTGAACTGCAGTTCCAGAAAAGAAGTCCAATCACAAAAGCCATGACATCTATATTGCTTAAAAAGAAGATTTCCAAAAGTATGATTTCTATCAGAGAGGACGTAAAGTGTTTTGATCCCATTTTCTATCAACCTTAGCTTGAGAGCCCATTTATACTGACCCCAAAGTAAAGGCTAAGTACATTCCATAGAATTTTTTTTATTTTCTACTATGTTCTAATTTTGTAGTTAAAATCAATGTGTTCATTCTAAATATTCTTTTAAATGTCTATTTCTGTCATCCAAATTGAGTAGCGTATGATTTTTTTCTTCACTTATTTGGGCATAACATCAATAGCTGATCTAAAAAAAGCAATTCAAGTCTTGCTTCAATCAAAGCAAAACATGATTTAAATGTCTCCAGAGTCTACTCACCTGAAGTGAGTTATTCATCTGAAAATTTTGATATTAGATATTAGAACAGCCACACAATCAAGTGGAGGCAGTTTTTTTATCCGAGAGAAATATCCTTGAATAAGATGAATGAGCTTGAAGAAAGAATTTAAGAATTTTTTTTTTTATCACTTTTATTTCTAGGAATTGAATAAATAAAAACTCTAGAAATCAGTCACTCCACAAATCTGCACGAAGAATTACTTAGCATGCCACAGGTGGTACTAGTCAATGCCATCGAAATTGCTCACTTCGGTTCAGTTATTCTCTCACTCACAGCGTGAATTCAATGGGTCCCTCCTGGAACCAAATACCCAATTTACCTAAACAGCCAGTTGCAGGATGAATGGCTCAAAACTTCTTCCATCTGATGACACCGAAGGCCACCTCTAGCAACCTTGAATGACCAGGCATGTTTTTTATGGATGCAATTTCAAAGAACTGAGTTCTTTTAAAACTTCAAAGACATTTTTGGAGGTTTTTCTCTGCTGTGCGGTACAAACACAAACAGGTTTATCTTTCTAAAATCATGTCCAATCAAATTAATTTGTATAATGGGACTAAATTCTAAGATGATCAAAAGAAATAGTACAGATTGAGCTTGATACAGGGTCTGAGTACTTACTGTATAAAAATATATATTTTTTAGCTTTCTGCTATTAATCCATTTTAACTTCTATGAACCCATTTTGTAATTACACTGTATAAGTGTGTGTGTGTGTGTGTGTGTGTGTGTGTGTGTGTGTGTGTGTGTGTGTGTGTGTGTGTGTTTCAACAGTAATACCTGCTGGCTTTGCTCTTCTCTCTCTGTGTTCTCCACTTGTGGTAGTAGGAGCTTTTTATCCTGATGCAGTAGAAGGCAATAAGTACAGCAGGAATAAGCACTAGAAAAGCAAAGAGCAGCCCAACAACCAATCCCATCTGACCTGAGGACAGATATAGAACATACAACGACTGTTAGACAATGGTCAACAGCAAACACAATGAGAAGTGCCTGCCAAATATCTGCCACTCTGAATAATAGATCTGGTGTGCACTGCATTCACTCTACTATAATAATTTCTATGGCTATGTCCAGAATAGCAAACTACCATACTACTGTCTCTACTATACTACTTTAAAGCAGCATCTAGCATATGAATAGAATAACCAACTGGCTTACTGCATTTCTAAAATGTGCAGCACACAACCAGTAAATTCTCTCTTCAGCAATGCAATGCAATTTGACGTTCCATTTTCAGTGTGACTCATGAACATGAAGGATTATTAGCTGTGATTTTAAATTTTTACTTTACTTATTATGTTACCAGATTGCCAAAAAGTAAGCCATTTATACACATATTTAAATGCAAAAGTAAGATTTTTGAAAGAAGTCTCTCATACTGTCCAAGGCTGCATTTATTTGATCAAAAATACAGTAAAACAGAATTTTTTAAAAATATTATTACAATTTAAAATAGCTGTTTTCTATTTAAATATACAGTATCTTACAGTATCTTAAAGTCCCCCATTAAAGCTTTTAATGTTGTTTATTTGTCTATGTGGTGTTTTTTCTCCTTAAAACTGCAGCGAACCAAAGACAGTTTAAAAAAAAAAAGGTTTGAAATCGCTGGTGTTTCTGATGTCACAAACTACCTTTTAACCAATCACGTCAATGTGTGATCGTCAACGAGTCGATCTCTGAACTGGTGTGAGTGAGTGAGTGGTGGCGGGGCTAATTTGCATATCCATAGAACTGCGTATACTAAATGAGACAAGGGTGTAGTAGAGTTATAAATTAAATATAGATGGATCTTTATAAAGTTACAAAAGTTATTCAGTCAAAGGCAGTGAGTGGCTTCTTCGTCCTTAGTTGTTTAGTTAACATTAAAACACAGCAGCAGGTTCATTAGGCTGCGGCCCCTTTAAGACCGAATGCATGGATCAATATACTGTTACACAAATTACTCAACTGTCTATGTTCATTTAAGATTTAACCAACTATGTTTACTAGGATACTCGCCAAGACAGGCGTTTTTACATCATTTTGTGTGAATTTGTTTATTCAAGCGCAAGACGTGAAAGAATTCAATTCAGCATTCAAATTCGACAAGGTTGTCTGGGCGTGCGCTTTGGATGTTTGTGTTAATAAAACTTGTTGACCAGCAAACATCCTATTATAATGTTGGGAACCCCTCGTTATACATAAATCACGTATCCATTCAAGTTTTACTTGCATATAAGATTTAGTTTTAATCCAAATGCCTGTGTGATGAGTGAACGATCAGCGAAGATGCAACCAAGCACATGCAACAGAAGTGCACTCCCTCCTTCTCTCTCTCTCTCTTTCTTTCTTTAGCTTCAGTTAACTTTAATAATACATGCCTCATTTTACTTTCTTTGCCATTGCCATATTCGACCGTCTGTGCCGCTGTGCGCTCAATCCACTGCGTGTTTTACGCTTATCAGCTCGCACACCACAGCTATATAGGCGTTACTATATTTTGTTTATTATTCCACTAATAAGATACATTTACTTTATAGACAGTCTATAAGTTCATTTAGTTTTAATGGCCCCAAACTTTTGAACGGTAGCGGGTTAAGTGACAGCATTATTGAAATATTTAGCATATTTCATACTGTTTCAAATCCTTTTTTTAAAAAGAAGAGCAGGAAGTGTAGCAGATACAGTCATATATTAAATGAAATGAGTAATGCATTCAGAAATTCTTAAAAGCTCTTGAAATGTTTCAACACAGCAAAGATATCATTGTCCTAAGTTCTGTGAAGAAAAGCTGAACGGTAGAGATTAATGGTCATGGTGACATCTGATAAGAGGTGTGAGGAAGAAAGGGAAAGTGAGAAAGAGGGAGAAAGCACCCGACTGATACAATCTCAGATAAATCTATCTATGAGATGGATTAAAGAATAGAAGAGAAATAAGGAGAGGCCCATGTGCACTGAAAGCTGAAGGTGAACTCACTGTCATACTGCACAGGTCCACTGTCCACACTTCCCCCGAGTCCTGGTTTCTCACAGAAGGGGGGAGCCCATCCACGGTTACAGTGGCAGTTCCCATTGCTGTTACACAACTGCATGCAAAACAAAATGACACAGGAATTAGGGCAAATGGGAATTTCTATCTGGAAGGTTTGGGTGTAACTTTGCCATGCCTTTTTTAAGGTAAAGTGTGTCGTTTCTGCGACACTAGTGGCACCAAGCGGAATTTAAAAAATAAAGCATATTTTCAAACTACCTCGCAAACACCCATTTCGTACGTCATGCCTCCCACAACAAAAAAATCTCAAACCGCTCTCACGGGTGAAGTGAAGGATGTCTCAACGGGTAAAGTTAGGCTACTTCTAAAGGTCAGACGTATTAGGAATACTAATATAGACTGTCTAGACTCTAGAGCGAACACGTCTTATACTGTTATAAGACGACTGTCTTATAACAAACCCATATAACATACTGTATCAGCACCAGGCTGTCATGTTCTGTTTTCATGGACTCTTAGTTTGTATCACATTGTTTTCCAGTGTTTTGTTCCTGTTTCCTATGTAACTGCTGTTTATTTGTTGTCATGGTGACTAATTATGTTGCACACCTGGTTCTGGTTAAGTTTGTCATTAAGTCCTGTGTATTTAAAGAGGTCATGGCATGTTTTTTTTTTTTATATGTTCCTTGATGTTCACTTACATTAAGGAACCGTATGTAAGATTGTGGCCAAAACTGGTACTGCAATCACTTTCAAATTACTGTAGAGCAGTGTATCCCCTCCCCCTCCCCCCTGACTCGAGGTTGCCAGCAATGTTGTTTTCGTCAACGATGACGATAACGAAATTATTTCGTTGACGCACCTTTTTTTTATGACGATAACGCAACGATGACTAGCTAAAAATGGCTCTAAGGTGACTAAAACATGACGAGACGTTTTCGAGTTTTCGTTGACGAGACGAGACGAGACGGAACGAAAATGATTATAAGTCTGACGTTCACAATGCATGTCATTTCTTCCTATTTTGCGTGAAATCTGTCTGTTTTGAGCTAAAAAAGTATTTTTTTTGTTTTGGGTACGCCCACCACCCGGCTGCCGCCATGCCGCGCACCAGATTCCACCAGTGTTGCCAACTTAGCGCCTTTGTCGCTATTTTTAGCAACTTTTCAGACCCCTTTAGCGAAATTTTTTCAAAAAAGCGACTAGCGACAAATCTAGCTACTTTTTGAACAAACCTCGGTAACCTCAAAATGTTGCCAGCACAGTCCTGCGAGCGCGAGGTTTGCTTTCTCCTTGCCGTCACAGACCTCTCTCTGCGTCTACCCCGTTCAGTGAATGGCTGAGAGAGGATCAGCGCAGCTAACAGACGTGAATGAGCAGTGTTGTTTCCACGGACTTATCACTTATCTTTTGTTTTATATTTAAAGAATTTAGTTTGACCATTTTATTTTATTGTGCTTATCTTGTAATACTCACTATCTAGTGCTTTAGTTCACCCAGTTCCCGAACTCTCTCAATTCAGATAATTTTACACATATAAAAAATAGTCATTCAATAGCTACTCGTTCTATTGTCTGACAAAAAAAAAATATAGTAAAAGAGAACAGCTTTATTGGACATTCGGCTATATTATATTATATTATATTATATTATATTATATTATATTATATTATATTATATTATATTATATTATATTATATTAAAATACAGTATGTGAGCATGATTTTAATGAGAAAAAACATTAGGCAGGCAGAGCGCAAGTACGCCGCGATGAGGTCATGAATATGCTAATTGACGTATGACGTCATCTAGCTACATTTAGCGACTTTTAGGGGAGGCGTTAGCTACTTTCCTTTGAAAATAGTTGGCAACACTGGATTCCACACAACAACAACACACCTGCGGCTGCGGCTAGTCACTCGCCACACATCTTCGATATGAGGCGCCGGACTGGAGAAAAGCGAAACGAACTGCGCGAGCGAGCGACAGTGCGCGAGAGAGACCGAGTGTGTCTGCGCGCGAGAGAGACCGAGTGTGTCCGAGCATTAGTTTAGTAGGCTAATTGGTACAAAGTAATATATCATTATTATATAACTTAGATTATAACATCACTTATAACATAAATGATTATTTAACTAATTATATAATAAAGCCACAATTGCCAAAGTAAGAATGTTTTTATTCCTGGCTTTTTTGGAGTAAAACAGTGATGGAATTCCACTGTTACCACTTTATCTGTGTGTAATGTTGTAGTAGCTCAAATTGAATTGAGTTACAACACTTGAATTGCAACACTTGCTACAACCTGTCAAACCTAAGCCCATTTCCAATACTTTTTAACCTAAATTAATTTGTTAAAGACTACTTTTTTTTTTTTACTAAAATTGACTAAAACTTGACTAAAACCTTTTTGTGTTTTCGTCGACTAAAACTTGACTAAAACTATCAAGTTTATAAGTGACTAAAATGTGACTAAAACTAAAAAGCATTTTCGTCCAAAAGACTAAGACTAAGACTAAAACTAAAAGGGCTGCCAAAAACAACACTGGTTGCCAGATAGGCTGGCATTTTTTATCCGACACGTTTGTAGCTGCAGCTGTGGTAACTAGAGCAGAGCTGGCAACCCGGATGCCGAAACACTACTGACTTCGTGATTGGTAGATAGGTGGAGGGTGGAGCATCAGGCCAAAACACAAGATGACAACATCAACATCAGTTGAGGGCTGCAACTTCACTTTTAAATGACAATATCCTGGCCGGACTACTGTTGTCAGTGATATAAGTTTTTGAAATCAACATGATTGCTTAATGTCTAGTGACATATCAGGTCCATTTTATGATTAATTGAAATACATTTCTTGCATACGGTTCCTTTAATTGAAAAAATTCACCTTCATTCTGACCCTCTATCTGAAATGATCCATTTTAAGGGGCATCTGCTTTAAGGCTTGTCACTAAACGGCCACTGTTATGATTGGCCAACGTCAATGCATAGGAAACAGTATCAACGCCCGAACCCACTATTGCAATGTTTTGATAATGTTTTGAAAACATTATCCATATAAAAGTGTAATTTGCAGACAAAGCATTATGAAATTGTCTACTTCCGATTTGCGATGTAGCTGCTGTCAGATCCAACCTTCACCTGCCTTGCCTGATGTAACACAAGCGCATTTTTGACATGATGTTCTACAACTGTTTGAGGCTGTCTACCCTGGATACATTAAAGTAAACATTCTAAACTGGTGCATTTGTCTTTATGAACGGGTGCATGATAATGTTGTATTGAAGCGCCCACTGTACCACGCAGCATCGCAATACCACATTCGCTTTGACGTGATCATTGACTTGTTGTCTAAATGCAGCAAATTTTGGCTCACACTGCTGTAACCAATGCTGACTATCTGGGTCTCATGTAACCCATCAGACATGGTCCCACTCCGGCTAAACACCCTCTGGCTCCACATAAAGTAGCCACGACCCAAACTCTCGCTATAGGTTCAGCTGGAAAGAGACTGATGGATCTGAGTGGACCACTCTCAATGTTTTGATGGTGCCTGGGGGGCTTAATGTTTACACTTTTGGGGGAGATAAACACAGAAAATTGCAAACTAATAGTAGTCAATGAACAATAAACTGGGTTAAGAGAATGTATTTTAACATAAACAATCTTACATACTTCACTTTTAAAGGAATAGTTCATCCTACATAAATGGAAATCCTTTTATCATTCACTTGCCTTCATGTCTAAACCTTATGACTTTACACAAGGATGAAAACAAGGATGCCCAGGTTACTCTTTTATAAAATCCTGTCAATTACAATCCACCCATTTTTGAGTGAGCTACACACCACTAACAACTGTTCACAATAGTTTGGTCTTAATATATATTTGTAAGTTTGTAATAAACTTCAGTAAGTTTTAGATGTTTTAATCATATGCTGCCATTTACCTATCCTCACTTTTATTTCTGCAATTGCAGGGATCGTTTTTTGTCACGTCTTTTAAGAGTATAGGGCAAATAGAGAATATACCGCCTTTCATCTTAATGGAATTTCTTTTAACATAGAATATTTTACACGCTTCAATCTAACCCAGAGGCAAGACAGGAACAGTGGAAAGGAAAGAAAATGTGCTGTGTGCAAATACCAAGATCACTCACTTTATTCTCCATCCACACTTCCCTAAACCATACAATCAATATGAATCAAATGATAATGCAAATGAATAATAAAAAAGCACTTTCTGAATCTCTAATCTCCCCTCAAAGACCTGTTGTATTTGGCTGCCCTTTTGAAAAGCGACTGGGTAAATAAGCAAGAAATAAAAGAAAAGCTGACAAAAGAGAGAGACAGAGGATTAAGAAAGACAGAATTTGAGTTTATACGGCTTGAAGGCTGTTTAAGACTATTTGACCAGAAAATACACAAATCAAATGCTATAGCTCAGCTAATATAAGAAAAGCGTTGGTTTTTTATTAGAGGCAGTATGTGTCAGGATATGAGCGACCCAGAGGGCGGTTTAAAGGATTTAGAAGTGTGAAATCCACAATGAGTCAGTCTGGGTTAAAGAGGAAATCAGAGTGAGAAGGAATACTAAGACAGCTTTTATTTAGCCATAATTTAGGACAAATATTTGTATGATTCATTAAAAAAAATTTGCTAGCATCAAATGTTAAATAATAAATATTGTTACACTGCAAAAAAAGTCTTTTTAGTACAAACTTTCTAGTACAAATATCTAACCATGCTCAAAACAAGATAAGCAAATGAAGCAAAATTGACAAAAAAAGACTGTTTTTCTATGTTTTTCTAAGTATATTGTATATTTCTAATATACATTATCTTTAATTTTTTTATTCCATTTGCAACATATTATTATTTTAGACATAAACTGAAGATGTACTAGATTTTTTTATGTATTCTTAAAACAAGAAAAAGATGTATAAATATCTAAACATAGAAAATATATTCTCTGAATCAAGTCTTGTGCAATTTCAACGTTGTACATGAAAAACTGTGTCCATTTACATTATCTACGCTGAACCCGAGATGTACATTGATGATTTAGTGTAGGTCATCATCAGGCTCACACAGAATTCGGTAGAAAGAACTATATATGATCCCTTACCCCATGCCCATGGCAACGGGCGATGCAGGTTTCTAACTCAGTGAAAGAGGCATTTTGACATCTGCGATCTTTGCACACCTGAAAGCAAGTAAAAATAGGATACACGACCCTTCAATGCAAAACATAAAATACATGCTTTTGTTAACAAATTAAGTGGAGACACAAATGGCCATTTAATAGTATAGATTTTGTTTAATAAATTGCTCAGTTAAATATTAAATATACAGCTTAACATTTTTTTTTTTTTTACTTGCCTTGCCCTTTTCACACTTGGTGCCTGTCATGACCAGTCCCGGGTCAGGAAGATCGCCCTGTCCATCTTGGGTGCTGTACACATAGGTGCCCCGGCACTTTACCTCAATGCCGTCTGTATGGATGGTGGTGTCTATGGACACAGCATTCGTGCCCTTTGGTTTCTTGGCAGCACTGTGGCACTGTATCTTACCGCATTTGGCATCACTGTTGGGAGATTTTATATGCGAGATATCGTGAGAGATCACTACAGTAGGTATCTTTGCTCACAGCCATTTCAGCATAAATTCAGCCATGGGAAATTAGATAATAGTATGATAAAAAAAATCTCATCTTAACATCATATTGTTATGTTATGAGAATGATGAATAATCAGAAAAAAAGTCTTGTTTGAAAAAGTTTGTAAAAGTTCATAACTGCTGAGTCTGCAGTGCTTTAGTGTAGCCCAAATTGCTATAAAAAAAAAAAAAAGAAGCATATTCCACTTCACTTCAGGTCAGTAAGTTCTTTGAAAGAAACCATATATTTCTTATATGGCTGGTCGAAAAACTGAAATAGCACTTCACCTTTTCTCACACTTCATGTAGTTGCCATGACTGTCCTTGCCGCAGTTTCCAAAGGCATTGCCCGCAGCGTTCACATCCTGAAAACAGGCGTCATGCGCCGGCTGCGCACCTGGACAAATTTAGTTAAACTTACGTTACCTTGGAGAAATGTCAATTACATTCAGGGACTCAAACAGACCCATAGTGAGAACATGGGTTGGCTGGCTTCATGCCACTAGCTAATATTTGATTAGTGATAATATTATTAGATTCAAGATTAAGTTTTGGATTTCAAGTGATCAAAAGTTTTTATGATACATTCTACAATGCACCATGTACAAATAATCCAATAAAACAATAACTGCTCAATTAGAAATTGTGAATATGATAATATCTGTTAGACGCAGTGAACATCAAACATGTCAACAACCCCTCGCCCCACAAACGACAAAGTACATCTGCTGTGATGTGTGTTAGTTTGACAGCCAAAGAGCCTGACTGGACATGAGCCCAGAACACACTGGAGGTGTATAGCCAAATGCCATGAGCTCTCACTAAATAATCAACATCAAGCAGTATTTGATCACTGATGCTGACTAAAGACTGAAAGGGCCAGTTGGGATTCAAAAACTTTGTTCTTATTTTAACATTGTTGTTAACATATTTCCATGTTTTTATACCAAAATCTAACAACAATCTTAGTGTAGACTAAGCCAGAACGCGCGCACACTTCACACACCAGGAAACGCGCGCGCCCTCAGATCACTTGGACGTGGTTGTGTACAAGAGGTAAAAACGATATAAATACTGTTCGTTTTCTCACACAAACCGCTCGTTTCGTGTCTTAGGCCATCAATGTGTACTTACGATGGGGAATTGTTTAATTTGGACGATGGGGAATTGTTTAATTTGGACTCTGTGCATGCTCTTTGAGACAGTGACCATAGACCTGCATTATATGACTGACAGACAAGAACGGTTTGACCTAAAAATATCAAAATTGAAACTACTGCGGAAACAAAGACACCTACATCTTGGATGCCCTTGAGGTAAGCTAAAACATACCAACATTTAATTTCAAAGTGAACTATCCCTTTAACCCATGTCTTTTTTTACTTTTGTAGCTGAACAGTCTTTTCTTTTTTGCAGGTTTATCCATATTTGGAGTTTAATCTGTATTTCCTCATGCCAAATCGAAGTGTCACACATTGCCCTATTTTTGTTATTTGTAAATTTTTTGTAGAGGAATTGGTGCATTTACTTAACGTATACTGATGCGTGTGAGAGGGGGCTGTGATTGAATGACGACAGGTGTCTGTGATCATTCTCAAGTGTCGTGATTGACAGCTGCTATTGCTGTTGTATCAGTCATTGGTTAGATCAGTGTAGCAGTCAATAAACAGGACAAGGGAGGTCATGTATGGGACAAATCAATTAGCCCCAATTTAAGGGACGTCCCAGCTAATATGGGACAGTTGGCAACCTTACGTCATTTGACAAGCGATTGTTCCTGAAACGCAGTGGAAAAGCCAGTATAGACGAGGATCGTTTTCATTCTAAAACGTCGTTTTAAAACGAAAACGCACTAGTGTAAACAGGTCCTTAATTTGAACTGATTCATCCCTTGAAAACATAACTCTTGAAATGCTACAAATAAAATGTCCTTGCAAACTAAAGGCACTCTCAGCCAGCATAAATCTTACCGTAACCCCACAGCTGCAGGCATTGCTGTTCATGGGTCAGACACATGCCATTATAGCAGTAGGCATGACCATGCTGACATGATGACCCGTCCAGGATGTAAACGTTAGAGGGGCAGTAGGGCGAACCTCCCGTGCAATATTCCGGCAGATCACAGGCTCCGGCTGGTCCGCGGCACATGGTGCCGGCCTGCTTCAACTGTGGGCAGAGTGCATGATAAGGAGACTGAGGACTTTGATGAAAGTAAAAGAGAGCAGGTGGTGTGCAAAGTACAGAAAAAAAGTAGATATAAAACTGTGGCAGCTGGTACATCTCAGGAAGAGGAAACACAGTCAAGGCCTAAATCCTTCACTAGAAACTATTCTGAACAAAAAGTAATAAATAAATAAATCTGTCCCTGGCCAATCTATACCTTGCCTCCTTAGAACAATTAATATTTTCTCTAAGCTTTCAGGTTATAGGGTGAATTTGTCTCAATCACTTTGCACTTACTGTCTGCACTTTTACTGCAGTTTTTCATCCTGGCACGTTTCAATGTCGTTTCAATACATACACGTATATTGCTTGCCAAAATGTAATTTCTTCAGAATATACAGCTAATTTGCTAAGGCGTCAATTGAGAAAGATGCTTTTTGTTGCCAGATGGTGGTTCTGACCTCTACCAGCAGGGGTTAATAGGGCCAGGCTAACCCGCTAAACCTTGAACACTTGTATGAAACGCATTAAGTGAAAGTCAGACCAGAGATGGAGTGAGAGAAGGAAGCAGTGGGAGATAAATAAATAAATAAATAGATAGATAAATAGACAGATAATAGTTGGGCACCTTGCAGTCCTCACAGCAGACCCCGTGGGCACACTGTGCATCTACCTTCAAAGTGCAATTGCTGGGGTTGCAGCAATCATTGGTGCACTCCTGTGGGAGATAGAAAACAGATAGAAAAGGCTACCCAAGCAAATCAACATATGGCTCTCAACTTACATTGTCAACCACTTGGGGCAAGTTGTGAAAACACACTCTGAATATACTGTATATATATATATATATGACACTGATATATACAGCGTGGAGGCGTCTGACGGACAATAATTATACCGTACAGCTGAAAATGAATAGAGGAAGGGGAGGAAGTGTGTGTGGTGTTTTTAGGGTGTTCAATGAAGAGGAAACGGTCACAACACACACACACACACACACCACGTTTTTAGACCCTGTTTGCATATCATTTCTCAGTCACATAAAAGCACACACATCAACCTCTATTCTGCTTGATATGGTTTCAGAGCATCAAGTGCGACTGACAGCTATGATTATCACACTATAAATAAATAAATGGTGTGATTCGGTGACTATAATGAAAAAAAGACATACATGATAGGCCTGTACTGTCAAATATATTTTTATGTATTCATGGAAGTAGAGAGGGCTAGCAGATTATAGTTTGGATTTAAACGGTTAGAACAAAGGTGTACGATAACAGCTCTCAGTTTAGTGCCTCAAACTAGCTTTTTCTGTGGGGTGAAAGTATTGTTTCACTGAATGTAGTATTGGCAGCAGGTAAAATTCAGAACAGTAGTCCAGGTGTTTATGTATTGACTAAGAGTTATAGACGCTACCTCAGTCTACCTACACCAGATGGCAAATCATCCAGCCATTATATGCGCACTGACAGCCTGTCAAACATGGCTTTGCAACAAGGTGGAATGCTCCTCTTTCTCTCTCTACACGGTGAACATTATTTCACCATGTACAACATGTTCCTGGATCATCAGCTTTGTTGTTCCTGGAACAACATTCCAATCCACCAATCAGATTTTGAGGGCCAAGTTTAGTTTGTCAAAATCAAGGTGACCCTCTCTACACATGACATGCGAGCAAACATAAAAACGTTATACGCTTTCATCTGTTACTCTTTGTTACGGCACAATTTTTCCGCTGTAGTTTTGCTAACATCTAAGTGTCTACCTACTATGTGGTAAAATAAAACTTTTTCTGGTTAAGCTTTCATTATAAAATAATACATTGTATACTAAGCATTCCATGAATAAATAATACATGCATAAAAATAGACATAATTAAAGTTAATCCATATTAACTATCACATTTTTTTTTATTACATGTATTTCATACCCTCTTCCTTAAATTTGTATGTATTACATGTATTTCATACCCTCATCCTTCAATATTCTCTAAATCAATAAGTCATTCCATTCAATAATTAATTTAGGCACAAATCACCTCTGGTTCTCCACAGTCACACTCCTCCCCTTCCTCTACAAAGCCGTTTCCACACCTCTTGCCCCCGACCAGATCCTTCATGTTGGGCATGTTGAACAAGCACATTCCTCCACCCTTCTGGAAATAGTTGTCCAAGTCTTTTTTGCTACAGCGGCTGAAAACTTTTGGAAACGGGTGCCTGCAGACCATTTTAGAAAGGGATATATATCATTTTTGAGCATACAAATGTTTGAAAACAAAAGGTGCACTAATGAAAATAAGCAGGAAAACTTCCGATGTACATAAACAACAATCAGCCATAGACGTTGAGGTCAGTGCAGTTCATTAATATTGGTAATGAATCAAGTAACAGGATTAGAATGAAAGGTTTTGATTTAAAGTGGAGAGATAAGTAGTGAGGTTTTCCAAAATCTTTTTCAATTTTATGCCTTGGACAAGTAAAAAACCCTTTCCTCCTCTAAGTAATCTCCGCTGATCTTTTTTTCTTACCTTTCCTACTGCAGGGGCATGAGAACCAGTGGGCAAACAATTTACTCTACTGAAACTACTATCCTTGCCACGAGTGATGTGCTTATGTCAGCCAGTTTTGATCTCATACTAGCATTATCTTCTTCTTTTTTTTTTCTTTTTTTTTAAAGTTATTTTAGGCTTTTTTCTGGTTTAAGTCTTACTTAGCTCTTACCCAGTGAGCTGGAAACTGCTGTACCTTCAACATTGGGATTCCACAGGGCTCAGTGCTTGGGCCCCTTGCTGTTCTCTATTTATACAAGATCTCTCAGAACATTTCTCCAATTGCATTGCACCACTGATGTGCTGACAATATCTTGTACCCTCCTGTCTCTACAGTGGCTTGCGAAAGTATTCAAACCACTTCATTTTTTTTCCCCACACCTTTTTTGTTACTGCCTTATGTTAAACTGCTTTAAATAAAAACAAATTCACATTAATCTGCACTCCATAATGACAAAGCAAAAAACTGATTTGTGATAACTTTGTAAATTTCTTATAAATAAAAAACTGAAATAATTACATTGCATAAGTATTCCTAGTCTTTTCGAGGACAGTTGAAATCTAGCTCCGGAGAATTTCAATTTCACTTGTAGATGTTACTACACTTAGGAGTTACACACAGGAGTTAACCTGTGGCAAATTCAATTGAATGGGTATTATTTGGAAATGCACACACCTTTCAATAAAAGCACAGCTGAAAATGAATATCAGAAAAAAAAAAAAAATAGGTCAAAGGAAATGCCTGTAGAGCTCAGAGTCAGGATTGTATCAAGGCACATATCTGAGGAAGACTACCATAAATTCTGCAGTATTGAAGGTTCCCAGAAGCATGTAGCCTTCATAATCCTTAATGGAAGAAGTTTGGAACAACCAGTTATTCTGTAATTCCTAGAGCTGGCCTCCTGTTCAAACTGAGCAATGGATGGAGAAGGGCCTTGGTTAGAGTGGTGATCAAGAAGTTGATGGTCTCTCTGGTTGAGTTCCATGATCATATATGGAAATGGGAGAAATTTACAAAAGGACAAAGAGTATGGTGGCAGCAAAATATAGAGTTAGCCTTAATGAAAATCTAGTCAAGAGTATTCAGAACCTCGGACTGGGCAGAATGTTTACCTTTCAACAGGACAATGACCCTATAAGCACACAGCTAAGACAATGCAAGAGTGGCTTTTGGACAACTCTGTGAATGTCCTTGAGTGGCCCTGCCAGAGCCTGGGCTTGAACCCAATAGAACATCTCTGGAGAAACCTAAAAATGTCTGTCCACCGACAGTCCCTATCCAACCTGACAGAGCATAGGATCTGAGGAAAAGGATGGCAGAAAATCTCCAAATGCAAATGTGCTAAGCTTGTTGTCACATCATACCCAAAAAGTAAAAGTTATTTGACTAAATACTGAGTTTACGGTTTGAAAACTTATACAATGCACTTATTTTTTAGCAAAATTGTCACAGAACTGTTTTGTTTTTTTGTTTTTTTTATCTATCATCTAAATAATTTTTTATAGTCTTTATCACAGAAAGGGTGAAAATTGCTATCATGCAATGTCATCACAGATGGCGCCATATCAAACTTGATGCACATAGTATCTTGTTTACTTTCTAATTTCTTAGGTATCACACAAAAAAGGTTTCCAAGCAGATTTTCTAAAAGCCAGTGTAGCTGAAGTTATACCAGCAAGCCAAACGAGCCACACAACATTGCAACTGTGATTTCTAGTTTTAGTTTTATATATATATATATATATATATATATATACATACATACTGTATATATATATTCAAATGTAATTTTATCCTGTGTCGCAAAGCTGATTTTTCAGCAGCCATTACTCTAATCTTCAGTTTTTACTATAGTCTATTTATTGGCATGAGTATATATATATATATATTAAAATGTAATTTGAAAATGTAATTTCCATCATACACTTTTTTTTCAGGATAAATAGAAATTTCAAAAAGATTTTAAATAGAGAATAAAAAAAATGAATGTCTTAACTTTTCGATGGTAGTATACATCAGACGGTCAGTGAGGCATAAAGGCGTGAAATCTGAAGTGGGGACTAATATTGCTGGACTCATCTTTAGAGACTCATCATTAGCAACTAAGTATGTACTTGTACAGTAGCATCTTGTCTATGTATTAGTTCAGTAGTGGCACAATTAGAAGTTAAAATTATTTGCAAGAGCTCCAGGGTTCTTTGTGTAATTAGCATGTTTTCTGTGTTTCAATACCATGATTTGTGATCTGCATTATAGGTTATTTATAAAAGGAAGCATCTGCTAAAGGCATCAATGTAATGCAAATGTATAAGAGTTTCAGTCTTTACCCGGTAGCTGCCGCCATAACACATCCGCCCTGATCAGCAGTGGCTTCCACGCAACAGCCCTCATGGTCGTGGCTCATGCCAAAGTTATGGCCGATCTCATGTGCCATGGTGGCAGCCGCCCCAATGGGTAATTCAGAATGGTCCTGGAAGAAAAGATAATTTCATCTACCAGCTATAACAAACATCACAATAAATGAAGTAGCAGTTCAAGCACTGGTTTAAGAGTCTATCTAAAATGATGAATTCATATACAGGATTAGAGTATTTGCCATTCTCACTGCCATGCAATAGATTAATTGTATTTTATGCTTTAAATTGGACATAAAGGCTATTTGTAGCCCACAGGCTTCCATCGTTGCTGTGCCACAGTAGGTAAATGGCAGTAGAAGCCCAGAGGACATCACTGATCTCAAAAGACATCTTTGTTATGTTACAATGATGCCATAAATTGTAAAGAATGTTGTTTTTTTGACCTGCAGGTGGTAATTTAAGTACCTTGGCTAAGGGCAAACAGAATAGCCTTTCTTTTATCTTCATACCGTGACACAAACAGAAATGCACACACAGTCACACATATTTCTAGAAAAAGCAGGGACAAAGAGATCTCTCTGCAAAGGGTATGCAGTGTTGATTTTTTATAGACGCCACTGATAATATCTCCACCATTACATGAAGGGTGAAATATGACACGTAGTTGTATTACAAATTATTTTCTATATCCAATTTTTTTCCCAGGAACCACACTGTCCTTGTCATACTGGTTAAAAAATTTTTTGGAGGAACATGCAGGAGCCCGTTTAAGATAAGGGATGCTTTCTCAAACCTGGCGACAAAGCGGGAGTGGGTTGGGTATGGGTATGCCTTATCCCAACACAGCGCTTGCAAGTTCATCACTTGGTCCCTAAAAGAGGCAGTGGGATCTTTGGGCATATAGCCCAGCTGGGGTCTCAGGATTACATCAGAATATACCAGAGCAAAGTCTAGGCACGTTTCGCTGACAGAATACGCCTGCAGGTTCTCAACCCTGTTGATGGAAGTGAGCATGGTCAGGAGGGCTGGCTTTAATGAGAGGGTATTTAACCCAACTGACTCTTGGGGCTCAACAGGGAGTCTACAGAAAGGTCCCAGGAGGGAATAAGGTGTTGAAACCTGGATTTTTACAAAGGTCTATGACCCATGCAATGACCAGGCTTAAGGGGAGACACCCCAGGTGAATAGAAAGAAAGAAAAAAACTAACAGATATCAGCATGAAACTTCCCCAGTTGATTACTTACAAGTTTTTTGAATATTTATGTTTAAATATGCAAATTAGGTATTATCTCATAAAAAATTCACAAATTTACATATATTTCACTCTCTGGAAATGTCAGAGCACGTCACGTGAAGCATCTGAACGAATCACGTTGTCAGAAATTGACACCAGCCAATGAGATTTTGCTTTTAGAGTTAAATGCCCCATTGGACTTTCACGATTGGTTGCTGATAAAAAGGAAATGACCATATTTGGATCCGACAACATTGTACAGGAGAGAGAGAGCTTTCCAATGGTATATTTGATGACAGGGTGCAGACAGCGATCGCGGAGCATCTAATTCATGTTGATTTAGAACGCCAACTTTTGTTGAATTTAGGAGAAATCTACAGACGAAAATAGACAAAGTGTAGTAAAATAAAGACCTAATTGTGTATTTTTGGACTTTTTTTCACCACAAGTCTGAAAGCATGTGAAACAATGTTTTTGCCTGCCATGTCTCCCCTTAAGGCTGCTTATCATCAGTGTGGAGCCTGTCTCTGGTTACAGGACACTAAGGCAGTCCCTCCTTTTCCTTGGAGGACTTAACCTCCTGGCACCTCTTGAGGAACCTGATAATCATGCTTTCTTAAGGATTTTAAGCCATTGAATCCTATTTGGGGTTCTCAGCGCTGTTTGGCGAGCAGGTGGCTCCAATGGGGAAGGACTTTGGCGGCGGACAGACGGGGTGTGGGACCTGGGTGGCCTGCTCTTTAGGCTGGCGGCAGGGTCTCACTGCAATATTTTATCACCTCTGTCTGTTATTTGTTTGTTTGTTTTTTACCGCTGCTGCTGGGTAAAAATCCTCCACAAAATCTCCTTGCAAAATGAGGTGTTGCAAAAGTGTCCTTTCTCAGCTTCCTTCATCTCCTTCATCTCCAAAGAAAAGTGGACATCGCTGGACCAAATGCCTGTGAAATCGGTCACCGAGCTCAGTTTCTGCATGAGCACTGGGTTGGGACTAACCTCGTGCATGTCAATGGCATGCAAGGCAGAGGCGGCCTGTCCAGCAGCGCTGTAGGCACTTGCCGTCATAAAGGATGTGAACTTACATGCTTTGGACGGGAGTCTCGGATGGTTCTTCCAGGTGATGGTGTCTTGTGGGCACAGCAGGAGCACCCTGCAATCGCCCACTCAACCTGAGAATGTCGGAGTAATCCCTGGCTGTAGAGTAATACACTATCGTTGAGGGTAGTGAGGGCGGACGAACCTGCAAAGTCTGGGCATCCACCTGTTGGTGGGGCCCAGGTTAGTCTTCCACGTCAGAAGGCAAATACTCACCCTTTAATTCTGCGATTGACAACTCATCCTCATTTTGAGAAATTAGGTTCGCCCGCAGGGAAACTGCTTAACTCATCCATGAACTCAACCGGGAGAGACAATTGTGCTGAAGAATGGAAGGTCTGTGGAGACTCACCCGGTTGAAATGCTTCCACTGGTACCCTCAGATCGCCCTTAGCGCTTGTAGCCGAGGCCTTGTGCATAGTAGCAGAAGGACCAAGACTTTCAGTAACTGAGGTGACATTCTGCTTGGTAGGAAAAGTGACCGCAATGTTCCCATGGGTACGTTCTTGCAATGAGCAGCATGAACTATCCACAAAACCAGCTTAGCATGGGCATGGCCTAAACTGCAGCAGTGATCGTGGCCATCTGATGAAGCTGTCTGGTGTCGACCACATCCAGAAATACACAGAAAATATTGTTAGAGAATATTCTTTTTTGGAAATTTTTCTTTTGTTGGTGTGCATTGAAATGCAGTAAGATGGGAAGCATTCCATGTCTAAGAAGGTATGTACCCAGCTTAAGTTATTTGGCAACCATGACCAGATCAGTAAACTGTCTGTGTTCCTTAGGAACATGCAAGGAATTTCATACCCGCATATTATCCCCCATGCAAGCACCCCGCTTAGCATACGTGAATTTTTTTTAATTTTGTGTTGCAACCATTTAACTCTTTGGTGAACATTCATGCCAGTTGGTGGGTGCACAACAAAAGATGGCAAAATAGACAGCCTTGTGTGAATTTGCCTGCCATAGAGGAGCACGTTACACCTGCAAGAAGTCAGTTACCACAGGTTTCCATGACTTATGATGCGGGATGGCCATTTGGACTGTGTGTTTGAGTTCACGGTTGAACCTCTCTGCAGCACCATTAACTGCCAGGTAGTAGAGAGAGGAAAGATGGTAAAGAATAATTCTTACTTCCAGAAAAGCAGAAAAAGCAGCATATATACTCAATGGATTTCCATTTCTATACTCAATGGATTTCCATGGCGGCTGAAGACTGATGACAGAAACGAAACCACAGAATCCATAAGTGACAGTGTGAGTAAAGGAGACCTCACACCATTTGCTGTAATAGTCACTTAATGTTATAGCAAACTTCTAGTCAGATGTAGCAGTGTCAAATGGCCCGACTATGGTTGTCAAAAGTACCGGTTCTTTGGCATCAAGTCGGTACTGACATTTTGAAAATATGACGATACCAGCATTCCTGTAGTACCGGTAGTCAAGTCAAGTCACCTTCATTTATATAGCGCTTTATACAATACAGATTGTTTCAAAGCAGCTTGCTTTACAGTGAAGCAGCTACAGGTAGTATAGACTGTACTGGATATATTCGGTACCCGCTGACAGGCGGCTGCTTTCAGTCGTTTCCGTGTTTATCTAAGTGCAGGGCTCCAGACTAACTGACCACAAAAAGACTATTTAAATATGAATCCTGGATGTTCTGCGCATCTCTGTGTGAATGGCGTAGACGCACAGTTTCAATTACCACACACACAGACACACACTGAAGCACGCGTGACGTTCGCTGTGGTATAAGCCTCTTCCACCTCACTATATGAGGACATGAATGCACAAACTAACTTCATCTCCAGAGCCGCTCTGGGTCTGATTCACTTCATGTATGAATGAGTGAGTGGATGGGTGAATGTGAGGCTATGTAAAGCGCTTTGGTGGCCATAGGTCTATGAAAGCGCTATATAAATGCAGTCCATTTACCATTTTACCATGAGCATTTTACCTTTTCATTTGAGAAAAAAACTAGCATCACATCATACACCCACAGAAAGTTCTTCACGGCAACCCGTCAAGATAAAAATTTGGTTTAACTTGAAGAAATTGACAGAAATATATTGGGCTACTGTTGTACAGTAGATTTAGCTTTACTATTAAACAGCATGTGGTCTTCAAATGTTTATATGTATTATTTACTTATAATGATTACCATCATAAATAATACATTCATTGAATTTAATTAAAAAAAATGTCTTCAAATAGTTAAATAAAATAGTTAAATAGTTCCAACAGATTTTGCTGTGGTACCGAAACTGGTACCGAGAACCGTAAAATTTTAATGGTATTGGTACCGACTACTGGAATTTTGGTATCGTGACCCTAGGCCCGACTATATCAGACAGCCACTTTCTGCCATGGTCCATCTGGCAGCGACACCGACTGGAGAGGAGTAGGATGTGACTTGACAGTTTAGTCATTGAGCTGACACACATGGCAGGAACATACAGCATCATGAACCTAAGCATCCATCCCTGGCCACCAACAGAGATCAAGGAGACGTTGTTTGGTTCTCACCTCTCCCTGATGTCCTTCGTGCGCTATGGAGATCAGCATAGAAAGAAGAGAGGCAGGTGCAATCAGCCGTGAGCTCTGGAAGACGAAGTTATCCTTAACAGACAGCTCCATTCACAGGTCATTGTATGGCAACAACTCAACATCTAGTCCCTTGGGTGAAGGAGGCCAACCAACCATTTGAAATGTGTAAGAAGTTAGTGCAGGTGCAGGTTAGTGCAGGACAAGAACCGCATGCTGCATCAACATCTGCTGCAGACAGAGAATTACAGGCAGCAGATAGAAAATAATCAAACTCCTCTTCAACATCATCAACAGGAGCTGGAGAAACTGCAGATAATGCTGCAGCACTTCTGCAGCATTATCTGCAGAAGTAGACAAGGGCAAATGTGACCGATAATCAGCAGGAGCATTTTGAATCGCCTGTACATGTTATTCATCAGGACACTGGTTTGCTGGAAGTGACACTTGTCTTCACTGAGCTGCAAGCCTGCAGCTTCTAGTCATTGTAAGACCGCTTGAAGGTGTGGCTTTGAGAAACTACGCCAACTTTTTGCATCATGCTTTCAATGCATCCTCTGCATCATTATATGTTGTACCTGTTTTAGGCAATGAGTAGAAAATCCGTTGTACCTTTGTACCAAGACGGTGAAGCAGTACAGCTCTCTGTCTTTCATCCAACCAAGTATCCCTTGTTGCATCAATAACAAGAAGGTCATTTTCAAAATTCAGCAGCCATGTGCTGAACAGCATAGCAGGCTCACCAGGGCAAGTCAGGAAAAAAACTCAGGAAAAGGCACGTTAGAAACGGACATCTTTGTGACCAACGATAGCGAAAAAATGCCTAGTCCTCGTCACCAATTTGTGGGGTCTGTCAGGAGTTAATAAGCAAAGAAACACACGAGACAGAAGTAGAGAACTTCATCCATCTTCTTTACTCTTTCTCTCCCACACATTACATCATTAACCAACACTTCAAAATACAATGTTCCCCATGAACACAATAGCCTACCTATAGAGGCCAATGAATTGTCTTGCACATTCACAGAAATTGCTAAATAAGGTGGATAAGTTCATTTTCAAGCACCAATATCTCATCACGTAATACCTGAAACATAGTGACCATATTTTTTACAGTGAATTTCTGGCATCCACACCTACCGTTTTTACCCTAATTTATAATTGGATATTTAAAACAAATTGCAGACAGAAGCGGTTCGAGTACAGGTGAAGGGGTAAACAAAGCCAATCCACTTCTCTAACTCACTAATAATGCCTGTAACCACAGTGACAGATAAAGACAGTAAATATCAATACTTTGTAGTGTGTCTTTTTGACAATGTGACATTTAAATTTAACTTTTTGGCATTTACACTGCTTTTATCCTCTCAGATACTACATGTGGTCAAAAATCATCACATAGTTACTCATAATTATAGAAACTATGCCATTGTGTGAACATAGTAGGTCAGTCCTTAATGATCCAAATGATTAAAATGTAATATGCAACTATTGTTGACATGTATCAAAAAAAAAGTTTTTTCGTGTACCTCATTGATCTCAGTAGGACTAAGCAGGCTATATTGATGTAATGTAGAATGAGCCCATCCAGGTGTAATATCCAGAAGAAACGCTTCACCCCTCATTGGTATTCTGCAAAGTGCTCCTCTCCCGCCACACAAAGCAATAGAGCCAATAAGAGGCTAATCAGGTGTGTTGGAGCTATTGATCATTTTATCAAATCCCCTCATGAGCCATACACAAACACACAATCTATACACACACTGTTTACAGCCTGTTCCAGATGCAAGCATTCACGCTTTCTTACCACGTTGATGCCGCCCGAGTTCTCGTGACTGCACATGCCCTCCAGCGGAGCCATGCCAATGGTGGTGCCCTTGAAAACCACACCACTGCAGGGAAAACAATACATAATTTCAGCTTTGATATCAATAAAAATGCAAGAGCCATTCTTAAAGGAACTAAAGGAACACACTAAAGGAAAAAAAAAACCTGTATGATTTTCTTTCTTTCTTCAGCAGAACACAAAAGTAGATATTTTGAAGAATGCTGAAAACCGAACACTTTCGTTTAACATTGAACATTAAAAATAAATAAATAAATGTTTTGTTACACAGAAGAAAGACAGTCATACAGGTTTGGAACGACTACAGGGTAAATGTAAATGACAACAGTAAATTTGTCTTCCCATTTTTGTGTGAACTATCCCTTTAAAGGAGAACTCAGGTCAATTTTAACATTGAGCTAATTTTTTTGTAAATTTGGAGTTCTGTCACAGTACAGAGAACAACGACACAAATCGGTGTTGCCTACACCGTGTTATCCTCTTTTTAAAATTTGCACCCTGTTTACTTAAATGGGGCAAGTTTTAAACCTGCTTTTAGCCTCTTAACATCCTTGATGTGTCATTACAAGTGCACAGCCAATGTGAGTGATTCCTTCAGAGTGAACACGGTGAATCTGACTGCAGTAGATGTGAAAGATATGAATAAAAATGAAGTTAATTCGGCCAGCGCTCATACCTGTATTTATTTCCTGTTTTCGGTCGAAGTCCACAGTAGTCGATTGTCGAGTTCTCCACTGTTGCTTAGTTACCTATGATCACGCGCGTGAACTCGACAATCGACTACTATGGACTTCGACCGAAAACAGGAAATAAATACAGGTATGAGCGCTGGCCGAATTAACTTCATTTTTATTCATATCTTTCACATCTACTGCAGTCAGATTCACCGTGTTCACTCTGAAGGAATCACTCACATTGGCTGTGCACTTGTGATGACACATCAAGGATGTTAAGAGGCTAAAAGCAGGTTTAAAACTTGCCCCATTTAAGTCAACAGGGTGCAAATTTTAAAAAGAGGATAACACGGTGTAGGCAACACCGATTTTTGTCGTTGTTCTCTGTACTGACAGCACTCCAAATTTACAAAAAAATGTATAACGTACGATAATATCAAGCAAACTTTAATATATATATTTTAAACATACTTCATTAAGAATAAGTTACAGGACAGTCTTGTTTTAAATATGTGCACAGGGTTGGTGTGTATTGTGACTTACGTGAGTAGTTGGGCATTGTCATGTTTCTTGCGGGATTTGAGTTTCTGTCTCCACTGAAGAAAGGACCAAAGAGTTGAATTTGGTTCCTCATTGATAATGCACTGGTCATGTTCTGTCCAAACCTCTAGACCAATCAGAGGCACACGAATGTTCAAGACTCTGTAGAACTGATCAGACAAAAACAAAAAATTAGGGACAAGGTACAGACATCTATTCATTTTGCATTCAGAAAACAAATATGCACTCTAAACAGTCAACAAAACCTTTGAACCAAAGAAATGCACCAGGCTTGACATACCTTATCTACATAATTAGCAATTTCCATTATCCTCAGTTTAGTTTTGTCAAGGTCCTTGTTTTGCTTTCTGTACTGTAGAGACACGGCAGGATGAAAATTGATCGAGACAAACATACAAATGCATGAGAAAAAGCAAAAACCTGCTACAGAGAAATTTGATTAACTAAATCCAGCTGTAATGAAATCTTACATAACCTCCTGCCTCTTTTGGCTTTTGGTGAATATTATACAGATTCAATGTAAATGTATGAAAGAACTCAATCAGAAAACTCAACAGAATGTAACACTGAAAAGATTGTCTGCATGACCCTCATGAAAATAAGAACTAAAAATTTAATTCACTGATAACTTCTTGAAAAACTTCTTATAGACGTAAGATATCATCAAAGGGTATTGACAGAAAAGAGAGTGAGTGCGAGAGAGCGAAAAAGGCTCTTCCGAAGCTCTATATTTAAGCAACAATTGCTCAGTGACCACATTTGAATGAGAAAGTAACACTAGGCTTAAAGCGCCAGTTCTAAAGCAAAGTTTATATAACTCGGCCGGTATTTGAAGCTCTAAAGCCTTAATTCCTGTGGTGAACTTTTCTGGGTGGAAGTTTCTAATTAGCAGTAGTGAGCGTGACACAGGCATCATCAGCTTACCAGTGTGTTGTCAGCTACTATATACAGTTCCATGTACTTTGTAGTACCCCAGGCATTTCGTCTAACCTAGGGGTGGGGATAAATACAGAAACAAACAAACGACAAGCAGAAAGAAACGTTAATTGCTGGAGGGCAGGATTTATGGATTTGTTTCTCTAGTCTCTTGCGGCTTGTTTCTTCATGCATACAATAAATGTCTGCAACAATTTGACAAGTGAGGAAGTGACAATTGTATTAAATCACACATATTGAATTTACTATAAAATAAGGATTAATTTAAATGCTAATTGTCATCCATGGCCACATATTTTTTATTTTTACAAACTGACTACAAAAGCTCAAAGACTGTATGCAATAATATTGTAGCAATATTGCTCATTTTTAACTGCTTGCCGTCACTGCTGTTCTTCACGTTTCATTTTTATTTGCATTTTAATTGATGGGTCTAAAAGACTGCTTTGGCATAGTAATCAGAAAAGTGTTCAGTCGTCTCAAAGTGACAGCTAGCACTTTACAGCAACCAAGCAGTAAATAAAATGAGAATGAAACAATAAAATAAGGGGAAGAACAGGATGAGGATGTGCATTTAAATCATCTTCATTGTCAACCAAACCAAAGGAAAATAAAAGTGCAAGTTAATAAATGTTCATAAGCAATAAAAATCAAAGCACTGCATGCCAAAAAGAGTCTTGTCAGGAACTCATTTGTATGACTATTAATGGGAATCGCAAGGAATTTAATTCCAGTTTAAATTCCAATGATTCCTTTAGTAATGTTTAGCTCCCCCTTATTATATTTCAGGAAAAAAAAAAAATCTTACAGAAAATAACTATTTAATAACAATAATAATACAAAAATACATAGTGACTGTCTACACATATTTTGGCAGGGTCCTGCTTATGTACAAATGCAGTATGTAGATGTACATTTGAATGTTTTTAATATGTAAAGAATGTCATGGACTCAGAAATGCACAGTCGCTCCGATATTACATTGCTTTTAGTTTTGAGGACACATTGCAAACTACAAAAAACCAAGGAGAAACAGAGTGATCCACTGCCATTTGTTCTAGAAATCAGATTCCAAGGCTAAACAATGTCAATATGACTGTACACGAAGGATCTGTGACATTTAAAGGCTAAAAGCCAAACAGGGACACACTGTAGTACATACTACTATAGTATACATGAACCTCAAAGTTCAGGAACTTTGTAATACAATAGCACCAGGAATACATCATTATTGAGGAGCGAGCACATTATTCCACACTGTTTATTAATTTATGGACCCTCTAATTCTCATTTGTAAACAGCTGGCCAGTTAGATGACTTCACTGCTTAATGAGAAAGCAAGTGCAGGCAGAATAAAAGCAGTAGGAGGGCTCCCAACTCCTGCTAATGATCCTCAAGAGTTTTATAATAAGCCTACATTATGCACTTCATCAGTCTGAACACTTAACCTGGGCTTATTTCTGTACTGTAATAAGCCAAAACACATTTTTATTTCCGCAGCGCATTATGGGGGAAAGAAAATGTACGAAAATTGGTTGAATTGCAGACTCACAATGCAACACAACAGCTTTGTGTCAGACAACAATGTTCTCTCCTGTGAGTGGCCTTCATTTAATAGCCATCTAGTCATTATAGAATGGAGGGAACAGAACATCCTTCCTTTTGTGAAAGAGAAATTGTCTCTGACACTCACAATCCACTCATGAGATCAGAAATAGAGACTTTACATGTTGAATAATGACGGTAATAACTCTGTTATTATTTCCATAATTACCATAATGCTTAATAACTAGTGAGAGCTGCTTTACAAAATGTGACTTTTGTCACCTGGGCAAAGGATTGATTAATATACTTTTTTTTGCATGCCATCTGTTTTAATGAAATATATTCTGTAAAGATCAACATTTACAGATATAATATGAAGACAAATGATTTCATTTCTGACTGACCCTTTGATGCAAAGGTTTAAGATGACCACTGAACAGGCTCAGGTGTCCAGTTTGATGGCTGTGTCCACATGTGCCGCTTTTGATAGGCAGGTCTTCAGTGCGATGGAAGGTGTGGTGGAGAACCTCATGGCCTCTGATTGGCTCCAGGTAGTATGTATCATTTGAGTTCAAGACAATCAGACCTCTAAAAAAAGGAAACCAGAGCAATGTCAGTTCCATTGTTGAGGTTGTGTCAAAAACAATTAGAGATGAAGGGAAGGGATCTCTGTATCACAACAGCTTTCAAATGGATACTTCACCCTAAAATGAAAATCCTGTCATCATTTACAGGTGATAAACCCTGTACGACTTTTTTCTTTTGTGGAACATAAAATAAGATATTTTGGACACCAAAAAACACTGGAAACCAATGACTTTCATTATATGGACCAAAAAATGCTGAGACATTTTTTTAAATATCTTCTTTTATGTTCCACAGAAATGTCATACAGGTTTGGATTAAGGCCACATCCACACGAAGCCAGAGCTTTCCCTATCCGATATTTTTTTTTCCCGTTCCCAGAAATATCTGCGTACACACGAAACCACTGAAACCGACTCAAAACGATGTAGTATACATGCCAGACCAGTATGTGGCGCTGTAATTCTGCCTCAGACATACACTAAAAACGGAGAAGAAGACTTGGAGCTCGCGCATAAACCTTGCGCGCTGTATACAACAATAATATTAGGCACAGTAGCTTCTTTTTTTCTTTTTTCTTTTTTAATCAAGAACTTTGTTGAACAATATGAAAAACCATAAATGTAGTTGCTGTGACTTAACGGTGTCTGACTAGTTGACACTTGGTGTGATGACATCATCGTTTCGCAAAATATACGGATTGGCCGTACACACGAAAACGCAAGGGCGGCGTTTTCAGATTTATCCACCTTGGGACCCGGTTTCAAAAAATAGCGGTTTCAGTCTCCGAAAACGCCGGATCCGTGTGGACGAAACACCAATACGATAAAAAATGTATACGTATACAGCGAAACGCGTCTCCGTGTGGACAGGGCCTAAGATTAAGGAGAGTAAATGATGACATCATTTTATCCCTGTACGTTTTTTCAAGGTTTTGCCCTTATCAATAACATTTAAGAATGGCAGTAAAAATTTCCATTTGATCTCTCTCTTTTTCTCACAAGCACACATAGAAACACAGAGAGGAATTTGAATTCCTCTTGATCCTTCTTCTGGCCTCAGTAACTAATCATAGGGATCAGGGGGCCACTGGAATTGAGGTCTCCCAGAGCACATCTACAGCACCACTCGAAATTTAATTTCAGTAAAAAGTTTTACCTCTAAAGAAATGATCGGTACGTTTGAAAAATATCTTTAAAATAAAGCTTTGAGGGTGTCCCATTTGTCATTTCAAGTTTCAGTGTTCTTGAGGGCATACTACTGTATGTGTCCTCAATATGCCAATATGTTTTCTCAAGTCTGCACTGATGTGGGCTCCACAGTGGACCCCTATTCAACAGTCTCAGCAGGACTTGGGGCTGAATTTGGAACAAGGTTTGGGGTCAATAAGATTTTTTTTTAAACCCTTAAATACATACCTCAGGTCTTTATCGACCCCAGACATCAATCACTACCCTGCCTCTCATACATCTTTTAAAGTTAGACACCACCCTTTTTAGTATTCCTCAATCTATTAATTATAAACCATATAAAAAAAAAAAAATATAAAAAAAAAGAATGCCTGCTTTGTAAAAAAAATTTGCTAGTCACCCAAGGTATGTAATAGTGTAAGTATATTTTTTTCTGTGCTACAATAATTGAATCTCTGATGACTCAGTGAGTGCAAATAACTATTATTCTTCAAGGAGGCAATGTCTAATACACAATTATGAAGTGATGATAGAATACATAAGTATAATCAGAAAATAGAACTGGCTCAGTGATTTACTGTAGAGCAAGTACTGTGTGTATGCAATCAAATATTAGTATCACTGTCACATAATGATGGATCTGGTGAAGAAGCTGTCAGTGAAATGAATACTTTTATTCAGCAAGGATGCATTAAAGTGATCAAACGCAACAGTAAAGACATATATAATGTTAGAAAATATTTCATTTTAGCACAACATTTTTCAACTTTGATAATAATAATAAAAAATTTTTTATCTGCGCTCTAAATCAACAGAAAATGACAAAATCTGAAAATTCTACTTTGCCACTGCAGGAATAAATAATATATTAAAATAGAAATGATTATTATTTGCTTTAAAGGTGCAATACGCAACATTTCATGTTAAAAATACCCGTTTTTCTAACCCATACATGCTTAAACAATTGCCTGATGGGCTGAATGAGCCCTTCTCTGATCACTGAGATTGCCTCTATAATCCTGTACAGTAAAATAAATAAGAGGGATTCGGGACGGAATTTGAGACTGGGCGTGACGTCATGCGCGTTCGCGTTCACGCTCACCTGACTATGTCTGGTTGCAGTTTCGCTTGTCGCCAGAGGGGGCATAGTTCTGCAAAAACTCAGAGACTTGCGCATTGCACCTTTAATATTGCATTAATATGATTGCATTAAAGGTATAGTTCACTTAAAAATGAAAATTCTGTCATCATTTACTCACCCTCAAGTTGTTCCAAACCTGTATGAATTTCTTTATTCTGCTGAACACAAAGGAAGATATTTTGAAGAATGTTGGTAACCAAACAGTTGATGGACCCCATTGACTTCCATAGTATTGTTTTTCCTAACTGTCTACCGACATTCTTCAAAATATCTTCCTTTGTGTTCGGCAGATTAAAGAAATTCATACAGGTTTGAAACAACTTGAGGGTGAGTAAATTACAGAATTTCCATTTTTAAGTGAACTATTCCATTAATTGCATTACTATGGTCAAATAAATGCTGCCTTGGTGAGCAAAAGAGACTTCTTTCAAAAACATAAAAAATTACATCACCTCCAAAATTTTGAACGATGATGTATTTACCAACAGCTTTCATCACCAGCAACTAATATATGCTAATGTAAACAGGATGTTTCAAAAGTTTTACTCACTGTAAAGAGATAAAAGATAATCTACTGTTCCCTAGTAGTTCCAGTGCTGAATTTGTTTTAATTTGCTTTATTATTCATTTGTTTCATTCTTGTTTACAAAACAGATTTATGGTTATTGGAAATGTGTTTTGCCTTCAAATTGTTCACAACTGGTCCAAAATCCATTTAGTAGCAAAACCATTTGTTTACGCCCCAGGGCATCCAACTATTATCTTCAAAATGAGGATTGTCATTTTCCCCAAGCTGACAACAGGCAAGCAGAAATGACTCTGGGTGTGGCATTATAACGGTTCCTGACACCAAAACTGTAGGCAAATTTGGCAGTGATTTGATTTGCCTTGGCATAAACGTAATGATATTCATGAAACAATAAATAATAAAATAAATATTTAATACAAAAAATAAAACAATCAGCTACATCGCTGTCAAATTTTCAAATGGACTGTTGTCTCTATTAACTGCAGACTATGGCGGACATCAGCACAAAACCTCCAATGAGCTAAAGGTAAAGAAACCCAAGAGTCGCCTTGACAAAACATGCAGTGCTAATTACGTTTGCTCTTGCAAAATCTTGCAACAGCTGTTCAATGACTTGATCTGACTTCATAAGAAATTCAAGACCTTTGGCAATATCTAGAGATAGACTCTCCAGGGCTTTGCCCTTAATAACACTGTTTTTTCTTCTTCATTAAACTGGCTCGTCGACTAAACGTATACAACAAACTTTGTGTGTCAAAGGAGCGACTGCTCTCATAGAGTCAAGCAAACACACTTAAGGGAATGTTGATTCATCCCACAACTATCTTGGCTGCTGCTCTCTGATCTCACACAGTAAACTGCAGCTTAATTTCCCATCTAGCCACAAGTATGTAACCAAAAATATCAAAAAAGTATTTAAATTGTTTGTAAAATCTACATGTTACACATGACCTTCATGCTCTCTTTGTCAAAGCCCACCAGTACAATACATATGTGTATGGTAAAATCTAAATAACCCTTTATTTATTACCACAAAAAAACCTTAGCACCTGGTTAGTGCTTTGCTTTTGTATCTTTCAAAGACAGATAGGTTTGGTTTATATATCTAGGCATTAGGTTTAAAATGAACTGGAACAAACAGAGGCAGATGTAGTTTCAAGGCTGTTTGTGAATATTGTTTATACATAGAGAGGAAGCTTTCAGTGCTGAATGAGGACTGAGCACAACAAACTATTAACATTCTGGTAGGCCCACACCATTAGTCATCAGTGCTTTTATTCAATAACCTGGCCAAAACATTGCCTCTCTTCACAAATGAAGCGCACAAAATTGTGCTGCATATGCTAAATTAAAAATTACCGACTTTTTGCAAGCACAAATGAAGGGTAACAACAAGATTTGCTCGCTCTCTTCAGAGCATTTTGAACTTTCACACTCCCATGCAAAACGCTTGCTCACAAAGTCTCATTCACACTACTAACTGAAAAACAACAACAACAAAACAGTCATACAATACAATGCTCGCAGAATGCTCAAGATCACACTAAGCCGTGTGGCATTTAGCCTTCCGGAGACATGTGACCGAATGAATTGAATGTATTGTGTTTGTGGTGAACCAAGAGAATCCAATTATGCCAGACATGACATACCTCATTCCCAAACATGTGCTCAGAGCGACCCAAGAGTCGGCATGACCCCTGACCCTCCCGTGATAGAAGCAATGATCCTGGAAATGAAAGGAGAGAAAGAGATTACTGGAGGGAGGACGGGGAAAAACGATATAAAAGGCAGCAGTTCGCTCAACAGACAGGCTGCGGAGTTAATGTTGTTCATAAAATGGGCAAAACCGAGTTAATGGAACATCTATCTAATTAGTAGTAAAAAGAGACTACATCTGTAAATCACAATTACAATTGTTACATTTTTGGCTTTCAGGTTTATTGGACTTAATTAGTCTGCCTCTTTTTGATTGCAGCCCTGGAAAACTTCCCTCAGGAGTTCGCTGCTAACATTTGGAAAAGAATCGCTTCATTTAACTGTGCTGAAACTGATCCAAACTATGTATAAGTGATATTCTTTCAGCTATTCAAAAGGCTTATATGAATGGTCAGACCGTGAAATTAGTTCATTTATTTGAAGACAGGAAGCAAAAGAGGGATGGTTAAGCAGGCACACAAATCAACGGTCTCCGAATATACCTTCTTCCTTACTATATAGTATGTCAGAAAGTAGTATGTCTGAAAAGAGCAGTAGGCAAAAAGAAGACCTAGTACCTCTACCGAAGATCCGAAGTGCACTGCAGGATTTGTGAAAGGCAGTGAAGTGATGCAACTGACTGCAGTAAGTCATACGACAATATGGCAGATGCAGCACATCAGAATTTTAGTCACGCTACACACATTCATACTATATAGAACATACTTTTTTAACAGCGCAAAGTTTGTTCCTCATCAAATCTCACCTGTCCTGAATGTGATATTCACTGCAATATTTTATTGTAATTTTACAGAATATTTTTATACAATTAATTATGCCGTTTTTACCATTTATTTGTCCTTTTAATGCTTTTTTTGTTTCCTTTTATACATTTTATTAAATTAGTTTTATCTAAAATGATTATTGACATCATAGATTGACCACTATTATACCACAGTGCAGTGTTTTTTTTATTGATTTCATAGGAAACATGCAAATATTTCAGTGTAGGAGAATTTGATATATATAAATGATATATGTATGTATATAATTTGATGTACATACATACATACACACACACACACACACACACACACAACTATATATGTGTATTTTATTGTGTGTGCGCGTGTTGTGAAATCGACAGCAGAACTTCCTCTTCCTGTCAGTTTCCTCTTTGTCTCTGTTGTCAGTAGATCAAAATTGCAGCTTGCGCACCATTTATTCACAGATCCATTCCATATCATAATGTCATGCCATCATAGGGAATATTTTCATTTCCAATAACTGGAACTAAGACATAAAACTGATTTGCTATAATGTGAAGCCTGCGCACTGACAGTTTAATCTTCCGCTGCAGGACTCATGAATATTTGATTTTCTTTGATTTGATAGGACTAAGGTTTGCTTAATTACTTTTTTTATGAAGTTATAAATACAACGCTAATTAAACCTCTGTTTGTGAGTATGTGAGTGTGTGTGTGTGTGTGTGTGTGTGTGTGTGTGTGTGTGCTTACTAAAGGGGAAACATTTCAACCTGATTGCAATGCACAGTTAACCAGCAGGCTTAGGCATCAGTCCCCTGTGTCATATTTTGCTTTCAAAAGAAAGACAAAAAGAAAAATAAATCCTCTGTGATTTTCTATAGATTGAATTACCACATCTATCACAACAGAGTAGGGTGCTGTGATCTCTGCGCTACCTAAAGCGACCTGCTCATTCCCTTGAAAAGCTCTTTGTGTGTTAGCGCCCAGTGGTGAGCTGTACGCCCATCCTGTGCTGCTCACTCGAGGGGGCATCTGGAAGCTGTTAAAAGGGCTCAAAAATAATCAGGGGTGTGACTTCACTCCCATCAACCCTTGTCAAGTGATGAAAACCCAATTACAAATCTCAGAGCTTGTGCAGGGACAGCAAGGATCCTTCATAACAGTCTGGAAAGGCAGTTTACGGCTGAAGAAATCCGCTTGTGGTTTTGTATCCTTTTCTGGCTGATCAATAAGTCGGATTTTAGAGATGCGTGCAGCAAAACAAGACTGTTTTGCAACGAACAGACAGCGTGAAAAATCGAGCAATTTTGTCCTATATTTCGAGTCACACTTTTTTGATATCAAGTCGCTCTCGGCCTTGATTGAACCCGGCACTTCACACCTCAACCACATTCAACGGAAGAACATAAGTGACAAGTTTTCACAACTTTCTGCAAGAGTTAGCAATAAATTATCCGTATGAAATCTGCCTTCTGCAGCTAAAATATACCG
Source organism: Leuciscus leuciscus (assembly GCF_965113295.1). Classification (NCBI taxonomy): domain Eukaryota; kingdom Metazoa; phylum Chordata; class Actinopteri; order Cypriniformes; family Leuciscidae; genus Leuciscus; species Leuciscus leuciscus. Next base: position 22,899,669 of record NC_138726.1, on the reverse strand, counting down.
TGATGGAATCTCCAGAGTCTTTTTTGCCCGTTAACTGAATGTTTTGCAGGAATCAAAAATAAGGAAAGAATTATTCATAACAAAAAATATCCCTACTGGCAACTTTAGACTATTTACTGGCTACATTGTATAAGGCTGTTTTATTTGTGATTTGAGTGTTCTGTTCAGGTATGATTTCACAGGTCTGATCATGTAGTATCACATTAGAGTTTTGCTAATAAGATTTACTATGGCACACCAATGATGGTCGATCTGAAATAAAATGACTATATTACAGAATTGTATGCAGTAAAATATAATAAAATCAGTGAGCACAACCAGCATTACCTAGTTACTTTTTATGGAAAGTAATGTTCCATAAATTTGCCTTGCCTTGCCTTGCCTATTTTTGCGTTACTTTTTCTTATCTGGACAGAGCTTGCGTGTTTGTTTTTTAATAACGAAAAGTGAAATGACTAATCCTCAGGCTGAAGGAAATGCAAATTCACACTTGTACAGTAGAGGGCGCAGCTCAAGCAAACCTTTCAGCTGGGCTGACATTCTGGATTGCAGAAGAATAGGATGTTTAACACTCTATAGGGGTGTTTGGGTGTTTCTCAAATGGAAGGCTGCATCCTACGAAGGTTGCAAATCTCGGCTGCCACGAAACGTCACTGAAGGCCATCTCAATTTGAAGGATCATTGGAAGGCAGCCTTCGTTTCGCATCCTTCATTCGGCATGTTTTGAAGCACGCATCGGATGTATCATTCGCAGCCTTAAATCACCCACAATCCTTTGCACATATTCAAATTCACAAGAATAAACTGACAGAAAATGAGTCGGAAAACTGAGCTCGTCTGAGTTTATTATGAAATGTAAGGCAGAAATAATGTATGAAAGTATAGATGTTATCTTTTGTTTTGCTGTAAATTTATCACTTAACATTAAACTGTCAATAATGTAAGCCACTGGGAGACCCCATGGTTGTCATTCACTGTACTGTATTAATAGAAAGCCAGTTAATATAAAGATTTGTAATACAAATTTTAAATAGTATTTTTGTGCGGTGACAGCGGGGCGGAAAATTTATGAAGTAGCCATGCGCACTTCCTATACCGTCTCATTCTAGCGTTTAATGCTGAGGAGGACTCTAGCCTACAAGCCACCGAAGGACTGGACTAAGCACACAGCCTCAATAGGATGTCCCAATTCGGAGGCTGCACGAAGGGCGAACCGAGGACCAGGGTTGCCATGTCTGCACAACAAAACCCACCCAATTCCTAATCAAAAGTACTGGAATCACAGTTCAATTCCAGACTTAGCAACACTGAACCGTCGTTAAATGGCCTAGCAGCTTTGTAACAGCAGACAGCGGACATTTGTGAGGGGATTTTCAAAAAAGAAATGGAGGCAGAAAAGTAGATTCTTTTTATTTGCTTTTATGAGTTTTTATTGGATTTTGACATGCTTCAACGCCAGATTTTTTGGCCCCGGTGGTCAATGTCAGCCCTCATTTGAATAAATTGAGTGGTCTGCTCTTTGCTCCCTAAAACAAAACAAAATATTACAAGAAGTTTAGCCTCAGACCACCTAACAAATGAAGCTGCGCAGTGGTAACATTTTTAGTTTAAGTTCACGTTTTTTCAAGTGTTAAAAGACCTCTGGCTTTTAACACTCGTTTCACTAGCTATTTGTGTAAATTAAAACACAATAATTACATTTATATGTGAATTCCTCAACCGCCACAGAACTACCACCCACCATTTTCTTAGAATAAAAATCCTTTTTTATCATTGGCGCGCAATGAATTCTGGGGTAGGGTAGGACGCGATAGGTCCATCAGTTGTATTCTTCATTGCCCAGAGAAACGAAGAGCGCATTTGACGCAATGGCCTTCGAAGGGTGCAATAAAACCAAAAAATTCAACACAAATGTGATGTTTATCTAAAGTAATTTTTGCTTATTGGTATGGTTGAACTGAAATATTGAGGGTCAGCAGCAAAGACATTGGTTTATAAAGTGAGATTAAATACATTAAGTATATTCGTGTAATTTAACATATTTAATTATTGCAGGTTTGTGTAGTATTCTGAGTTTGCATTTCACTGATTTTATTCATTTTGAGGAATACTGAATCTGTTTTTGTGCAAGTGAGATGAGTAAATGCATGTTCAAAACATGGGGACAGAAGAGGTGTCAGTCAATAAATGGGAAAACAAAGCAAATTGAGTTACATGTTTGAAAAAGTAACTCAGATATTTTGTTCATTTGTCATGCGTTGCTTTAGTTACTTGCGTTACTTGTAATGCATTACCCCCAACACTGAACACAACAACAATACAATTGTTTTTACATCACATCAAAAGTAAAATGCATTATGGTAATGAAAATATTGAAGGACAATGTGTTTAATTGTCATGACAATGATGTCCCAATGCAAAAAAAAAAAAAAAAAAGCTTCATGTAAAATGTCATCTTTTTTTATTTCGGGATAAAATATGACTGAGATTTGTTTTTGTGAGATACACTTCTAAACAAATTATTTACAAATTAGAGCTGTCGATCTTTTTCTTTATTTGACTGCTCATTAAATGATATGGCTCATCACATCATGTGCTCACCGAATAATCCAAGTTAATGCAAATAATCAGATGGAAATATTTGAGATAATTCTAAGAAATTAAATTATTGCGGCAGATTAAAACAATGAATAGAGAAAGGATCGAATGAATTACAAAAAGTGTCTTTAGAAGTAAATACAATTTTAGTTGTATGTCCATATCATTGAAATTTTTTGTGCTTTTTTTATATAGTTAATCCCAATAAATGAATCTGTTTAATTGATAGAGCAAATACAACATTTAGGGGAAATACTGCACTGTTTTTACAAAATAAATGAAGCTTTGTGTCACAAATAATACACACTGAAACTGAAGTCTGGGAACTGAGAGAAGCAGAGACAGAGAGAGAGGAACAGAGATGCAGAGATAAAGAGGCACACACACATAAACACATACAGAGGTCTCAGTCCTGCTTACAGTGTGCTTGCTGGTTTTGGTGACGGGGAGGCCATTCTCATAGTGAGTTTCAGTGAAGTCGTGACCCAGGAGCTCCCTAAGAGAGACAAAATGAATAAACAAGCTGTCACTGTGATATCACTACACACACACATATACACATATGGTGGAGGTTTTTGCCATTTCCACAGCAATACTTTGTCTTCGAGCATGAGAGTGTTTTCTGCGCTGAACACCGCGATTAACAACACCCACAGCGCGGATTACAGTTCATATCCGGACCGGAGTGAGCGTGTTTCAAGTTCAATGGACATTTTTAATATAGCCTTTAATGTCTGTAAGTGAAGAAATTAAAATGTAAATATTAGTAGGCTATTGATTTTTTTTTTTTTTTTACTATTAAAATATATATTATTATTATGAAATACTCGTCATATCAAACTACTGATTAAGATTAAGCTTACAGTAATGTCAATTGTTTTCTAATCTTAAATATTTTGGTGGGTCTTGAGATAGATTATACTTGTCTTTGGGAAAGTTTGGGAAACCTTGCTCTAGGTCACTAAACATTTTAATTATTTCCAGTGCTAAAAGTGCAATTAGGAATCGCAAAATGATAAAGTACAGTATAAAAATGGATATTCATTTTGAAATTTACTTAAGGATATATTTAACAGTTTGAAATTATTTATGTTTACTGTAAGTGACCATTATGAGACAACAGGTAATCAAAATGTAAAATTTAGGCAAATTTAATATTCAATACATCACATTCAAAAGTTTGGTAAATTAATCAACAGGAATTAATCAATGTAATGTGTGGTGTTATCGCAATTCAATACAATTGATGCAGATGCAACATTCAAGGAGTGTTTAATTAACCAGGAGAATACACAATCATCTTACACACTAAATTATGATGGTAACCGACAAAGGACATAACCAAACAGGGAGTATATATACACTGAGAACTAGACGAGACACAGCGGATAATCATAGAATCAAACAAGTACATAATCAGAAAGCCAAGAAAACAAAACAGAATATCAGAATAAGAGTCCATAACCATGACAATAATCAATGCTTATATATATATAGTTTGTGTGTATTAAGGGTGCAATAGTTCAAATTGCTAATGGTTCAGTTTGCATTACGGTTTTAGGGTCACGGTTTCTGTACGATTCGGTATGTGCTATGTTCAGGAAAAAAAGGACTACTGTCAAATAAAAATAAAGAAAATATGAACAAATGATATACTGTTACTGTCACAAGATAAAGATGAGGATGAGGGACTGAAGACAGGATCAAATTATCAACGTAGTTTAATAAAACTAAAGACAAAACGGTGTAACAGTGTGTACTGCTAACAAACAACAAACAACAACACTAAATACTGTAAACAGAGGAACTAAATACACAGAGATAACAAACTAAATGATGAGCAGCTGTGGGGGAGGATTAGTGTCCATGGTGACTGATGAGTGGTGGGAAAATAGAACAAAAGAAACATGTGACTGAAGACAAACAAAATAAAAGTCCATGAAGGTGACACTAACTGAACATAAACATGACAATAACTACAAGCAGCAGCACAAACAAATACAACAGAGCAAAGATACAAATAACATAAACATGCTTTTCAGGTTTTTCAGGTAAAGATCTAACATTACTTTTTAGGTACAGACATTGTAAAATAACATTGCATACAATTAAAGTTGCAAAAGCTATTCAATCTAGAGCATTGGATGTTTTCCTTGTCTTTTGTTGTTTGATAAAAATTTAAAACACATACAGCAGGAATATTAGCTTGCTGTCACTTTAAGACACAATGCACGGATCCAGTACACTGATAATGATAATCATTCCTATTTTGCACCCGCGCACAGCGGACTTTTCCCTCCACAGACGCACGTCGGTAAACTAGGAAATACACTTGCGCTCCCCGGGGACGGTTCCGGCGCAAACGTTCCCTGGTGCTATTTTGCAGGTTTAGAAAACAATTCCGCCACTGACTTTAGACTAGGTTTTTCCTGGTCAGTGGCGGAATTGTTTTCTAAACCTGCAGACTAACCTCAGTGGCGTGTTGCGCATGTTATTCATATGCTATTTTAAGGGCGTATGCTTGGCCATAATCAATGTAGCGTGTGCACAACGCGCACTTTGATTCTCTCATCTACACAGAAGCAGCAGTTCTCATTTTTGCAAATCATACATTATTACAATAGATAGATAGATAAACAGTTTATTATAAAAGCATAAATCTAGCTTACACATTTACCCAAATTATCATACACCTGTTTAACCGAAGTTATTTTGGGTGGGTTTCTCCATCCCAATGTCACTTCTCTGTGTTTTACGGCCCTGACGAGAACGTCGGTCTCCTCGGCTGTGAACCGCTCCTTGCGCGCGCCTGGCAAATCCGCCGTTATAATAGCAATCCACCATAGAACAAGCGTGCCTGCTCTTAAAGGGAATGTGAGATGTCGCTCTGATTGGTTTATTTCACGTTACGCCCAAACCACACCTATGAATAATGAAGCTACTTCAGACCAACCCATTTTAGATTTGCGTCGGGCGCAAGAGTCATTTATCCCGCCAGTATAATAGCAACAGCGCCCAAGACCCGCCCACAAAGATACTTGCGTTTCGTGCTTGATACTTGCGTTTCAGATCGTTAAAATAGGGCCCCATGTCTGCTAGGATACTGACCAAGATGGCCATGTTGACTTGAAAGAGGACTCAATATTTGTGCTCTGTCTGAGTTTGCGCAAGTTCTCATTCGCGTCTTCTGACTCTTAAATGTTTAAATTGACAAGGCTTAAATGAGTTTAGTTTAAACAGATAGCAATGTTTGCTGTTCAGGTCTCATCTGCGCATCAATATACACGTGATGACGGCGTAAATGACTGGTCATATTCGAGCATACAGCACTCACATTGAATAAAGTTTACAAAAAGCGACTGTTTTGACCAGAGTAAAAAAAAAAAAAAAATGTTAGCATCGCTGTTGTAATGTATTGGGAACCCCCCAAAAAACCCTGAAACATGTATTAGCAAAATTTTGTCTGTCTGTTTTCACTTTTACGTGTTGTTATTTTCAATTAACCATGTGTGGTCAGATTAAGGGGCTGTTTACACAACACTGTTTTCAACTAAAAACAGATGACTTTTTATGCTCTTTGGCCATTCATTTACACGAAAACAACTTTTTTGGGTGCCTGAAAATGCTAACTTTTGAAAACAGGTTTCAAAGTGCAAGTTTTTGAAAACGGTCTCTGTGTAAACAACAAAAAACGCAAATCTGAAAAAACGATGACGTCATGCACATGCGTATTACGTGTTCAATCTATAGTGTTTCAAGAGTTTCAGAAAGTTGTAAAAGCTATTCCAAATGGGTTGAAACATTTGATGAAAAGTCATCTTACTTTTGGAAGTTACGAAAGGAAACTTCCTGAGTTAATAGTTGATGGTATCAAACTATTTTCTCATTCCTGTAATAATAAACATATCATATTAATTTTTCAATCCAATCATAAAATCTCTCCTAGAGGGATTTTTTTTTTTGGAATGCACAAATTGCTGATATTCATTGGAAATAGGCATGGTTAAATTCATATCAATTTTGTATGCATGCTGAATAAAGTTAGAGGTACATTTTAAAATGCTTCACAAAATCTGCCCATGTAAAGCTTCGTTCTCAAAATTCATGGACATTGACAATGTTATTTTTGTACTGTACACGAGGAAGACTTGGCTCATTTGTTTTACAGATGTGATTTATCTTTAAAATATTGGTCTGATGTTAGTTCTTTTATTTTTGCCCCAAGAAAGGTGAATTATAAATTATCTCTAAAAGATGTTATACTGAAGCAGTCATAACACACACATATTCTTTCACACACAGAAGCAAAATGTTTGAATATGTGGTGAACGTCTATCCATAAACAAAAATTTGCAAAATGCATACCTAAATGTAATTTATTCTTAATAGAGATGGAATCGCTGAAGAAGTCATTGAAGTTCATTAAAAATAATTAATTATTGAAATTTTATGAAAAATGAAATTTTGTTAAACTTTATGGAGGAATTCTTTATATTGTAATGTCCTCACTATGTTTACCAAATTCTATGAATCTTGAATGTGTCAATAGGAAAAAGGAAGAAAATATTTAGCTAGCTTGTGTTTTTTTATTTATCATTCCAGATTTGTTTTTTTTCCTCTCTCTTGTTGTTGTTGTTTCTTTTTTTTTGTTTGACTTGTTAATTTGTTTTAGGATATGTGATATCTGTCCTATGAAGCATTCTTGTTGTATGCTGAAATCAGTGATTTGATTCATTTGTTTCAATAAAAAAACAAAATAAACAAAATAAAAAAAATCTATAGTGTTTCATCGCCATCTAAAGGCCTGGCAACAGAATACAGCGTTTTTAGTTGTTTTCGCGGATCCGTGTGAATAGGGATCGTTTTGACAATGGTGTTTGTCTGTAAGGAAACTCAAAGGAAAAACTTCTCCATTTTAAGCATATTGTTGCAATGTAAACGTACCCTCAGATGAACCTCGTTCAAGTGCGTGCAGAACCGTGGGATGGAGAACGGTACGGTTAGTTTTTTTTTACCGAGAACAGTTACACCCCTAGTAGACTATGTATGTATAGACTGATACCAAATATTCTCCAGTGACCAGTACGTTCCCATAATAAGTGTGTTCATGTGAACATCATTTTAATCACAGTCCCTCTGAATCACTAAAAACCTGTTAATATGATTCCACTCAGACTGCAGATGTCTTTTTTCCGTAAAGGCCTCACATGCTTCAAAGCACTGGCTGAATGAGAGAGAGAAATATATATATATATATATATATATATATATATATATATATATATATATATATATATATATATATATATATATCTCCGCCATCAATCCTACTCTATCCCATCATTCCTTCCAGAAGTGAATCTTTCTTCATCACACCATCCTCTCGTAAAATATCTGGCTGATAAGAGGCCAGGCTTCAGCTGGAGTGTTATTGTGTGGCTTTGAAAAGGGCGGGTGGTCAGAGCCGTGATCCCGTCAGAGAGGGAGGCTGTGATTAGAGATGGGAGTGTGCAGGATGTGAGGACTGACTCTGTAATCTAGTCTATCCATCAGGGCATGCACACATAAAAACACGCTCACACACATACATGCAGAGGGACACTACAACATTTATAACCGTAAAGTCAAGTTGTTCAATTGGAGATGGAGATGGAGAATGATTGCGATCCACAGCACATGCAGCATATTCCCATTCAAACAATGAGATATGATGCTTGGTGAAGGTGAAGTGTGTAATTTCAGAGCCACTATTATGTAATGCTAATGCTCACCATAACTTAAAAATGCAAGCTTAGTGAAATTGGATTCATGAGTTAAAAAAAATGCTTATAGATTGTATTATATTATGTTTCATAAAAGCACAGTCCAACTTTAAATAAGTTGATGCAACTTTTTTTGTTGATGCAAAGCTGAGTATACTCAAAAAGTCCTGAAGCTGGTTGCCTCAAGTTTTTGAGTTTTCTCAACTTCAGATCTTTTTGCGAATGCCACTATTAGCCACCCCCCCCCCCCCCCCCCCCCCCAAAAAAAAACAGCCCAACGTCCCAACCCACATTATTATCGAGCCATAAGTAGAGAGGTCAAGCTGCTCAAACTGAACAACATTTTAAAAGCACCAGTGCAATGCATTTACCCTTGAATGGGTTGAATGGGATGAATAGTTGAGTAAATTATCTCTGCATAAACTGAGATTAGAGAAAGTATCTGAATACTGAAATGAAAATACACTTCAACACTGAGAACCCACTTCAGAACAATTAGTGTTTTTTTAATTATAGTTCTGATATTATGACAGGCAATACTTTTCAGGCAACTTACATAACAGGCAACCTATAGAAGCCGTAGTGAAGTGGACAGACTAACCTTGAGAAACGTCTGTGTGAGACATTCTTTATTCTCAGCAGATCTGACTTCAATATCGCTTTTTGAATTATATTGCTTCTTGGTTTTTGTGCTTTTAAAAGAGGTGAAACTCTAACATGGCAATACCACCAAAACATTAGAGGTGAGTCATAAGGACAACCATTTTGGAAAGAGCTGCTGAGGAGCGAGGAATGGGCTAGGAAATGAAAAAAATCTTGAAACATGCAGCGAATCAGAGTGATGACCTTTCGCATCCAACAAGAATGAAATGATGGCACATTTTCAATCTAGAGTTGGTGGGGAGACCGCTGCTGAGATGGAGGAGATTGTTATGTGTGTGTGTGTCCATAACATTTCAATGAAAGAACACAGCTGGCAGTTTGATTTGTGTATTATTACTGAGAGAGCACCATTATCTGCGCTTTCATAAATTACCTCTATGATTTTCAGACTTTATGAGTCCCCAATTCCCCAAACTCCAGCCATAATAACTCTATAGCGATTGAAAAGCGCTTCATAAATGCCAAAAACCCTCAGTGTACTGAACTTTTCCTTTGGTCAATCACCCTGTACTTTGAATTACCACCATTTAAAAGGTAAACACTTTTTACAGCATAGTGAGAAATGCACTCTCTTTCTGTATTACAGTCAACAGACAAAACAAACCTGCCTATTAGCAAAGCTCACATCCACACATAAACACTAACCACTCAAAATCACTGCTCTGAGCCACACACTCATTACATCTTCCACGCTTAGCCATGCTGACACAGTGGCAAACATTTGAGGGTTCGGAGGGTGGGGGGACACAAAGTTAATGTGATCAACAAGGCATGAGTCACATTGTTTTAGTATATGTTGGGAACTACAGCGTACGTGTTGATCTAACACCTATTTTAACTGGCCAAATGCTGGTAACTATTAAAAGAACCTTCAGGCTAAAGCTCTGTGACATAAACAGCTCACTTAGACTTTGCACACCAATACTTCAGTGTTTTTTGTGCATTCATGTTCAGAAAACTTTCACTTACTTTGATGTTTAAAATCCCCAGAATGAAATTGTGTAGTTGTTCTTAGACAGGTAAGCTTTGTTACTCAGAGCATTATGGGCAATAAACAGCAATAGCTGTGTTTGCTAGAGGTGTAATCAGTTTAGCATGAGAGGCAATAGTCAGTAATGTTTTACCTGTATACCTGAGTTAAAGGAATGTTCCGGGTTCAAAACAAGTTAAGCTCTATCAACACTGTAGGCATAATATTGGGTACCAAAGAATATAATTTGCCCCGCAGTTTAAATGTGAATCCAGTGCTTTTCCACTTACACAAATGAAGTAAAAACCTGTTTATTTCTTGAAATATTAAGTTGTTTGATGATTTCATTAAGTGAGAATAATTATAGGTGGATGAACTTCTTGGTATGCATTTACAACATAATTATTTACTTTTCCTAAACAGTGCTTTTCAGTACATCAAGTCGTCATGACAACAAAGCTAAACTATTGGATATAATTTCATACAAAGCCATTAAGCAAATCTTTGTAAGACTTGTCTGATAACAATATGTTTTGTGGGTTTTAAACAGGGTGCATTTTATGTAGTAACCCCATATTCTGTGATTTTTGCTTTAAAAAACAACAAAGTTTTGTGTGTGTGTGTGTGTGTGTGTGTGTGTGTGTGTGTGTGTGTGTGTGTGTGTGTGTGTGTGTGTGTGTGTGTGTGATCAACATTATACCACAGATGCTGTCCAGCTTGTCTGGCACTGAACCCAAAACATTTCTAAAGAGCATTATAGGCAATCATTTTTGATAGCTCAAACAATAGTTGCCTATTTCAAAGGAATAGCTTGCAGTCAAGCAATGTGCATAATGAAAGTTATATATACAGTTAAGGTTGAGGAATGATGTGCATAATAATGTATTGGTCTTTATATTATATTATATTACAATTATGCATAATGTACTGTTATTACTGTAGTACTAGTAACGTGTAACTACATAACCTTTCAATAAAGTGTTACCATTTGTTCTGAAAAGTAGAGATAAGCAATGAGATTTGAATTGCTTTGTTTGTGAAAACAATGACTCCAGACTAATGTGATTGTAACAGCCTTCAAATCATCTGCTCCCATGATTATTCATAATCAATGTTTACTTGTGATAACTATGACCTAACTAAAGTGCTGCACTTAGCATCCATATTTCCTTAAGAAATACATTTAATCACTGTGGCTGTGTAATCTAAAGCAGGCCTAGTAGGCCTAATTCTTTATGCCCTTCATACAACTTACATACAAGTCAACTTCATTTTTGTACATTCCTGATCTTAATAAAGGAGCACTGTGGGCAATGTGCATCCATAGCTCTCAGAAATCTCTTGAAAATATGTACTCTGGTTACTTGCCTAAAATGATGTTGCACAAAAAACAAAGAGTGGCCAAACTGTTGCTAAAATGCTCAGTAATGGCTGAGAAAGGGACAATGCTAGTGGGATTCAGTAAATTTATTCAGTGAGAGGAACTTTAAGGGTCATATTTTGTAACCATTTAATTTTTTTCTCCCCTGAGGTCCACTTAATGATAGTGAAGTATTTTTCAGCAAAAAGTTATGACCTTCCCCCTGAACCTTAGAATTAAACAAGTTGCTGAACAAATTTAGAAAAAGCTGTTCCCTTTCAACTCATGCTGCGCTGGAGATATTGACGCTATGGGAACACTTATATTATAACGCTGATTATACATATATATAAATAATATATTAAAGAAATGGTGAGCAAACAGGGTTTTAAATGGTGTGTTCCTTCCTGCCCTCGCTATATCACACAATTTATGGTTTGTTTGCCTGGAAGAGGAGCCTACACGGTCAGCTCTCAAGGGGGCTGACTGCTCATTGTGAGCAGCTATTGCTAAGTACACTTCGCTCCTGCCGGGCGCTCCCTGTGGTTTAGGCCCTGCTGCTGCCCAGGCAGAGTGGCGGCTGAGATCTAATGGAGGGGTTGGAGATATAGGCTCTGCCATGTCTCTGCTCTCACCAGCTAGATCCAGCACCCACTCTCAGGGATCCGAAGCACGCTCTGCTGTTTTTTATCTGCCCAGACTGAGGGCCTGGTGCTTCAGCTATACAGCTTTGAGGAGGTGAATGTGCTGAGCATTGAGGCAGGAGATATTGAGGACACGCCACCTAATTCTCCTGCTTATGAGGAGCTGTAATTTATGCCGTGGCCAAACTGAAAATTGACTGGCTGGCTGAGAGGTCCAAAAAGCAAGCTCTTTTCTGTTTTCAAGTGCTTTCTGGCTTCTTAAATACAACCTCCACATCAGGGCCTGCTGTTTTTTCCAGATCTCCACACAGAGGTGACGAGGTTGTGGAGGAAACCATTTTCGTCTGGGGGGTCTGCGGTCGCATTCACTTCACAAACTGGGAAACCAGATCCTCCTGTGGACTCAGGGAAAGCTGCTCTCTGTGAGAGAAGTTTATATCCGCACCAAAAGCAGACATCCTATCGAGGCAAGTGCTGAGGCCCGGGGAATGGAGACTCCACCCCATGGTGGAGGAGTCGTACTGGAGGGAGTACAGCCAGGCGGATTCGCATCTCAAGAAACGACACACTGTCCGCTTTCATTCTCCCTCAGCTGGATGCCATGGTGTAGAAGTGGCCAAGGCTGCATCTGTACACCTTTTCCCTGAATGCTCTGCTCCCGGGAGTTCTGGAGAGAGTCCACTGGGACAGGGTCCATCTATTGTTAGTAGCCCGTTCTGGCCTGCCCGAGTATTGTTCTTGGACCTCATAATTCACTTCAGAGCTCCCTCCATGAGGAAACTATATGCCTTAAAGTGGAGAGTCTTCACTTCATGATGCGGAAATCGCCAGCTGAACCCAGTTAACTGTATGGTTGGTACAGTGCTCGATTTCCTGAAGGTTTGGTTCTCCACAGGGTTATCTCCTTCAACTCTGGTGGCCATTGCTGCTTACCATACACCTTTGGATGGAAACGTGCAGGTGTTGCATTTCCTCTGTGGCGAGCAGGACGAGGCCGAGGGCCGTGGGGGAACTGCGTGAGGATCTCTCACGGAGGAGCGGAAGCATAAAATTTATGTTTTGCTTTTATATGTGGCGGCAATTGTCTGTGAGGGGCTGCCGTCTTTACTTTCGTTTTGTATTTGTTTATTTTATGATTATTAAAAGTTGTTTGAATGTTTGCCGGTTCCCGCCTCCTTCTTCCCATAACAACTAACTTTACTACATCCTCCATGGTGCTTTTGAGGCTGAGGCCTGAAAGCTGCACGAAGGAACCTGCCTAGGATTTGGCCGTTGTTTTGGAAGGCCTCTCAATTGCCCTGTTCGAGCCTATGAAAACTTTCCAGAGAAATTTCTCTGAAAGACGTTTGTGATAAGGCAGGCTGGTCCTCTCCGCACACATTTATGAGGTTCTACAAACTAGACTTGGATCCCACACTGGGGTCCCAGGTGCTCATGTCTTAGTTGTGCTCACCATGATTCATACTAGAAAGGCACTTGTCTGGCGGAGTAGGTATTATCGTTCCCATAGCTATCTCAGATGTCTCATTCTCTTTTTTTAGGGAACCATGATTACAGTCATAACCTGAGACATTTTTGCAGTTTAGTTTCAATAAACAATCTTTGTGAGCTGGGAAAGAAGTTTCTTGATGTTTGATTTGTAGGATTAATATGGACCTCAACGAGAGTAACTTATAAAACTTTGAAATGGCTTCAGCAAATAGGCATAACACATTTGGTGGCAAATGTATTCTACTTGTTTAACACTAGAATTCCATAACTACTAGAACTGGCGCAAGCGGTCATTTTGACCGCTAGATTACAAACTATATCTTTAATGATAAATACCCAATTAAGAGATTAATGCATTTATTATTGTATTAGGATATCTTTTAAAAACAAAACAACACCAAACTGTACATTTAAACAAGTTTAATTATACATTTATAAATAATAATATCCATAGATGTCCTGAACAAAATGACGGAGTAGCCTATGTTTTCATGTTTCCACTGTTCGATCGCGCCCGCGCCTTACACACACACACACCATATTCCAGCATTGCAATCTTGACATTGCAGCCTGTTCATTATAGCCATAATAAAATATAATAATAAAATAGTCAACCTAACATAATAATCAACTGCTCTGTTTATATAGTCAATAGTACAATTCGTACCATTTTTCACATATGAAGAGGATGTTTTTTTTCCGTCGATATTGGAATGTGAGTGAAGTACAAAGCCTATAATAAAGAATAGTAACGTGAGCCCAACGCCGCTTACTTTCACTTTCGCTTATAAAGTATTTCATTTTGGCTTGTTTATAGTTATTTTTTCATTCTTGTTCTGTTCTGAATATCATTACATTTAAATGATTTGTTGTGGAATATGTTTTGTGTATTTTTTACCACATTTTATTATTGTGTATATTGGTATATGTATAATAATACCGCGAAATTCAGTGCGGTCAATATGACTGTCTATGGCCGAAATAGGTAAATATGTTCATTTGTTTTTTTGCCTTGTGTGTAATTTATATGAAAAAAACATTTTAAATTAAAATACAGACACTTTTAGGAAAAGTCATGGTACCAGCTATCCTGGGAAAACCCAGACAACTTCCGGCAAATTTAGATTTGTTCAAGCCCATTTCTAATCCGTCGAAAACGCAGCACCAATCAGAAACGTTGGGGCGGGCTTTACACAATGACGATCGCTCTGATTGGTTTTAGGTCTATCCAATTGCGCCCAGAGGCATTTGAGCGACGTCCTTTCAACTTTTAAATGCATTATTATATTCAAATTGCAAACACATGAGGACAGTCTCCATGAAAGACCCACTGGCAGATGAACGTGCTACTACATTTCTCTCCGAAACGGTAGGAAATTCAATTAGATTTAATAGAGGATTTTAACTGTGACAAAATGATTGACAGGGCAGTTTACGTGACAGGATGCACGCGACAGATCCGTCCGATAAAGATGACGAAGTAGTATGTCCCAAAGCTTGCCTACTTTTTTGCTACACATTCAAAAGTAAATACATTTTCTTCACAAAAAGAGTACATACTTTTATGGCGTAGTGTAACTTAGGCGAATTGGGATGCAGCATATGGCTTTATACGATGACGATCGCTCTGATTGTTACTACTGAGAATGGTCTGGTTTTAACCAAGCTAGGTACCAGCAGGATTTTATTTATTTTTTCAACAAAGTTATTGCAGATATAACATTCAAAACGGTCAAAATGACCGTCATGGCACTTCTAGTGTTAACCAAGATAGAATAAGGGGGAAAATTAAATCATTTTATCCTGAGGAAACACCTTTACAATTGAGCACAATAATATAAAAATTATGAGCTTTCTTTTAATTCATTTCACAAGGTCCCTGTGGTCACAGAACCACTGAACTAAAACCATTCATTCTTTTCTCAGAATGGAAGCCAAATCACCCGTTAGTAGTTTTGAGCAGGTAAACTCAGGCAGCCGCACAGTGGTCTGTGCAGCTCAATCAAGTGAAAACTGAAAGGCGATTCATTCTAAGGTGGAGTCCCAGTGGGCAAAAGATAGGGGAGAGGACGGGTGCATGATTTGAGACAGACGGCTTCCCGGCAGGAGTTATGTTGGTTATAAGAGGTGCACAGGCTAGTTACAGCATTGCAGCAAAAAGCTATACAACATTAGTTCCCATTTTTATAGTAAAGAAAAAAAACTTTAACCTTCCTCACAGTGCGCAATGCAAACATCCGCTATAACTGACACGCTCAGATTCAATGAAATTGCTAAAATGTGCTCTGATTCTAAATTTAAGCATTTGAATTGACTACATATTCATGTTTCTGCACATGCAATCTGAGTACCAGCTTCTACATCGTATTGTGCAAAGGCTGGCTGCCAAATGTAAGCAAGTGCACATCCATCTGCGTCCTCCAACTAATGTAGCACATCTATCCTTTTGCTCCCACTGATGTAACACCCTCTAACAGTTATCTGACTGAATGAATAGCTGGCATGAGAAAATGTAAGACTGTTTAGGAATCAAGCATCGCTGTAATTCCTAAGCCATAAGACAACAGCCATTTGTAGGTTGACTTCCTGAAGAGTGTAAACACTGTATCAACTTCTAGCTTTAAGCAATAGGGGTAGACTGGAGAATAACTGGAAGTGGCATTCTAAAAGTACTGATACACAGCACTGTATCACTCCGTTTGTCTGTGCCTGCATGTTCCAGACAGTATGTCAATAGTCAGATGTTTCTATCCACATATTTTTATGCAAATTGTGTGATATCGCATAAATAAACACTGAATGGAAACTAAAATGCACATAAATGAATGATATTAATGAAAAAAAAAAAAAAAAAAAAAAAATGAAGATTTTTTTTTTATCCCTCTACTGCATAGCGTTGCCCCCAGGCAACGGAAAGTTTTCTTAAGCCCTGTGTTCAGTACATTTTTCTTTAAATGATTGCAACCAATTAGAATGTTTGAAAAAGTATCAAAGAACAGTCCAATAAGGTTTGGGAGTCACTATCAAGCACCATTTGAAGGCGGGACGTCCTTTTCTGACACATGGTCACAGGAGCACATGGTGTGAGATGAAAGCAAGATTATTTGCTTTAGTAATCATATTTAAAATGACATGAACTGTACATAAAAAATATGTGTGTGTGTATGAAGGTGTAGAGAAGCCTTTTGGCAGGTTTTGAGAATTTCTTTTTATTTTGCATGTTCACAAATTCAGTTTTTCTTTTTGTTGCCTCAGGGCAACGTTATGCGATAAGGGGTACTTTTCAAGGATGTCTTGGACAATACCTCACAATGGCAAATAATGTGTTACAAGTAGGGAAGATGTAGGGTTCCTGGGTGCACAGGAACACCCAAAGTCACCAAAGTGACACTAATGTGCAGCATCCACAGTCATGTTAGAACAGAAAGGGGCCATCTACAAACTGTTCCCACAAAGTTGGGAGCATGAAATTGTCCAAATTGTCTTGGTATGCTAAAGCATTAGGAGTTCCTTTCACTGGACCTAAGGGGCAAAGCCCAACCCCTGAAAAACAACCCCACACCATAATCCCCCCTCCACCAAACAACCCCACACCATAATCCCCCCTCCACCAAACAACCCCACACCATAATCCCCCCTCTACAAAACTTTACACTTGGCACAATGCAGTCAGGCAAGTACCGTTTTCCTGCCAAACCCAGACTCGTCCATTGGATTGCCAGTCAGAGTTATTTAAGTGTTTTTCCCTTTTTACTTAAATGATTTCTTGACATTTTTTAATATTTATTTTTATTTTTGTATTGCTCTCTGAGAATTGTATAATGATCATTTTCTCTATGATTCTTTACCATTGTTGCATAACGTTGCCCTCAGGCAACAAAAAAATATTTTGGGGTGGGGGGGTTGGGGGAGGGAAATTTTTCAATAAATCAATAAAATGTTCCCAAATGAGCCAGGAAATGATGTGAAATAATTTTTATCATGACTACATATTCATGTTTCTGCACATGCAATCTGAGTACCAGCTTCTACATCGTATTGTGCAAAGGCTGGCTGCCAAATGTAAGCAAGTGCACATCCATCTGCGTCCTCCAACTAATGTAGCACATCTATCCTTTTGCTCCCACTGATGTAACACCCTCTAACAGTTATCTGACTGAATGAATAGCTGGCATGAGAAAATGTAAGACTGTTTAGGAATCAAGCATCGCTGTAATTCCTAAGCCATAAGACAACAGCCATTTGTAGGTTGACTTCCTGAAGAGTGTAAACACTGTATCAACTTCTAGCTTTAAGCAATAGGGGTAGACTGGAGAATAACTGGAAGTGGCATTCTAAAAGTACTGATACACAGCACTGTATCACTCCGTTTGTCTGTGCCTGCATGTTCCAGACAGTATGTCAATAGTCAGATGTTTCTATCCACATATTTTTATGCAAATTGTGTGATATCGCATAAATAAACACTGAATGGAAACTAAAATGCACATAAATGAATGATATTAATGAAAAAAAAAAAAAAAAAAAAAAAATGAAGATTTTTTTTTTATCCGATAAGAAGGCATGCGCATAAAATACGATAAAAACACATTTACCAAATAAAACCCTTGATGAGCAACAGATAACTGTACTAACCAATGGACCAATTTACATAGCTTCTAAAATGTTGTTTTGGTCATTCCCTCCTAGAACTGTATTACACGATTGAGTTCCTACACACTAGGTATCCACATCCAAACGCAAGATAACCTGACAGTGTTTATTGCATTAATTCAGCACACTCTGAGACGCAAGTAATTTATGACGTATGAAAAAAGAGCCACAGTGGCTTCCCCTATTGTAGCGACCTCCATTTTTATTAAAGATATTTTGTGGCAATTTCCATAGAAAGCAGCAATTTTGTTCTTTTGAACAAACGGGAAGGAAACTGTTCTTCAATTCAGATAGGAAAAAAGAGACAAGTGACTGTCTTTAGGAATAAGTCTGTGAATCATTCACTCAAATCAGCCACATTCCACATACTAGCACACTTTTTCTTCCATAGGAAGATATGGTAAAAATATTAACAGCAGTATGCTAGTCTGCAGTTCCGAATTCAGCCTTGTCTTTAAGAGTCATTGAATCATTCACTCAAGTGGTTAGTTCAAAAACACGGATTAATTTAGGAACATAACAAGTGACTGGTCTATATGGCTGTGTCTCATTTTGAAGGCTGTAACCTTCAGAGGTCACATCTGTTGGTGGCATACGTTATTGAGGCTGTTTCATTTCAGAAAAACAACCATTTTAAAAACAGTGTAATGACAGGCTCGATGGCGTACGTGGCCAACAAATATGACAAATTAAAAGACATATCTTATGAGTGAATTACTGAATAAATTATTGATTCATTCAAAACACTGATTCAATCAGGAACAAAAAAAGTTAGGCCCTTTCCCAAATGGAACCCTGAGCCCTCACAATCTTCTTCCGAGTTCGATGACTGTCTTAATGAGTGAGTCATTAAATCATTCACTCAACCAAAACTGACACTGTTACTGTGTGTTGTTCAGGGATGCAGGATTGTTATGGCCAATTTAATGTTTCATGTTTTGTTTTTGTTTTCATTATAAAAGAGCATTGGTGACTGTGACTACAATCCAGGGCTTTTTTGTTGTGGACTTCAAACATCCAAGCATGATGAGCGTCAGTATTGTAGTCCGTGTGTTATCTTGTCCTTTTCCTGCCTTTAATGATAAGGATGTTGATGTTGATAGTTTAATCATATAGCAGACAAATTAAAGAGAAAAAAATCAAAGGAAGCTGTGCTGGTCCAATTCTCCTTCTGGACATGAGACAGAGAGGAAATGCTCACTACAGCAACTTATAAAGAAACAACTGTGAGGGTTTGCGGTGAAGGAGGCACTGAGCACAGGCAGAGATAAGTGTGTGAGTGTGTGTCTTATTACACTTCTATTTTCAGCCACCAGAGTCTGGGATAACTGTCCAGTGGACTTCGCCTTAGATTAATGTGCTTGTTTTATGCACAGCTGGGTTGGAGGAACAAAAGGAATTGGACTTGTCTGTGTGTGTGTGTGTGTGTGTGTGTGTGTGTGTGTGTTTCTCTGAGGGAAAACAGGTGCAATTCAGCAATCAGCAGTAGAAAGAAATTACTCATAGCTCTTAGTTGAAAGGTTTGCTTGAATAATCTTGAATAAAAAAAGAAAAAGAAAAATGAGACTATCTCAGGAGCAAAAGCTATCTTATGACCACACATCTTTCCAAAACACATAATGAAGAAACACACCATTCACATCGTATTCTGTTCACATAAATGAATAAATTCTCTATCGTATAAAACACTGAGACTCTTTTTGATGAATAGAAAGTAAAATAGAACAGCATTTGATTTAAAATAGAAATATTTTGTAACAGTTTAAAAGTAAAGTACTGTAATTTCATTACATTTAATGCAAGTGTAAAATGTCTATAACAGGCATTTACTCATTTCCTGCCTTTTTCAAAGCACACGTTATTTTTTGTTGTTGCTTGGTTTCTAAGAGTAAAAACAGGTGTGAGCAGGATGTTTGTTTGATGAATGTGAATAAGTGTGAAACTCGGTTAGCAAACATGAAACCTTATCTTCCACTAAAGATTCACCACAACCCAGAATGTGTAACCGACTCTCAGCGGTTTGCGCAAAGTGTGATGCTAATAGGCAATAAAGTGTAAAATTTCCAGGCAGAATCACTATTATTATCACTCAAATGTAGAGTATTTAGTGTACAACAAAACCCTGCTACAGACATAAATGACACCTTAAAATGTGTGTCTTGTTGATTAGAGGTGTTTAATGCTATTAACAAACGTACAAATTTCACCAGGAAAAACATTCATAGACTTACACAGAAGGTGGGACGTGAGTCATATTTAGAAAGCAGAATATTATAAAGAACTATGTTGGGCTCATTTGGCTAGAACGCCCTATAACCCCCCTGACAACACCCTAACATCCCAGAACAGCAACAAATAAAAACTGTTTGAATCTTTGGAACCACAGCGCAATGGCCTGGCAACCATCCAATGGCAGCAGGTAAAAAACAAGTTTCAGTCTAGTTTCGGTAAAGTTCAGAGTTTTCAAGGTTATTCAGATTGTGAAAAAGCAGCTATAGCTCAGCTTATTTTACTTTTAAAACAAGAAGAGGCAGACTTCTTTTTTACAGTACAATTTTAAGACAGGAACGTGTGACAAGCTTCTGCTTAATATTTTAAACACCCAAAGAGCTCATCATAAATAGCATTTCCCCCCCCCCATTCTGAGCACAGAAGAATAACCACCAGCCTCTCTCATAACAGCTGTTCTGCTGTATCACAAAATTACATTTCCTTCTGGTCCTTATGATCCAAAACACTATAAATTGTCAAAGAGATTCACAACTACCATCTGATAGCACCAGACTATCAAAGCATGCCATAGTTTTGCTCAAGGTCAATATGGTGCGACATATCAGGTCTCAACGGTATGTATTCTGCAGTCTGCAACTGCTATTATGTCCTTCCTGTCTGGCAAACTGAAGGTGTTTACAGTTTTAAAAACGCTGAACTCAAAGTGTGGCAGAGAGAAGAGCTGAGCTCACAGCACTGGGAAGTCGACTGAATCGTGTTTTATTGTTCAAATGAGAGGAATGAGTCTCATTCACAATGTGAAGCCAATCAGGTAGTGAACAGTCAAGAGCAGGAGGTAAAAATAAGAGGAATGTGGACCAAATAATTTCTCATCAATTAATATAATTAAAAACAAACATTTTACTGCAGACAGAAAACAAGAGACTAACTGATTGTCATGACAATGGACAGCCACCTCTGGCACTATGTCTATCCTGAAGTAAGCAGCATGTTGCAACTCAACAAAACTAAATCACTCCAATTATAATCAGTGGAGTTGCCTGCTAAGCCACTTCATTTTCCTCTGTCTGACTTGAGTAAAAATGTCAAATGTTTTACTCATATTAAAAATATAATATTTGAAAAATATTATCATTATTTAAATGTCTTTTATTTTATAATCATCCTTTTTTACATCATATTTTGTTTCTATCTATTTGCAGGCAATTCTAATGTGTATATCAAAAATCAAAAGTTGTATCTGTTAATATAATTTAATGTTCCCAATAATTAACATTAGCAAACATGAACCAACAATTAACAGTTATATTTTACAACAACAGGTTAACAAAGATTAATCAATTCTGTAACAGATTTAACTAATTAATTAACATTAGCGTTACCGAAATAACTTCTTAATGTAACACAATTATAATGTTTTTTACAGTGTATTTTGTCTAAGATGGCTTAGTATTTCTTGAAAAGTACTATTGTAGCCAACTTGAAAATTTACATTAAAGGGTTAGTTCACCCCAAAAATGTACATTTTAATTACTCACCCCTATGTCGTTCCAAACTCGCAAGACTATCGTTCATCTTCGGAACACAAATGAAGGTCTGATGAAATCTGAGAGCTTTGTCCCTCCATTGACAGTCTATGCAACTTCCGCTTCAAAAAGTTCATAAAGAGATCCATATGAATTGAGCGGTTCATTTTCTGAAGAGACTCAATCGCTTTATATGAAAAGATTTAATTTAGTCTTTTATTCACATATTAACATTGATCAGCGAACATAAATAGAAGCTCTACCGAACATGCTTGACGCGGAAGAACAAACCTCATTGGTTCTTGCGGAAGCTCAAGCGTGCTGCGTAACACGAGAATGAACCTCATTGGTTCTCGCACAACTGATGTGTGAGTTGATAAATGTTTAAATGTGAATAAAAGCCTAATTTCAATCTGTTCATCATATAAAGCGTCCGTGTCTCTTCAGTAAATTTGGACTAAACCGTTCAATCCATATGGATTAGTTTTACAATCTCTTTATGAACATTTTGAAGCGTCAGTTGCGTAGCTGTCAACGGAGGGACAGAAAGCTTTCAGATTTCATCAGAAAGATCTTCATCTGTGTTCCGAAGATGATTGAAAGTCTTACGGATTTGAAACGACACAAGGGCGAGTAATTAATGATAGAATTTTCATTTTGGGTGAACTAACCCTTTAACAGGGTTCTCAAGTCAAAGGCAATGCCAACCAAGTTGTCCTGCAAGCTTTATATAACGTTGTATACGAGGCCCGCGGGCACACAAAGTGAAGTTTCCTGCCGCCAGCACGTATCTCGGCCAGATTGCGTTCGTTACTAGGCAACATAGATGCGCGAACACACGGAAGTTGACGGAACATTCTCGGCCACCGTATGTTCGTTACTAGGTAACCAACAACATCGCGCGAACACACGTCGTGATGGAGAAGGTAAGTTGGAAGAAAGCTCGTCTAACATTTTTAGGCTAGAACATTTAATATATATAGCCCATCGTATACATTATTATTGATGCAGTCAAAAACTCTACAACTACTTTGCAACCAGGCCAGAGGCTTTGGCTCAGTTTGGCTAGCTTACGTTATCTGAAACTAAGGGAAATGTTAGTGGGTATGGTAAGGAATGAAGATGTATTTCTTCATTTTATTTTAAATTATATTATACTGTATTAATAGTCTAATGGAACACTGTCATCCATTATGACAGTGAAAATGTCTGGCATCGAGCCACAGTGCTTCAAGTGGGAGCCCCCTACCCCTGTTATCAAGGCATCAAAATGTGCAACAAACACTTACAACACAAAACACATTTCATAAGCTGGAGTGTGTACTCTTGTGTATGTACACACACACACACACACACACACACACACACACACACACACACACCAGTGTTGCCAGATGTACGATAATTATCGTATTTGTACGATAAATTTGACCTCTGTACGATGTACGATCAATAATGAAAAAAATCCCATAATGTACGATAATTTCAGAGTTTTCAGTCGTTCGTCCAAACACACATCCTACCGCTTCTCTCTCTGACCCCGAATCATTTCGCAGGCTCGCCTGCCTGCACGCAAGCACACACACACACACACACACACACACACACACACACACCACACGGTGTCGACCGCACGTCAACTACAGTTTTGCCGAAGAAGACAGTTCAGTTTAGATCAGCTCCATGACGGCATCCAATCTGTACCGTAAAAGGATTCCCCAATCAACAACATCTGCCAACACAGCACAAGTGGATGTGGCATCCGATGATGACAGCGACTTAGAGACGGAATTTGAATCTTTCTAGTGTTAATTGTGCACTTTTTTCTCTCTGTCTCATAGTTTAATTATGGTCTAGTTCAAAATGTGGACTGTCGGCATATCTTTTGCACTTTGGCAAAAAAAAAGTTAAGTAGCCAGACTTCCTCCAGTTAGTGTGAGCGTATTACACAGCTTGTTTAAATTGGCTGTAAAATTATTTGGAAAATAAAATTGTTGGAAAATAGCTATATTTTATGTGTTTGGTTCGTGTACGATAATTTTTCTCAAAAAACGATAATTTTGAGGTTTTGGTACGATACTTCGACATTTCTAATCTGGCAACACTGACACACACACACACACACACACACACACACACACACACACACACACACACACACACACACACACACACACACACACACACACACACACACACACACACACACACACACACACACACACACACACACACACACACACACACACACACACACACACACACACACACACACACACACACACACACACACACACACACACACACACACACACACACACACACACACACACACACACACACACACACACACACACCTTACTCTAATATGTAATTTGTTCACAATGTCCCACCACACAATAAATCATTATACCATTTCGACTAGACACATTCAAAATGCAAAAAGATTTGTTTTTCCAAACTGTTTGGAGCAATTTGTTATATTTTTTTTATTTTTTGTATATTTGTAATTTTGAAATATAACATAAAAGAGTATATTTGATGTGATGAATTGCTCTGTCATTTATTAGATTTACCAATTGTTATAATTTCAATTTGTGCTGGTTAATTATGAACAATGGGTAAAATTGGGGGGCGGGGCTCCATTAGGGCTCCTCCCCTAACCGCATGTGATCTCACTCCAAGCTTTTGATAAAACTTGAGAACCCTGCCTTTAAATATTGTTAACATGCACACTGATATCTAGCCTGTGATGATCCTTACATTTGATCCTTATGTTAAAACTTTACTCTCATTTGAAGGTTTTTTGGGGACAAAGTACACAAAATAAGTCAGCTGTGTGTGTGGACAAGAGCCAGAGAGAGAGAGACCGTGGCCCATTGACCTACTGAGGGCAAAAAAATTCCTTGCCCTTTTAAAGCAGCACCATCTGTTACCAATCACCTCAAACCAGCAGTACTGTACACTAGACAGAAAGAAAGAGAGAGAGAGAGAGAGAGAGAGAGAGAGAACGAGAGAGGGAAAACAAAGGAAATGGGGGATGGGTGCAGAGAGCAGGCAACAAAGATCATCTGAGAATGTACAAGCGAGAGAGAGTGAAGACTGAGAAAGAGTGAGGGAAGAGACAAAAATTATATATCATCCATTGTGTACATTTGTCTGAAGTTTAGTGACTCAAGACGTGGCATTATATATTTTGGGGGAAGTTGGAGGCTATAAATATTTCAATACTGACAATAAATGACAGACTCAACTGTATGTCATGCTAATACAAACGTACTTGCTGTTCCCTTATAAGGACCGTACCTCAACAAAGCACTGCTGACACCTCTCACACAAGATCTGCCAAAGATGAAACGTAACTGTTGTACTGAAGGCATTTAAGTCAGAAACTCATACACAAGTACGGAAATTCAAATATGAATGCTTAGCCAACGCATAGATCTGCTGTACATACTTAAAGGGACAGTTCACCCTTAAAATGAAAATTCAGTCATCATTTAAATCACCACTACTTAAATATTGGTCTTTATCTCACACATTGACAAAAAGCACTAATTTGACTGGACAGTTCAACACTGGTTTGTTTGGAATCTCAATACATTCTGACACTATATCGTGGGACTAAATATTCTCAGGAAAAATCTTTACTCCAACACAGCTGTGTAGAGTTGACAGCCCTGCGTCTCATTCCGTTTCAAAATCTGAGTCGCTCTCAATATCAAACTGTTATTTCCACCAGCTTGTTCCTGCTACATGTCACAGACATATTAAATATGGCAATAACAACAATATTTCCACTATAATCAGTGAGCATTATGAGTGCTCATCTAAACGCAAATATGGAATCATCACTCTCAGTGATATTTTCAGCGAAGACTGAAGAGGGAAGGCTTACTTAATCTTGAGGATGCACGAGAGAGCAGATTACACAAACACTGGCTGCTTGTCAGGAAGAGAACAAAACAAGCCTTCTGCAGATGGGACTGCAGGGCAGAGAGTCTGAGAAATGCATCAGGGTGAATCAGAGTTGTGTTAGGAAGCATGCGACCGTTCTCGCCGCTGCAGATGGCATTCATAAATGCATAATCACATCATGCACAATTTAGCTCTGAGTCTAATGGCAAAAGAATGTTAGGCTCTTACGAGAAGTTGTTTTTCTAAGAACTGCACTGCTAAATGCAGTTCTGGTTAGCACATAAATGCAAGCAGAAGCTGCAATATCCTTTTTTCAAGATGTAGCTTCTTTGGTGAAAGATTAGACGTATGTTTTAAAGGCCTGGTTTCACAGAGAGGGCTTAGATTAAGCCATGATTAGGCCTTAGTTAAATTAGGACATTGAAGTAGCTTTTTAAAACGTGCCTTAGAATAAAACATGACTGGTGTGCATCTTGAGACAGAACAATGGCACTGATACATTTTAAGATATGTCAGTCCAAGTTGTTTTCAGTTAAAACAGCTCAAAGCTTGTCTGTGACACCGACCATAAATGTTTCATAGAGACTTATAACTTAAAACCTTACCCTTGGGGCCTGTACTTAACCAAAAATCTGTATATATACTACCGGTCAAAAGTTTTAGATCGGTACGATTTTTTATGTTTTTAAAAGAAGTATCTTCTGCTCACCAAGACTGCATTTATTTGATTAAAAATACAAACAAAAACAATTATATTTTGAAATATTATTACAATTTAAAACAGCTGTTTTCTATGTGAATATATAGTTGAGTGTAATTTATTCCTGTGATCAAAACTGAATTTTCAGCATCATTACTCCAGTCTTCAGTGTCACATGATCCTTCAGAAATCATTCTAATATGATGATTTGATGCTCAAGAAACATTTATGATTATTATCAATGTTGAAAATAGTTTTTTACATTTTTATTTCAGGATTCTTTGATGAATAGAAAGTTCAAAAGAACAGCATTTATCTGAAATGGAAAGCTTTTGTAACATTAAACACTACCGTTCAAAAGTTTGGGGTCAGTAAGAATTTATTTAATTTTGGGGGGAAAGAAATTAAATAAATCAATACTTTTATTCATCAAGGATGAGTTAAACTGATCAAAAGTTACAGTAAAGGCATTTATAATGTTAGAAAATGTTCTATTTGAAATAAATGCCTTGGTGAGCAGAAGATACTTATTTTAAAAACATAAAAAATCTTACCGATCCCAAACTTTTGATCAGTACTGTATATATGAAATAAATATAAACGTATAAAAAAATGTAAACACTCTCATTGTAAGATTTGCATACTAAACTGTGGCAGGTTTTCTTTGTTATTTGCATGCTGAATTGTGATTCACACTTTTACACTGCAAAGACTGTTGTGTTGTTTGTCGCTTCTCACACATGCTGAGTGTCATGACAACAGTGAAGTGCTTCTGATACAGCATTTCATTTGCACAGAACCAAAGGCTAAAACTTAAACCTTAACACTATTCTTCTGCTGCATTTCAAGCATTGAGCGTTCATTGAGCATACAGCGTTCTTCTGTTTTAGTAGTAGTAGTAGTAGTAGTCGTAGTAAAGCTGTTAATTTAACACACACATTTTGTTAATAATTGTATAAATACAATAGTCTTTATATAAATGTAAAGGGATTTTTCTACCAGAATTTTATATATATAAAAAAATATATATATATGTATGCAGTGTAAAAGTGTGAATCACAATTCAGCATGCAAATAACAAAGAAAACCTGCCACAGTTTAGTATGCAAATCTTACAATGAGAGTGTTTACATTTTTTAATACATGTTTATATTTATTTCATTTATACAGTACTGGTCAAAAGTTTTAGATTGGTAAGATTTTTTATGTTTTTCAAATAAGTATCTTCTGCTCACCAAGGCATTTATTTCAAATAGAATATTTTCTAACATTATAAATGTCTTTACTGTAACTTTTGATCAGTTTAACTCATCCTTGATGAATACAAATATTGATTTATTTAATTTCTTTCCCCCAAAAATAAAATACAATTTCTGACTGACCCCAAACTTTTTTTTAAATTTTTTAGCATTGTAACTTTTTTCTTTGTTCAAAATGTACACAATTTCAAAAACGAGTCAATATATCATCAAACCTTCTTCCAAAACGAGTTTTTGTCTTACCCTGATTCACTATGGTAAGCCTATTATAAGTGTTTAAGTTACGCTTTATTTTAAGGTGACAGTTACATTGCACTTACTCAAATTAGTACTGGGTAGTATTAATTAACTATGTACTTACTATAGAGTTATGCTTAGGGTTAGGGTTTGGTTTACTATAGTAAGTACATGTAGTAACATATAACTATGTCACCTTAAAATAAAGTGTTACCAGTGTTTATATTTTAGACCTAGCGGTATGGTTTTCCCAGGAAATTACGTACATACGTCAATCGCCCGTGTGTGTCTCGTCATACCAGTAAATACAGAAACGTTTCTCATGAAGCACGCTAAATCTCAAACCTCTGGGAAATCACCCGTCTTTAAAAACAGAAGAGAACACAGGATAGTCTGCTGGCAAAAAGAGAACGCGGCAGAACTCGTTATAAAACGACAATCAACATTTGTTCAGCTTTTTGGAGATGGCGAGAACCAAAACATCATGATAATAAAGCAGAACTAAACATAACATAACCGTTAAACTCAGCAGGTGAATCAGGTATGAACAGATAAATTGCCATATGAAGCTCTCTAACAGAGTTGATTGTAAAGCATTATCTATTGAGAAGAGTCCTTTCGTTATGGGCTATTTTAGCGTTGTGCTGGAATTTATTCTCAAGGAAGTACCATGTTTATTAATGGGTATAGCTACAGTAACGTCTTCAGCTTGTCAGCTTGAGATCCTTTCTATCTTAACTGGTTATATCTCTTAAGCCTAGTGGTGAATGTTTTATGAGCTGTAGGATAATATTCATTTGCACAGTCAAAAATGTATGCATTTTTTTTGCTAGAAGGCCAAAAGTTACATAGTGTACCTTTTAAAAGTTTTTTTTTTTTTTTTTACTTGTGGTGCGAGGCTGTGAAAACAGTGAAATGTGACAACGGCTAAGACGTGCTTGGCATGTTATAAAAAAAAAAGAGCAGACTGAATGCAAGGAAGTGTCCTGTGTTAATGGGCAATAATCTGCCTCTGACAGAATGACAAACTGAATAGATTGCTGTGGACTGTGGTTTAATGATATGCAAATAAAACAATCAATATATTGACTTTATAATATAAGCCACCAATGCCTTAAATTATATTCATTTAGGGGATTTTCACAACTAATAATATATGTGATTCATTTGATTAATTAATAAGCATGCAGTATGATATTACTAATTAGATGAAAAAAAAAAATCATTCGATTGACAGCCCTAACCATTAGTGATACCATGACACCTCTGGCAAGGTTTTAAAAATTCATGATTTATGACTGTGTTGAATTATACAGACAGCTATTGGCTTAATCCTGAACATGTGCTGCAATTCCATAAAAAAATATTTAAAATATCATATCCTCAGGGATGAATACATTAAAATATTCATAATAAAATATGTAGGTCAGTCACTTCAGCTCTAATGGGAAATGAGGTTCGGATCTTTGGAGTTCAACTGCCAATGGAGCTAAACCACAACCACCTGTTAGGACTCTTCATTTCATCCCCTTTCGTTTTCTTTTCATCCCCCTATCCTCTGTCTCCTTATCACCACTCTCCATGCCCTAAACCCCTCTCGCCCTCCATGCTTCTTTATCCCTTTTCTTTCACACCATCAGTTTATACTTCTCAAATACGTTCCTGCTCTCTCACACGCCTTCCAATCACATTCGTTCCTTTTAGTTTCTCTCTCTCTCTCTCTCTCTCTCTCTCTCTCTCTCTCTCTCTCTCTCTCTCTCTCTCTCTCTCTCATATTAAGCAATATAAACTCTATTAATCTCTTTCACCCTCGATACACCACGATCTCCTCCCCTCTCTCTCTAAAACGCAACCTTTTCACAAACCACTTGACCTTAAAGGAAACCCACAGACTACTCCACAATGCCATCGCTAGAAATGAGATGGCTAACAATCACTGTAGTTCCTTAAAATACCAAATGTTAAAGGACAAACTTCTGCATTATTCAGTTTAAAATTTAATTAAAATATGTGGTAAGATCCTCCCCAAAAGAGATTAAAACTCATTACTCCAGGTTATAAACACTGCCTAAAGCATGCCCGGCATCTGCCCGTATCTGCTCATTCACTCTCTTTAAACTGGATATCAGCCTTTTCAATTAAATGCCAGCTCAGCTGCAAACACACACAAACATGCTCATTTACATCACAAATAACTTGGCTATGAATAAAATGCCAAAACCATGCACGTATTAGGAATTGTGAGAAGAAGAAAAAAAACACACACACACACACACACACACAACACTGTACCTATTTCTTATTGTCGTTTGCAGAATGAGAGCCTCTTACATTGTTATTCTCATGGAAAGAAAAGATGTGGGATAGACAGACTCACTGTATGGAATACACAATGGAGCTATTCAAGAACCATTTAAATTATGCCTACATTTTCACCTAGAAAACTAAGTTTCTAAGTACTTCCATAAAAGGAAAAAAATATGCCTGGATGTTTTCTAAATGTTTTTATGGTCATGTTATGGATGGATGCAACACAGCCATAAGAAAAGTGACCCTTAACCCCAGTTGGCAGAGGTCAGAATGCCAGTCTAAAGTTAAACGATGATCTTTACTTATGTTTTAAAATTAGTTCATGGTTAAACTACCAAAGTAGTACCCCTATGGCAATTATTTCCTTCTGTTTTTTCAACTTCTTTTTCAAGTGGTTGGTGTATTAGAGCTGCATAATGAATAATCACATCCATGATTATGGATAATAAGTAACATTGCAATTTTTTTGTATTTTCTTGTGTGTGTGTGTGTGTTTTTTGTTTGTTTTTGCAGAAGTTGAGAATTTAAAGCAATCACATACATTTCCGCTGTGTTAATAAATGCAAGCATTACCAGTAGCTATAACCAATCCTAAAACAGTTTCATCCTGGTTTAAACTGTGTGCTGTGGTAGGCAAAAATGAGTGCTTTAGCACTGATAGTAATTTGAATTTATTTTCTGGTTTGATATTTAGATTGCACTCTCTTGGAATGTAGACTGTGGAATGTGGTTTATGGAAGTAAAATAACTACAGATGTCTTTGAAACAAAAAAACATCTTGAATTGCACTAATGCACTAATTGAAGAGTGCTGGCATTTTAATGCATTGCATTTTCAGGGCTTATATTTTTGGGAGCTAAAATTCAACATGATTGTATGTTTAAGCTGTGAATATTTCAAATGAAACATTTTATACATAATTTCATTATTATTACTTTCATTATTATACTAATTTACATTATTATTACAAATTGAATAATCCATATTCACCTTCCAGTTTTTTTTTATTTATTTTTTTATATATCAACTTTAACCCTCTGAGCCCGAAGAACGCGCCGGCGCGTTATGCTGGAAATTTTCCTCATGATAGCGTAAACAACTTAAAATAGTCATTTTTGGCCATACAAATAAGACATTATACATCATAATAAACTATAAAGGGTCTTCTTTTATTTGTGTACATTCACAATAACAACAAATCGATGTGTTTTTGTCAAATAAAGAAAATAAACAGGGTGTGCTTTCAGCTGTCACTGTCTCCGCTAGAAACTTTCTGAAAGACGTCTGAATAATGAACTGAACCTCAGCGAATACTTATCACACAAACATGAAACGTACGTCTAAAGAAAGCTTGAAATATCTACTTTCAAATAAAACAATTCACATTTAAAACTAATATTCTCCTGGAAAATAAAATGGACTGAAAAGTGCCTGTCAAAAAACCCAGACAACTTCCGGCAAATTTAGATTTGCTCTGCAAGTAGTCTGGCAAAGAGCTCATTCAAGCCCATTTCTAATCCGTCGAAATCGCGGCACCAATCAGAAACGTTGGGGCGGGCTTTACACGATGACGATCGCTCTGATTGGTTTTAGGTCTATCCAATTGCGCCCAGAGGCACTTGAACGACGTCCGTTTGTGAAGCGCACCAACTTTTAAATGCATTATTATATTCAAATTGCAAACACTTGAGGACAGTCTCCATGAAAGACCCACTGGCAGATGAACGTGCTACTACATTTCTCTCCGAAACGGTAGGAAATGAAATTAGATTTAATAGGGGATTTTAACTGTGCAAGATGATTGACAGGGCAGTTTACATGACAGGATGCACGCGACAGATCCATCCGATAAAGATGACGAAGTAGTATGTCCCAAAGCTTGCCTACTTTTTTGCTACACATTCAAAAGTAAATACCTTTTCTTCACAAAAAGAGTACATACTTTTATGGCGTAGTGTAACTTAGGCGAATTGGGACGCAGCATATGGCTTTACACGATGACGATTGCTCTGATTGGTTTTAGGTCTATCCAATTGCGCCCAGAGGCATTTGAGCGACGTCCGTTGGTGACGCCCCTTTGGAAATTAGTTATTAATGAAGCTTTGCCAGACCATAACTCAGTTATACTACTGAGAATGGTCTGGTTTTTAACCAGGCTACCTGTCAAATACAATTTCTCCAAAATGCAGCTGCTAGAGTTCTTACCAGAAGCCGGTTGCATAAACCGCTAAGACTAGTCTTACAAGATAGTCATCAATCCAGTTATATCACATCAAATGTGCATGATCTATCTATTGCTTAAAATGAACAATATACACTAATTATTTTCCATATCTGTTTCTCATTCATCTCGGGATGATATTACACCAGCTCCAGTTTAGAAAACTGCAATCTGGAATTGGAATCTGGAAAGAGGGCGAAATATTTCCCCCATAGATTTCGCAACAAATTCAAGCTGGTCGTGTGCATTGTCACATTGACAGAAAGCTGCTTAGTTTGAAGGTGATTTCTCTGTGAGCTGTGCTTCATACATCACTACACTACTGACAATAGAAAATGTATGTTTTTTGCCCATGAAATTTTACCAGAATTTCACCTAAACACTAAAAGGCATAGACACATTGTTAATAACAATTCAACGCACTGTCAACAGCATTGTTGATTATAATGGCAACTTTTGCAAGATACAACAGCGTTGTTACTACTAACATAGTCATTGTGAGGTTGTCTTAATAGCAAAAACGCAATTCAGGGACACAGATCTCTGCTTGCTACGACATTCAGTTGCCATACACAAAATAAGTATTTTATAATATATCAATTCTATCATCGTTCTGCCCTATAGTGTAGAAAAGCAGGTGTGCTAAAATAACCTTTTAGTTTCTGTATGCTCTGCTTCCTGTTGTGTGTTGAAAGCACTCCACTGCAAGAGATGCAATGTAAAGAAGCAATTAGACAAATGGCATATACACTCAAGTAATGCACCTTCCTTTATCCATTTCGAGAAAACCTTAATCTATAGATTGAGTGACTTCATTAAAAAGTCTTCAAGCTATCCTCCATTTCCTGGATCCATTACAATACGGCTGTGATCTAGATTCTATGCCAGTCCTCTATGCCCTGACTTTCCTAATTTTCTTCACTTCGACCTGCTTGGAGAGTACTTTGTGTTGTAAAAACTCCAAAAAAGACTGTGGGACCGCTTTGAGGGTTCCTTCGGGCCTCGAAAATACTCAGCAAGTCAGGCTGCTCTGTGTTTATGTGTGTCAATGTGGGTGTCCTTTCTTCTGACCTACATTTGGAAAACCAGACTGGGAATGCAAGGTTCATATGTGGTTAAAATAAACATTAACTCTGCCAAGTAACAATAATCTGGTCCTGCAATTTCTGAGGAGGAAAAGGCAATCCATCCCCAAAGGATTCCAGTACAGTCAGACTCAGACTATGACTCCATGGCATTGGTTCATCTCAGCATTTGGCAGAACAATCAGAGAATGATAGAGATACCTGTTCCCTTTTCCAGAAGATCTGTGGCTCAAGTAATTATTCAACTGTCTAAACTCCAGCACACATCCTGGAGCCATTTTACCATTTACAGATAAATTCAGCACCACTCCCACATCTTCACCTTATTAGCTAGATCTAGAAATTATATTTTATTGAATATGTATTCAACAAAGCAATTTGAAAATCTTTCAGCAGTGCATTAATCACATCTGCAATCAGATATTTTTTTCTTCAATTAGTTAGTAAGTCATGTTAAGAGGTTACTTACTGATTCTTTTCAACTTGTAGAACCAATTTCAAGTCCTGGGCTGAGACCAGAATCTCTCCCCTCTCTGGGAACTGGTCCTGATGAGCAGAAAAGTACAGACTCAGGTCAGTAAATCTTACTTTTTTACAGATTCAGATCAGAAAATCTTACTTTTTTAATATTTAAGAAATTAGTACTTTTATGCTGCAAGAAGGCATGAAATTCACCAAAAGTGGAAGTAAAGACATTTACATAGTTACGAAAGTTTTGTATTTCAAATAAATGCTGTTCTTCTGAATGTCCTATTCATCAAAGAATATTTCACAATCAAAGCTGACGTAATGATGCAATTGGTCATGAGACACACGGCAGCCAATGCTGTTTCACAATTAAAGCTGATGTAACCCTTCCTCAGGCGGCAATTTTTAAATGTGTGCACAGGATGCACGCGGATGGAGACGGTGATCTTCACACAAATCAACATTTGGACTCGGAACACTTGGAATATTTGTTCTTTTTGAAAGAAGAGTTCAACAAAAAAAGTCAAAGGGGGAGTGGAGGGTGGGAGGAGCCAAGGGGGAGCCCGGAGCAGGAGGAGCCAGATGTTAGTCCAGTGACCAACCATGACGAGGCCGATGGAGACACCCCTGGAGATGGAGACCCAGGTGCAGCTAACACACCGAAGAGCCCACACGACACTGCAGACTGAAGTCTGCGGTCTACGATGGGCTCTTGTATCTTCATCGTGCCGGTCAGCAGGGGCGGATGCCTAGTCTCTGGATGTAAAGTGGGGCTGGTGTCGTCCTCAGCCGGGCTGATGGTGAACGGGGAGTTGTTGTTCACCAGCACCCACTCCACGAATGCGGCGAAGTCTTCCCTTGGACCGTCCCTTGTAATGCGTGCCTTGGAGCGGTCCGGGTAGTGTGTCTGGCAGGCAAATTGGATAAAGTCCAGAGTGTGTTCTTCCAGCGGACGGTATATGTACATTATACATGTAACAGTATCTGCCTGTTATATCCTGTGTTTTATATTATATAATACACAAATTATCACTCTCAAGGTGTCAAAAACTGAAGCATGGTCAAGTGCTCTCCATGTCACAATTAAGACGTTAAAGATTCCCCTAGGCATCACGGTATCGACGAACAGGGAACTCTATTGATTGAAATAAGAAACCTTTGGCGTCATACGAACATGGGAATGTTATCGTCATGATGAAATTATATATTAGGTTATAATTTTGCCACTATGAAAGACAGCAGTAATGGCTGCTAAAAATTCAATAATATTAACTGTGTAATTACATTTTTGTAATAATATTTCTCAATAATACTGTTTTGCTGTAATTTTTTATTTTGATGAAATTAATGCAGCGGGAACTGTGTATATTTAAATAAATATACTACATTTTGAACGAATGCTGACATAAAACCCGCTAAGCGTTAAGCTTTAGAGATATTTTCAGTGAAGATTTTAAAGCTTCAATAATATGGAAGTCAAATCATAAGTAAAAAGCTCTCTCCAAGAACCATATCATCCAAAACAACTGTATTGTTTTAAAAAAATAAAATGAGCTCTTTTAGGAGCAAAGGAAAGACATTGTGTTGAAGCCAACGGGCCAGAGCTAGTGTTTAGCATGTGTTTACTCTGCATGCCCTGCTTGTGGTTAGCTGTGCTAGCAGATAAAACGGGTAGGAGTCTGAAGACTTTGATCCTCCATGTAAACCCTTTCCAAAAAGTCAGACATCAGTAGACATGAACTCCTCCCTCCAGCCATCAAAAGTCCTGCGATACAAATGGAAAATGTCTTAGTCCAGCGGCAACCCAAGTCAGTAAGATGTTCAATAGACCTTGGGGAGAGTGTTGTATAAACAGTACCCCTATGGGACCACACATGAAATAACTGGAGTAGCAGAGAATAGTGATGATTCCAAATGTGAAACATCTTGCTGCTAGCACATTCTGAGAAAGTAATTTGATGGTGGCAGTGTTTGTGAATTATTACTATCCTGCTTGCTATTGCTCATATAGGAAGATGGAAGATGATAAAACCAGCAAAAAAAAAACAAAAAAAAAACAATTAGATTTACAACAAAGGAGGTAAGATATATCTAGGGACAGGAGAGACCAGAACACCCAAGAAACCACATAAACATGACCGTGGAAACTAAGCATGACCGTGGAAACACACTAGAAACTTTTGCACAGCCAACCCACCACTAATATTTTACATTTGTTGCATAGCAACAACCTGGGATCCACGCACATATTTTGCATGGGGAAGAACCACTAATATCTTTGTAAAATGTAGCAACCCCATAGCAACACCCTGCCATCACCCCAACTCCCTATAAACTTTTGCACAGACAAGTGCCACTCCTCAACAAATGTAGGAGCCACATAGCAACCACAAATAAACTCCCTGGCAACCCCTATAACACCCTAGCAACTTTTGTATGGGAAAGACAAAATTTTAATCCACATAGCAATGTCCTGGCAACCACAGACAACATTTACACTCATATTTTCTTTAGAAAATGTAGCAACATCCTTAGAAACTGCATAGTAATGCCCTGACAACCACCCACATCACCTTTATACATTTTCCTCAAACAAATGTATAAAATGTCAGAAAAAGTAAAAATCTAGTTTCTAATGCAACTGTGGAGGAATTATTGGAACATAAAGACATATGTTCTATGTGAAGAGAGGAAATGCATTAGAAATCACAGGACTACACATATATACATCTGTTAGAATGTTCTAGGTTGAGGGGGAGTTTCGCTCCATGGGATAAAGGAAGATGAGATGAGGATGTTTAAAACAATCACATCTCACAAATCAAAAACGTTGAGATGGAAGAAATAAGGAGTTGCGGAGGGGGTTACTTTTCCTGAACATGCAAGAGCTTCATGCCGCCAGGGCCGGATTTATGCATAGGCATTCACTGCAAAAAATGCTTTTCTTACTAAGTATTTTTTGTCTTGTTTCCAGTCCAAATATCAAAAAATTCTTAAATCAAGATGTATTTACTAGATGAGTAAAATGACATAAGATATTATGTCCTGTTTTAAGGGGGATTTAATCAAAATTAAGTGAGTTTTTGCTTAAAACAAGCAGAATTATCTGCCAGTGGGGTAAGGAAAATAATCTTGTTTTAAGATGACTAAAATAATAAAAATCTTGAAATAAGATTATTTTCCTTACCCCACTGGCAGATAATTCTGCTTGTTTTAAGCAAAAACTCACTTAATTTTGATATCTTATGTCATTTTACTCATCTAGTAAATACATCTTGATTTAAGAATTTTTTGATATTTGGACTGGAAACAAGACAAAAATACTTAGTAAGAAAAGCATTTTTTTGCAGTGTTCTAGGCAGGTGCCAATGCTTACAATAAAAATAATTAGTAAATCGTATTATTACTAAACCTCGTAACTCCATTGGCTCCTCAAACTGTCGGTAAAACCTCATAACTCCACTACCTTCTTGAATCTTGAATGAATTGCCACACACAGTTTTGACCGTCTCTGCTTGCTTGCAATGCAAAGGTAAATAAAGAACTGGTTGTTTGAATAAGAACAGCATTTTCTTTACACAAGAAATCTATCTCTTTACCGTCGAATCATCATAGAGTGCAACAGTTTGGTTTCCAGAAGTAAAAACTTGATTTTGATTTTGAACAATAACTTATAAACCCTTAAAGATGAAGTTGTTAATCCATGGTATTTGCTTCCACTGAAGCCATCAACCCGGATTATTTTATCTTATTTTTTTAAATAACAGTGTTTAACAGTGGAATTTCTGGTGAAAAACTACATGATGCTGTACAGAAAATGACACCAATCAGAGAGTCGGAAAACCAACACGGTCCAAAATAGCTCCGCCCACTCCCATGGAGCACTGCGAATGATGTAATCGAGTCATCGCTCTCAAAATACTGAAATGTTGCATATTTTGCAATACACTTAAAATACATTGTTGTTTTTTGTATACATTTGTAAATGAGTAGTTTTATATTTATCCATAGTTTTTAATTTGATTATGCTGTTCGCAGTGCTTCATGCATGGGCTTGTAGTTCTTTCCCTCACTAAAACCGTTAAGTACACAGTCTTGTACATTTGTCATTCTGTCCGATTTTTTTATATTTTTTTATTTTTTTATTTAAATGAAAATTGTAGTGTTGTGATTCACTTCGTAGCCAATTTGCTTGGTTCATGACTTATAACTGAAAAAATGGAGAAAGAAAAAAGCCAGCAGCGCTGAAGAAGTGTGAGGGCATTGTTGCACTCTATTGTCAGTACTGTCTTAAATAGCCTGCACGTAGCTCTTCATCTTTTTTTAACATGAAATCAAAATTAATTTAGCCTATGTCACAATATGAGGTGAATCCAGCCCTGCATGCCGCTGTCTAAGAGACAGGTGAAGGGTCGAAAGATGATGTCAGAGGACAGCGGGATAAAATGATGTTAGAAAAAGGGAGATAGAAAGATGAAGACACAAAAACAAAACTGCTTGGAATTGATTGTACAGAAGTGTAGATGACAGAAGTTGTCGTAATGTTCTGTGTTAAGTTCCTTCAGTAATGCTGTTGGAATTCAGATCCCCAGACTTAGAAGTCAAAACATGACGGCACACCCTAAATCTGTTATCGTTTAATATTTCATTCCTGTCAAATGCTTGATTTGCGTTAGTACTATTTGCACTCTATGTCACAGGCACAGCCAATTTAGTCTAGGTCACTTTGGTTAAAAAAAAAAGAAACCTTTTTCTGAATAGTAGGTAGAAATAACATGTACTTGTATCCCCAGACACATTCCTTTATTGATGATGATATCTTACTTAAAAAACACAGATTAAGAGTACCCTTTCAGATACCTCTCTAGACTCTTCATCACTTCAAGTTTAAATATTTATATGAGGGGAATCGGTTGTTCCACTGTTGACATGATTACATCTGAATGATAAATGAAAGAGCAACACAAAGCCAGGGAGGTGGGCATTGAGGTGCGTGGTATCCGCAGTCCCAGAGCCCATGCTGGGCTGCAAGCTTGTAGTCTTTTGAAAGACTGAACCATACTAGGGCTTTACATTTGTGCCAAGGCATGCATATCAGCTGAACATTTTCATACATAATAGAACATTCAAAAGAAAAATATAAAGGAAAAGCTACTCTTCGCATTTCCAAACCTGTAATTTTAGATTTTCACAAAAGGAGACATTTAGCAGAATTCCAAATCTTCTTAAATTTAATAATAACTTTGGCTACGTTCAGACTGTAGGCAAAAGTGGCCCAAATCTAACACCTCATTTCCATCGAGCAGTACAGCACAGTACAGCACAGTTCAGTTCAGTATGGTATACAATTTGCCGTTTCCATTGTCAGAAGTTGTGAATGTACCCTAATTCCGAACCGTACCGTTCCATTGTCACGGGTGGTTGCAGGAAGGCAGACAGAGACAAAGATATATTTCCAAGAACAAAGGTTTAATGTAATTAAATACAGGACAGCAGAACAGGTAGCAACTCACACTAAATATAACAGAGATCAGACAAAGACTGACTGAAGACGGAACTTAAATACAAATACAGATTACACTGATTAACAGAACACAGGTGATACAGATGATGATGATGACTAAACAGGTTATACAACTGAACTGATAGTGACAATCACCATGGAAACGAAGGACTGGCGGGAAAAGAACAAATCAAAACAGGAACAAATCAAAACACAAACTGAAAGTCCAAACATACACTGACACGTGACATCCACTTTTCCCTAGCACAGTAGTCCGCTATTAAAGGGTGGAGCTAGACTCACTGCAGAAAGTTGATTGGTTGACAGAGAATCGTCACTTGCGCGTGCATTTCAGCTGTGTTTTTCCTTGCAGCCTGCAGCCTTTGCTCAAACAAAGCTTGTCTTCTTCTTGTGACAAAAAGCCACATGCCGAGAAGCAAGAACAAGATCTGCTGTATGTCCTCTGTTGTTGTTTACTGTGACGCTTTCTTCTTCTTTGCACAAGAATGACGTAGATCTGTACACCACACCTATCAAGTAAGGGTACTGTTGGCGGTGGAAACGCAAGCCGGATCATGGTTTATCATCCCGAATCATACTGTACTGTACTGAACTGTACCGTACCGCTCGGTGGAAACAAGCCATAATTCTTTTGCTCATACAGTACCTGTTTTTTTCTGTTTTTGAAAGTAGTCTCTTATGCTCAGCAAGGCTGCATTTATTTAATAAAAATTACAGTAAAAACAGTAATTTAAACAGTAAAATGTATCACCATTTCCACAAAAATTTTAAGCAGCATAACTATTTTCAATGGTGAGACTTCTTTCAAAAACATTAAAACGTTAATGTTTCCAAACTTATGGCAGGTACTGTATATACAGTAACTCATGTCTGTTTTGTTTTTTTCATAGCAACGTGAACAGCACAAACCACATCAGAAAGGTCCACTTCCATATGAGGTCCTAAATCAGATACAAGTCTGATATTTTGCAATACACTTTCATTGATTGAAAAAGAGCACCAGGAACATTTTTCGAAACTTCTCTTTTTGTGTTTTATTGAAGAAAGTCAGTCAAATGGGTGAACTATATCCCTTTAAAAATTGTAGACTTTTAAAAGCACCCTCCTTATGTTTGTGATTACTCTTCCAAATGATGTAATGATCTATATCAATGCATTTTAGGTTAGGCAATCCCACACTGAAATAATGAATTCTAGCTACGAGAGCTGTAGGGGTCAAAAATAATGTATTGCCGTGTCCGTGTGAAGTGTTTTGAAAACATTGGAATTATAGAGATGCATTCAAATTTGAAGTGTTTTCAAACTCTGTTTTTCACTCAGCCTGCTTCACAGACTGCCAACTTAGGCTTTGCTTTGGTTAATATTCTGATAAGTTTAGGAACATGACATCCTTTATCAGAGAGCATGATAGCACATAATAGCAAGCTGGGACCACAGAGGAACCTCATAAAAGTGTGTTTACATCAGCTGAGGAAAATCAAAGGAAATGTGATTTCATGTTAAATCTTTTCGCTTTTCAGTGTGACAAATTGTCCCAGTTTCATCTTCACTTAGGATGCTAATTCTCAGCTTTTTTGTGCATACATTTTCCTTTGAACTTACTGGACACATTTTCACTAATGGAGGTAAGAAATTATTGAGCTTCCCGGTGCTACACATGAGACCTTTTATAGTGCAGTTATCAGCTTTCGTAGACAGACGGCTTTGAGAGATGTGGAATCAGCTATGAGGACAATCTTTTTAATATAACCTGTCTGCCATTAAGGGAGCTGTGTGCACCAGATCAAATTTACCACAGTCTCCTCATGACATTCTATCCTGAAGGGCTCATCATCGCTCATTCTTTGTGTGTGACTATGTCAAAGAGGAGTCACACAAGAGATGATTTGTGGGAAATTAACTGGGGCTAAAGTCAGCTAGCCAAACCAACGGCTCCTGGCCATCAAATATAGGATTTTGATAGAAGTTACTCTTCTATATGTATCTAAGACCTCAGTCTCAGACTTCTGACCATCTTGTTCAGTTTATTCTGGCCAAGAACAACGACTCACAATTTGTTTTGGTTTTACATGCTGAGGCAGTTTTTTGGAAATATATACAGTAGATCTTGTGTAGATTTTGTCAATAAGATTTGCCAGATTGAGAAAATGCTTTCATGATTTCTTCCTTTTTTTGGGAGAGGAAGCTGGGGACAGATTCACAAACATTTCTTAGGATAAATAGTAAAAAGTGTATAAAAAGAATGTTCGAAAATGTTTTAACATTGAAATCCAAAATCGAGAGCCTGCTCTGCTCTGATTGGTCAGATGGCTGTTACGAATGTGATGGTGTACCTCTTACAGCATGTGTGGCAAAACTAAATGCCCATGCCATGACCATATCTGCATTTCAGCTCCAGAAGCTTCCTCAGCAATTGTACACAAACAGTAACGATAGCATCAATTTTACAGTATTAATTTGAACGCTAGTCCTCATCCTTTGGAAGTGTTCATGGAAAGTGAATTTGCTTTCGCAGCGCAGAAAAAAGCAGTCTCTCGATAACGAAACAATGCCTCAGCTACAACTTAACTGTTTTTGAGGGCGGGTCAAAGTACACATTGTTTGTGGACAGCCAATGAAGATCATAGAAGATCAATACAAAACATGTGCAACTGTATTCTTAAGTTAGAAAAAAATTAAATAAATAGCAGTCAAGAAGAATTGTATTCAAAATAATGTGTAGTGAATCTGGCTCTAGATCACAGGACAGTACAATTTACATTTGGCCTTCAAATCTTCATTGGCTTTATAGTGTTCAGTGCTTGAACATATGATAAAAACCTCTGCACAACATCACCTGACACAGCTGGGTTTTTTTTTACCTTTTTTAAATAAAAGTATTTCAATGTCATTTAGAATAATGGTACTGAAGTATATATCTGAATACATGGAACACCTGAAAAGACATTCATACCATGGCTGTGCGATTAATCAAAATCATAATAAAATTGCGATGTGAGCATCCGCAATTTCTAAACCTCAGAAAGCATGATTTTTTTACCGCCAGTCCCCCTCAGTGTGCAAGTGCAAGAACAGAACAGAACAAGTTTATCGTTATGACAGAAGAGAGCACAGAAACAGGGAAGGTGAATTCAGGGCCGGATAAGGATTTGGCCAAAAAAAAAAAAAATCAACATCTGTGGTTTGGGAATATTTTGGATAAAGGAGAGATGCATAATACAGGATATCACAATATTGATCAAAAAGTCGTGATGTTATTCAGTAATTCAGATCGAGGGTGTTCAGTAGTGCACATATTCACACACACACACACACACACACACACACACACACACACACACACACACACACACTTAAATCTAACCTTGGCACACAAAGTCAGATGC
Source organism: Leuciscus leuciscus (assembly GCF_965113295.1). NCBI lineage: Eukaryota > Metazoa > Chordata > Actinopteri > Cypriniformes > Leuciscidae > Leuciscus > Leuciscus leuciscus. Next base: position 22,856,662 of record NC_138726.1, on the reverse strand, counting down.
ATACTGCTTAATTACACACATTCTTCACATTCTACTCACAAAGACCTGCAAAATCTTTGAATGCCTACCTTTTTGAACATATGTCCAGACAGTTTTGGAATGAAAATATGACTCACAACATACTTGAGAAAGAAAAAAGAAAAAAAAAGAAACCTTGATGTCCTCCAACAGAACCATTAAAATGAATTTATTTTTGGTTAGCTGTTCTCATGCACATCCACCTCTCAACAAAAGTGAGTCATCTGTCCAACAAAACAACACTGAATGAAGAAACATTATTAAATAATAAAACTGGCCATGTCTCAGCTAGTTTTTGTATGCTGCATTGTGTGCCGATGTGTGTGTGTTTGTGTGTGTGTGTGTGTGTGTGTGTGTGTGTGTGTGTGTCTGAGCATGCAGTGCTGCTTTTCTAAACTCCCCACATCATTTTATATAAGATTTGCTGAACCATACAAAAGGCGACATTCAGTTGGAGCATGTTGTGCCAGACTGTCTTATTATTTGGCTTATCAATTCTTTAACACACCTCAGACTAGCACACAAACACACACACACACACACTCACATTAAAAACCCTATTAAACTAGAAGTTCAAATACAAACTGTAATTATTTACTCTTTATACAAGGAACATGTATTCACCTACTTGTGAGTGTGACCCAAATGCCAGTCGGATTCATCTCGGGGACCTACGGCCTGAGACAAATGAGCCTATTCCGTCATAGCTGCAAATTCAGCAGCAACTTCAACTACTTCACTTCTTAAAGTAGGACTTCATACTCAATTCAATTCAATTCCATTTAAGTGTTTGCTCTACTTCTGGAGGTCAAAAAAGTGTAATGCTTTCAGTGCAAAAATAGAAACAAGAGGAGGACAGAAAATGCCTTGGTGGTAGAGAAAGGACAGAGGGAGATGGAGTTAAGGATAAAATAAAAAAGATAGAGCCATACGGAGAGTGACTGTGATGGAGCGGTGAATGAAAGGGAGGAGAGAATGATTGAGGGTGAAAGCCAGAGAGAGAGATAGTGAAGAGAAGAAAGAGGAACGAGGGGGAAAACAAATTTAATTCCTTGCAGGATTGCTGGTGTCGAACGTGCTTATTTTTGTTTCATGGAATCCTCCCGAGTAACTTCTCACTTCTTTCGGTTCTTGTTCTCTGAATGAACTGAAGGTATTTTCTCTCTTAATGTTGTATTTCTACTAAATTGTATTTTATATAGAATGTCAAGCACCAATAATTTGGTGTAAAAATTGTAACTTGATCTGAGTATCGATCATCACATGCTATCAGGTGGAATTAAAATTATATAAAATAAGGAATAAAAGCACAAACACAGAAACAAAATATATTATGTAAGTACTTTGCAAGGCACAACTGTTTATGAAGCTCAACCTCTTCATAGTAATCCTTCAGCCTTTCATTCGTTCCTCTGTCCATTCATCTTCTCATTTTCCAAGGGATGACATTTATTTTTATTCAAAAAATGCAAATTTCACCTATACTGTACATATATTCAAATTTAATTATAGCATAATCTGTAAATGTATACTTGCTATAAATTCTGGGGAAAAAAAATATAACACAAAAATTTCAGCTGTTCAATTTCTTAATTCCACAATAAATATAAGTGACTTTAAGTAGTCTTAATAAAAGTGGCAAATCAGATCAGTCTCACATTTTCAGCCTCTTTTCCTCAAGACTCAGGAATAGTAATTCCTACTGTCGTGTATACTGGTGGCTTCATCCTGCTCTGGGTTTTTCAGCAGGAGGAACTGGGAAATTTGTCATAGAGCGCAGTATGGCTGAAGCAAAACTGACAGGTCCATCATGAGACTATTTTCCAGCAGTAAAGTGACACGAAGCAAAAACATAAACTTGACAAATAAACTGAAATTATTTGTGTGTAACTCAAGACAAAAGACTAAAACAGTTATACAGCATTCATTGTGATTGCGGTAGATGTTAAGTATTAGCCTAAACAAACCTGACAATTATCTCAGATATCAAACACAACTCATTAGCCTTGGCTCATGTTGGTGTGCTCATTATAAATAGCTCGGCGTAGTGCCTGAAAAAATCTTAGTAAAAAATCTGATTTATGTCTTCTCTAAGACAATACCAGACAAAGTTATAAGTATTTGGACACTGAAGTCACACTTTAAATGCAATTTTAAAATATAATTGCAATAGACACAAAATATCAAACCAAGTCTCATCTGCCAACAAATTTTCTAACTAACTTCACTTTTGAGCTATTATCTACTTTCACACATTAACAATAAACATGATTGATAATCTGAAAGTTTACCAATACAATGTTTCTGTTGTTTTGTGATTTTCAACCTACACACTTCTTTTTGTGAAATGTTTTGCTTGAAAAATATGTTTGTGCTAAATTTCTTTCAAATAAATGTCCCTTGTTTTGATATTTTGCAAAGACATTGACATTTTGTGTCTTGAATGTACATAGGCCTACACATACTTTTTGTGAAGCATGTAAATTTAACAAATAAGGGGTAGATTTACAAAACAGGGCAAATTAGCTCTGCGCGATCTGCTGACAATGCGTACATTAAAGAACACAGACGCAGTCAGATCATTTCCATGATGACCAACGCAATCTACCAGGTAGCGTCTGGTTTAAGACGTGCTTTTTTGGGGCGGTAAATAATGGCGCAAACACCAGAACATTGACGAGCGGTGAGCGCAATCTTTAGTAAATCACCTTGCATGATTCATTTAAATACTCTCCTCCCGTAAATGTTGTGTCTGAAAGGGAATCTCCTACAAATGCATATGCAATAAGGTCAGCCGCAAAAATAACCCTGTCCATGCCTTTTCAACGCAAATTTTTCACTGCGTGTCTTTAGTAAATCCTGACAGTAGTTTTTTTAGCGCCAAAAGAGGGTTTGCGCTGGCGCAAGCTGTTAGTAAATATGGCCCTAAGTGTTTGAGACCAGGAAAAATGGAAAAACTAGACCATATGCTCAATGCTTGGTGAGACACACATAAAAGGAGCCAGAGAGTGGTTTTCTTTTGCTATAAGTAGCTAACATTTTTCCTTCATACGCTCAGTGTTCTGGCAGGCGTCCTGTTCCCCTGCCCCCATCCTTAGGGAAGAGTGTCTGTGTGTGTGTCTTTGTTTCAGCGTATAAAATTGCATCCGCCTGACATGCATTCAGCCAAGCTCCAAACAGCACAGTGACTCGTTACATCATCACCAGAAGAGCCAGAAGTTCAATCAAATGTCCAGATTCTCACGAACACACATATAATGTTTTATTTTTTATTTTTTTTATCTGTCTATTTGTGAAGTCAACTATTAAGTGAACATATGAGCCTGTGAGAGACCCCAACAAAGCTGCGTTCACAGTGACAGCTATTCAATCGCTGTTGGTTTCTAGTAGGAATCTCCTCACTCCCACTGGTTGTCGCTTTGGTCCTCATCTGCAGAAAGTTGAGCTCTGCTCTTGCTGCATTTGGCAACAGTCGCTGTGTATTGCAGGAAATTGTCAACTCTTATAGAAAATTAATGATATCCGATCATTTTATTGAGCCGTATAAAGTAATTCATGTTCCAGTAAATTGACTAATCTTACAATTTACATGAAATCTGGCAATGTGATTGGTTATTCCTCTCTACAGATGGTGACATATTCACAGACTGGGCCTAAATGTCAAGAAGTTGCCATCACATCAATAGTCAGCACCACTAGCAAAACAACAGCTGACAGAATCTGTTTGGCTCCAGACACTCGGATGTTTATCACGTTTATTCAAACAGAGCACATGCTTCCCAATTCTGTGGATTTTAAAAAGCGAATTTTAAGTAAACAAACAAACATTCACCCATTCACATATCTAAATTTGGTTTGTCCAATTAAGTTGCATTTTGTGCAGATCAGTTGCTTAAAACTTAAAACTAATGCTGACAACTTGTATGACTCTTCCCCCAATGTATGGTAATCACTAGTTAAGTTGCAATTTTACTTGGTTTGTTAATAACAATAATCTTACATTTATAAAGAACTACTAAATAGCCAATTAAAAAATATACATATGTTATCTTATCTCGCCTAAGGCACAAAGTGAGCCAGGATTGGCACTAGTGCCACTTCAAAAAAAAAAAGAAAAAAAAAAGATGTATGATGCCTCTGCTGAGTTATGCCACGGCATGATAGGCATGCAACAAATTATAAGTGGCAAAAATATCTCAAACAACAAACTTACAGGATCTCTGTGCATATAAATATAAAATATTTTAGTGCTTATTATTGTATGTTCATCATTGTTCTAATGTAGGTTCAACTGGACTGGGTTTGTTTGAGGCAATTATCTTGACATTTGCAGGCTGTCTCAGGGTTTCACAACAAGCCAAACAGGTTAGTTGCATCCGAAGGGCATTGAGTTTGAGACCGAGCACAGATGTCAATACAACAGAGAAGAGGGCAGAGAAATCAGACTGAGTGGATGTTCCAGAGGAGTGCACAAGGATGTGTGCACATTCACATGTGTGTGGCCGGCCGTGTATTACAGCACATGAAATGCAGCAACACTATTCAAGGATAGGAAAGATCCATTAGAGTGGAAAACTTTAGAAGAGAAAGCTGGGAATTTAAATCAGCCAATGGGAATGGATGCCTCTGGGCAGGTCAAACTATTTCACTAGTGAACTTTATGGATTATTTATAAGATATATAAAATTGACATGGGGTTTTCAATGGCCAATACAGACAACTGGAGAGTGGGTGGTCGATATATATGGTATATAATATTCATATTGCTTTTAAAAACAATCTAGCGGGTGGATAGATGGGTAAGTAGATGGAAAATGGGTAGAATGATACTCTTCATGTGACAACACATAATCAATAAACATGATGAGAGCAGGTGTCTGAAACCCCACAACATTGTTGTCATTGATTTGAACAAAAGGGGGCTCTTTGAGATCATTCAGATGGCAGGCGGTCTCCTAGGCTGCACAGAATTATCAAGCTCTTCCAAGAGAACATGAAGGGAAACCTTTTTAGTTGCTTGTTAGAAACTCTAAATGTTAGAACACCTGCAGTGGCCAAAAGCAAGGCTCTGTCTGGATTCCAGGCCTTTCCTCATAATTGAAGAAAGCTGCAAGAGGGAACAACTCCTTCTAAGGACCCATTGGACTGGCTTGTAAGACGCTGGCTTGAACATTTTCATGTAGAGAAAACTCATTATGTTGTCCATCATGTTACATATCTGGGTCAACGCACCACTAAAAACGTTTGCCACCGTGCTGAAATCCACAAACACATTGGCCAAGCTGCATCCACTCTTGCTCAACTCTTCGTATATGTATGGAAATGTAACAACTAAGACCAAGACAACAGTGTACAATGTGTCTTTAGTACACTATCTAACTAAATGTCACCCTAGTGAGGAGTCTCCTGGCAGTTTGCATACAACTGATGAATATTTTATGTTATAAATATAAGAATATGTTTGTGGTGAATATTTAAACATATATTTTTTTTATTATCATTACCTAGTGCCTTACCTTAAATGCAGTTTCAGTCTCCTGCTGTGCTGTACCGTGAGAGATCCAGTGTGCCGTCACTCTCTGTCCCCTGTCTTCCACTGAAAAGAAAGAGATGCACAGATCATGAGAAGGAAAAAAAAAACAATGGTTAATGACATTTCAACCTCACTTTAAGGATCAATGGCATATACGAGTGTCCATGATGAAGAAAAGTACAAATGAATAAAAAAAAATGTCAGCATGGATGAATTCAATTGATAAGACATTTATAATGTTAGATTTCAATTTCAAATAAATGCTGTTCATTTGACTTTGAATAAAAAAAAAAGTTCCTGTTAAGCATCACAACTGTTTTCAACATTGATAATAAAAAAAAAATGTTTCTTGAGCAGCAAATCCTCATATTCATATCATCATAGATCTGAAGGATCATGTGACACTGAAGACTAGATTAATGATGCTGAAAATTCAGCTTTGCCATCACAGGAATAAAAAACATTTTAAATAGAGAACAGATATTTTTTAATTTTACAGTGTTTTTGGTCAAATAAATGCAGTCTTGGTGAACATTTAAAAAAAAGAAGAAAAAAAAAGGCCACCCAAAACTTTTCAATGGAAGTGTATTTCTTGTATTATTTGTTTGTTTGTTTATTATTTCATCTATAATTTATTTAAATGAGTTTTTTGAGTGGTTGTGCTATATGACATTTTTTCAGACCTTGTCGTGTCACAAAAAAGCCAAAGGATCTGATATTCTCTGAGATTTATTGCATTTTGGGCATGGTCAGGTTTCTGTGCGCACCCTGAAATGAAATCCTGCAGGCGTCCCAGACTACTAACCATGTTTGCGCTGCTGTTATCAAGCCTGAAATCTTATAAAGGTTGAACATGGACGTAACACTTAAGACAGTACAATAAAGCTTGGCAATCCAGGCCTGGCATTAAGTTAATCAACTCTTGAGAGGCAGCTGAAAGTGGGCAGTAGGTCAGGCTATTAATCTCCCTCAATCACTCATGATTAAGAGGAATAATCATCCTCATAAATCATTTTGTACAGCTTTCATGCACTTGATTTAAACCTCTTGTGGGATTCAAAATTAGACACTAAAATTACAAGCTTTTACAAGTTGATTATCAGCGCAGCGAAACTGGCTATTCATTCTCCCCGATAAAGTGACAAGAGAGGAGATTTTTCTCTTACATCCCTCTCTTTTCCTCAATGATTGTACTTTTCTTTGCAAAAAGAAACAAATAAGCATCCCCTCTAAGCTTGATCTCAGAGGTCTCACTCAGAGCTGTCATGCACACAAATGTGGAAAAATAAGATCATTACTGACCTTGCCATATCCATTTATGGCTGGAGTTTATAAAATATGACAGGAGGTAAAAGGAAGCAATAGAATTGATCGGGAGGGCAGTGTGTCGGTATGGTCTTCACAAGACCATCCTTTTTCCAATTTTCTTTTCTATTTCCAAATTGAAATGGTCTCATCTCCGCTAATGCTAAAATATCAGACTCGTCTAAAGTCGGCGTGATCTAAATCACTGCGGCTTGTTGTCAATCAGAATGTATCGCAAAGTCTATTCTGGTTGTAACCGCAGTTCTTTTCCACAATAAACATCATCAAAGGCCAAGTTTGAGTTCTGGGACGTAAAATAATCAGCCTGTCGCCTGCACGGCATAAATCCAGAGAATCCATCAACGCAGACTAAGGCCCTCTAGAGAAAACCATTTTCCAAAACTAATAGGTTTAGAGAAAGCATTAGCTGCAAGCCAGCCTAAGACATTGTTCCCGAAGAATGATCTAAGAAGGCCAGAGCTGGCTTGAGGGCACTTGCTCTTCAAACACAGTGAAATTGACCTTCCTCTGGTTGACAATTATCTGCCCGTCAAGTCATTCAACTGCCATGGGGGTCCCAGAGAGCCTTGCTTTTCCCTTCCTCTCTTACCAGGCTTTTTAGGAACAGACCTCAGGAGAAAAGTGAAGGCCTGAAGGAGAAGAGGATTAGTATTCTTCCTCTTTTTGCTTCTGTTCACTTTCCTCTCTTGCTTTCCCTTGGAGTCTCATTAAATCAATAATATATTTATAGTTAATACAAATATTAATTTACAGTTTTGCTCAATTTATGTACAGCTAAATAAAAGAACTATTAAAAAACGAATTTCCTCATATTACTGTCAGGACCACTATCGTCAAAAACGTTTGACAATTAGCATACAGTTAGGATTGGCAGTATGGTTCTGTTCTGGGCGAGAACTCCCTGCGCATCCATGCAGCCTATAGGATGGATAAGGGCAGGGAGAGCAGCAATAACCCCCCTTGGGGTAAACAGAACAGAACCAACATGAATGTATTGCAGATATCATTAATTCAAGATTTTAAAGTACAACATAATTAGAGAATTTATTCTGATTCAAGGGGAATCAGAATGCCATACCGACTGGACGAGAGGAGGAACTGGGGATGGAGGAGGGTAATTAGCTCCTGAGAATCACAATAGCTGTTGATAACACTGAAGGAGCTTATATATGTATACAGTGATAGGCGTCGTATTGCTATAGGTAGACGACGTGTATCAGCTGAGAGTCAGGATCTAACGTGACCTGCCAGAACTGAAGCTACACTTAATTTTTACACCTCCACAAAGGAATGTGCATAAAATCTTTGATTTGATTCTCACGCCTCATTACGGCGATGAACAATATTGTGGTCGGCCCTGAGGATGGGATAGGTTGAGTGCAACTGACAGATTTGACTGGATGTCAGCTTTTAAATGTCACAACTGAAATACTGCACCAGATGTTGCAAAAGCATCTTATAAGAGGCCTAATGAGTGTAATCCAGACATCCAACACATATGTAAGAAGGCAAATAAGATCCATAAAGCAGCATTGCTGTTATAGGATTACGTATTGATATAGGAGAGGACAGAATACAAATATAAAGAAAAACCGATAAGATGATTATGATTTCCTGTCACAACTGAGAGAGATAGAAAGGGAGAAACAGATAAAAGGGGTATTTAAAATTAGAACTTAAAATTGAAACAATGAAACAATTTTGCCAAATTTTTGCTCAAAAACAAAGTGTAAAAATAAATACATTAAAAAAAAAAGTAAAATACATTTTAAAATAAACTCAAATAACTCAAAGTAACATTAAAATAGCAGTGTGTTGTAAGAAGACCACTGCCAATGTTAAAGGAATAGTTCACTTATAGGAATAGCTCACCCTCAAGTTGTTTCAAACCTGTATGAATTTCTTTCTTCTGCTGATCACAAAGGAAGATATTTTGAAGAATGTCGGTAACCAATTGATGGACATCATTGACTTCCATAGTAAGGGAAAAAAAATACTTTGGAAGTTAATGGTCCATCAACTGTTTGGTTACCGACATTCTTCATACAGGTTTGAAACAACTTGAGGGTGAGTAAATGATGACAGAATAAAACATTTTAAGTGAACTATTCCTCTAAATTTTGTTTTCTTGGGATATACGAATTGTAAAATGGAAAATAAAAGCAATACTTTGAGGGGGAGAACATGAAAATGTTTTATTTGAGACTATATGTTGGAAATGATTTATTTAAATTATAAATAAATTATATCAATATTTTATAAGACAGTATATCTATCTATCTATCTATCTATCTATCTATCTATCTATCTATCTATCTATCATCTATCTATCTATTAATACATTTTAATAAATAATATATTTATACATACATTCTAGTAAATTATAAACTTTCCTTATGAACATAAAACATTATGTTCTTGCCTTAAACGGGTTAAAATAGAATGTATCAGTCCATCACAGCGGCTGTGTGACTGTGTGAGGATTTCTACAGACACCACAGCCATCATCTGTGTGATTGACCAATTTATGAACCATCACTGAGAGACGAGGACTAAAAAAATATGTCAATATCAGATTGACAGGAAGCATCTGCAATTTAGTGACACTCTAAAACATGCAGCATGGTGCAGTTGGCGGACTATGATTGTGTATGTGTGTGTGTGAGATAAGCTGGCACAAGATTGAATGTTGCTTCTGTGTGGGGGATCTCTTCTCTGAATTGTGCCTGATGCGTGTGTGAAAGAGAGAGGTTTGAATGGAACTGTTTCTATCACTGTTTCCAGGGTGCCGTTTTACACCAAATGCAATCACAAAGCGCTGCAGGGACCGGGCGTCTTCAGTGACAGCTCTAAACAACACAGAAAAACTCCTCCCTACCCTTACCTTCCAACTAACAGCTCCGCCACGCTCCCCATCTCTGTCTTTAGCTTTTTGTCTCTATGATTCACTCTCTGATTACCTTTGTCTCTTTGTCTCTCTTCTTATTTTTCTTTCTCTCTCAGACACACACAAATTTTTTCTCTTGCGCTCATTATATACTGTAGCACATAAGAATGTCAATTTATAATGCTATCTGACTCATACAGCCTTCCATATTTTTTTATTTATTTTTTTTTTTTTTCAAATGCCATGAGCACTGATTGTGTAGGAGTGCACTAAAGTCCCCTTGCATTTCCAACTGTTCTAAGATATGCTGATAGCCTATAAGTCGTTTTCAAAGAAGGAAGTTTTTGACTTGTCAAATGCACAATGAAACACAAAGCATACACCACTGTTTGAAATGCTAACAACATACACCCTTGTGAAAAAGAAATACACTTTAGCATACTTTTAAAAAGAGTACTTATTACGTAAATAATATACTTTAAAAGAAGATACCTCAGTGCAAATCTAATGTAATGTTTGCGGACACTAACAATAAAATGGAAATCTATTATAGTTTACATTGATGTTAAAAGCAATTGGTTTATCTATTTTATTTTATTTTATTTTATTTTATTTTATTTTATTTTATTTTATTTTATTTTATTTTATTTTATTTTATTTTATTTTATTTTATTTTATTTTATTTTATTTTATTTTATTTTATTTTATTTTATTTTATTTTATTTGTTTATTTGACAGGGACCATGCACAGTTCAGGCCCTGTACCAGAGTTAGCTATACAGCTAATTTACATCTGTGGTCCCTGGGCAAGGAAGATAAAAGACAATATAGACAATATAGACAATACTATCAAAACAGATAAAAACTTAACAACAAACAACATGTGACAAGCATTTCTCACATATAGACCAAAATACAAATATACATTCCATATTATAAAAAGATCAATGATCACATAGTTGATTCGCCTTCAGCCAAGTCTTTAAGGACATTTTAAAACTGCTGAGACTTGCACAACCTCTAATGTGAAGTGGAATTAAGTTCCACTTTTCTACTACAGTAAATGAAAAAGCTGATTGACCAAATTTTGTCTTCCTAAATTGAGTGTAACAGTCACCTCTTACAGAAGCCCTGGTGACCCTTACATTATCTCTGCAAAATTGCTTGAGTGGGGGTGGTGCAAGATCATGGGTCAATTTATACATCAGGCACATGTCTGCAAAACAGAGAAAACTGTCAAAGGTTAATAGGTTGTATTTTTTTATGATGGTGCAGTGGTGGTAGTTTCTTGGTTTTTTGTCAAGAACTTTCACAGCTTGTTTGTAAAGGGTACATAAAGGTTTTAGCGTAGTCCCACCCGCCTGGGACCAGCTTGTAGTACTTTTAACCTTAAGAGTACTTTTTTGAGGACGCAAGTACATCTTTTTAAGTAATTTCATAATTACTTGTATTCGTCTTTGAAATATTGTTATTGTTGAATGTTCTGACAAGCATTTATGATAAAGTCAAGTCAAGTCAAGTTTATTTGTATAGCGCTTTTCACAATACAGATTGTATCAAAGCAGCTTCACAGTATTAAATTAAAATAATACAACAAAGTTTGTTTCAAGAGGAATTTATTGATTGATAAAATTAAATTAAATATCCCCAAAATATCCCCAAAACTAAACTAAACTAAAATATGCTTCAATATAATTTCCACCTAAACTTGAATGTCATTAAATATATTCTTATTTACACATTTGTAACGATAAAGTTTCAATTAAGTACATTTAAAACGTATGAACTTTAAATGTAACATCAAATACACTACACTGCACAAGTTAAAATCATAATCAAGTACTTTACATGGACTTTTGTATTTTAGTCAACGTATACTAAAATACAAGTATTCAAAGTATACTTCTTTAAAGCATGAAAAAAACAAAAACATAATGATTTAAAATATCCTTTAGAGTAACGCTTAATTTGACATTGTTACAAAGTGCACTTTTTAAACGTGTTCTTAAATGTTTTAAGAAATATTCAAGAAAGTGTACTCTCTTTAAGTACACTTAAGTGGCTTTTTATTTAATTCATATTATATTTTCAGCAAGCACAGTTTAAGTACATTTATTTCTCACAAAGGCGGCAAGCGGTAAAACCTGACAACACACACAATTTTAAAAATATATGTGGTATTTAAGAAGACAGATATGATTTATAATGACATACACTGGGCCTACTGTTTGAGAAAAGAAGATGGTGTTATAATAATATTCCATGCCACAAAAATCGCTTTCACAAGGAAAAACAACCATTATCTATTCTGTGAGCCAATTTATGAAAGTCATTATCTTGATAGAGAAACTGTAGTCCAGGGACTAATGGAAAATTCCAGGAACAAGAAGCTTTTTAGACATATTGATGAAACCCAAAGTCATCCATCTTTCTTCTCATCGCATAAACATAAGGCGTATAAATGAGTAATGGTGATATAACGAACCCATGCAGCTGTGGAGAGCACAAAGCACTGTGAGTAGACCACTGCAAAAAGTCTGCCTTATTTATACCTCCTATGCTATTATGTACATATTCCAAATAAATCTACAATTCTTTCCTATTTTGTACTGTAGCAAGGTTTCTATTTGATTTGACGTAACCATTATTCTCTTCCAGTATTTGTCTTATTCTCAATATTTTAAGCTTTCAAATCATTCCGCAACAAATAGCACAGTATACAGAAAATACGGAAGCTGGTCCCCAATCGAAATCCCAGAATAAGGCCACTGAATAGTAAGACTATCCTGTGCTCACAAAGCAACACTATTGAAATTCCTCTTCAAATTATTTTTCTCTACAATTTTTTGCAATTAATTCAGCATGAACTGCTTAAAGTACAGACCCCTTTCAAACTATATTTGAGTATTTCGCCTGCTACAGGTCGAACAAGGTCAAACTGACTCTGGCGAGTTTTAAGTAATTGTATTTGCTGTACATTTTCTGTCACAACCATGATAGTAGGTCCAAATAGTAAAACATCAGAAAAAAATGTCTTCCCCAATAATACATGTGTGATGTGCAAAATATGATTATTTTGCCACACATTTATTAATTCAAGTGAATGCTAGATTGGTAAATGTTTATAATAAGTATTTAACACACTGTATAATACCGGTATGTATTGGAGTGACAGGCGAGGAAAAGCACATTTTGGCCCTGTTTACACCTGGTAAAATGCGTTTTGGTCGATTGAATCACAAATAGACGAGGGAGAAACATTTCCGTTTACACTTGGTGTTACCGTGTTTTAATTTTCTTAATTTCACTTTCGACCACTTCTGTCCTGATTTCTTCGAGGGGAGGGGTATATGGGTGAGTAAATGTATGGACTTTTTCTAATCTTTTGATCTTATAGACGAAACAAGCATGTGCAATTTACATATGAACGAGAAAGGAGACAACGGAAAAACATACGGAGAGCAGTAGCTATCGTTTCTGCTCTGGCAGACGCAAGACCACGACGAACGCGGTGAGTGCATGTTAGAAATCATGAATGGTGAGAGAACATTGTGCTTGGTACTAGCCAGGTTAAAACCAGACCATTCTCAGTAGTAACTGAGTTATGGTCTGGCAAAGCTTCATTAATAACTCATTTCCAAAGGGGCGTCACCAACGGACGTCGCTCAAATGCCTCTGGGCATTATTGGATAGACCTAAAACCAATCAGAGCGATCGTCATCGTGTAAAGCCATATGCTGCGTCCCAATTCGCCTAAGTTACACTACGCCATAAAAGTATTTACTCTTTTTGTGAAGAAAAGGTATTTACTTTTGAATGTGTAGCAAAAAAGTAGGCAAGCTTTGGGACATACAACAATCTGTCGCGTGCATCCTGTCATGTAAACTGCCCTGTCAATCATCTTGTCACAGTTAAAATCCTCTATTAAATCCCATTTCATTTCCTACCGTTTCGGAGAGAAATGTAGTAGCACGTTCATCTGCCAGTGAGTCTTTCATGGAGACTGGCCTCATGTGTTTGCAATTTTAATATGCATTTAAAAGTTGGTGCGCTTCACCAACGGACGTCGCTCAAATGCCTCTGGGCGCAATTGGATAGACCTAAAACCAATCAGAGCGATCGTCATCGTGTAAAGCCCGCCCCAACGTTTCTGATTGGTGCCGCGATTTCGACGGATTAGAAATGGGCTTGAATGAGCTCTTTGCCAGACTACTTGCAGAGCAAATCTAAATTTGCCGGAAGTTGTCTGGGTTTTCCCAGGCTAGCTTGGTACGCTTTTCGTCTTCAAACCAAAATTAGGTCTTCAGCCAACAAAGTTCAAATCCGGTCTAGTTAACGAGCTTCTATGTTTATGCATTAGGTCAGTATGAGTAGGCGCTCTTTGTGGCTGTTTGAACACATTCGACCACATGAGCGTTTGCACTACGAAAGCAATACGGTCGAATGTGTTTCGACTAACTCCGGAAGTGGTCAAAAGTGGACAAACTCAAAATGTTTTAGACCCTGTTTACATTTGTATTTAGCGTCGTTAACTTATTGTTATTGGATTGACAAAAACGACAGAAGTAAAATAAAAAAATACCAGGAATAAACAGGGAGTGGAATAAACAGAATGAGCAGGAGATTGAACCCAAACATACATTCTAAAAAACATGGGTTGTTTCAACCCATGTTTGGGTCAATGGTTGGGTGGGTTTGTCCATATTTGACCCAAACATGGGTTGAAACAACACAGCATTTTTTAGAGCGTAACAAAGTTTTATGTTCATAATGTAAGTAACCCTGAAGTCTTCTAAGGCCAGCTTTACTACGGTCGATACCTGTTTTGAGTTGAAAGATGGCATTAATTAACAACTTGCATTGTATGAAAAGAGAAAGAGAGGAGAGAGAGAGAGAGAGAGAGAGAGAGAGAGAGAGAAAGATTACCCATATGAGCAGTCAGTTATACAGTTGCACCAGACAACAGTAATTACTTAAAAATACTTGACAAGAATCAAGTATTTCAGAAAGCTGTCAAAATCAACAAAAAATCCACATACAACTTCTTCTTTTTTTTCTTCTTTTTTTTTCTTCAAGAATCAGTTATTGGAATGTTTGGTACTGAAAACTGAATGGGAAGTTATGTCTTTTTAATATTTGCTTTCTAAATTAGGATCTCACTTCTTGAATTTATTGCATTTGAAAATTTGATTGGTCATTTCCTCATTACAGCAACTGAAGCACAGAACACAAGCTGCTTCCTAGCCTCCTAGTTTTATTATTACACTATGTCACCAGACTGCCTTCTAGTATAAACCCCATATATATATATATATATATATATATATGGGCTAAATGTGCATCGTTGATTATCCACATATATGTGAAAACAAGCCATAAGTATATTTTAACATCAACTTCTCAGCTCAGCAGAATATTTACTCTTGCTAATAGCTCTTGCCTGTCGTAGATTATATCGCTAGGCTTGTTATAAATGCATTAAAGGTCTGTCACACAATATGGATACTGAATCTCAGCGCAGGTCCCAGAGTCCCTGGTCAAATCTCAGAGAGATGTAGGAACTTCTCCAAACACACAGAACACGCAGAGAGCTCGTGTAGTGTATGTTGGAACAGGACTGTTAACTTGATATCCTGAGACCAACAGCCTGTTTGAGTTTCTTTAAAACACACAGTGTTTAAATTACAGAGAAGTGATGCCTGTAATGAAATATTATAGTGGGAAAAAAAAAACACGATCAGCAGTCTTCCTTTATATTTTTCATGTGTTGCTCAGTGATTCAGAGAATCTGAGGCATTGATAATGTGAACTATTTAAATGCTAAAAGTAACCTGGATCTTGTTGTGGTTTATAATTTTGACAGTAAAGGATTTCAATAACAGTCTTGTTTTAATGGAGAACTGTCATTGCGACTCACATCATATCATTATTTTACACAACTGAAAAATTGATCAATGTCTAATGATCAAATCGATTCATTGTGTGCAGTTTAGCAGTTTGACTAACATGCATCGCTTTATAGGGATTTGTGGTCCTGTAAATGATTAGGCTCCATAATGATTCTTTCAGTATCTTTCAGTATTCAGTAACACTCTGGGCCCTCAAGATCCATTTACCTGCAATTTAACTCCAACCTTGTTCAAAATTTACCTGGCTGTAACTTTCTAGCAATCACAAAGACCTTGGCTGAATCTGAAATTGCATATACTCTCTTAGGTACATATTTTAAATAAGTACTTTGTGTCCGCTAAAAATGTATGTAGTATGAATATAATCCGGACGCATTACATTTGCCATGTTGTCATTATCACGTGACCAACCAGCATCAGTTACATAGCTTCGCTGCCATTCATAAATCCTCTCCCGTGGCATCATGGGATGGTTAAATATCCATCCTACGTACACTTCAGAATCTCGCTGGATGTAGTAGGTCATCCGGGTACTTTTTGCCCACTCTTTAATGAGTACTGTAAATTCTGACATACTACTCTTGTCACACTGTTTTTCACCTATTATAGGCTATATACTAGTAAGGGAAAATGCAATTTCGGATGCAGCCTTTGATTAGCTGGTTCAGGTGTGTTTGATTAAGGCTAGAGCTAAAAGGGTGTTTGTTTGACTTATCACTTTTTTGCATGTTAAATAAACCTATAATTGGGGATTGGCCGGCACAGTGGCATATTGGGTCGTACTGTTGCCTCACAGCAAGGAGATCCCTGGTTCAAGTCCCGGCTTCCTGTGTAGATTTTGCATGTTCATGTTTGCACACACACACACACACACACACACACACACACACACACACACACACACACACACACACACCAACACACACACACACACACACACACACACACACACACACACACATTGCCAAGGGCATGTTCCATTGCCAAGAAAATGAATGTACAGTCTCTCACGTATGATGAGAGATGGCCCATTGAATCATCATAAGACAGAGCCTTGAATGAGCAGGAGATTGAACCCAAACATACATTCTAAAAAACATGGGTTGTTTCAACCCATGTTTGGGTCAATGGTTGGGTGGGTTTGTCCATATTCGACCCAAACATGGGTTGAAACAACACAGCATTAGACAACATAAAGGACTTATAAGAGTCAATCATTTGGAATTCGGATTACTCCGGTTGCGATGTAGGCTATGTTTTTGATTCACAAAAAGAACCGGCTCCTACTCACTCGTTTGGGAATCTGACTACACAGATGGAGCTGGATGTTTTTTTATTTTTTATTTTCACTTAAAAGAATCTACTGATTAGAGTAGTTCTGAGAGTCATAGAGTCAGAACAGCGCTGATGTTTCACGCTGTAGATTTAGTATAGGCTATCAACGTTGCGCTACTCCGGTTAGGTTACTAAATTGCTGAATAGTAGGCTAGTGCAACTTAAAAAATTATCCTGTTAGAAAGTAGGCTACTGCTGCTTCTCGGTCACTAGGCTACCCTATAGGGTTACTGTACTTTTAAATGTCTATGTAAATCGTTCCGATTTAACGGTTAGATTGAACAAAACAAATAGAATGTTACAATGTCACCTTTTCTCCTTTTGCATTTTCAGTTGAGGTCAATATTAGGTGCAATCACATTTGATTATGTCCTGACGTTTATAGCAACATTAAAGTAAACAATCAGCTGAGAATAAAGTCTTCTTGCATTAGTCAACGTGGGCAACATCCACATCCTTATATGGAAGGGAAATCACTGATGAATTATTGCTCAAAAAGCTTTTCTTTACACAGTAACCTAAGCAAACAATGTATTTATGCATCAGACCTACACTTTTAGAAGCGACTTAAATGCGGTTTCCCAGCAAAAAAACTTATTCGTGGATGCGCGCAACTGGTTGATAAAGGAGAACAACTTTTCAAGTAGCCTCGGTTCTGGGGTATGAAAGCGCTGTCTTACCTTCCTCCCGAGGATTTCCGCCTACAATTTCCAGTAAACCGTTGAACAGAAAAAGCAATAGCAATACAAGCACATATCGTGTCGATGAAATGTGTCCGTTTTTCTGTCTGTGTTTGGTATACATCCCTGTGGCGGTCGGTGCTGTTCTCCGTCTCGCCTCGCGCTGGATTCACTCGCCAGCGTGAGAGGGAACTGAAGAAATAGATGCAATTGAGCCAGCTAAGCTCTGCCCTCTCGATTTGCGTGAGCCACACGAACCATTATATGTTCGCAAACTGTCCTACTACGAGCAGAGAACACAACCGAGGAAGGAAGGTTTATATGAATAATGTATGGAAGCTCATTTTAGCCACATAATAAGGCCTATAACAAAATGCTCTTTGGTAAATTATAGGCTAATTATGATGACATACAAGCGAAATTATGAGATAAAAGTCAAAATTATCACATAAAAAGTAGAAAATGTGAGATAAAAAGTCATAATTACGAGTTGAAAGTCTAAATGATGACAACAAGTTGAAATTATGATATAATCAGGCATAATTAGGCTCCAAAATAATTGGATACAATTTTGACTCTTGATCTCATGATTTGAGTTAGTAGCCTAGGCTATGTCATAATGTTGACTTTTTACCTCAAAATGTCGACTTTTTATGTAATAATATTTGTTGACAGTCTATGGTAATAATTAACACCTTTTTTTTTGTCTCAAAATTATAACTTTTTACCTCAATGTAATAATTTAAACTTTTTATCTCACAATTACCAAAGCTTGGTATTTTTTTATGTGGTGGAAATGGGCTTCCACGTGAAATGGGCTTCCATAATTTGATTGTTCTTGCATGGAATTCTGGAAATGATTATACTGTCTTTTTAAAAACATCATATGCCATACATTATGAGATAATTATTACTTTTACATTAATTAAAACATGTAAATGTAATCTTTTGCCATTTTTTCTTGTACAATTTCTGGTAACACTTACATTAATAGAGTATACCATTAACAAAACATTAGTTTATAGTTTATAAATTGTAGTTTCTATGTTATTAGATGTACAAATAGTGAGTTCTTCATTCATTGTCACTGTATATAACACAATGTTTATTATTTAATTAGCTCATACAATAGTTAAAAGTTGTTTTATGCTTTATTAACAAACATATAAATGATGTACAGTACTTTAAACCAGTAATAAATGAGTTGTGAATTGGTTATTAGGAATAAATAGTTCTCATTTTAGATTAGGTCATGGAAAATAGGAAAATATCATTAATTAAGTGCTTTAAACCAACCTTTATTGGACATTAATTGCATTCATTTTCAGTGTTCCTTAAATGTTTACAAACGCATTAAGCATGCACACACACACACACACACACACACACACACACACACACACACACACACACACACACACACACACACACACACACACACACACACACACACACTCACACATGGATCAAGATAGATAGATAGATAGATAGATAGATAGATAGATAGATAGATAGATAGATAGATAGATAGATAGATAGATAGATAGACAGCAAGCTAAACATAACCACTTTTTAAAAAAAAAACATGATGTCAGTGGGTCAATACCACTGATCTATATAATGACTTATATAGAATTAGAATGTCATTCTATATAGATCAGTGGTCAATACATGTTTTTGCGTCTTTGCAAATGTAAGTTAATGTACGTGTGGTATCAAAAATATATAAAAATACTCATGAGTTCACACTGTAAAAATAGATCAGTTTGGGTTAGGGGATAGAATATACAGTTTGTACAGAATAAAAATCATGTCTACGGAAAGTCCCCATAAAACATGGAAACTCATTGTGTGTGTGAACACTAATGCAATTAATACTAATAAAGCATTTAATTAATGTCATTTTCAGATTATCTGTGACCTTATCTAAAGTGAGAACTATTTACTATTAATAAGTTGTTAACAAAGTATAAAAAACATTACCTAACTCTTTACAAATGAGCTAATTAAACAATAATAATTAATTACAGTGACAATGAATTAAGAATTCACTATAGTGTATTATTATTTTAAAAATGTAGAGACTAATATATGAATGAATTAACTAAAAGTTTGCAAATAATTTTTAATTACTTTATTTTTTTTACAGTTCTGCATAAGTTAGAGCTTAGACTGGTTTAAGTTGAAGCTTTTTGCTTCCAAAACAAGCTTTATGTTTGCACATAACAACATTGCGATCCAAAATGAAAGGCTGGCAAGAGAGGCTGTGGGCTTGGAAACAATGGATCTCTAAACGGATCATGTTCAGTATGTGGTTTCTGTGACTATCATTACTCACTCATCAGGAAATGTTAATGCCATTCAGTTTTTAAACACTGCAATACCATCAAAGCAAGCATACAAATGGTTACAACACACACGCACAATAGTCCTCTTGCAACTTTGTCGTAAAAGAGATTGTGTAGAGCCAACCAGTCATGTAATTCAGACTGTGGGAGTAAAAGCTTTGGCCAGCTGCCTGCAGTTCCTTGCCTAAAGAAACATACAATGGTGTAAAATATACTTTTGGCTCCACAGTGCCATATGCTCAGCCACGAATGCTTTGGGAGCACAAAAACAAGTCGCACAACTGAATCAAACGGTCAGAATGCTCAAAAATTAATGCACATAACAGAAAGTTTGTGGAGAGTGGTGTGTCATTAAATGGCTCCTTGCTTTCCCACATCACAATGTGTGGGTTTGACTCAGAACAGCAAACTTTGTCTCATGTGCTCATACCACTGTAAGATACCTTAGCCCAATGGAGCTATGATAAATATTGCATTTTCAGAGAGATGATAAATGATTTATTCTTGACCCTGAGTTGTGTCTTTTCTAAACTTATTTTTGGATGGCTTGTTTAATGGAAGAGGTCTGGTGATATAGATCTGAAATTAGAACAGTAAATCTTCCCAACAGGTAATTTGGCTATCGGTCTGTCAGAAGTGAGCTGGGATGCCCCTCGACTCTCTGGTGAGTCTCAGCTCGGTCTTCAAAGGCAGGGTTTGCTCAATAATCAGAGAGGGCTTTAATCATGACTCAGTGTTGACCCGTAAACCACATGTAAATGAGTGCTAATAATCAACATGTCGCTGTGAAGGTGCTTTTTCCTGATTACTATGTAGATGTGAACTATTAAGCAAAAGGTGTAAAATTATATTGTTTTGTTCTGATTAGATTATATAAGTGAAGCCTTTTTAATTAGAATGCAGATAGGAATTGATGAGCTACAGATAATGCATAATGACCACTTTTTGCATAAAACATGAGTTAAATACTTAGCAGATTACTTCAGTTTTCAGTTGTCACAATGATACCTGCTATTAGTGGGATAGTTCACCTGGAAATGTAAATTCAGTCATCATTTATTGTCTTTCCAAACCTGTATGACTTTCTTCTGTGGAACACAAAATAATATGTTTTGAAGAATGTAACAGTTTTCATTAACCAATGACTTCTGGTGTATGGGGATGTATTTTCTTTGATATTCAACAGAAAAAAGGGAGTCATACAGGCTTGCAATGACATGACAGTGATGACAGAATTTACATTTTTAGATAAACAGTGAATTCAACAGTAAAATAATAATAAAGGAACACACACACACACACACACACACACACACACACACACACACACACACACACACACACACACACACACACACACACACACACACACACACACACACACACACACACACACACACACACACACACACACACACACACACACACACACACACACACACACACACATTGTACCTAATAAATATAACATTTTAAACATTTATGACAACTTGCCCTAACCTGACATTTATGAAAAATAGGTCTACTCTTGAGCACACAATTAAAATCTTAATATAAAATTAACTGCTGTCTTCGTTTTCAGTGTTATTTTGTTATTTTATTATCTTATTTATCCAATAACTGTTACAAAATATGATATATAGGCCTATTGAATTGTTGGATTAGAGTCACAAAAAATTACTCTATTACTCTAATATTACTTTGATAGTGTAGTGCTTTTTAACTGGGCAATAACACTTTTGGAGGGTAACGTTAGATGCATATTTTCTTAGGATTTAATGTTTTATTTCCTTAATCTTTGATATGTAGTAGCCTACACTCATTCGCCATCTTTTTTGCTTGATACTCGAAATATGACATAATGCACAATTCCATTCAAAGACATATAGTGTTTTGTCGCCATCTAGTGTGTATTAAGATGTGTTGCAGTGCCAGTGCATTTCTGCACTCCAGTCCTGCAGGGGACAGTAACCGTGACTATCATCTGAGAGATGACACTCTTCTCTTTTGAGTTGACTGTGCGAGACTGACTATATTCTGAGTTACAGTTACAGGATTCTTAAAGCATGTTGATCTTCATTAGTGTTTAAACTTTGTTTTGACCACAGTCCGCTGATACACCAGCGCTGTTTATGACTGGATTAAAGTGTTAGATTGGCGAAAAACATGACTGCCAATGAAGACCAGGAGGTGAGACAGATATAGCTAAAGCTAACATGAGCTAAAGGATGCTCACTAAATGCATTGTGGAAGTTTTATGAAAGCTGTGTATACTAACCTAACCACAAACTTAATGAATATCTTGTTTATGCCCACATTTCATTCTGAAATTGAATAACACTATACAAAAAAGGAAAGTGGTGGTACCATGGTACAGCGATGATATTACTGTATAGTGTTTCCATTTTTATGTTCCATGGTATCATACTAGGAAAATACAACGGTAAATGTCCAAAACAGGGTAATACCATGGTATTGCAGGGTTATTGACACTGAAGTGTTCTTGTCCAGATGGAGTTGGAGGCTCTGCGTTCAATCTATGAAGGAGATGACTGCTTTAAAGAGCTCAGCTCTGTTTCTTTCCAGTTCAGGGTAAGAACTGCTTCTCGACACTAATACTTTAGTTCAGTGGTGTGAAAAAAGTCATAAATACACCAAATACTGTTTACTTTGACTTACAGTGATGTTTTATTTAGCCTATGCCGTACAGATAAAATGAACACTATTTACATACATTTATTTAGCAGACACTTTTATCCAAAATCTCTATCTATCTATCTATCTATCTATCTATCTATCTATCTATCTATCTATCTATCTATCTATCTATCTATCTATCTATCTATCTATCTATCTGGTTTAGTAAACAAGCTAGAGCAGAAGTGAAATGCAAAGTAAATAAACAAATAAATAAGAGTGCCTTGGTTTATACATTCTTTAGTGGTATAACACTCTTACACTTTTGTGATGGTATAATGTATTTAACTGATTAACCTATTCATATATTGTTGGTTTAGATGATATTGTATTAATAATATGTTTGCATAAAAACATATAGTATAGCACTACTATTGTACCTTGTCCAAAGGTTTTTGCTAATATCATGGTACTTTTTGTGTCTGAATTGTGTTTTCTTCTTCTTTTGTATTTTTTCTTTTTTCTTTTGTAGATAGGAGATGTTGATGACCCTAAATCCTTCCTGCTAGAAGTGTCTTGGCCAGAGAACTATCCTGAAACTGCACCGCACATATCATTAGATACTTTTTTCAACAACAGAATGTAAGTTGTTCACAGTATAATTGTTTTAGCCTTTCATTGTGGCTAAAATGTTCTAACCTAAATTCATAGATTGTACTTGACCAAGATATGTCAGATTATGTGCACTGGATATGTTTATATTTTTAATATACAAGTGTTCAAAAGTTTACGGTTCAGTAAGATGTTTTTGACAGAAGTCTCTTATGCTAACCAAGGCTGTATTGTGAAATATTATTACACAAGGTTCCTACGCAGTTTGGAAAAGTATGGAATTTGATTTGAGTAATATCCAAGTCTGATCTGGATAAGGATGGGGGAAAAAACAGAGTATGGAAAAATATTTGTGTTTCCAGACTATTGGCCCTATTCAGTTTTCTAAACTATAAAATTTCGAATTTCGAAAAATAAATGTATCGTATTAGCAGTGTTTCCATGGCAAAAGTTTAGTGATCATTTAGTGATTGTCAAACACGAATTAATGAATTCATGTTGCAACTTTTAATTATGCAAAACTGTAACCATAAGTGAGCCTATTTTGAACTTCACTAAAAGAAGGAATGTTTACTCAATTGCCAGGGCCACTTAAACCAGAGACAAATAAAGGAGCAAACAATCATCTAAATCAGACTTTGCTGGTTGCAACATCAGACCACATTTACAGTATCGAACTGATGTGTCAGAGTTGAATATATGCAGGTTATAAAGCATTTTTGGTTTCTTCACACCATTTAAGAAAACCATTGAAAATAATATTTACAGGTGACTGACCTATACACCTAGCCTGACTACGTCAGACTTCCTACTTCCGCTAATTTCATTTCGCTCCTGTAGTCAGTCTGAGATAGCAGCCTATCTTTCAGTTTTCCACCGGCCTGAAAACAGCCGGGCCAATCAACGAACAGAGGGCGGGCTGAGAGCCGTGACGTAGACGCTGATTGTACCGTGGATGCGTAGATTTACTTCACATAATCTGCAAAAGTCGTTCACAGCCATGTTCACTCCGGTATTTCGCTCGATGGTTTAGTTTTTGCATCATACATGCGTTTACAGTGGAAGTTAGATGCGGCTGATCATGCGCATAACACACGCCATAACCAAACGTTATGTGATTGGCTTACGGGTAACCAATGATTTTAAACTTCAGACAAGCGCCCCCCCGCGAGAGAGAAAACACTTCTCTATTATGCCCTTCCAGACTCTGTATACGAAGCAAAGTGAAGTAGCAGAGTCTGGTATTACCAGGCTACTATACACCTAATTTAATGCTGAAAATAACGCTGTATATAAACCATTTATGTTAACTATGGCATGAAAAAATCTACAGAGAGGTATGCAAATTTGAGGCTGGAGAAGTATGGAATTTTTACAATTTAAAATAGCTTGCTTTTTAAATATATTTTAAAATGTAGTTTATTCCTGTGCTGGCAAAGCTGAATTTTCAGCATAATTACTCCAGTCTTCAGTGTCACATGATCTTTCAGAAATCATTTTAAAATGCTGATTTAGTCCTCAAGAAACATTTATTATTATCAATCAGTGTTGAAAACCGTTGTGCTGCTTAATATTTTTGCAGAAACCGTGATAATTTTTTTTCCCAGTATTCGTTAATAAATAGAAATTTTTGTAACAATGTGAAAGTCTTTACTGCCACTTTTGATAGATTTAATGCATATTTTTCTTAATAAAAGTGTATATGTATGCACTTTTTTTTTTTTTTTTTTTATACTTACTGACCGCAAGCTTTTGAATGGTACTTGACATTCTATTAGATTTATATTGAATATCATATTTCATAGTGCAAGTAGGTTATTGGATTTAACAGGATTAAATGAACCTTCTAATTTTAGATCGCTGGAGACAAAGCAGTACATTCTCTCAAAGATGAGCGAACAGGTGGAGGTCAACCTCGGCACTGCCATGATGTACACTCTTTTTGAGTGGGCCAAAGAGAACCAGGAAACACTCATGGAAAACCACCAGCCCGTGACAACCGCTGTGGTCTGTATTCTTGACGCGCTGGGCTCTCTGAATATATTGTGCAATGTCTGCACTAGTGCTTTCTGATATATTTGACATTATATCTTTAAACAATTAAATCACTTCAAAAGAACAGAGTGAAGGTCTCTTGTACTGTAGCTATGGAAACTGATTGTTCAGAATGACTTTTTCACAGCTCCTGTAAAAAAAAATTGAACGACTGGTATTGTTTCTCAGACCTTGATATCCAACAGCGATGTCATGAATAATTCCACCTCTGTCAGTAAGAAGAAGAAGGACAAGAAAGAGCAACTAACCAAATCACAGAAGAGGAAACTGATTGGAAGAACAGGTTAGTATCATTGGCTAAAAAACTAAAGAAGTTTGGCTTTGTTGTTTGAATGCACACTGATGTGAATCTGCCCTTTGCAATAAACAGATAATAAGGGTGAACTACCAAGAGGTTGGAACTGGGTAGATGTTATTAAGGTAAGATAAAATAGAATGATTTACTACAAATGCCATTTGATGCTTAAAATATAAATGCACATTCTTAAGGCCCCTGATGTACTTAAAGCGATGTTCTTTTTCGTTCCTCGCTTAGGGATAAAAATGAGTTTGGTATAAGTAAGCAGTGGCATATACTGAACATCCCGACGCCGTCCACGCTGCTGAGAGCGCGTTTAGATGAATATGTTAAAGGTGCATTAAGCAACTTTTAATGGTAAAAATACCCGTTTTCTAACCCATACATGCTTAAACAATTGCCTGATGGGCTGAATGAGCCCTTCTCTGATCACTGAGATTGTCTCTATAATCCTGTAAAGTAAAATAAATAAGAGGGATTCGGGCCGGAATTTTAGACTGGGCGTGACCGTGACGTCATGCGCGTTCACGGCACGCTCACATAGCTATGTCTGGCAGGTTTGTGTATTCGCCGGCATTCTCTGTAGAAGATGGATTGTAAGAGACCTGCTTGTAGTTCATTTCAAACACCAACGCAAACTCCACGCAAGATAAAAAAAAAGAAAACTTGTCTCTAGTGCAACCAAAAGGGCAAAATTAGACTCAGACAGGCGTCGGAATAAGACGAGAGTAAACATAGGGACAGCAGTTGAAAAGTATTGACACATTTCACATAAATGTTCATCAGTGTGTATTGTCCCTGGCAAAATATCTACTAAATAAATCTGCACTACATGTAGTTTAATGATTTGCTATTCGATTAAAACAGTTCAAATATCTTGAGTGTGATATAAAATGCTGATATATAAGTTAGATAATTAGACAAAAATTTTGAGCAAATTACTGCTTAATTAGGATGTATTGCTATTGGAATATGCTACTTAGCAGATCAATAAAACAGGCTAAACCCCCGCAAATCTTCGGCGGATTAGCCTGTTTGGCTTTTATGGTATATTTGGCTTCATAGTGCCATTTAATTGTTTATTACCTTGAGACAATTGAGTGTACTTTTTTGACCGACTGTGCTTTGAGCTTTTACAAAGTAACAACTTATATTGTTCATGAACGTGTTTCCATAATAATACAATCATAAGTGGATACAGTAAACACATAACACAGTTCAACATGGAGATAGATGGAAATAAAAAACAAAGTTTTCTACTACCCCCGTTTTTCCCTCACACATAAGTGTGTAATTTACTCAATTGCCTTTCCTTTCACATATTTCAAATGACTTGCAGATTTATAACTTTATTACCTCTGAAGACATTATGATTGTAAACAAAAGATTTGCGGCTGATGCTCCTTTGATTATGAACAGCTCGTGCTCGTGCAAGCGTGCGTGTGCGTGTGGTCCATGAGCGTGCACATCTCTGGCTGCAGTTTCACTTCCCGCCAGAGGTGGCATAGTTCTGCAAAAACTCAGAATCTTGCTTAATGCACCTTTAATATGTGCTGCACACTTTTCTCTCAATAACCAAATAAACACACTACAAAAAGACAGCAGTGAAAAAACAACAGTTAAAAAAGCATCTGATCATAGCGATGTGGATGTTTGCACAATCTCTGCAATTCGTCTCTCCAGTAAAATCACGTCGCATTTATTTATATAGCATTTTATACAGTAGATTGTTTAAAAGCAAGCAGCTTTACAGTATTAAACAAGAAAAAACAGTGTCAGTGGCTTAGAAATACAACTTTAATTTCTGTTATAAAGCGGCTCAGTGTGTTCATGCTTTTACTCATGTTTAACCTAGACGGACTGAACAGAAGAAATTAGGGTTGTCAGTAGTACTAAAAAAGTACCAGTAATACTAAAAAGAAAAATTGACTGTACCAGCATTTCCGCTTATAGACGATGCTTTCAAATGTTTTCGTTTGTGTTTGGTTGAGCGCGCCTATGCCTCAAAGGTTAAAGGGATAGTTCACCCAAAAATGAAAATTCTATCATTTACTCTTCCTTATGTTGTTCCGAACCTGTTGAATACAAAAGAAGATATTTTGAAGAATGTTGGTAACCAGACAGTCAACGGTAGCCATTGACTTCCTTTTTTTCCCCTACTATGGAAGTCAATGGCTACTGTCAACTGTTTGGTTACCAACATTCTTCAAAATATCTTCTTTTTAGTTCAACAGAAGAAAGAAACTCAACAGTTTTGGAACAACATAAGGAAGAGTAAATTTTATAATTAAAATGATTGGGTGAACTAACCCTTTAACAGTGCGTTTTTTATGCTCAACAGTGTTGAGCATTGTAGCCAATCACAAACATATCTGTCGAGCATGTGAACACAATGGCCAATCAGAGGTGCTAGTCAGTAAGTTAGTCAGAACACAGCTATAAATGCAGGTTTTTTTTAACATGAGCTGCACACTCGCGAATCCTTTCATTACAACCAACAAAGTGTAAACGCAATGCAAATAAGAGACTGATTGTACATTTAAAGGGATAGTTCACTTTGAAATAACATTTTGGTATGTTTTAGCTTACCTCAAGGGCATCCAAGATGTAGGTGTCTTTTTTCCCGCAGTTGTTTCAATTTTGATATTTTTAGGTCAAACCGTTCTTGTCTGTCAGTCATATAATGCAGGTCGATGGTCACTGTCTCAAAGAGCATGCACAGAGTCCAAATTAAAACAATTCCCCGTCGTCCAAATTAAACAATTCCCCATCGCAAGTACACATTGATGGCCCAAGACACGAAACGAGCGGTTTGTGTGAGAAAACGAACAGTATTTATATCGTTTTTACCTCTTGTACACAACCACGTCCAAGTGATCTGAGAGGGCGGGCGGGTATAGATATATACAATAGAAGTCGCCTTGGCTACTGCAGTTCATTGGAACGAAACCGTAGCCAATGCGACATCCAGTGTATATATCTATACCCGGAGAAGATTTCAACGCCAAAGAAGGTGGAGCCTCAGAGCCACACCTACCTATTACGCAATCGACACGGACCAATGGTAGCTCGAATATGTTTACTTAATATTCGTAATATTCAACAATATTATTGATCTGACTGTACTGAGTCTGTTGTATGAGATGTGAACTGAGCTGGACGATGACATCACTGTTTTCTGCAGAACTGCTTTATAGATGAAATGAACTAATATTTGATGATCTTTACAATGGAACTGAATCAACACTGAACTGACTTCAGCTGAACAACTGTTATCACTGTAAAGCTGCTTTGAAACTATCAGTATAGTATAAAGCGCTATATCAAATAAAGGTGATTTGACTTGACTTTTTTACCGGCCAGAGCGAACTTTTCCAGAAAAGCTATCAAGCTGTTTTGAACTCCCTAAATGAACACCAAACAAACTTCTTTTTGGCCTGATTTTGTTCGAAATGACGTCACACCAGTTCTTTCGCCGAAGTATTTTCAGGGCCTTTAAACATTCAGAGACTTGTTTTATAATGTCTGTCTTTTTTCTCTTTTTGTATGGGGATCCCGACCATACGTTGCCACGTTTTCTGTTCACCAAACAGCATGTAAGCAATTTATATTATATAAGATATAATATACAGTGGCCCAAGAAGTGTTTGGACTCTAAGGTCATACTTAAGACAAACTGTTTGTATGTTGTGACATTAGATAACAAATATCAAACCAAACAGTGTTTATTTGAAAGAAAAACTATCCAAGTGTTTCACGGAAATGTGAAATTGAGGCTTTAAATAAGACAAAAGTGTTTGAGCCTAGTTGATATGCTCTAGTGTAGGACACCTGTGTGAACTGACTTCATACATCCCATCCACTACAAATCACCTTGGGAGTAGATGTATTGGCATCATATATTTTTATGATGCCAGTTGGTTTGATATTTTATTATCTAATGCAATGGATACATACAGATTATGTATTGCTGATGTATTCATATATTTTTGGGGCCTCTGTATTTTGAATTAAATATTCAGGTAATCATATTAGTGAATGGCATAATGAAACAATGTTAATAGCTTTTAAATAACAATTGACATTATGAAATACTACAACTTGGACTACTTGGAATACTACAACTCTCAAATGAATTATGTAATTCATACACTACTGTTCAAAAGTTTGGGGTCAGTAAGAATTTTTTTTAATCTTTTTTTAAGTAATACTTTTATTCAGAAAGGACACATTAAATTGAGGTGACAGTAAAGACATTAATAATGTTAAATATATTTATAATTATTATATTTCACAATATTACAGTTTTTACCACATTTGTTCAAATAAATGCAGCCTTTGTGAGCATAAGAGACTCCTTTCAAAAACACACAAAAAAAATCTTCCCAATCCCAAATCTTTAAACGGTAGTCCACGCTTATAATACTTTTACATATTTCTTGTCTTCTTTCTTGTTTTTGTTTTTTTCTATAGCTGAGCAAAACTGGAGGAAAAGATGAAGATTAGAGATACTTGAGAAGGAACGATGGATTGATGTAGTGCCGGGTGAATGTATGGATGAATTGTGTCTCTGTGCACTTGTTTATTTTTTTATTTTATGAAAGCTGACCTGAATTCTCTTCGGCCATGATTTCAATTCACCTGAAGCTGCCACAGAGCCGATTTGACACTGAGTGGAAGGAGCTCTGCCGTCACAAAGACACGTGTCCTCACAGCCACAGAAGTGTGTGCTAAATTAGCTGAGCCACACGTGAACATCATGAGGCGTGTGTTAAGTAAACTAACACAGGTTGAAATGCTTGTATTTTGGAACTGTTAGAACAGTTGGGCGTCACTTAATAAAGATAACATCAGTGTGATGTGCAATTTAATTAATCTTGTGTAATGTCCTTTAAAATGCATCATGGGTAGTTTAAAGGCGTGATTCAATCTGACGGGTTACTAAAATAAAACAAGGTCTGCGTCCGAAACCACATACTCTTGTGTAGGTACTTATTTTGAAATGAGTAATTACTTTACGACAGCTAAATAGTATGTTCTATATAGTGTACTATAAATGTGTGTAGTATGTATGTAATCTGGACGTACTACATTCACCATGCTGTCATTATCATGTGACCTACCAGCATCAGCGCTATTCATAAATCTTCTACCATGGCCTCATGGGATATTCAAGTGCCCATCGTATGCATACTCTTTTATGAGTACTGTGAATTCAGACACGCTTATTTAGTCACATACTGTTTTTCAATCTTTACAGTAGGGAAGTATGTGATTTTGGATGCAGCCAAGTATTATTTAGCAGGTCATGTGATCTCAACATGGCAGCTCTCTATAAGACTCCCTCTGTCAAAAAAAAAGGAAAATTGTGGAAGACATTTTATGAGGGTATATATATATATATATTTTTTTTTTAAATAAAGTGTTTTAAAGCACAGTCTTTGTAGATAAAACAGTGCCTTTCTTGTTAAATGTGAAAACTGTGCGAGAGCATATGTCAGCGTAGTGGAAAGGTCTATTGCTGAATTCGTAACCGCATACTAGCATAGTACTCTTACTGCTTTTACCATAACTTTCTATGGCAAAAATAGTAAGAGTAGTATGCTAGTATTCCGAATTCAGCATATTTGCTTTTCAAAGTTGAGTATCACCGTCAAAGTGACTTAAAAGCCACAGTCTTTTCAAGTATTCTCTCTACTTCGAGAATGCTTGAAAGAGATAGTGAGGATTACCATCATCAACTAGATTTATTTTAAAAAACATCAAGAGGTAATTATAAAATACAATATTAACAAATTAAAAATGATCATTAAATGATTTGTTTCTCCCAAAACAAATTCAAGATCCATAATTTTTAGGACTGTATAGTATAGGGGCATTCTATTGAATAATTTGTCTATAACATTTAATAGGGTTTAATTTTCTTGTTCATAATAAGAATTAAGGATTTTTGCAGCGATTATTTTGGAAGATGCTTATAGTCTTTGCCATGCAGAATATAGAAATTCATAACACTTAAAGGAAGTTCACTTAAAACTGAAAAATCTGACATCATTTACTCACACTCAAGGTGTTCCAAACATGTATTAATTTCTTTCTTAAGAATGTAGGTAACCAGACATTTCATGGACCCCGTTGACTTCCATAGTAGGAAAAAAAAATACTATGGAAGTCAATGGGGCCCACCAACTGTTTTGGTTACTGACATTCTTCAAAATATCTTCTTTTGTGTTCAGCAGAAGAAAGAAATTCATATAGGGCTGAAACAACTTGAGCGTGAGTAAATGATGACAGAATTTTAATTTTTAAGTGAACTATTCCTTTAAAGCGCAGATTCCGACTCCAGACTTTTCCGGGTTTCCTCTTCCTCTGTGTTGCGCTTGTACACATGTAGAATCATGCTGCCCTCCGCAGGACTGGAAACGCACTATCTGCATACATGCAAACCAACACCATGCACTCGCAGAG
This sequence comes from Leuciscus leuciscus, assembly GCF_965113295.1. Taxonomy (NCBI): domain Eukaryota; kingdom Metazoa; phylum Chordata; class Actinopteri; order Cypriniformes; family Leuciscidae; genus Leuciscus; species Leuciscus leuciscus. The sequence goes on along the minus strand of NC_138726.1, from coordinate 22,824,556 downwards.
TTGACAATTTTGTACGTCCAAGTATCTTTACAAACGCCTTTTGTCCTGGGGATTTTTCTACTTTCGAATCCGAGTAACTCAAGTCCACCGGACCTCGTGGGTAACAGCTTTGAGCATTGCTGTACGGAGTTGCAACTTTAAGAGTGGGATGTCCCTCATCATAGCAGTGATAAGAATGAGGAAACACCAGTAGCCGTGAATGTAAGCACAGCGCAAAGCTCACGAGTCTGTGGACACTCCAGTCCGTGTCCGAGTTCATCTGTGGACGACAGAACGTCGGTCACACCGGTGGGCCGATGGCAGATCCCTCACAGCCCGTTACCGCGTCACGTAAGTACCCACCCCGCGTAAGACATGCTGGGCAGATCGATTCATTCCTTCTCCGGCAATTGATAATCACGCATCCACACACGCCTGTATTGTATCAGTATGTTTGTGGCGCACTTGGGTGAATGTTGGGGGTCCTTTGCGCAAGGTGCGTCTGTCTATCATAAAGTTATGATGACCTGGCATTGCTCGCGACCCAGCACGCGCTGATCGATGGATCGATATGGTTTTTTTTAGTTCATTGTCGTGCGAACAGATTTGTTGACATTAGAAATTGCACTGCTCAGGCTGCTCTTTCATATCTCAGGGGACTTAATTGGGTTATCAATTATGTTTAATTTTACTATCAACTCCTAAATTACAATTACTGTATTAAGGGCAGCTGTAATTAAGCGGTGTAGCCTATATCACATGCGAAAGAGTGTTGTTATTGCTTTCAAACAGTAGTTCTATAAACAGTAAATAAGTCTTCGCTAATAAAAATATTGGTAACACTTTACAATAAGGTTCATTAGTTAACATTAGCTAGTATTAACTAACATGAACTAACCATGAGCAATACATTTGTTACTGTATTTGTTAATCTTTGTTAATGTTAGATAATACAAATACAGCTGTTCATTGTTTGTTCATGTTAGTTCACAGTGCATTCACTAATGTTAACAAGATTTTAATAAAGTATTAGTAAATGTTGAAATTAACATGAACAAAGATTAATAAATGCTGTATACATGCAGTTCATTATTAGTTCATGTTAACTAATATAGTAAACTAATGTTAACTAATGAACCTTCTTGTAAAGTGTTACCAAAATATTTTTGTGTCACCAAGCAACATAAACTGAAAGCTGGATTGGAACTGAATATGACTGGAGCGAAGCGACCGACTCAAAGCGTTCGGTAATCTATGGAAGTTTGTTTCCGCAAAAAATTATTATAACAACACTGTCAATGCCGAAATTAATTTGTTGTGGTCAGGTGGTAGCACAAATTGTAATTACGAGCTCTATGAGGACATTAAAGCTTTTTACGAAAGTTGAAATCTCGTAAAACGGTAATAACGATATGGCTTAACGCACATTTACTTCGCAATCGTTAAAAAAAGTATATTACTTAGGCCTATATTCTGATTGTTGGTAGAATGATATTCGGTTCTACATCCGCCATGTTGTTACTATCACCTGATCTTCCAGCATCAGTTGCGTCGCTTCACTGCCATTCATAAATCCTCTCCTGTGGCCTCATGGGATGGTAAAGTGTCCATCGAATGCTCACTTCAGAATCTCTCCATAAGTAGTAGGTCATCCAGGGACTTTTTGCCTACTGTTTTTTTGCATACTATTTGATTCATACTTTTAGATTTTGGACGCAGCGCAATACTGCATGTCAACTTCTTCAGTGACCTTGGTTCCGGAAGTATTGTTCCATTTATTTATTTTTTTCCATAGAAATTATTAAAAAGGAATTTTAAATTGTGAATTAACCAACCAGCTTTGAGGCGAATCACAACATTAATAACTTTGATTTGAAACAAAAAAGTATTTGAAACTCAGACAAAAAGACAGTTACACGACTGTGTACTTTTGGCTTTAAGGAAGGAAAGAACAACAATCCCATGAAGCACTGCAAATGACAAAAAAAAAAAAAAAAAAAAAGAAAGATAAATATAAAACTGTTGATTGTGTTACACGTAGTTTGAGAACGAAGGGAAACTGACTGTCTCGTCATTTGCAGTTATTGCTAAAGAGTTCTTTTGTTGTGGTTAGCTCTTTTTGATTCTCTCATTGGTAGATATTTTTTTTGTAGAATCCTGGGGAAACTGATGTTGGTTGATGTAGTTTTGCTGTTTAACCCAATTAAAACCCAATAATGAAATAAAAAGTTGAAAAAATGCATGGCGTTAACAAAAGCATATGCCTTTAACCTTCGCTCAAGGTCTGTCTGTAAAGGTTTATTGTTAAAAATCAGCCAAATTCCCTGTGGAGAAAATGAATGTCTCTCTTACTTCCAGAACCCGGCTGTTGCATTTATAGAGAGAAACCCCATCTAAAACCCAAAGTATACTTCGCTTGTCCAGTATACTTTGCAGTGGACATGATGTAAAAACACAGACACTCTTGAAAAGACAATGAGATATTTTCTGAAACTATTGAGTGCTTAGTATGAGATAAACGAGAGATTGCAGTTTTACATTACAATTTTCCAGGAGAAAAATCGAAGAAGCAAGGGGACTTAAGTGAAAGTCTCCATTTTCTCTCTCTGGTGGGAAATTTGAGATAGTGAAGATGATAAAACTTCGGTCTGTATTAACCCACACAGTATCCTAAAGTATGTGTTTGTCAGCATTGTTCTAACTTGCCATTCTGATTGCTAATCTAAATTATATAATACTAGATCTAGGAGTGAGGTAAGCAGTTTTTTTCCTTTTCTTTTCAGTTTTGTAGCAAAGATCTGTTTGGAATGTAGATTGAATACAATAGAATAGGCCTATTCAATTTCCCCACCACACCTATTTCTGACTGGAGCGTCACAAGCAGCAGCTGTTGTCTAAAAGGACAGCGTCCCTGGATTATTACTCAATTTGATGAACAGCAGTCACATGTTTGGATTGCTAATTGGAAACTACCAGTCTGAAATCTGTCTTTCATTTAAACTGCACTCTGCCTGAATGTCATTGTGTAGTTTGCGCAGATATTGAAATGAGATTGCGATTTTGACGTCATGTCTTATCTGCCCGTTTTAGTGCTCCATTAAGCAAGCGGAATGAAAAAGAAGGATTGTTTAGTTGGAATGCCTTCCCACAACTTACTCGAGTGATTTGAGTGTTTTTTTTTTTTTTATGACTGCACTTGTGACTTTAGATTACTGAGATTCTCTTCCATTGCGTTGTTAAGCCTGGATGCAGAAGTGGGTGGTAACTGTAATGCGTAGCTTGATGTTTGTTCACGTGTATGTGAGTCACGTCAGATCCTTGTCTTGCTAGTCATTCTGTCTGTTCAGAACTGCTCTGGCATTGAGCCAGTTTAACAGGATGGATGGTCACTTCCTACTCACCCAAACTTGCTGTATTATCATCTGTGTAGGCTTACTAGACCTTATTATAGGGATGGGCATCTCAATTTTGTAGCTGAGTACTATAATCCATAATGTAAAAAAGGGGGTTATCAATTACTTGAAAATAAAAATGTAAGTTAAAGGGATTGTCCAATCAGGATAATCAGTACACACAGTGCATATTAAATGGGGCCAACAGAAGCTCAAAAACGCTTGCTTGACACACTTGACAACTATATTAGCGCCAACACCAACGCACGATAGCATTCTGTTTTTTATAAGCATATGCTGCTGCTAGGCTATGTCTTCTGCTGCTTTAAATGCTCAAGCTATTTAAAGCCAGGTGGGTTCTGATTGGCTGTCAATGTTTTTGTCATTCATCAGCTGGGAAAATAGTTCTGAAAGTGATTCCAACAATAGTGTTCCTCTCTGTCATTATTGTTCTAGTTATGGTGTGGGCATCTCTATTCTGAAAGAATTAGAATGATTATTACAATTTTACAGTTATATAGATAACCTTTTATCAATAGATATGTATACGTAGATGCCACATTCGACCACTACAGACACATCTTTGCACTCCCTCCATCTTGGAACGGTCAGCGTGTCGTCACTCACCGTAAGGATCAAGAGATTTAAATTCCCGAAGAAATCAGATAACAGTTCACAGGTGAGAATGTGTTAGTTTGTGTTTTTGTAATAACTAAAGGCCAATTTATACTTCTGCGTCGAGTGTACGTCGTAGGCTACGCACGTAGGCGACGCCGTCGTGAGCATTTATACTTCTGCGAATGTCTGTGTTGCTCTGCAGTTACACCGCCGAAACGCTAGTTGGCGCGGGTGGGTTTTAATGTTCCACTGTGTTTACATTCCTCGCGGCTGTTTTGAGTTTAGGTTTCTACGAGCAATGGCGACTGAAGGAGTCATACAGATGGCTGTATTTCCGCACTTCTTCAAGCAATCTCTCGGTCACTTGGTCTATTTCCATGGCTCTTCACTGATCTTCGGATTTAAAAAATGGCGGGCGGGCGGTGCAGAGTGCAGAAGATCATTCCGGAAATGCGTAGGAGGAAACGCGATGCTATCCAGCCGACCAATCACAGATCTTGCGGTCCGCGTCGCCGCGACGCGTAGTTACATTTTTGAGGAGGTGCGCGTCAGGGTACGGCGAAGGGTACGACGTATGGTACACGTCAATGCGTATGCTACGCCGTACCTTCTACGCGCACCCGACGCAGAAGTATAAATTGGCCTTTACTATCACAGGTTTTTACTAGTGTAACTTTTTAATGTCATGTTAGCTGTCGCCTTCGCCTTGTATGTTAGTTTAGCAAAATCATCTGCTGAAGTCTATTGCAAATATAGATATTCATACATGCGTCGAACTACAGTTGCAGACACTGTCAACTTGCTCTTGAATGTTCACGGACCGGATTTGACCCTTCCAATATGGCGGCCGGAAGACCATAGACACAACCACTAATGAGGCCACATCTATGTGTGTGCATATATGCCATGTAGAAAGACACATCATGGCCATATTCCAGGGTGACAATGTAAAGATTCATCAGGCTTAATCTGTGAAAGAATGGTTGGGAGGGAGTATGAAGAATTATTTTCACACATGAATTGGCACCTCTGAGTCCAGACCTCAAATTCATTAAAACTCTTTGGTGCTCGATTAGACTTAAAGGGGTCATATAATGCAATTTTTGTACAAGCTACACACTCCATTGATTAGGGTTAGAAGAACTGTTGCCAAACATATAACACTTGTACACTTGTAAACATATCACCTCTTACCAGCAGACAAAGGCATAAGTCAAGAAGCCGATTGTGTACGTTCATTCCTTAGTACATTGTATTGTAGGCCTCTGCGGTCTGTAAATGTAGCAAGTCCAAGCATCAGTGCATGTGATATGCAGACATGCAGTAACAGACATTACAATTGGCTCTTTGTCTGCATGTGTGCTTGGCACATAGCTTATTGGGGGTCAGAGTTCAGTCCCAGAGACTGAGCAGGGATGAGCAGGAATGCCCAAAATACAGTTTATATAACCCTTTGACCTCTGGTGTGCAAGACATGCTTGAATAAAGAGTTATTTGTGTAGTGTTCGATTTTTCCAGATAAGAGTTTTGGGTGAAAGTCAGGTGTTGGTGTGCATATTGATTATTTTTTTTCTGCTTTTATGAATTTATGAAGGGAAGAGACTGAGAGAGAAACCTGTTTGCGAATCCTCGGAAACTGAGGGAGTTGTTTTGAGAAGGGAAATTAATTTTGTATGGGATCAATGGAGACATTATATCTGAAGTCAACAACCGATATTCTTCTCAAGAACTATTGACAGACTCTAGGAACAAACACCTTTTCCCATGCACCTGTGATTAAAATTTACATTACTGCCAGTTTCGAAACCTGTTATATTTATGTATTTTTTGCAATGGAAAAAAATAGGAATTTTCTTTAGAAAATTAATGATATGGTGCTACTGTGATGTTGGAGATTGCCAGAGTGTTTATATACTGTATGGTTGCAAAGGTGTTCCGATTGGTTTTATCACATGGTTCCTTGGTAAATTTGTGTGTTTTTTTTTTTTTTTTTGAGTAAAATGTAAATTCCTCGGTACATGGAAATTATTATATCAGAGTACCATGGTATTTCTTCGGCAATACGTAAAGGGTTATGAGTAAAAGATGTAGAGAGTGATGAAATGAGTGTAACTGTACAGTGGAAATTTACAGGGATTACTGATCCCCTGAGTCACTCACTGCAGGATACCATGCCAGTGTCTGTCCTCTGTGCTGTTCTCCGAGGTCATTCTTTCCCTCTGCAGCCTTTGCTTTCACTCATTCTTGCCCTTTCTGTCATCCTCTATGTATTTGACTGACCAAACACTTGGCCTGTCTCATTTAGAGCTGTGTAATGTGTTTTTCTGTCTGTGCAGACACTAGCTCTCAGCACTTATTGAATAAGCTGAGCTAATTCTGCTGTTAGCTCTCCTCTATGGCAAAAGTTTCAGAGTATAGCCTAGTAACTGAATAAAGTTATGATTTAATCTAGAAATGTGTCAACTAAATTGTCGATTTTGTGCGAAAGAGTCATTTTGTGTATATATAAACCTATGCGAAAAATACTTCTGGAAGCGAGGCTGTGGAAAAAGTGGGTGGGCACTTTTCAACTCCTCTCTCGACTGCAAAGCGGTTAAATCCAGTTGAAGACGCCTAGATGCTATAAGGGGAGGGACATTCTCATTCTTGCCAACATGTAATTGGACAAAAAAATTTTATACCCTTGAGTGCAAGACGAGTAATCATTATTTTTGGTTCATTTTCCCAGAGAACAGAAAGTGTGTAAATTTGGTCAACTTCAAGGGGCACATTAGTAGTATATAAAAATTAACAGATATGTACACAAAGCCCTTTGTCACAAAGTCTTTGATCTCTGTAACTATAAAATCAATCTAATCTTACTAATCTCTGTCAGTTTGTACCATATAGAACTTTTGGTTTATGTATAATGCATTCGATTTTTTGGGGGGTGAACCTTTAATGGGTTTTTTAATAATATTGAAAAATGAAATGCACATTGGCGGTACACATAAGGTTGTCTTCCGATTGATAGTTTTAAAGGGGTGGTTCGGGATTTTTGACATCTGACCTCATTTTTAAGTCAGCCTGGTTGTTATTCATCAGTGGAGACATTTATTTTTCAAAATTATCCAGTCCTTATATTTGGATAGTTAGCCGATGCTAGGCTAGCGCGAGTCAATGGTATATGTTAGCCAGCCATTAAAAACCGTTTTACCCACTCCACAGTGCACCAAACGCAAATCAATTATAACACTAGACTATCGATGCAAATGTCCGTTGAGAGAATAATGTTAGAAATCAAACTTACCTTTCATCTCAATGATCCCAAAGGAACTAGTTTCTCAGCAGCTGCGGAATTTTACTTTGCTCCGGTTAGTAATGCGGCAAAAAGTAAACACAGAACAGAAGCGCACTACAGTCGTTACATCCAGCTAACGTTAGCTAGCATTCCTCAGCGATATCAAAGTTGCGGCAGGTAAATACACTTGCGTCATGTGTGTACCGGCTCACTCGGTTGCCTAGGTAATCAATATCACTCCGCTGCTGCTGTAGACAAGGCTTATGATTACAGGGAACAAATTATAACTAATGCAATGTGATGAAAAGGTAAGTTTGATTTCTAACATTATTCTCTCAACGGACATATACATCGATAGTCTAGTGTTATAATTGATTTGCGTTTGGTGCACTGTGGAGTGGGTTAAATGGTTTTTAATGGCTGGCTAACATATACCATTGACTCGCGCTAGCCTAGCATCGGCTAACTATCCAAATATAAGGACTGGAAAATAAAATAAAATAAAATGTCTCCACTGATGAATAACAACCAGGCTGACTTAAAAATGAGGTCCGATGTCAAAAATCCCGAACCACCCCTTTAACTTCACTGAAGACATATCTGGCATTTGGATTAATAGAAATTAAACACCACTGTGTGTTGTTCTGAGACATACAACAATTCTGCTCTGTATGCTCTTTATAGGTAATATTTTTGTTGGAAAAATTGAGTAAAAGCACTAGCAGACAATATTGTGTCTAAAATATAACACAATATTAACTTCTTATTTATTGAATAAGAATTGAATAAGAACTATTTTTGTGTGATATTGTGCTTGTTACTTGTGTGATATTGTTAACTATATAATGATATATATACATAACTCATGCAGGGGCATTTTTGCCCTGATATCTTGAGTTTTAGGGCCATTCTATACAGGCTCCATTACGGAGTAAGTTTGTTGCCCTGCTTCATGTTCGTCACCAATCAACTGTATGAATTTTTAGATGACTTGCATTAGGGGTGGGCGATATGGTAAAAATATCATATCACGATTTTTTTCAGGAAAATCACGATTAACGATTTTATCACGATTCTTTTTTATGTTGGTTTTACTATTTTGTGACTGAGCATTACAGCCAAACTAATGTCCATATTTTAAAAACAAAGCCTTAGGTAACAAAATATAAAATATAAAATAAAAAAGAATGGCAGACGGGGCAAAGATAAAAAATATTTGTCATTATTTTCTTTGTTATTAAATATTAAGATCAAAGATACACATTACACACACAACTTAATATCCAAATTAAATAAACAGTGCTTTGTTTTCAGCTACAGGTGTATTTAACAGTAGCATTGAAGAAAGTAATTAAATGAACAAATATAAAAATAAAACAAAACATAGACTTCACTGTATAAATTATAAATTGATACTTATTAAAGCTACTATTAAAGTTATCAGTCAAGAGCAGTGAGTGATTTTCTCTTTGCATTTTGTTGTTTTATTAACAATAAAGGGATATTTCTCCTAAAAAGTCAAATTGTCATAATTTACTCTCTCAAGTTGTTTTAAACTCGAATAAGTTTCTTTCTTCGGTTGAAAATAAAAGTTATTTGGAAGAATGTGACTTCCATAGTATATTTTTCTCCTATGGAAGTCAATGGGGACCAGCTACTGTTTGGATAGCCACATTCTTCAAAATATTAATATTAGAAAAATATTAGAAGGAAATTAATACAGGCTTGGAACAACATTATAGTGCGTAAATAATGAGATCATTTTTATTTTTGGGCGAACTATCCCTTTAAGGACAAACGGCAGCGTGTTTACTATTACTACTGTCTCTTTAAGAGCTGCATTCGACGCGTCTTTTATACACGCATTTGACAAGCAGATTTTCTCTCAATTTTCTCAAGTTTGCTTTCACTTTAGACATCACCGACTTTGTTTATGTAAACCTTGTGTGTATATAACAGTATTAGCACAATAAGACTCGAAAGATAACTTAGACCAGTAGACTGGCGCTGGTAGACTGGCTTTAGTGCATGTGAGCTTCACATGTACGCGCTGAGAAACGCACACGTTAGAACAGCGCATCAGCACGCAAATTAAATGTTTAACCGACAAGGCATTAAAGCACATGCAAATTATGAACTTTTGTGAACTGCAGTGTCCCGTTCTGCTGCGTTAACATTTGATCTGAATATACGTCGCGTTGTTCAGTATGTTGGGACAGCAACAGCAACTGAGCAGCAACTGAGAATGCGCGGTACTACGATATTTCTTCAAAACCAGATCGTGGAGACATTTTAATCGTCCACGATAAAAAATCGTCATATCGCACACCCCTAACTTGCATAGGTCTGGGGTGGGTGTGTTTAATGTATTAATCATTTTAATGCATTATTTTTCGCCATAACTAATGAATTAAATTAACACGTTAAATCAAATCAATAGCCATAATAGTTATATGCAGTATAAGATATATATATATAATGGCTATAAGTAAAGTGTTACCAAACTTGTTTTATTAATTGATTGTCTCCTCTCTTCAGCTCCCAAGACTTTTGGGAACTCAGGGAACTCAGGTAACCCAGAGTATATTGCCTTTGGTCTGGTGCCTTTCTTCTTTCTGATGGGGCTTCTGGGAGTCCTCATCTGCCACATCCTGAAGAGGAAGGGCTACCGCTGTACAACCGAGTCAGAAGATGAAGAGCTTAAGAAAGAGGAGGTTGAAGAGGATAAAGATCCAGAAAAAGGAGGTGAGTGTTTTGTTGAAATTTGGTTAATATTTTGCATAAATTGACCGTGTTTCTTAAAATGGCTGAAGATGGTCAAACTTCCTCCAAAATAAATGGCACCTCATCATTCAGTTCCTGTGATTTTTGTTATGGGCAGTGAATTGCAGGAAGGAGTTTGTGAAATCAGGGATCTTAAAATGAACATTCGAGCAGCAGCTGTTTATTTGTTTTCTATTATTTGGCTCCTCGTTGCTTGCTGAAGTCAGATGGTTTGTTTATTAAAATGATTTGAAAGCTGTATGGTGTATAAGCAGTAGATTGAAATGAAAATGAAAACTGAAGAAGTAAATATTTTTAAACTACTTTCCTCTTAGCAATCAGTTGAAGGACCGTTTTAAGTGGATACGTGACCTCATTCCATGGTGTTTCAAGTTCTTGTGGGATGGCGGACTTAAGCGAAGATTTATATTCAGCCCACTTGAAAGCAAATTTAGTTTTTTCTTGTTTTCAGACATTCTTTGCTTTGGAAGAGAGGTGAAGAAATGTCATGGAAAAGAAAAAACTGTAGCCCCTTCTGTTAAGCCTCTTTTAGCACACTCACTCTAGTCTTATTTTATCTCATAAAAAAATATTCATCTTCTCATTGTTTTGACATGTCTTTGATTAAGTATTAACAGTAATCAGTTTTAGTACCGTCAATTTTAGATTGGAGAACAGCCAGTACTTAATACTCCACTCCATCGTGTTTCTTCCTCATCTTAGGGAGTTTTTCCTTGCCACAGTCGTCTTACTGATGGCATTTAGCCTTTATTTTCTAAAGCTGCTTTGAAACAATATGTATTGTGAAAAGTGCTGCACAAACTAGATTGACTTTCATTTTCTTAAGAAAATGTGAGTAACAGCCAATAAAGGTCTTGTCAAGTCACCTTTATTTATTTAGCACTTTTTACAATACAGAAAGTGCAGCTTTACAGTGATAACAGGAAAATACTGCAACAAAGTTTGTTTCGGCTGTACAGCAGAACTAGAAGAAAATAGTGTCATAGTCCTGCTTAGGTAAGTTCAGTGATGGTTCATTTTTGATGTGAAAAAGTTATTAATTTAGTTAATTTATCTATACAGCCGCTCTGGAGAAAACTGTGATGTCATTGTCCAGCTCAGTTCAGTTCTCATATAATTGGTGTCAATGCAGGCAGATCAATAATATTGTTGAATATTAAGTGTCCCCAGCTAAGCTAGCTAAAAGGCAGCAAAGGTGACAGTGGCAAGGAACCAAAACTCCATCAGGTGACAGAATGGAGAAAAAAAAACTTGGGAGAACCCAGGCTCAGTCGGGGGCCAGTTCTCCTCTGGCTATCGAGCGGACAGTGTATGATTATGATTCAGGGGGCATTACAGGTCAGAAATCAGATCGGAACATTCAGAATAGTTATCCAGTTCCATCTGGTTGAAGATTGGAGTCACGCCAGTATGGAGACGGGTTTGTTGAGGATCAGTGCCGATGGCTGTCGAGTCCTTCACAGGGGAGAGTTGACACAATCTCTGCTGACACGTCAGGGATGCGTTGTGGTCATGTCTAGGCGCAGGTCCACCGTCTGATCTGGATTTGGCCCAGATCCGGCTGACTACATCATGTGTTGTGGTTGTGTCTAGGCGCAGTTCCACCATCTGATCTGGATACAGCCCGGATCCGGCTGATTACAGTAAACCTTGGGATAAACAGAGAGACTAAAATTTGCGTAGATGCCGTTCTTTTTATGATTTAACAAGTACATCGGGTGTTATAGGAAGTGTTCCCCGGGCCGACTGACCTAGTTTATGCAGCATAACATAAACCGTTCTCTGTGATTGCGACTTGTACGTTTGTTACTTACTGGGTTAGGTCAAAAGAATCCATCTCATGTCTCTATAATATACTGGGGGTGTATTATTACAGAAAGATCCTAACTTTAGAATCCTATCCTATCTGTTTGGTAACCATGGCAATTTCAGTTAGGACCACATTTAGGACAAAAGCTATTACAGAATAACATTTCCTAAGTGCATTAGCTTATTTTAACTACAAATAGGAAAAGGGTATTACAGAAGCATCCTAACTCGACAAAAAAATCCTGAAAACTGTCTTAACTTTAGGATAACCCCTCCTAACTTCAAAACGTTTTGAAAGCCAATAGTAAAAATCACACTACAATAGTTTTGTTCGAGAATGACGTTACATTTTATTAATTGTATAAGGTGAAGAGCAGTGATGTTTGATGGTGGAGAGACTTTTGCAAGATCCAGATAATGTGCTGCACTTCGATGACAAAATACTTGTAAATAATTACTCCCACGACATGCAATATTACAGTTAGAACACAAACTGCGACCAACATTATGGTAGCCATTATGAGTCATCACAGAACAGATACAGTACCGTAAACGCCAGATACCGCAGGCGCAGACACATTTTCGGCAACTCTTGCCCGCTCTCTGTCTTTGTCTTTGAGAGTGAGCCAAGGTAAAAACTTACCAAATAGAAGAGATTTGACCTTTTCTACCGAGCTTATCAAAACTTTTATATCTGCAGCCCTGAAATTAAAAGCATGCCAATGTTGTTTCTCCATTTTAATCTTATGTTTACCTCGCAGCAGCAGCTTGCGCGTATTTGGTCGAACTCAATGGAGAGAGTTAAGATTTCCTAGCTAGACATAAGATACGATTTTGTAAGATATTAATATAAGAATCCTAAATCAAGTGAAGATTTGCCTCTGTAATAAGAATTTCTGAAAAATCCTAAATTTACTTACCATACATTAAGTTAAGACTAAGATAGAAAGTGTCTGTAATACACCCCCTGGTTCCTAGAAATGGATTGGGTCACTTTAGTGTCTGAGATATATATATATATATATTATAATTTTTTTGATAGGTCCAGAATTTGAACGCTTCAAAAAGTACCCGCACATATATTCAACAACAAGATGCTCAATGTGAGGTACCATTTATGTTCATTGCGCAGGCAAGTACAGTGTGAGGTGTGCACCTAAGTACACTAGAAACTACAGGTCGTCCTGCCAAAGATACGCCACACATGCTAGAGAACATGCTAAAGAACAAACTATAGGAAGAGAATTTGACGCACCTTATGTAAAGAGCAGGGCTGGCCACAGTAATTCAAATTGTATTGTATTGTTCTCGGTGTTCACCTTTCTTACGTTTATTGTTCGTAACCAGTTTTTGTGTTGTTTAAAACTGAAGGAGGCGTTTTAGCTCCAGGAAACTGGCCCACATTCTCTTCTTATCAACTTTTAAGATAAAGGATCAAAAATTTTATTTTTCTAATTTTATATGGTTTTTAAATGTATTTATTTTTAAAAGTCTCTATGTATGGTTTGCATACTTTTCTAGGAATGTTCACGTGGCATTGTTTGAATTCTAGGAAACTTAAAAGTGTGTGGACTTGTTCAACCTGACACAACCTTCTCTCGCTCGCTCGCTCTCTCTCTCTTTGTCTTTTCGTTTGTCTTCAAATCTTTGGGTCCACCCATATCCAATTGCATGTTATTGAGCACTAGAAATGGATCTTTTTCCCTTTATAATCTGCCTGGACAGTGACATTTATTAATATGTGAAATTAGCTTTTATTTATATTAATTTTTTTTGTTTTAATAATTGATGTGCTTTTGTCATTTTTATTCATGTTTGTTTGAATATTTCTTTATAGCTTTGATTTATCTTTATTTTCATTTTAGTTTCAGTATCTTCAGCTTGCCAAGGCAACATTTATATTTATATAATGGCATATACAGTATATTAGTTAACATGAACTAACAATGGAAAATTACATCTATAGCATTTATCAATCTAGTTGTTAATCTCAACATTTAGAGAATGTTTAGAATGTATTTAGAGAATACATTATTTAAAATAAAAAAAATTGATCTGTTAACATTAGTTCGTGCACTGTGAACTAACATGAACATTTTTATTAACCAACATTAACAAAGATTAATAAATGCTGTAAATATATAGGCCTATTGCTCATTTATAGTTTATGTAAGTTAATGTACTAACTAATGCTAAGTAATGAGTCCTTATTGTAAAATGTTACCGTTTTTGTTAATGATAACAATGCTGAGTCAAGTGCTGTAAATATAATCTCTGCTTTGTCTAGAATCGTTTTATTTTTTTATTTTGCCTACAATACATTTCCTCTTGAAAGTTTTTTTTATTTTTTATATATTTGTTAAAAGATATTGAGAGTAATTAGAGCCACTCACCAATTTCCCATGAGCCTCTGCTCTCATCAGGATCTTTGGGTCCAGTGATTTGATTTAATTTGTGGATGGATTTACAGTAATTGTGGCTCTGATTAGAGCGAAACTGAAACACGGCTTTGGGGTAATCATTGTGGATGTAATTTTGGCTTTTTTGTTGTTTGTAAACTTGGACTGACCCTACAGGTATTTTGGCATTGTGTATGGAAGTTATTTAGCTGTAGATTAATACATGCAAATCAAAAACGATCAAATACAGATTAGTCATCATCAACTTTATATGACTCCAGAACTACATATTTCTCTGTCTTGATTCCCAGCTGTGAAATGATCCAACACAGGAAGTGTGTCCTTTCAAGCAGGGGTCCATGGCTTCAGGAAGGACATGGGTGGTGTGTGTGTGTGTGTGTGTGTGTGTGTGTTTCTGTAAGCGGCCCCCTCTAAGCAGTAGTTTTGCGGAAATTCCCATCCATATCCAGATGCCTTTTTGAATCCTTTCACTGAAGTCAACAGACCGTATTTATAGTTAGTTTTGTAAATGTTAGTGTTTTCTGCTATCATAAGCAAGTCCTTTGTAGTACTACTGTGTCAGCAAAAATAATGTTTCATACCACCTGCATATTGAATGTGATGAAATAACAAACACTAATAACAGTTGGTTTGTGACGACAGTTGGAGACAAATGCTGTTAAACCAGCACACTTTCTCTGTATGTTTTGTCACCCTCTGTTGTTGCATTTCTGCTTTGGTTCTGCTCAACACTAAACAAGCTGAGTTTTTTTTGTGTGTGAAAAATAAACATCACTTAAACTTTTAATCTTCACTTTATTAATTTTTCTAACAAAAGCAAGGTGACTTATATTCAGTTGAACAAACTGTTGTTCTTCTATTTTTAACACAACCTCTCTCTCTCTCTCTCTCTCTCTCTCTCTCTCTCTCTCTCTCTCTCTCTCTCTCTCTCTCTCTCTCTCTCTCTCTCTCTCTCAGATCTGAATGACACCTTCAGTGATGCCAACGCTGACACGGTGGGACAAATTGTTAACTACATCATGAAAAATGAAGGTAAGGTGAATGAATGTGAGGATAAAGATAAGTTTAGACATCACACTACTTGCTAATGATTAGCACAGGACACAAGGCTTCTCAGAACTGATAGCATGTCTTTGTGGGTTTGTATACACTGAGGGAAATATGAGATGTGGTAACCAGTCAGTCACATTGATCGTGATGCAGCATTGATTGTGACGGAGCATTAACAATCCTCAGCTGACCTCAGAACAGTGAATCGACATGTTCTCTAATCAGCTCCGATGAGTGTCTCCGGGCTAATTCAAATACCTTCAGCGGTTTCAACTGACTTCACACAATCTACTTAAACCTGGAAATAAATATATTTTAATAGTTCACTTAAAAATGAAAATTCTGTCATCATTTACTCCCGCTCAAGTTGTTTCTAACCCTGTATGAATTTCTTTATTCTGCTGAACACAAAAGAAGATATTTTGAAAAATGTCGATAACCAGACAGTTGATGGACACCATTGACTTCCATAGTATTTTTTTCCTGCTGTAGAAGTCAATGGTGTCCATCAACTGTCTGGTTACCGACAAATTTTTTTTTTTCATGTGACAAAGGGTCACATTTGTGTTCTGAAGATAAACGAAAGTACTTCAGGATACAAGGAATACAAGGACATTTCAGTTGTGTGAAATGGAAACTCTGATCTGAGAATGGAAAATAGCAGAACTGTAGTCTATTTAGACCTGTTTAGAAAAACATCAGTAGTCAATCCATGGTTACTCCTCCTGATCACCAGCATTTCAAAACGTTTCATTCCCCTCAATGTGATGTATGAACATTACTCGTGTTTATCTTTCATATTTCACCATCTCCACAGCTTTGTCACAATGCATGATAGCAGCACAGAACACAATTCATGTAGCTGCCAACTTCTTAAAATGGATAAGATGCTCTTCTGTGTGAATGGAAGGAACTGAAAGTTTTGTGAAATGCCAGTGGTTGCACAATTCAAGTGCCACCCTATGAAAATGACATTTAGTGTGGCATCTCCATGTTGTCTTCCTCTGTTGCATTAATAAGAGACCTGTACAGCTGTGAAATGTGATTTACAGTAATATTTGTAATGTGTGTATTGATGGCCTGGAGCTGCCCTGTGTCCAGTGCGATTATGTGCATCAGAAGGCAGTCTGCTGCTTTCATTAGTCTGAAGAATCCAGTCAAGCAAATGGTTCTGCATCTGAGGCTGTAGACTCTTCCCTGTGCGAATTTAAGAAGTCATTTAATAAACTCTCATTCTCTTTCACCAGCCAACTCCGATGCACTCCAAGCCATGGTTCAGGACAGTATAGACTCAGAGGGGTGAGTCCTCCTTTATGACTTTCTTATACTTGTTATTTGTGTCTTCTGTAATGGTGTTTTGATAACCGCATGTACATCTGCAGTTTTAATTTAGTTGTTCATAATTTGCGCAGATGGTGTTTTGAATTTGTTTCAAAATCAAATCATATGCTTACATACTCATTGCCACACACACACGCATCTCTGTTTCAATGTATTAGACTTCCTTTGATTTTACATATAAAGTTAATGGTATAAAGGATATCATCGCCTATCCCAACCCCTAAACCTACACACAGAAACATGTGCAAAACACTAGATTTAAATAAAAATATGTTTTGGCTGATTTATAAGCCTTTTTAACTAGTGAGGACCAGTGACATGTCCTCGCTAGTTGGTTGTCATAATATGACAATAATGGGACATTTGGCCCTCGTAAAGTGTACACACACACACACACACACACACACACACACACACACACACACACACACACTCACACACGCGCGCGCACACACTACAGTGGCGTCAAGGATTCAAAAGTGTATTTAAACCAGTGCAATTTAGTTTTATTCATATTTTGAATTGGCTTTTATATTTTTAGTTTTCATGTTAATTGTAGTATAATTTATAGTAATTTCAAAATGTGCTTTTGTTTTATTTATTTATTTATTTTTATTTATTTCCAGTTAATTATTTCAACTTATTTCAGTTTATTGCCAAGGCAACATTTCTAATTTTAGTTTAGTTTAAGTTTTTCAACTAATGGATATATACAGTTTTAGTTTTAGCTAATGATATTAACCCTGATTTAAACCTTTTTTGTTTTTGCGTAAATGACATAAAATTAAGTTTAAAGAGGGACAAATAAAATACATTTTAATTATTTAATTAAACTTATCACTCAGTTTATTATGCTGGTAAATGAATTCATTATGTATTCAGAGTATTTTTTTAAAGCACAGTAGCATACTTGATCACATGATTCACTAGAAAAACATTCATGCTTGTTTTACAAGTGAACCACTGCTTACAAAACTCAAAAGGTGTTTTGTAAAGCAGTACCTCATCCCTCCAAAAGATGGCGCTGTCACTTCTCAAATAACGGCAGCAGAAAAACAGGACAGATTCGTGTTGAGGGATCGAAGTGGTTCTGCCTGTCTCATATGACACATTGTGGGGAAAATCACCATGAAGCAAAGAAGCATCAATCACTGACAGTGCTGCAAGCCAGAATAAGATCCAGGAATGATCTTTCAAAACCGCATATACAGAGGAGTCATGAAATATGAGTCTGGGTGGAGCAGTCTCCACCCTGATACATAAAAGAAATCAGTTTTATCATGCTCTATTTTACCAGCATCATGACATCAGTTTATAGATTGTGACAGTTCATTACCTGGTACTATGACTTCTATCATCAAGATCATCTTTAATCTAATCACTGGATGAGATTAAAGATAAAAAAAATTGTGACATTTCACTTTTTTTCCTTACCTCAGCTATACTACGCCATATTCCTGAAACATTTCAAAATACATGAGTAAATGTTTATTCATCCTGAGATGTTATATTTTATCTTATGTAATTCAAAGTCTTGCACATCAGTCGCTAGATTAAAGGGACCGTTCACTCATAAAAAATTAATGTTCTGTCGGTCACCGTGATTTTGCTAAGTAAGACATCTTCCTGGATCAACATATTTTGTTGATCCTGGAATAACATTCCTGTCCCAAAATGTAGTCTTTACCCTATCCCTACCCCTAAACCTAACCCTACCCATAATTTTTCCCTAAAATCAGAGGGAAATGATAGGTGAATAACACCGATGTTGAAGCACCTCAACTAGAGTTCAAAAGGACCATGACAGTATTTTAAAAGTGGTCCTACTGTAAATGTGTTCTTTAGGGCTTCTGATTTTATATGATAGTCCTTGTTCACTGATAATCTTTCCCTCCAGTCAGCTTTTAACACAAGAAAATTGCTGTAGTCTGATCAGTGAGAGCACCTGAATGAATCATTTCGATAGGTTCAACCAATTCATTAAAAACTTTACTTTTTTTTTCTTTTTTTACAGATTTTTCAAAAAATATAATTTACTTTGAATATAAATGTAGCAAATTATCTCTATGAAATATTAATAATCAATAATAACTGGTTATAATTGATTTATGAATATTTGGATCAGTTAATATAATTAACTTACTGTCGTAAATCAATATTACAATCAATTAACTTGTTTGTCCCGTGAACACTCAGGATTAATTGTTTATTAACTCTAAGAAATGTACATTTCCGGGGCATGGGAAATGTCTTTCTTAATTTACATTACTACTAAGAGCAGTAGCCAAAATCTATATGATTACTGACTCCAGTTATGAGCTTGAGACACGGACAACTTTACGTGTGACATGAACAAGATTTTATTAACTAGTCTAAACACTTAAACTACTCTAACATACGCACACACACATGCATACAGTTTACCAAGGGAAATAGAGCTGAAGCAGAATACAGGAAAGCAAGAAATTATAGCATTGTTTGAAATTCAGCAGATCAACAGCCTTGAGCAAACCATCAGTTTAGTTCTAACACGCCCTTCTTTAAAGGGGTACGGATACTTAATGTATCAAATAATGAGACTACGTTTGATACTTGCATGTCTCGCCCATTTGAATTAAACTGTCCTGATGCAATCTGTTGAGGCTCCAGTTGATCTTTGCTGATGTTGTCTTGATGAGAGAACCAGTGGGAGTCATAGGATCTTTGGTGAATGGAAAGACAAGGCCGCAGCCTGGCACAAGCTTGGTGGGTCCTTAGAGGCTTCTAGTTCAGCATCATCTTCACGTCAGCATTTCAGAAAGGAACTAAGCGAGAGCTAAGCTGATCAGTGACTTTAAAGCATGAAGATGGCACAACCTCTGGAGCTGTGTGAGCCAATGAGAAGATTTCCCTTTGGAGGGACATTTTTACAACCCATTGTCCCTTTGAACATGCAATTTGATTGGATGTTTAACACAAGAATCTTTAAGATGCTTATAATACTAATGCGTCACAAAGTTAGCAGAATATAATGTAAATTAACAAAACGGGGATGAAGATTGGAGTTTATAGATACCAAAAATGCCACACATTTGATTTGGTTAACAATATTATCCAAAGTCTGAAATATTAACCCAATAGAGTTTACAAGAATACAAAAGACAACCACATTAAAGGAAATTCATGAGATCGGAAAATTAGATACATGTTTACACATTTCTCAAATGGTTATATATAGAATATATAGAATTAACAGGGTTTATTTCTCCTTCTCAGTGAGAATTAAGTAAGAGTCGCAGCTTTCTGGACATTCTTTTGGATCGTAAAATCCTCTTATCAGTCTCTGTGTGTGTCCTGTAACAAGACACCGGGTTCTGCCAGTGTGTGTTAACTTAATTTGGGATGTTAGTTTTTGGGGGACGTTTCACAGGCATTTGTTGGGAGTGTGAGTTTGCTGGATTATTCATAAAATAAATGAATAATTTGTGTGTGTCTGTCTGATTGGTCCAGACGCTACATAAAAATACTACAATACTAAAAATATAAAAATAAATTACTTGATACCTTTATGGTCCTTTTTTATCCTTCTTGAGGCTTGGATATCCATTTTTTATTTATTTACATCCATTACATTGAAAAGCTCAACCAGCGTATTCTTCAAAATGTCTCCTTTTGTGTTCCATGGAAGAAAGAAAGTCATATGGGTTTGGGAACAACAGGAATGGGAGTAAATGATGACGGAATTTTTGGAAATTCCCTTTAATACATTATTTCCCCCCAAATGTCCTCTAATTTTGTGTGTGTGGTATGTCTTTTTTTTTTTTTTTTTGGTCTGAGCATTCATGTGAATACCAGATTTGGGTGAACAATGAGGTCACTCTGCTTGAGTCTCACACGCTGTATAAGCAGCAGAGTGAATTTGCTTCAAGTCGAGAATGAGACTGATATAAAGAAGAGCAGAGCATACGGAAGGTGATAGGTTTAGAGCAATGGAAAAGGGGGAAAAAAAGGAGAGGTGCTCCAAATGATCCAGGGCTTCAATGGGGGAGGAGGCTGGGGGTGTGGCTTATGAGTGGAGGGGTGGAGTTTGCAATTTACAGTAGATGTTACTTTTGTTAGGATACACAGCTATCATGGGAAAGATAGTTTTGCCACTTCCAAGCTACAATTCCTAATTTAGAGTAGTTTAACTACAGACAATACCCTTCTGAAAAAGTAGTTAGCTACATTACTAGAAAAAGTAGCTAACTACTCTGAAGCTGCTTGAAGAGACGATATTTTATGTGCATAGTTATTTGATTACGGTTATCAAATTACAAATAACAATGTATAGATAAAGTATGTATTTTGCATTTATGAAATTCATATGAAAAGAAGTTTAAAATGCATTATTGGATCATTGTGCACTGTTCAGGATATTTCTCTCTGATCCACATGGCAATGCTGAGGAAGGCAATATCCCACATACTCGGAAGAATAGAAACAAAAATCCCTCCATATGTGCAGAATTATTTTTTTATTTTTTTGAAAAACTGTAAAGGGGAGAAAAACAAAAATGGTAGATCACATTTTTCTTATCCATTGTTAAATTAAGTTCTCGATGATGCTAAATCGCTTTGTTTTAATATTAAAAATGAATTGGACTAATAATGATTCTAGAAGAAAGTGCACAGAACCCTACTGTACTGTGCTATAGCAACAAAATATTATGCGTGCACTCCACTGATCTATATAGAATGTCATTATATAGATCAGTGGTGCACACTCATATTTCAGTGTTAATGTTGTGGATATTTCAGCAAACCTTTTGCATCGTACATTCAGTTTAACAGCATTGTTAAAGGTATACATGTCAAAAAACATGGTGTATTCGTGCAACGTCTTTACCTGCGGTACATAGTTGTTTACAAGCTGAATATTCCAGGATTGTTCTCAGTGGATATTAGGTAAATATTTCACTTCATTCAGACCAGCGCTCTTTTTCTTTACCATATCATTGTATATCTCTGTACTGTTTTACCACAGCCAGCATTTCAGTTCTAGAGTAAACAAGATGAATGATTCAGACTTATTCTCGAACTGATTTGGATTGTTCTGCTTACTGTTTGTCGCATACATTGAAAAGAACAGACTTAAAAGAGTGAATCTTTTGCAGGCATCTTAATATAGTGATGTAGCGTTTCATTTCACTACAGGCTACTTGATTGAAAAAAATAGCTCGCTACTGAAAACGCTAAACTAACGTTACTTTAAAAGTAATGTCACTCCTGTCAAGTTACTGAAAAGCTATTAACGTTGCTACGCGCAACTACTCCCCAGAACTGGCAGCAAGATGGTGTAGTTTCAACATTTACCAGCAGGGGCAAACGGGACCATGGCAACCAGCAGAACCGTGTCTCCTTAATGACTGCATTAAGGGGACAGGACCATTTGTGTTTATAAATGATCAAACTGATCTTGCACTGTTTAGTTGTGGCTCTCCGTTGCTAAACAAACCGAAAATACGTAGTGTAGTGTGCGTTTGCGTGTGTGTCTCTTCCTCTTTTATGTTCCTCATAGTCCCTCTTGCAGGTGACAATTGAAGTATCTTTGTGCTGCTCTTCCCCTGCCTCTCGAGTGAGGCACGCGCGTGTATGCACACAGAGCAGAACAACATCCCGCAGTGTAATGAAGACAGATAAGAGAAGACCACTACATTTCCCTCTTTTAGTTGGCAGAGTGGAAGGACAAAATAAATAGAGGGAGAAAGACAGATAAAGCAGCGGGGGAGAGAGTCTGCTTGTCTAAAGTAACAGTTATGCTGCATTTCAGCTAGAATAGAATAGAATACCTGTGAAAGGTGAAGCTTTTTTTTATATATATATATATATATATATATATATATATATACACACACACATGCATATGCATTCATTCATTCATTCATTCATTCATACACACACACACACATACATATATATATATATATATATGTATGTGTGTGTGTGTATATATATACACACACACACACACACACACACACACACACACACACACACACACACACACACACACACACACACACACACACACACACACACACACACACACACACAAACAAATACATGCGTATATACAGTAATGGTAGAAGACCGCGAGCCCAAACAGTCTTAAAAATGCTAACAGTCGAAGAAAAGCTTACTGCGGTCCTAAAAGTGGCCGCTTCAAATTGGCTGGCAAGTGTGTCAGTATGTAGCTGAAAAAAGCAATGAGGTGTTACCCATAACCAGAGCCGTCATCCAGCTGAAGGCACTGGAAATCGCCAAAGAGCTGAACATACCCACCAGCGATGCCCCTTATTTCTTATTTCGGCTGCGTACTGACACACTTGCCTGTCAATTTCTTCGAAGCAGCCGCTTTGATGCGGCGTAAGAATGATGCAGCGTAATAGATTAGCATTACGCCACAGAACAGGTCTTGCCTGGCGCTTGCCCTCTGACTTAATTCAGATGAATGAAAGAAATCAGGGAGAAACAGCTGTCTATTCAGTGCTGTGTGATCGGCCTAAGGAAAAAACATTCATATCCCCTGGGCCAGATGGGTAATGTGGATAAAACACCTGTGTTTTTTGACATGCCTGCGACTGTCACTGTACATAAAAATGGTGAGAAATCAGTCATTGTGAAATCTACTGGAAATTAGAACTACATGTTATGTTTATGGTATGTATGTATGTTTATGGCATTTCATTTAAAATTAAAATATTGCATATCTTCCATATGATTTTATTTGAAAATAAATTAAATTTTCTTTATAAAAGACAAGATTTTGGTCCTCAAAAAGCCTTCTTCCAAAAGATACATCTTTATAAAGTGGGTGTAGTATTATAATCTGGGAAATCTTATATTCGGAACAATTCGTATATATCTGAAATTAATGATATAACAATACATGTCTGAAATGAGATAGAAGAACCATCATTTCCATCAAACAGCCACTGTCGCCGAGTAGATTCAGTAAAGACAAGGAGCAATATTTAGTACATGGTAATAAACATGTACCTAAATATGGTGTTATTTAAACTTTTACACTACAGATTTTTAAAAATGTTTTTGAAAGTCTCTTAACAAGGCTGCATTTATTTGATTTAAAAAGTGTAGTTCAGAGTGTCTATTTAGGTGAATCGATTCAAAACACTACCATTCAAAATTCAGTAAGGGTTTTTTTTTCTTCTTTTTTTAAAGAAATTAGTATTTTTATTCAGCAGGATGCCTTAACCCAACAAAAGTGACAGTAAAGAAATTGTTCTTCTATTTTAAATAAATGCTTTTCTTTTGAACATTATTCCTATTAGAATGAAAGCATATTAGAATGATTTCTGAAGGATCAAAAATGAAGTAAATCTAGATTTGCCATCACAGAAATAAATGTCATTTTAAAATGCATTAATAATGAATCAAAACATACCAACTGTGATGCAGCTTTAATTGAGATTGTAAACCGATGCTATAAAAATATTTAATGATAATACTCATGGGTCATGATCCAAGGTCTAAGCTAATAGCTAGTATAAATAGTTATTTGCATAAATAGTTATTTTGTTTAAATAGCGTGTGAAAGTGTGCATTATGCTGATACACATTTCAAATATTCGTTTTTTCAATATTTCAAATATCAAGTTAAGCACATTGTGGGCCACATTAACCAGCGCAGTGTTTTCTGTTGTACATAACACATTTGGGCAACTGTAACTAGGTCATCTTGGGTATTTCATGCAGTTAAGCTGATATTTTTCTGTTTAATTTTCTACAGTGGCCCTGTGACGCCAACTTCTCCAAACACACCCAGCAGCCCAGAGAGCCCTGCTCTGCCAGGGTTGCCGCCCAGCACAGCCAAACACACCTGCAACCACCTGCACACCATCGGAGGAATGGGAGGACATAAGAATATCTGCAACCGCTGCAACCAGAAAAAATGGCCTCTGATGAGACGCTCGTCCAGCAAGAAACTGGAGAGACGCAGTCACATAGGAGAGGTCACCGTGCTGTCTGTGGGCAGGTGTGTTTTACATACAGAAACACTGAGGGTGCTCCCGTCAGGGTTTTTGGGGTAGATTACCGATCACTGGAACAGTATTGGCCTATACCGATCACCGAAATAACTAATACTACATGATAAATAGAAGGCTTACTGGGGTTATTTAGCTATTTTTAACAACAACAACAATGCATTTTAAGTATAAAAAAAAGTAAGTGATGAGAAAGTATCATGAATTGACAACTCTTTTATTAGCAAGCAACATATTCCATTCGATTAGGAGCAACTTAGTGCTTAACAAATATAGCTTTTCTGTTGAATAAAAAAAAACAAAAACAAAAACAGAACGGTCTTTATCAACAGAAAGTAATCAAATAGTCTTCACTGTATGAATTAATCCTACTAAGGGCCAGATTTACTAACAGCATGCATTTGTAGAAGTTTCCATTTCAGACACAAAATGTATGGGAGGAGAGTATTTAAATTAATCATGCAAGGTGATTTACTACGGTCTGCGTTAGTCAATGCTGGTTACTGGTAGTTGTGCCATATTTACCACCCCAAAAAATGCATGTCTTAAACCAGATGCTGTTCTTGGTAGATTGCATTGGTCATTATGGAAATGATCTGACTGCGTCTGTGTTCTTTTAATTTGCATGTTGTCAGCAGATCACGTGCAGAACTTTCCACTTCCATCTGTGCTTTTTTAGAGTTGCACTCTCACACCAAGTTGCCCTGTTTTGTATATCTGGCTCTAAATCTACTAAAGAACAGTGAATTATTATTATTATTTTATTTAAAATTTTTTTATCGTGTTTTCATTAGCATTGAAACAGACGGCAGCAGGTTTATTGGGCTTCTGTCACTTTAAGACCTAATGCACGTATCTATTATACTGCTACACATGCGACTTATTTCCCAACTGTTTATGTTCACTTAAGACATAACTGACTGTGTTTAAGCGAATACTCACCAAGAAATTAGAGCCAAGAAACTTTGACATATTTCCGTATGTATTTGACTATTTGGACGTGAACCCGAAGCTTAAAGTATACTTTGCTTCTCCGTGTTCCCACTCTATCTCAGAGTGAGCGCACAAAAGGCGCTTGGAGAACAGCGGCTTAATTCAGATTCAATAACTCTTTTTATAATCGAGCACGTCCTGTAGTTTACCAGCATAGACTGCATTTTACAACAATCACTGATCTAACTCATTTGGACGTTAAGTTTTAGCTTTCTGGGAGAAACGAAAGCACACCGTAGTGAAGAAAAGAAATGCGCTAAAATCGTAACTATGAAATAACAGGTCTTTTTATGATGCATGTATATTTTTATACAATAAAGTAGATATTTATTGTAAATATTTCAGTCATTACAACTAAATAGTTTTTAGCATGTTAATAGATATGACAGTGTTAATGTATTTGGTCTTGCAAGTGCGAAGTTGATCCTGCCAATAGATACAGACATGTTTCTGTTAGATGCTGCTGCAGGAATAGACATACTGTATGTAAATCCCATAGCAGATCTAGACAGGTGGACCTGGGGACGTAGAGGGTTTCAGAGGACCAGCTTACAGCAAACATCGAACCCGATTATTTAAATGCTGCAGAATCAACTAGCTTGTGCCATATCGTAAACTGTGATCGCTAACAGACTGCATATAATGCCTTTACATTCAGCCTGTGCTATCTGGAGTTTCATGACTAAACTAGATATTTATTAATCTGTAAATTTGTTGCAAATCTGCCAGTTAAACTTTAGAATGACTGTCCATTCTTCGATTTAGTCTGGCCCTTTTTTTTTTTACATTTTGGTCTATATGTCTGCATCACTGTGCACAAAGCAGGTCCATATAGAAATGCTTTACTGAGCCTGATGTGGGAAGAACTGGACTGGGCCTGGCTCTCTGCTTTTGTTCCAAATGTGCTAAATGGGATTCAAGTCTGGGCTTTGTGCGGACATTGCTTTCATTACATCTTCCTTTCTTTCTCTAGATTCCGGGTGACAAAGTGCGACCCCAAATCGGCACGTGAAAGACGGACGTTGCTGATCACTGAGCCCAATGGTAGTGTCCCCTCTTCACCTTCTACAGCTAACCCCCCTGAACACAGCACAGGACCACAGTTACAGGTGAGCAGCTTTAGTGTACAAGAAAACACATTTTGCCCGGGGATGGTTTGTCATTCCTAAGGCTGTGTGTCCACCAAAAAGCATTTATTTATTTGTCTGCAAAGGGAGCGCTGTATATTGAAAAATTGCAGCAGCGTGATGAGCCATTGAGCGGTTGTATAGGTAAAATGCAGCACTTGACAGTTTTTAACCAGCCATCCAATAACAGTAGAGGAGGGGCGGGACAAATACCACACTGACCAACCGTCACACGTTATACTGTAAATTCCATGAAATTCTATGACTTTTTCCTTTTTTTTTATATGGATTTTGCAATTATGCCTTTTTGGCATAACGGAAACCATAGGCCATTACCTATTGACAATAAACATTTTTGCCTGTGCATTTTTGCAGAAATTTCTCTAATCACCTTAATGCACGTTAAGCAAACTCTACAGTTTATCAAGTGATAATTTTACCCTTGTTTTGTGTGTCGT
Source organism: Leuciscus leuciscus (assembly GCF_965113295.1). Classification (NCBI taxonomy): domain Eukaryota; kingdom Metazoa; phylum Chordata; class Actinopteri; order Cypriniformes; family Leuciscidae; genus Leuciscus; species Leuciscus leuciscus. Next base: position 22,797,279 of record NC_138726.1, on the reverse strand, counting down.
TTGTCTTTAGGAGAAAAGAGACAGTGCAAAGTGACATCTGTATAGTTCTTCTGCTTCTCTGGTGACATTTTAAAAAGATTTTAATCGGGAAGCCACACTTCCAAAGAGGAATTTAGAGAGTGAAAACGCCTCAAACTGTGATGATAGATGTGGTAATGGAGGAGGAAAAGAGGAGGATGAATGCAAACCCTCCTATCTGTCATGTGGCGCGTCGATCGTGGAAAGACAGCAGAAGCGGTTTTATATACATTAACCTGTCACTATGCCAACCCACCTTTCCCAACCCATGCCAAACATCTTCACGTCATTATCAGTGGTGGATGGCATCATTTGTGCTTGTTAATGGCTATGAGCGTGTCAATAGTTAATCCAACCTGGCGCCATGGTGAGATCTTTGGTATGTGCCTCTCTGGGCTTCTTCGAGGAAGTGGAAAGTTTTGTTCGAAATTTTTCTTTTTATTGAAAGCTGTGATAAACACGGAAAAACGGAGCCATGAAACATCTCACTGGTTACAATCCAGAACAAACTTTTTTCTTAACCTGCCATCGTCTTAAATGGACTGGGCTTCCATCTCTTCACTAAATACAACTTTTCACCTTTTGTTTTTTTAACGACTTAAATTGTTTTGAAAACATTTTTCTGTAAATCAATGAAATCTCACATTTAATAGCTTGATCAACCTAGCGAGCACCTTAACTGACTGGAAGTTTGCTTGTTGGTGTATGGATTAGTCTGGGTTTAGAGGACTGTGATCATTTCACTAGTCATCCGAACACTCGACGGTTTAAAAATGTTAAACATTCTTAGTTTCATGATTCAGTATAGCTTTTGCATGCGTCCAACATCAACATCAATCCCACGCTCTCTCAAGTCTATAGCACATAAATTAATATAATGTCCAGTGTATACAATAGATAAGACTGTATCCTTCACTATACTTAACATTATTGTTACCTTTGGAAAAAACAAACTAACAAAAAAAACTGTGGTACCTCAAAAAAAGAGAAGTGTCCTTGCTTTAGTGCCAACCATAGGCAAAAATAAAGGACTTTTAATAGTTCTGAGCATTTTAATCAAAACTAGTTTCCAATAAATACATTGTTTTTTTGTTTTTGTTTTTTTTATGTACTTTTTCTTTCATTAGTATTTTCATTATGTTGATATAGTGCCAGTGATTATGTTTTGCCTTGTTCTTGTTCAAGCACTATACAGGTGAACCTCTGGATGTTGGAGGTTTTCTTGCTCAATACAAATGAGCTTGTTGAAGTGCTGGAATGATTCGTTTAAATAAGACGCCCATAGCCTTCCTGATCAAATTCAGATTCAACTTAAATCTCAATGTGTATTGAAATGGTCACTTCAAGTACTGTAACTTCTGAAACCCACAATAATTTAAGACATTTAGAAAATGTGTAAACAGAAACATTTATGAGTTGTTCAACAAACAATAAAATGAGTGAGAATGTACTGTTAAATTTTATTGAAAGTTTTGTACCCAGAATTTATACATTAAAAAGATTAAACTAACATCGGACTGGTTGTTTTGCTGCTGCTTTTACCCGAAAAACCACGTCATCTCCATGCTGAGCACGAGACAACAGTTTCCCACACAGAATGCACTTGCTATTTTGCTACACTTGTTGGTGTAGCTCAAAGGTAATGGCTTTTTGAGGATTCTTTGAAACTTTAACTTCTGTATGTCCTTCAAACTTTCTCAGCACAACAAACTCTCAAAGCCTACATCCACAGTGAGACCTGAGAAGTCCTTGGACGTGTAGTACGTTTTCTAGAGCTGGACTGGGGTTAAAGATCAGTGAGGGTCTGTTAATAGGTGACTGGTGCAGCATTAATGACCTTCAATGACCCAAAACTCAGACGCTGAAGGCTTTTCTTTCCCATCTCCCCGTGACCGCTGCCTACTTACCCATGACCTATTGGAAAGTATGTGACTGAGCATCATATACACTGTTTTATTTTTGTACTTTATGCATCAGGGTATTTCTAAGAACAAAGTAACATTAAGCAACAAGAATGTGCAGTAACCGTGTGAGTCTGGAGAATATAAATGGTTAACCTGCTGTAGAGTATTATTAGTCTGGATATGTTTTGGGATTCGTGAATCATTAACTCAAGCCCACACAGACTTTAAAGAGACGTGTACACTCAGCAGCAGATTTATTCTGGTACTTTTATGTTGTCTGTGCTGCATGTACAAACAGCTGGACCTTTGGTGTTGATCATTTGTGTTTGGCTTTAAAGGAGACTGAATTTTGGTTTAGTTATTGCACAAATGGTGTATTTAACTTCTAAATGTTACTTTCATTCAGTAATTGTTTTAAATTGATCAAAAGTGACTAATGACATGTTCGACGTTACAAAAGATTTCGATTTCAAATAATTGCTGTTCTTGAATTTTCTATTCATCAAAGAATCCTTAAAAAAGACAGACATTAAAGATCAATCAGTAACATTAAAAAAGGGGTTTTGCTGCACAAAATCATCGACAATGAAACAAAAAACAAACTGATGGATTTTTAGAAATAAAAAATGACTTCTCGCAGTTAGAAAACGGAACTGCAGGACTAAAATCTTTTGAAACAAAGTTCACAATACAAGCCATTTAATAGTATACACAGTCAAGCATGGCTTATTTTCACCCTTACGCTCATCAGAAAATAAAATAGTTCATAACATCTGTATCTTAAGCATGTTTTAATAATTTATCATCAGGCTTTTTGCAGACCTTTACAAACCTCACGATTCTCAATATGTGATCTCTTTGGATTTCAGCACAATATAGCAGTCATACACGTACTTTAGGACATGTCTTCCACTGTCCAGTGAGGGCTGGAGGGGAGATATGATTAGATTATATAAAAGGCCCAATGGCATCATTAGCCACAAGACAGAAATGTCAACAGATTGCATCGCAAGTCTTATGATCAAGCACATTGTTTTTATTTTTCCCCAGTTTCATGTGACAATTTAGTCCTCTGGTAAAGGCAGAAAGAATGGAAAATGAACACAGTGTATTCACCGTGAATGTGCAATAGATTCAAATCATTCAATGCCATGTCATTAGAAAATCACTTCCTGTCGATAACATTTACTCATTAACAGGTTTAAAAGAAATGATTTTGACCAATACATAAAGTTCAACCAATGCATACTTGGTAAAACATTTGGAAATACTCGATGACCTTCATAAAGTACCGTGCAAATTCAAAAAAAAATATTTATTGTATATGGGGCTACATTAGTTTTTAAGAAAATCTAATGTATAGGAATGTTTGCATGAGATGAGAGTTCTAGTGATCATAGAAGGGTTCTTTTCATCAGGCCTCTGATAGTTAACCAGGACTAGTTAAGCGTTTAACCCCTGAGTGTAGAGCATCAACTACCATCACTGGCCTGAATCTGCTCTACACGCTACCGCTTTCAAACCCCAATAGTCCACAGTGCACAATGAACATAAATATACAAGGGTGAATCTATAATGAATAGATATGAAAAAAATATAAGGATAAAAGAAATTATATTTTGCATAAAATAAGCCTTTTTTTTTACCACTAAGATTCTTTGCACTGTCACATTATTTCCATGACAATTAAGTATTTTCTAATCAGATTTTCTTTACTGCACTGTCAAAGTTCTCTAACTATATTACTTATATTGTACATAGTATTTATACGTTATGATAGTATTGTTGTATTTTAATAAAATATTTCATTTAAAACAGAATAAATATGCATTTTTATGCAAAATAAAATTTCCCTATTTTTAATTTCAGGTTGAAATCTGTTTTCATGAGATTCACCCACAATCTCCTTCCATTTCTTGCTGTACATTTATGTGTACAAATAAAGCACATGTCGTCCTACAGCTCTATGAGGGTATATTATATATTCACAGTGTAACAAGCAAGAAATAGCATATTGACTGAGCTTGATTTCACTGTATAAGCAGTTTGATAATTATATAACATCTCTAAAAGTACAATAAGCACAGAAGTAACCCCACCCCAGGACACTGGCTTATTTGCTTTTCACCACTTCTTTGTATAGAAAATGTATGAAAATAATTATGAAGTGCTTTGATTTAGCCCGACCTCCACACGGAAGCTACAGAAGGAGAGGGCTTTCATCACGTTGAAATAATATTTGACGATAAGAAACAGCTTATTTGATTATTATGCTGTATACGCAAACAGCACGGAGAAAAAAAAAAAATCATCCAAAAATCTGTTCTGTTTGGTCTGAGAATGGAGTTTGTCCATGCCTCCGAATCAGATTGCACAGATGACCGTCATTTGCTCAGTACATCTCATAAATAGTCAATTTTTGTTGTGTAAACAAGCAGCAGTTCCTGTTATCAAGTCTTCATTTGATTTTTTTCCATTCAAAATAAAAGTACCTACAAACTGACTGTAGGAAAGCTCCATTTTATGAGCGCTATAATTTGGCTGTATTCAAAGGTGGAGAGCGAGCGAGAGAGCGAGTATGGAAATCTCCCATTCAGTAGTGCGTCACCTGACCGTCACTCAGAATCTTCTCCCGCAGTCGCTGCGTCCAGGGCGGCCAAAGCCTCGGCCACCATTGATTCAGTGACGCTCACACAATCCATCTCTTTCTCTCTCTCTTGCTCTCCTATCACAATCGAGGGCTCTCTCTCTTCTCTGTCCTCTACCATGAGCTTTGTGTCTGCTGAGGAGAGGCTTGTACTGCTGGTGTGCATGTCCACAGACAGCACGCTTTCCTCATCGGCTGTGTCCGGAGTACCGGCCAGCCTGCTCTTCCTGTCCTCGTCTTCTTCCTCTTGTCCATAGGGATAACCATCCGATCCCTCTGTCCCGTCTGTTATCCCCCCGCTGCCCAGGCCAGAGTCTCGGAATCTCTCCTCTCGCTTACCCGGTTCCGTTCCCAACATCAGCTCGTTCTGTAAGGGTTGGTTGGCGTGTAAGTTTGGAGCAGCTTTTATGGGCGTCCCCTCGCCCTCGGGCTGGAGGATGTAAAGGCTCGGGTCAGCCTCCGCTGGGCTCGATCGGATCTGCTCGCCTGGAATATTAGCATGGAGCCGGTTGATGTGGTTGTTGTCTATGTCGAGTTTGGTTGGGCTGGGCTGGGTGCTGTATCCCAGGTTGTGGAAGCCCTGCTTCTTGTGGATGTGGTCCGCCTCCTCGGGGAATGTGTGAGACTGATACAGAGAGCTGCCGGTGGGGTCCCGCTTCCGACCAGGAACATCTACTGGGACTGAGGGATCATAGATGTAGCTGAAACAGAGAGGGGGTTGAGAAAAGGGTTTAATGAAATTACTTTTGGTGGTCTTTTTAGTGGAAATAAACATTATAACCCACTTTGGATTCAATAATAGAGGCGTTACGATACCCTCATGTCACAATACTGAACTCACAATACGATATTATTGCGATACTCCAAGACATATGGATATATTTTGGGGATATTTAATTTAATTTTATCAATCAATAAATTCCTCTTGAAACAAACTTTGTTGTATTATTTAAATTTAATACTGTGAAGCTGCTTTGATACAATCTGTATTGTGAAAAGCGCTATACAAATAAACCTGACTTGACTTGACATATGGTAAAAGGTTAACAAAAAATGTACTGTTGATTAAAATGCTAAATTTGGTGTTACATTGGGGGTGTAAATGAATAGGCTTGGACTTGGTGCTGGTAACCCAATGCACAGAACAATGGTGACACCAGAATAAAGATATTCATGATTCTGAAGCTGAAAATACAGAATTATTTTAGATGAATATGCTTGCACTCTGTCACTGACTAGATATATCTAAAATAATGTAGGCCACTCTTTACACAAATATTTCCCCATTGTATTATATATATATATATATATATATATATATATATATTATATAGTAGTTTAATGTAGTACTGACACTAAATCTCTGTAAACTTGAATATTTTCTCACAATAATTTTTATTTTGGGTGAGCTATACACAATACTACATATTGTCACTATATCCACGATACATATTGTTGCATTTTTGTATTGGCGAAATATTGTGACACGATATATTGTTACACCCCTATTCAATAACCAGTCATATAAGATATAAAGTCAAATAACACTGTTTCAAAACTAGTGGTTGACCGATGGTTGACCTTGAAGTAAAGAGCTTTTTTTTTTAAGTTGGAATGTTGCGTTCTCTCTCCCTCCAAGATCATTCCGACACTGAATATATTAGCAACCAGAATGAAAAAGATATTTTGTGAAATGTAACAGGATTTGTTGTGAAATTTCAAAAGATACCCCGAATACACAACTTCTTTTAAAATGCTGTAATAAAATCTGTAACTTGATAACCTGAAATAATTTGCATAGTACAGGCAAACGGCCTTACTGACGAAAGCACAGTCACTGCAGCGAAACGGCATTTATAAAAACAGGTTTACTATGAGTGATAACATTGTATTGTGTCCTATTTCCTCTTTTAGGGATTTGTTTTTCCACCTTATGACATAACAATATTTCCATTTCTATCTATACACCAAATTACACTGTAAATAGGCAGTAAACACAAGAATTGTGAAAACAACAAGAGAATGAGAGACATGTATCAAAAACTATTGTATGTGCGTGTGTGTGTGTGTGTGTGTGGCAAAGTGTGCCAGGTGTATTTTTGTCAGACACTTCCTGCTGAGATCCTTCTGTTTTTCACACCCTTTGCCAGCCGAAAATCCACATGGAAAAATAGAGGCAGGTTTTCAGCCAAAGTCAAACTCAAAAGATTTTCATGTATTTATTTGCCTGTCCTTGTGCGTCTCCACAGTCATATTCAATACATTTAGTGTATTTGATGCAATGTATTACATGAGACCATTTTCACTACTACATTCATTATAAATTCTCCACATGTTTGAGCACCCATCTCTGCTTAAATCCATTTTAGATTAACAGTTTCAGGGTGGATAAAATGGAATTTTCCACTCTACCTGACAGGATAAGATATTTTAACTTAAGTAAACATTGCCCCCATAAAAACACACACTGCCTACTAGTAATGAAAGCCGTTTTGCCTGGTAAAAGTTGCAACAGAGTAGAATGCTAATGTTTATCAGCAGCAGCATTTGACATAATGCAAGACAAGCCTGGGAACTTTTCACATTCTATCCACCCTAAACAGTTCCCAGACTGCATACTTTTCCCAGTGGATTTTCAAAAATGTGCATCTTTTCACCTAACATTGCACACAACCCCTTGTAAAAGGGTAATTTTGTGATGTTTAAATATTTTACTTTAAGATGAAGAAAAGTGGTCACTGCAATTTTTAATACATGAACAAAGTATGAAGATTTTTTTTTTTTTTTTTTTGCATGTTATTTTATAGGACAGAAGAGTGCAGACAGGAAAGTAGGCACAAGAGAGCTGGCTTGTACCTGGCTCCTTATAAGCCAACAGCACTTAAATGTCTTAAACATGTGCACAACCAACTGTGCCAGTAATAATACATTTTGAGGAAATTTAGCAAGTGTCTAACACATATGCAGATGCAAACAGTACGTCAGGGGGTTCTAATTCTGCTCCTGGAAGGGCCGCTTTCCTGCAGATATTAACTCCACCTGCTCCAAAAAAACTGCCTGGATATTTCTTGATTACATGGTTCAGGTGTGTTTCATTAGGGTTTTCATTAAGGTGGCCTCGTAGGAGCAGAATTAGATCCCTTAAGTATGTATGTTAAAAGTGGGCCTGTGGTATTAAAATACAATTTTATGTAGTAGAACATCCTGATACAATCTTGCTAAACTCTTAGAATTGTATACTTTCACATCATATTAAATCAAGTTCAAATATGTGGGTGTTGTTTCGCAGATTTGACACTAAGCCAATCAGACACTACACGCTAATGTTAAATGCCATAAGAAAGCATGTATTTGTAGTATTTGCATGAGGCAATTCTCGCAGCTCAAGCTAAGCCCAGAAATGTGACATTAAGCAATTAAAGGGCAGTTTGAGAGTGTGAATCTGTGTGTATTTACTGTGAATTAAACTTTTTGCATCAAAACAACCCACATATATTTTGAAGTGTAAGATATAAACCAAAGGAATACGTCCACTGACAGAGAACAGAGCATTGCTGAATCAGAGTTTAAAAAAATAATCAATTCTCAGGTCAGGTTTTGAGAGACTACAATCTGACATTGCTGTTAAACAACAGCAGGTATGTGAGAAATATCAGTATCTTCAAGACAGAATACTTGAGAAATTTTTTTTTCTCAACTATTTATACTTTCCGTCTTACCCTTTTATCATCCTACAGCAACTGCAACCCATCTGGACAGTTGTGTAGAGAACCTGTGGAGACACAAAAGGGGTCACTGTTTGTTTAACATTCTAGAGATTGTACATTAACTTTACTTACCTTACCATATATGCTTTTATTGTAAAATACAAAATTTGACAATGACAATATTGTCAAATGTAGTGTTTCTGCAAGTAAAAAACTATGAATTGCAGTCAATTTTACAATAGTAAAACAAGTGATTCCCAGAAGTGATTAATGGTATATTTTATAATTAAATATCATTTACATTTTTTCCTCAATAATACTAATGGTTGGATTGCTCCTGTCTGCCTCGCTGCCTGCTGTGAGTGTGTTTGCTTCGGTGCTGTAAGCTCCGTCTTAGTTTATTTTACTTAGTATTTCCTTGTTTTGAACCATCATTTACTACAATTTCTAGTTGTTTATACTACTACTAAATACAGCTTACCCAACATCGCTAGCTTCCGTTACTACTAGCACAACACGCTAGTAATTCGCTAGCCTGTTAACGCGCCACCCGTGCGCTCAGCTATTTTTATTTATTCATTTTCTCTCGCGCCTTTGAGTTCATAAAAGCTCAGGTGAGTAAGAAACACTCATCAAACACGGTGAGTAATGTCTTGTCCTGTTATTATCATGTCTGAATGCGTTGTTTTTTTGGAGCTCTATCGATTTGATTTATAATTCTTGATTTTTCTCTTTAAACTCGCTTACAACGAACATTTTCTACTTTTCCTCACTGAGAAGCACTACTGCTCAAACCTCATAGTTACAACGCGGACTGTTGAGCAGACGCGTCTCAAGCCTATTAGTGATCCAACGCTGCATACTCTTAAAGGTTATGTCCGTGGATCACGGCTGAACGCGTCTTCTCCACACTCACAAACAACATTTTTTTCGCCTATCGTGCGTCTACTCTACACCCCTACCACTAAAAAACCTAAAAAACCTCATAGTTACAACACGGACTGTTGAGCAGATTAGTGATTTCCAGATTAACTCAAGCCTATTAGTGATCCAACGCTGCATACTCTTAAAGGTTACGTCCGTGGATCACGGCTGAACGCGTCTTCTCCACACTCACTTACAAACAAACATTTTATATCCAAGATTATATCCAAGACTTCAGTCATAAATTAGTATTAATATTGATAGCATCACTGGTAGCTTCGTTGCTAACTCACTGTCCATCTGTTAAAATGGCGAATATATCAGATGTAAGTAGTCTACCGTTTGGTGCAGGTGAGGACACATTTGAGCTGCACGCACTGCAGTCTGAGCTGGAAGCTGTTGAGAAACAGATCCACAACCTTTTATTGAGACAGGCCGAGCTGAGAGACCGGTGTTTGGCTCTTGAAACATCACGCGCCGATGCACACAAATCAGTGTTTAACGTTACTAACCCGCTGACTCCGACCGCGTCTACTCCATGCGTTCCTCAGCATCGGTCGCAATCAGCCATGGTCTCGTTCACTCCGGCTCCAACACGCCACCACGAAGCCTGGGTGGTTCCGCAGCGGAAGACGCGAGTCAGGTTTAGACCAAGACTTTCTCCGACCCTCCCGGTTTTCGAGTTATCCACACAAAACCGCTTCTCCCCTCTACGCGAAACAGAACGCGATGCTGTGATCATCGGCGATTCCATCGTTCGGCACGTACACGCTACGTTAGGTAAAAGTAAGGTGCAAAGTCACTGCTTTCCTGGTGCTCGTGTTTCTGAAATCGCTGCTCGCGTTCCCGAGATCCTGAACGGTGACGAGCGCGTCGGAACTGTGGTCCTGCACGCGGGAGTGAACGACATCAGGCTGCGCCAGACGGAGGTTCTGAAGAAAGACTTCAGGAATCTAATCGATACGGTACGCAGCACATCGCCTGAAACAACGAGCATTGTGTCAGGACCGCTTCCCACGTACCGACTAGGGCATGAAAAGTTCAGCAGATTATTTGCGCTAAGTGAATGGTTAATGTCATGGTGCAATGAGCAGAAACTGCTCTTTGTAAATAATTGGAATCTGTTTTGGGAGCGTCCTAGGCTTTTCCGTGCTGATGGCTTACACCCAAGCAGATTCGGAGCGGATCTTCTGTCAGATAACATCTCCAAAATGTTAAATACCCTTTGACTAGTAACCAAAAGTCCAAATCATAGTCTCTGCTGCACCAATTCAACTGATATAAATACTAGTGTAGAACATTGCATAGAAACCGTGTCTATTCCTCGTTTAGTGAGATCAAATAATAAATCTAAATGCAGGATCTAGGAAAAATCTAATTGTTATTAAAACAGAAAATGTTGCTATTAGTAAACAAAAACTATTTCTAAAGCTAGGTCTTCTAAACATTAGATCACTCACACCTAAGGCAGATATTGTAAATGAAATAGTCACAGATAATAGCTTTGATGTACTTTGCCTTACTGAAACCTGGCTTAAACCAAATGATTATTTCGGTATTAATGAGTCTACTCCTCCTGGATACTGTTATAAGCATGAGCCCCGTCTGATTGGTCGTGGCGGAGGTGTTGCAACCATTTATAGAGATATTCTAAATGTTACTCAGAAAACGGGTTATAAGTTTATTTCATTTGAAGTACTTGTACTAAATGTTACGCTCTTAGATGTTAGAAAAACATCCCTATTATCTCTAGCCTTGGCTACCGTATATAGACCGCCAGGGCCTTACGCTGATTTCCTAAAAGAGTTTGCAGATTTTCTCTCAGACCTATTAGTCAATGTCGATAAAGCATTAATTGTTGGAGATTTTAACATACTCGTAGATAATCCAAATGATGCGTTAGGAGCTGCGTTTACAGATTTATTAAATTAATTTGGGGTCAAGCAAAACGTCACCGGACCAACACATCGTCTTAATCATACACTCGATTTAATTATATCACATGGAACCGATCCAACCGATATAGATATCATTCCACAAAGTGATGAAGTCACTGATCACTACATGGTAACTTGCATATTACGTACTGCTGTAATATGTCATGCGGCGCCGCGTTATCAACCAGGCAGAACAATCCTCCCATCCACCATAGATAATTTCTCAAATTGCTTATCTAATCTGTCTCAGCTGCCGCCTGAACCCAAACAAACAGATGAACTAGAAGAACTAACTAGCACTATGAGCACCATTCTCTCTAGAACATTGGATGTGGTTGCACCTATTAAATTAAAAAAGGTCAGAGAGAAAAATAAAGCACCATGGTATAACAATACTACGCATGTTTTAAAGAGAGAAACCCGTATTTTAGAGCGTAAATGGAAACAAACTAATTTAGAGGTCTTTAGAATCGCGTGGAAAGACAGTATGTCACGTTATAAAAAGGCCCTAAAAGCGGCCAGGGCTGAGCACCTCCGCAAACTAATAGAAACCAACCAAAACAATCCAAGGTTTTTATTTAACACCGTGGCTAGACTATCAAATAAACAGACGTCACCCGAACAAAATATCCCGTTACAGTTCAGTAGTAATGATTTGATGAACTTCTTCACTGAGAAAATAGAAAGCATCAGAACCACAATTGTAAACGTTCAATCTTCAATCGCGCCTTATAATTCAGCTTCAATTATCACCCCGCAAGAACAATTACAGTGCTTTACAACTATAGAACAAAAAGAGTTAAATAAACTTATCACTTCATCTAAAACAACAACATGTTTATTAGATCCTATACCAACTAAACTACTGAAAGAAGTGTTACCTGTAGTGGAAGAGCCTCTCCTCAATATTATTAACTCGTCTTTATCTTTAGGTCATGTTCCAAGAACATTTAAACTGGCAGTTATAAAACCTCTCATTAAGAAACCACAATTAGATCATAATAATCTAGCAAATTATAGACCCATTTCAAATCTTCCATTTATGTCTAAAATATTAGAAAAAGTGGTGTCCGCTCAACTGGGCTCTTTCTTGCAACAAAATGATATCTATGAAAAGTTTCAGTCTGGATTCAGACCGCATCATAGCACTGAAACTGCGCTCGTTAAAATCACAAATGATTTACTTTTAGCTTCTGACCAAGGCTGTATCTCAATACTAGTTTTACTTGATCTTAGTGCTGCGTTCGATACTATAGATCATACATTACTCTTAGATCGACTACAAAATTATACTGGTGTTCAAGGACAAGCACTAAGCTGGTTCAAATCATACCTATCTGACCACTACCATTTTGTCTATTTAAATGGAGAAAAATCGATCATAACTCCAGTAAACTATGGAGTGCCGCAGGGATCTGTATTAGGCCCTCTGTTATTTTCAATATATATGATGCCACTTGGAAATATTATAAGGAAACATGGAATTAGTTTCCATTGTTATGCTGATGACACTCAAATATATATTTCATCACGGCCGGATGAAAACGCTAAATTTTCCAAATTGACAGAGTGTGTTAAAGATATAAAAGATTGGATGACGCGTAATTTTCTTTTATTAAATCCAGACAAGACAGAGGTAATACTTATCGGTTCAAAAAACCGCCCACAAAACCTCGCACAATGCAACTTTAACATCATAGGATGTCCTGTTACTTTATCCTCTACAGTAAAAGACCTGGGTGTTATACTCGATTGCAACCTGTCTTTTGAAAATCATATTTCATATGTTACAAAAACAGCCTTTTTCCACCTTAGAAACATTGCTAAGCTACGTAATATGCTATCAGTTTCTGATGCAGAAAAGTTAGTTCATGCATTCATGACCTCGAGACTGGATTACTGTAATGCTTTATTAGCTGGTTGTCCTGCATCCTCAGTAAACAAGCTACAGTTAGTCCAAAATGCCGCCGCTAGAGTTCTTACGAGATCAAGAAAATATGATCATATAACACCGATTTTATCATCACTGCATTGGTTACCTATAAAGTTCCGTATTAATTACAAGGTATTGCTACTGACTTAGAAGATCCGTTAAATAGACTGGAGCTAAGCCGTTTAGGGATTTATATCACCCTATAATCCATCGCGCTCTTTAAGATCACTAAATTCAAGGCTTTTGGTCATACCTAGGATATCCAGAACCACCAAAGGAGGGAGAGCATTTTCACATTTGGCTCCAAAACTCTGGAATAGTCTTCCTGATACTGTTCGTTGCTCAGACTCGCTCTCCCAGTTTAAAACTAGATTAAAGTCGCATCTCTTCAGCCAGGCATTCATATAATCCTACAGTTCAAACTACAATCCGGCCTCTAGCTCATAAATGCCAGAGGAGAACTGGCCCCCGACTGAGCCTTGGTTCTCCCAAGGTTTTTTTTTTCTCCATTAGGTCACCTGATGGAGTTTTAGGACACCATTAGGTCACTTGATGGAGTTTTTCGGTTCCTTGCCACTGTTGCCTTTGGCTTGCTCAGTTGGGGATATTTAATTAAATTTTATCAATCAATAAATTCCTCTTGAAACAAACTTTGTTGTATTATTTTAATTTAATACCGTGAAGCTGCTTTGATACAATCTGTATTGTGAAAAGCGCTATACAAATAAACTTGACTTGACTTGACTTAATAAGGGTGTTTTGTGTTGTATGTTGTTATTCATGTTTATTGCATTAGTTTAGTGTCTTGTTTGTATGACCCAGTGCACAGTCTACATATTGTCCATGTTTTATGGACAGGCCACTTATGATGATCTCTCATTCATCATGTCTTTTTTCTATGTGGTTATCAGTACGTAGCAGAGGCACAAAGCAGAGTTTGGTATATTAACAATATATCACAATGAAATCTAAATTGTAAAATATACAGACACCAATATACCATCCCATAATATCTAAAACATTGTTACCATAGTGTTTTTTTTTTGTTTTGTTTTTTTTACAGTGTACTTGTAGACTAATGTGTTGATTGCAATACGCATGTTACATTTGTTAAAAAGGTATTTGAAGAATGAAGTGTTGTGCCAGAACTAGGCTACTGAATCAGTGCTTAGGAGAGTGAACATGATTTCAACAAAGGGCTATTCAGTAAGTGTGCTAATTCTTCACCTCAGCTGTTGGAACATGTGGACGTGATCACGGTTATAGCAGTGTAAAGAGACCTGCTGACACGGGAAAGAAATCGGAACTACTCAAGGATAAACTTAAAGTCGCCAAACTCTTTTAGCGAACAACTGTGAACCACGGCAGACCATCTTCACAAGCGGACTCGGGTACATTTTGCCTGTGCACACTAACCAACTGAACCAAAACATGGGTATGCACCAAATGTGCCATTCCTTTTTTAGGATTTCTAATGTGCATACTTACTATCTATCCTAAATAGTATGTGAGATTAGAATAAGTGTGTCCCAAAGCATAGTATGTTGAAAAGAGTATGCGAAAAGTCCCTGGATCGTCTACTATTTCCGGTTAATTTTCGAAATGTGGATCCGTACACACTAATGGCTAATATTGCCCACAACCCACTGCGCTTTAGAGGAGGATTCGGTTCAGAACTACAAACACCAATAAAATGTGTTAAAAACTACAAACATTGTAAACGCGGTTGTGCACGACCAACGGTTAAGTAGAGATTTCGAAAAAGGGCTTTGAGTGAATAATCAAACATTTAACCTAATAAACAACTTTTTGCAACAACAATGTGAACTTTTATAAATATCCATTTTGCCATTAACTTTTAAATGCATCAAGTGTTTGCCACTTTTCTCTCCAATATGATCAGAAATTAAATTAAATACAATGTGGAGGATGTTAACTGTGAGAAGATGATTGACAGGCCAGTTTATTATAACAGGATGCATGTAACTATGTGACAGAGTGTCCGTTAAAGATGCAACTGTATGACATGACTTGTTTATGACTGCATGTACCAAAGCTTGTCTACTCTTCTGCTACACACTCAAAGGTATGTCGTTTTTTCTTCACAAAATAGTACATACTTTCAGGGCGTAGTATAAGTAGGCAAAGTGGGAAGCAGCACTAATGACAGGGATAAACCACTCTGATTGGCTGATGTGTTCAGATTATATTGTGCCATTTCCACAGAGACAGGTGTGATCTCTGAACAACTCTTTCAGTAATATCTGCCAGGCCATATAGGGACATTTCATTTTGTTTAATAGTGACATGACATATGGAGTCAACTTGGCATGATATTGCCAGGTATGTGCCTTCAGGACACAAGGACGGACAGTCACATGTGTTTGTGACATTCTAGATTACTCCTAACAGTGGCCAGTAAAATAAAATGTTATTAATATATCCTCATTTTGTGAAAAGCAACACAGATGCTTTGACCTTTCCACGGCCTGTCAGGCCATTTCAGGCTTTGGCCTTTCTTGTGCTCTTTATGAGCAAGTTGCCTTGTAAATAATTGATGGTTCTGTCTGGGGAAAAAATCCATCTAATAGAACAAAGACACTCCCAGTAGGGCTGCACGATATTGGAAAAAACTGACATGTACCTGAAAATATTTAGTTTTTCTGTGGTAGATGTAGCGATATGAAAAGAAACAATTTCACCAGATGACTTCAATAGCTCTATTTGGAAAGAATTAATCATTCTAGAATGATTGTGGTGATTTTGTAGGGGGAGTGCATCTGCATAGAAAATAATAAACAAAATATAATCATAGGTACAATAGAACAAAGATAAAAAAAAATTATAAAAAAAACGGTTTGTAGTTTCAGGTAAGTCTAACAGAATTCAGGTACAGAAATTCAATAATCAAATGTAAAATAACACTGCATAATCTTCAGTAATTTTTATAAGTTAAATATAATCTTTTTTAAAGGGCACCTATTATGCAAAATTCACTTTTACATGGTGTTTGAACATAAATGTGTGTTGGCAGTGTGTGAGCAAAACCACCCTAGAATGATAAAAATCCACCCAGTGTTTTTTTACAATCTCAATAAATCACTGTCTCAGAATGAGCTGTTCTCAGATTCAGCGCAATGTGACGTAGAATTGCGCAGGCCCCTCCCACGACTGTTGAGTGACACTTCAGTTTGAGCATAGACCCGCCCTGAGTGAGCTGGACACAGTCTATGGCTGAACACAGTCCGCCATTGTTCGACGCTTGAGCAGCTGTAGACAAGAATGTCTCCTAAGCGATTGAGGTGTTTTGTTGTTGGATGTCAGAATGAACATATCAGTCTTCATTTACTCTCGTTCTTACTCGAGGATGGATCTGTACCAACTGTTCGTGATCCAGATTACACTCTCCGGAGCGACAGGACTAACATTACTGACCACGGCAGAAATTAAAGTGAGAGCGCGCACTTTATGACAGCTCATCGAATAGTTTTACGGATTTACAGTGTACCAGTTTATTAAGCACAGACTGAAAAGGTGTGTATATATTTGTTAGCTGTTAGTTGTAACGAGTGTTTTGTGTACTTCGCTGTGTATGTTCCATGATAATGAAAGGGAGAGAGAGAGAGAGTTTATGGATAAGACTTTAATGCTCACATCTTATACTGTGTTTATTTAGCTGTTCTTACAGTGATTCTCTGGAGTAAAACTAACACTTCATCTTTTGTGTGATGTACAATAAACTTCATTGAACTCATCAGTATTAGGGGTGCAACGGATCAAAAAACTCACGGTTCGGATCGTTTCTCGGATCAGAGTCACGGATCGGATCATTTTTCGGATCAGCAAAATTTTATTTTATTTCTTTATTAACACTTTTAAATTGTTAAATTAAAATATATAAAATCAACTTAAAGTGCACAAGGCATAATATCTTCTTTTTAACATAATTAATGAAAAACAACTTAAAGTGCAACATAAAAAGGCATCTCCTTCCTTTAAACATGGACCAATGCTTTATGTGTTTCCACTGTCATATAGGGCTGTCAAAATTGCTCAAAAATGACGTTCGAATATTCCCTCTAAAAAACACATATTCGAATTATTCGAACATCTGGTTGCGCATTTTGTCAATGACGTGCATTAGGCCTATGTCAATAACAGGACAAATTAATACAAAGAGACATAACTACTTGTGTAGTTCATTTAAGTTTAAACATATTTGACAACGTATTACCTTGCTCGCTCGCACTCGCAGGCACTCTTTCTCTCTCTCTCTCTCGCCGTCACCCATGCTGCGTTCACACCAAACGCGAATAGAGCGTCTGGCGCGAGTGATTTCAATGTGAAGTCAATGTAAAGACGCGTTTATGCACGTCTGGAGGTTTTGCGGCGCGAATGAGGCGTCACGCTCTCTGCGGTTCATAACGCTCGCCATGACCACGCTGTGTGTGGACTGAACATGCGCACAACTTTTTTTTCATCAATCAATCCGCGGATCACGTGAGTGCCGAACCGAAGATATTGATCCGAACGGATCACGGATCAATGATGATCCGTTGCACCACTAATCAGTATATTTTGGTCATCATTCGGACGAGGTCTGCTACAGCAGGCTTGTATTAATAGTGGATAAAAGCAGATGACAAAGTTATAACCATAATTAAGCTAAACTATACCTGTTTAATCTCCATACAGTATATATTATCTGGCCCTGTGGGCATTATTGTCCGACTACGAGTCAAAATGAACATGCTACTGAGAGTTTCTGTTCTGATATCATCAGATGAGATTGTCCTGACTGAAGCGCGAGCTCGTGAGGCTCCGCCCCCTGGGTCGGCAGCAGCAATTAATTTGCATTTAAAGGGATACACACTAAAACAGCGCGTTTTTCTGAGCCCCAAAAAATGACAATTTAAACATGCTGTAAAAAAATATCTGTTGGGTATTTTGAGCTAAAACTTCACATACATACTCTGGGGACATCAGAGACTTATTTTACATCTTGTGAAAAGGGTCATAATAGGTGCCCTTTAAAGCTACACATGTTTTCTGTGCGTTTTGTTGTTTAATTAAGATTAATGAAAAAGACAGAACATGATAAACTTTCTCTATATGATGGTTAAAGTTCCGAAAATGTTGTGGTCCCGATCCGTACGGATCAACTACAATGCCCATACGTGACATCACACATCCTTTGATGTGACTATCGCAGATGCGCACATCGCAAGAGCGATCCTAAAACGATATATCGTGCAGCCCTAACTCCCAGACTCCCTCCCTTTCTCCAGAGAGAGGCAGCAGCATGGAAAAGTCACCTCACGTGTTCTATATGTTAGAGACAAACATTTAAAGCCAATGCAGAAGAAACCCATATTATCACATTGTGAAGACCGTTTACATCAGTGTTGTTTTAATATTATTTATATTACTGCATTTGTTGTGATTTGGCTGCTACCTTGGCCAGGTCTCTCTTGTAAAAGAGATTCTGAATCTCAATGGGACTAATTATTTAGTTTTAGTAATTGTGTGTGTTTTTGTCATTTTCATTAGTTATTGTTTTTTTTTGTTTTTTTTTTTATTAATATAATTGTTTTAATTAATTTTTATTTCACTTAGTTTTAATAATTTTAGTAGCCTACTTCAACTTCAACTTATTTCATTTCACTTTTGTATTTCTTTTATTCTTTTTGTAGCCAGTACTTATATTTTATTTCACTAAACATTTTAAGTGAAACTTAAAAACGTAACGTTTCTAACTGTAACGTTTTCATTTTACATTACATTTTCATTTAATTATGCCCCAATCGAGGGTAAAAACATTAATTTGAACACAACTGAATTTAATGTAATGTTGATAGTTAAGAATTAAGGAAGCAAAAATTACTTAAATTAATTCACTTGTTGCATCACATGGGATTGAAACTAAGACAAATAAGGCTCAATTTAACAGGTATATCAAGTTAAGCAATATTTGTTGTGCATGTTTACTGACGAGCCAGTCACTGTGACAGAAAGGCAAATGATTTAACAAGTGGAAAAATTCAAAACACACTGCAATTAGACTAGAGTCTTTACTGCGAGTCAATATGACGTCTGTATGTGAAACATTTCTGAAAGATTTATTGTCTTGAATTTGAGTAATGAAGATTTTAAAATATGATTAAGAACTGAAGCCTTCTACCACTAACTAACAAGTTGGTTAGATGTATATATGACATGCATACAATGTTAAGTATACTGTAATTCTATACTTACTGTATTATTAAGCTACTTTATTCAAAATTTGGAAGACATTTATAGACAAATCCTGAAACATAACTTGATTGCCATGGACACAAGAAACTGGCTAGAGCTTTGCTAGGTGATTAGCAGGCAGATGTGGCACAGATGTTTGACAGCAGGAGTACGACACTGGCACCTGGGAACATCTTTGTCAGCTGCTAGGGATTATTGCATTTTACAGCAGTCAGCATAGAACACCGTCTACCTTTCCATCACTACACTGACAAAAGTTTCATGTATGGTTAACACATTATTAGAATGAAAGAAATTAAAGTCGCAATGAAACTTGGATTATCGGAAAAAAAATTAGGACGGGGACTTGCTTCTATCCATCGGTTGTTGACTAAATGGCAGCAGATCTGAATATGAGCTTGCAGTCAATTGTGGAGGGGCATATGTCACCAGCAAGAATCATTTTCATTGGAAGACTGAGATTTTGGGTAAACTAACGAAAAAATTATAGTATTTATAAATATTTTTGTTTTAAATTTAGTTTAAGTTTTCGTCATTTTTTCTTTTTTTTAAATCAAATTTTAGTTCAGTTTTAGTTCAACTTAAAGGGTTAGTTCACCCAAAAATGAAATTTATGTCATTAATTACTCACCCTCGTGTTGTTTCAAACTCGTAAGACCTTCGTAACTCAAATTAAAATATTTTTGATGAAATCCGAGAGCTTTCTGACCCCCCTATAGACAGCAACGTCAAAACCACGTTCAAGGCCCAGAAAGGTAGTAAAGACATTGTTAAAATAGTACTATAATAGTATAATACTACAGTGGTTCAATCACCCCGACAGCAAAGCGGCAGCAATGAGGGCAAGGAACAATGCAGGTTTGACAGGTGGCGCCCCGCCAAATCTCGCAAGAATCTCGACTTTCTTTACGGCACATCAACAACATATGAAGCAGCCTCTATGGAAGACACTAGCACGCATTTCAGACGTGAATCATGGCAGAGTCGATGAAGAAAACGAAGAAAGCGCGGTCGGAAGAGTGCAGAGACGGCTCTGCGTGAGTGGTATTTACGAAAGTAGCGTTAAACACAAGTACTCCACAACGACTCTAGGGGTTTCTGTTTGACAAAAACGGAAACTGCATAGTATGCCTTTAACAATTTCTTCTCTTCCTTGTCAGTCTCCGACGCTGTTCAAGTGAGCACCACAACACATGCGTGTGGAGCTGATGCAGGAGCCAGCCAATACTGAGCTGACGTTCTGACGTAAAACCAAGAAGCGCTGCACTGTGTTTACAACGTGAACAGCATCAGAGACTGATAGGGAAGAGAAGAAATAGTCGAATAAAGTCATTATTTTAGTTTTTTCACACACAAAAAGTATTCTCGTCGCTTTATAACATTAAGTTTGAGCCACTGTAGTCACATGGACTATTTAACCATATCTTTACTAAGTGGTGACTACGTTGCTGTCTATGGAGCGACAGAAATTAGAGCTGAACGATTAATCGCAATAAAACCGCACGCGATTTGGCAAAGGCTGCGATTCTTTTATGCGCAGCTTGTCAGTGGAGTGCGGCTGATTGGTAGTAAATACTGCCCCATTTGAACGCCAGAGGGCGCTCTCACGCAAACACGATAAATATGCCCCGCCGCAGAAGTACAATAATGCGCATCATTCCAGGAAATCGCTGTATCTGAATAAACAGAAGATTGAAATGCTTTGATTAAACATGACTTATAAATACACGACTGCCTTATTTTGTGTAAGAAGGCACATCATCTCACAGAAGGATGCTCAACTGTCTGTCGTTATGAAGTGAGTTTGGAGTAAATGCATGTTATTAAATGTTGTCTGTTGTTGTTGGACAAGAGGTTCATAAATGCTTCTCATGTTTTGGAAAGATGTTTGACGCGTGTTTTTTTTTCAAATGCATGTTATAAGTTACTCAAATTCACAGTGCTTTCAGATGGAGCAGCGTTTACAGAGCCGTACATCAATGACAAGCTGCGCATAAAAAAAATTAGCGCAGCCTTTGCGATTTTAAAATCGCGATAAGCCATCTCGATTTTAAGTGCGATTACATGTAAAGTGCGATTAATCGTTCAGCCCTTACAGAAATCTCTTGGATTTCATCAAAAATATCTTCATTTGTGTTCTGAAGATGAACGAAGGTCTTATGGGTTTGGAACGAAATGAGTAGTGATGCTCCGATTGATCGGCCGCCGATCATGATCGGCCGATATTGGCAAAAAATAGCTTGATCGGCAACCCCCAAAAGCGCCGATCAAAAAAGCCGATCACGTGACGTAAATAACTCGCGCAACTTTTCCGCATGCGCGGCAACACAACAGCAGAGCAGAACTTGCTTAACAGTGGCAAAATGAGTTCTCCTATGACGGTAATTCAATGGCAATTATAAACGAGCGCACAACTGATGCTGGCGCGCGCGGTAAATGACATTCGAGAGAGGATAACAGATCTACGCGCGAGGAAACGGGAACTCGCGAGCTCATTCAAACCCTGCGCGGGCGCATGACATCTCTGCCCTCGCGCGCACGCATGATCATTCCCCACACTCTCGCGCTTGATCTCCTCTCGCCTGCTGATTTTGCTCGCTCGAACACTTTTATTTTTGGCAGTCGAGGGGCGGGACTTACTGTTTTAATAACCTCACATGTCACTGTCATTATTTTATTTTTTGGATCTGATGTAGTTAGTTCCTCAACTACATCCATTGTAGTCTGCCTGACCCCTCTTTGTTTTGAAAAATTATACTGTGCCTTATTTGGAAAAGGTGGCCTACAGTAGCCTTATGTTATCTTGTTTTCTACAATTAAATAAATATTGGTGGTTCTTCAAGATTTTCTTGACTCTAGCATTTTTCCATTCTGTGATCGGCAGTGATCGGCAATCGGCAGATCATGATTTTGGTGATCGGTAATCGGTGATCGGCCCCAAAAATGCTGATCGGAGCATCACTAGAAATGAGGGTGAGTAATTACTGACAGACATTTCATTTTTGGCCGAACTAACCCTTTAAACATATTTTATTTCAGTTAGTTGCCAAGACAAAATGTTTAAGTATCATTTTTATTTCAAGGAAAATGTTTTTAATAGTTTTAGTTAACAACACTGGTTCAAAAAAAATCATTAAAAGGGTAATTCACCACTGGCAAGATGGGCTTTTAATAACACCTGGCTATAGAAACATGAGAATAAATTAAGTTTGTGCTACATTATGTTTTATTAACAAAGTTCGGGAGGAACACGTTGAAATGATCTATCCAATCAGCACGAGAGGAGGCTTACATGTATATAGCTATATACAGTACATAGCAGACTCGCCTTTGTTCCTCAACAGTGTTCTGCATCCCTCCGCCACCACGACGACTCACTATTGGCTGATTCCTATCCCAGCCTGGGATACGGGAGAAGTGCTCTGGGTTCGGGCCAAATCCCAAGCTCGGAGCCCTCCCCTCAGACAGCACGCCAAATATGCATACTCTTTAACTGATTATCTGATTATTTGTAAGTGTGAACTTGTGAAATGAGTAGAGAAAACAGAGATAAAGGGCTATGGCGTTGCCTTTTGCCAAATATTTCAACACCCATAATGCATTTCTGATTTTGTGCCAAATGCAGAAGTTTGATCAGTAGTTTTTAAAAAGATGACAAAATTAGCAGACAAATAAACAGGGATATCTGGGAGCAGGTAAAGGAGAAAGAGTACACATTGTTAATTTACATAAACTAGAACTGACATTGAAACAACACAAAGATGGTTGCAAATCAACAAATTTACCAACTAAATCCATCATGAATTTCATCACTAACCATGCTCTTTAAGAAACAATTACAGGATTTTAACTCTCATCACAGATGGCCAGGAGATTAACAGATTCAAGAGAATTTGATATGAAGTTATGATGAATGGCATATCCAAGACTCTATATCCAGAATTGAAATGTTCTATTGAGAAAGGTGATTCCTGTAGAGATTACTGGAGATTGCGGGCTGAAACTGAGGCAGATTGAAAACTGAGCTATATGCCACTGGCAGACATTTCTCCATTGGAATAAATTGGAGAAGGGAATTTCTCATCACTGTAGAATGTGTGCCCTCCAGTTCAGCTTTCTGGCCTGTGCCTTGAAAGTGACAAATGCTTAATCTCCTGCAACAAAATGAGGGGTTTTTCCATTCCTTAGCCCTTAACCTATAAGACACACACACACACACACACACACACACACACACACACACACACACACACACACACACACACACAGGTAGGCATCCACACACACAGCGATAGCATTAAATCACAGACTTTACGCATTTAGGCTCAAAGGCAGACACACAGTATGACTGATCGACGCACACACACAAACACTTTTTAGAAGATGCTCTGCTCTGAGCATTACTCAAACGTTCAAATCCCTTCAACTGGTTCAACTGCAGTGTGTGCCAACACAGACCTACACACATGCACTGGCCTTCCACTGCCAAGATAAACGAACACACAAGCCACTAATGGTTCATTTCCTTTCAATTTGTTGATAACAATGTGAAGCAAACTGTCAGATAAACCAGTATCAAGAGATAATCAGAGCTATTAATGACCAGCTGATTTCACTTATACAGCTCTGACACACTGAAATCCTCTCATAGACACCTGTAAGATGCTGCCGCTGTCCTGTTTTCTTTTTTATTATTGCTTCATAGAAAGCAGCTTATAATAGGGTGTTTTCACATTCTCACTAGTTTGTTTAATTTGTCTACTAACAATTTTCAATAGTGTACATGCATGTCTTACTAAGAATTCTGTCATTTCTGTCAATTCTTTGTAAAAGTCATTAACATTTCCACCACACAAGTTGTAGTTTGCGTTCAACTCTTTTCCCGCCAGCGTTTTTGAAAAAAAGTTGCCAGTCAGCACCAGCATTTTATAATTTCATCAATTTCATGGCCCCCAGAATATTTTATTAATTGTTTTATTAATATCTGAACATGCAATATATAAAAATAAAAAGAACAGAGCCTCTGCTTTAAAACAAAAACAAACTAGCTTTGTGCACTCTTTTTTTATCAACACTTGAATGTGGGTAAGTTTGATAAAAAAGCTAAATTTTGGAGCAAAAAGCTGAGAAAAATCACGTTCAGATCCAGATCAGATTCCGAACAATGATCAAAACATAGATTGAGATCGTGCCACCAGCACCCAGTCAGTAATGTTAGGCAGTTTTGATTTATATGCTGTTGAATGTTGATGATCAGGTTATTTTACATGTGCATCTGCTTACATATGCTATCGCTCGTTTTTTCCTTCTTCTCCGTCTGTGTTTTGATCCGGAGATTCGGTACTCATTCGGAACTATGTGTAATAGTTCCGCCTAACATATACAGTGGGGAGAACAAGTATTTGATACACTGCTGATTTTGCAGGTTTTCCCACTTACAAAGCATGTAGAAGTCTGTAATTTTTATCATAGGTACTCTTCAGCTGTGAGTGACGGAATCTAAAACAAAAATCCAGAAAATCACATTGTATGGTTTTTAAGTAATTAATTTGCATTTTATTGCATGACATAAGTATTTGATACATCAGAAAAGCAGAACTTAATATCTGGTACAGAAACCTTTGTTTGCAATTACAGAGATCATATGTTTCCTGTAGTTCTTGACCAGGTTTGCACACACTGCAGCAGGGATTTTGGCCCACTCCTCCATACAGACCTTCTCCAGATCCTTCAGGTTTCGGGGCTGTCACTGGCCAATACAGACTTTCAGCTCCCTCCAAAGATTTTCTATTGGGTTCAGGTCTGGAGACTGGCTAGGCCACTCCAGGACCTTGAGATGCTTCTTACGGAGCCACTCCTTACTTGCCCTGGCTGTGTGTTTCGGGTCGTTGTCATGCTGGAAGACCCAGCCACAACCCATCTTCAATGCTCTTACTGAAGGAAGGAGATTGTTGGCCAAGATCTTGCGATACATGGCCCCATCCATCCTCCCCTTAATACAGTACAGTCATCCTGTCCCCTTTGCAGAAAAGCATCCCCAAAGAATGATGTTTCCACCTCCATGCTTCACGGTTGGGATGGTGTTCTTGGGGTTGTACTCATCCTTCTTCTTCCTCCAAACACGGCGAGTGGAGTTTAGACCAAAAAGCTCTATTTTTGTCTCATCAGACCACATGACCTTCTCCCATTCCTCCTCTGGATCATCCAGATGGTCATTGGCAAACTTCAGACGGGCCTGGACATGTGCTGGCTTGAGCAGGGGGACCTTGCATGCGCTGCAGGATTTTAATCTATGACGGCGTAGTGTGTTACTAATGGTTTTCTTTGAGACTGTGGTCCCAGCTCTCTTCAGATCATTGACCAGGTCCTGCCGTGTAGTTCTGGGCTGATCCCTCACCTTCCTCATGATCATTGATGCCCCATGAGGTGAGATCTTGCATGGTGCCCCAGACCGAGGGAGATTGACCGTCATCTTGAACTTCTTCCATTTTCTAATAATTGCACCAACAGTTGTTGCCTTCTCACCAAGCTGCTTGCCTATTGTCCTGTAGCCCATCCCAGCCTTGTGCAGGTCTACAATTTTATCACTGATGTCCTTACACAGCTCTCTGGTCTTGGCCATTGTGGAGAGGTTGGAGTCTGTTTGATTGAGTGTGTGGACAGGTGTCTTTTATACAGGTAACGAGTTCAAACAGGTGCAGTTAATACAGGTATTGAGTGGAGAACAGGAGGGCTTCTTAAAGAAAATGAACAGGTCTGTGAGAGCCAGAATTCTTACTGGTTGACTGGTGATCAAATACTTATGTCATGCAATAAAATGCAAATTCATTATTTAAAAAATCATACAATGTGATTTTCTGGATTTTTGTTTTAGATTCCGTCTCTCACAGTTGAAGTGTACCTATGATAAAAAATACAGACCTCTACATGCTTTGTAAGTAGGAAAACCTGCAAAATTGGCAGTGTATCAAATACTTGTTCTCCCCACTGTAACAGTGAAAACATGGATTGCCGGAAAATTCCGTCAATGGCGGGGGAAGGAGTTAATGGCATTCTGTGGACATTTCGAACATTTTTGGAAGAAAATTACCAACTCTTTTGTCTTGCTATGGCTACTTTCATAGCTAGCATTTTTATGAATGCATTTCTTTCTCTTTTTTTTGGGGACAAAATTACAGCTTGGAAATAATTCACAATAATAAAAAATGTTTACAAGTGATTTGTATCTTGTTTTTAAACACATCATGTCTCATATTTCACTGACACTGTTGACTTCTTGATAAAGTACGTTAACTATTTGCAAAACCTTTATTAAGGGCAGTTGTTGGTCCTAATGGAAATTATATGGGGACAGTATGGGGAAAAAAATTATGTAAATAATTTGTATACAATAAGTTTTGAAATGGTTGATGATTATTTCACTATTTGTTTAAAATCATTATAATGTTGTGTTGTATAATTCATTTAAAAAAATAAATAATTTATAAGAATATTTGTATGTGAATCGTTTAAGAATGAATGTCTGGCTCTGGGACAAGGGCAAAATAATCAAATCTATATATAATAAAGCATTTGAAAAGTATGAATAAGGTATTACAAGAAGTTTCCAAAACCTAGGGTGCTTTCACACTTAGTTTGATTGCCTGTTCCGAAGCAGAGATCGATTGCCCCAGCTGGATTGTGTTAACATGATATAATTTGGGTCTGAACCACGTTTGTGCATTTGCATCAAAGCAGCAGCTGTTTACCCCTGTTGCTTGGTAAAAATGACGCAGAGGAAGGCTGCAAAATGCATAGCGTTGCTCACCTC
The DNA here is from genome assembly GCF_965113295.1 of Leuciscus leuciscus. Taxonomy (NCBI): domain Eukaryota; kingdom Metazoa; phylum Chordata; class Actinopteri; order Cypriniformes; family Leuciscidae; genus Leuciscus; species Leuciscus leuciscus. Next base: position 22,770,144 of record NC_138726.1, on the reverse strand, counting down.
ACTTTTATATTTTTGGATTTTGAACCATCTGCTGTGAATGTACTGCAAATGTTCTAAAGAGCGCGGGAGTCTGCTGAAAGTGAGCAGAAATTCTATATACATTATCTATACTTGCACTGCAACTGTGTCTATAACTCAAGAAACACCCAGCTTCTTTACATTACATCCAAGCTATTTGTTGTGTGCAATGCATCTATTTAATGTACAAGTGAACAGGAAGCTGATCTCTGTTGTGGCAGCATCTCAGTTTAGTCTATTATGCTAAAATGCTGGTTTATGTTATCAGTCAAAACATTACACAACCCTGTCCACCCGAACACAGGAAAGAAGCAAATTTACATTTCCTCAAATCGAAGGCGCACACAGTTCTGGGTCATTTACAAGGACTTACATTTAGATATACGCCTCTGGGGTAATGGCTTACTCTTAAACAATATTTTGTACCTTAACGACAGGGCCAATCTTTCACAAAGTTCATTGACTAATACACAAACAGAGAGAGAAATAGAGAGAGAGAGGGATAGTAAGGATATTAGGTTATCCACCAATACGTGTGTGTGTGTGTGTGTGTGTGTGTGTGTGTGTGTGTGTGTGTGTGTGTGTGTGTGTGTGTGTGTGTGTGTGTGTGTGTGTGTGTGTGTAACTGAGTATTGGATGATGTGTCTGTCTTGTACAGGTGGAGGGTTAATACATAGAGGGATCAGATTCACGAAGGTGTGGTTTAGACAAGTGGGAAAACTGGTTTAGCATTTCTCTTTCCCTCAGCATGTGTTATGCTCCCGTTCATTTCTACAGTATTTACGCCATATGGACTCAGACAGATGGCATGAAATTGACAAGGGTCATTAACAATGGAAGAAACATGAAGAATCCATCACAAAGCTGGAAACATTTAAAAGTGTAATTTCTGTATCTTTATTTATCTGGTTGGATCAAAAAAAAAAGAGACTATCCAATGACGAACATCTCACATATTTCTCCATATGTTTGGACCAGCTAAATATCACATCCGTGTAAAATATAACCGCGTTTAAAGCTCCTTTTTAATAGGTCTTGAAATACTGCCAAATGTGGGTGTGCTGCCCTGGACACTGTTGCCATGACCTCATTACCAGAAGACCAGCGCTTACACAATCAGCCCTCTTGAGACTGCATCATCACTTAATATACGCTAAATATACAAAACAAGGATCCACCTTACATCCTGAGGCATAAAAACTGTGTCATACTGATAAAAGAGTCTCTTATTTTTTTTTGCATTTAGTTCCTTGCAGGGATAAAATTCAACATCTAGTCCCCAAATGCCACTTCCTTGTTCACACATACTCTATTGTCTTATATCTGATTTAAAAAAATCTGAATATCCTAATCATGTACATAAATTGACTAGTGAAATTGTGAGGTCGTTACCTTAAGATGTCATTTCTACCTCATCTGACCCTGGGAAATGTTGTTGTTGATGTTGTAACCAAATGTAGTCAGGTTGATGCATCATAAATATTTTAACTTGAATAAAACCAGTTACCACATGAAGCGTCTTCTACAGCGAGAGAACAATACAGCCTTTAAAAAAGTACACTTTTTCGTAAGTAGTAACGAAAAAATGAGACCAGGCTGAAATTCAGAAAGCTTAAAATCAGTAAATGTGAATGCCTGGCAATCAGACGTATAACCTTCATGTTGCTAGCGCCATGCTCTACTGTTTGAGCTACAAGAATGCTAATTCTAGAAATAGTTATCATTGATAACTAATAGGCTAATTGTATGTCCAGCTTCAATTAAAGAAATCATGTTTTCAGAATATGTCTATAGTGTGATACATTTGATATATTAAACGTTACGCATATATGCACTACCGTTCAAAAGTAAGATTTTTGTTGTTGTTTTTGAAAGAAGTCTCTTAATATATATTAAATTATATTATTTGTGTTCTTACATACAAACATTATACAGTGCCACTTGATTACAATTATAGTAGCTACAGCATTCTGCCAAATCACAAGAGATAATCAAATGAACATTTTCCAATTCTAAACATTTACATCTTGCCTGCAGGGCCAAAATGAAACAAAAAAAGGAACAGCTTTATTTCTCTAAGAGTCATCCCATGACACTCAGAAACAGAATTCACTCATTTTCTCCAGAGCAGCAAAACCTTCTCCAGTACATCTATGAATACTGCGTTATTACATGAAATCTACACAACACTAGCGCTCATGATCAGAGATCCACAGTCATGGGATCACACAGGCCCTGGGTGGTTTGTGCATCACAACATGTTCTTTTTTTCGTTTTTTTTTGCAGACTACTAAAAAAATCCTTATCATCGTTAAACGTGCTGCCATTCAAACAGAGCCCTGCTTACAAAGTGGGAAATGGCTAAAGGGAAAGAGATTGAGAGATTAAAACTGTGAATAGTGAACCATGGAAAAAGGTGCTGCTTTGTGTTACACAACGTCATGCTCAGATGTACAATGTAGGCTAGTCTGTGTACACACTAGCAGTGTAAATGTCAAGGTAAAATGCCGGAGCTTGATGGAGCACGAGGCCCAGTGGCCCTTTGTTGGTCACCTCAGACCACACCTTCACAGCACAGCAGACCTTGCTCAAAAGTAAACACTGAGTCTGACTGTAAACACAAACTGCATAAACCTGCTCACTCCCCCCTCACGGCTACTGTAAACATTAACACAAGCCTACCGAGAATATATGGAGATACTACCTGATAAAGGCTAGATTATACAATATAAAAAGTACATCAAAATCACGAAACAAGCTTGGAATTTTGGGTTTAACTTTAAAAGTGTCAAAAGGGTTTAATAAGATGTCATTTAATTCACGTACCGTTCAAAAGTTTGGGGTTGGTAAAGTCTTATGATAACCAAAGCTGCATTTATTTGATAAAAATTCAGTGTAAACAAACTAAACTACTTCATTTTCTATTTTAAAATGTAATTCATTCCTATGATGACAAAGTTGAAATTTCAGCCATCATTACTTCAGTCCTCCTCCTCAGTGTCACATTATCCTTCGGAAATCTACACCTTTTACAAACTGCACACCTTCACCTATTAAGGTAAAAGCCTTTTTCTACTGCCATCGGTTCACAGTAAAAGTAATGTCAATGACAATATAGCCTATGGCGACTCAAAAGGGAAGCAATAGCAATGATTCAGTCACAGCTGTTATAAGCTCAATGGATAGGGAAATGGTATGTGTGAATAACAACATACATTTCAGTCTGTTCTTCACACAAAGCTCTCATATGCTCCAGAAGGCTTTAAATACAGCAGACAAGTCACGTGGACATATTTTATCATATTTGCTTTTTGAGGCTTTATATCTTCAGTCATTGTTCATTGTAACTGCAGGGAAAATGTTGCTCAGCACAGACTCTCAAACTTCTCCATTTGTGTTCCACAGAAGTAAGTCATATAGGTTTGACATGAGAGTGAGTAGCTAGATTAAATATTTGTATTTTTTTATTTTGGAGTGAACTATCTTTTAACAGTGAAAAAACTACACCTCCATACGACCGTGTTTCTTCTAGCGTAAATACATGCACAGTCGAGCACAGGCTTTATCAACATTTTAAATAAGTCTTACCAAACACCAGTTAATCGACTTTTTATGTTGTTTAACTCACTCATATTCCCAACAAGGCAATGATACGGGCAAACAATTTTTTTATTTTTTGTTCTAATAAAGTAAGTAGACTTACTGTTTATCTTTTAAAGATGTGTCTTCATATTGTCCAAACGTTCAATCCGTCTATATTGAGATCCGCGCAACAGGTGAGAGGAAAAACTTGAGCTCTTATATGAAAAAGCGCGTTAAGCGAAAACCTTTACCTGTTACACTGATGATAAAGGTGTGGTAGTTGTTTGCCAGAGGGGCTACAATTTTACGAATAACTCCGGCGTTCATTTATTTTCCCAATTCGTATCTCCTAATATACTAAAACAGAAGCGACCTCAAAAAGCGAAGTGTCCCAAAAAAAAACTTCTTCCATGACCTGAAGACGTCGCGCACACATCGCAGCCGCTTCCTCCTCCTTCCTTATGTTTATTTTCCCCTTGTGTTACTGCTTCCGACTCTGAGATGATGAAGGTCCCCCGTGACTCCGCTCTGCCGTGCCTCCTGCACACGTCCATTTGAATTTCAGATGGCAGTCTGAGTCCAAGGAAAGGCCTGTGCTCGGCACATTAATGACAAACCATGTGACGAGGGATCAGGAAAACGCGGCGAACTGGGAAACACTGTTTAAACCACTGGCACGCTGGGAAATCATTTCAGCAGCACAAATGACCGTCATGCAGTGTAGGCAATGCCAGCAAACATCCCAGCAAGCAATTTGACGTCTAAACCTATAACATTTTCACTGACAGCCCAAATTTTGCCTTGTTTTAGACGTCTGGGCTGTGTTTGGACGGCTAATAGGTCTACGTCTTTTAAACGCTACATTGCTTGCTGGGCATGTTAGGCAGGTGCATACAAGTGGATTTGAACTAAATAAAGCAATTAAAGCAAAACATTTATTACAATAAAATATATTATATATTATATATATTATGAACTTAGGCCTTAAAGACTTAATATCAGTGTGACCGTTTACATGCTGGAGCAAATGCCACTGGCTTTATTTCTGTAATCCTTCTGTTATTGGTCAGAGTGTTTGCTCAAAATTAATCAGTAGTCAGGAGAAGAGAGTGTGATGTCATGGGTTAAGCAATAATCTGATCGACTAGTCTGAATGTTTGTGATAAATTATCTTTTTCGCCTTTGAATGGCAGCTGAAGGTGACATAGGGATATCTTTGTGTAACTGTTAACGGAAGCTTCATGTAGGATACTGTAAATGAGTCACAAGTTCATTTCTGAGTATTAATATCAAGTCAAAACATCCTTGCTGTTTCTTTCTCTACATGTGTTGTGTGTGTGTGTGTGTGTGTGTGTGTGTGTGTGTGTGTGTGTGTGTGTGTGTGTGTGTGTGTGTGTGTATGTATGTGTGTGTCTACGTGACCATATTTTGGGGACAATTTTGTAGGCTACATAGGCTAAGTGAGCTACATCTAAATCTGAAATCTGAGAGTACAGGCTTGACTTAAACTTCTGAGGGCCAACATTTTTAAAATGTCTTCACAAATATAGTGATACATGGCAAAAACTGACTTGTGAGGATATTTCAAATGGCCCTGACTGTTTGAGTTGCCCATAAATCAGCTAAATCATACTTGTCATCTGAATATAAAACAAAATAGTCAACAGAAAGTCCTCACTATGGTAGAAAAACAAACATATGCACAATTGCGCATACATGTATGTGTATTCTTGGTGCTATTTTTTTTAAGTTAATGTTACTGTAATTTTCTTGGGCTAGTAGTGTCTGTATAAGCTAGAAGTTATTTCTTAAAAAGATGTGTTCATGTGTCCATTTGCCAATGCTGTTAGAGATCATATGTGGGGACCACATATTGTTTTTACATTTGTAGGATATATATATATATATATATATATATTTTTTTTTTTTGACATTTGAATATAACACTACTGTTTCTATAGTAAATAATACATCAAAACACAAGTTTGAATTTTATTCAAAGTAACATCCATGTGACCATAGCGCACAGTGAGAATGACAACAGGACACCTATTTTCACTCTCTTACATGGGTGTGTATATTCTTTCTGTCTGTCAATTTTTCCATCTTTACTTAGGAGATCGAGTTACATGATGCACTTGTTTTTATTGCTTGTTTGTTTCATAATGTCATTATCTTCCATATGTAATTCTGCAGTAGATCAACAGCTGCAGGATACAATGAGACCCAAAGAGCTGTACGTAGTAATTTTACAGTAATACAACATGAAAGTGCTTGGGTGTACACCATAAGTAAATGCTCCACACCTTTTCCAACCTCTCTGTTCAAATGTTCTTATCGTGATAATAGATTTTGTAATGAGTTTTGAATCATATTTCAATTCAGTCAAGTCAATATTTATAATTAAGAATCTTTAGATCTTTTTATGGCCATGGTAAATGAAATATTATTGTTGTTTCTGATTTTTTCCCCCCTAAATTGTGAAATGGTCAAGATTTACATAACCATCAGATCATATTTTAGCAGTCATTCATAAAGAATCCAAGATACATTCAAAGGCTTTGCTGGATTTTTCTGACAACTGTATATTAATCATATTGCTACAATCAAATTTTTATTTAATTTTTTCAGTCAACATCATGCAGTGTATAGTTTTTTTAAATACAAGATATTATCAAAGCGGTTTGTGCTCTGGGCCAATAAGATATGTTAATTAATAAATGCACACTTGTATGCAAGGATGCATTAAATTGATCAAAAGTGACAGTAAAGACTTTTGCATAATTACAGAAAAATATATTTCAAACAAATACTGTTCTCTTTGTATTCATCAAATAATCCTGACAAAAAAGTATCAGTTCCCACAAAAATAAAGCAGTACAACTGTTTTAACATCAATAATAAATGTTTCTTAAGGACCAAATCAGCATATTAGAATGATTTCTGAAGGATCGTGTGACAATGAAGACTGAAGCAGTGGGTGTTCAAAATTCAGCTTTGCCATCACAGGAATTAATTACATTTAAAAAATTTTTTTTAAAATATATATTAATCAAATAAATGCAGTCTTGATGAGACTAAAATATTTAGTTCAAAAAATCTTGCTTATGGTAGTGTGTATATCAAAAGTATGCTTTATTTACAACTACTTTAAGAGTAAATTTGCACATATATGGTACAAAATGAGGGCCGAATTGCTGTAAGATTGCATCATAGTACAAAAGAAGTCAGACCAGGAAATAAAAGCAGAAACAGGAGGAGGATCAGAATAAACTTGGTAGGCTATATTTAGTAGTACAAATATTGACTATTTGGTGACAATTGTTCAGTTACAGCACAGTGACTTCCTGGGGAGAGATGACTAAGAGCATCTATGCTGTGATGAGTTTATGTAAAAAAAAGGGAATGCATTTGTTTTCCCCTCATACACAGTTCCATAGTCATCACGACAGGGGGCAGATGCCGCTGAGGGTTCAGTTTCCATAGAGACCACACACCAGCATTCCTGCCCTGAGCTAGAATTTGTTTATGGTGGTGTTTGTGTGTTGGAGCCTGCACTGCTGCACACGTGTGCGAGAGAATCCAGGTGTTGCAAGCAGTAATTGAAATATTGATATGGTAAAGCACCTGCCCACTGTTTGGAAAATGTTTAACACATTTGTTTGCGCGTTGCACAGGGGAGTAAAACTATTATCAGTCAAATCATTCAACGTCTCAGCTTCTGATTGTGGCATGTAGGGAATCTTTTTAACAAAGCATTCCTCATTTATACAATATGCCTCATGAGGAATCAGTGTGATAAAAAGTTCAATAAAGAAAGATTAGTATTAGCTGGATTACAATAGGTATAACAGCAAGTTTTTGAAAAATTAAGTAGGCTATACTTTTACATATCTATAAGCCACTCAGTCCTCTCAAAGAAATAAATGTTTCATATTTTCTTAGACCAATATACCCATATAGAAGTAATGAGATTTTATAGGCAGAAAGAAAACCATTTTATTACATTAAAATGTTCCATACAAACAATGCATACACACTAAGTCATATTGCTTTCAGACACAATTTTTTCTATTTTCTTCTCAGAATACTTAAACAACTTTGTAACAAAATGTAAGTACAACATTTATGAAAATATATATCTCTAAACAGGGATCTTCAATCTTGACAATACAAATAATACGATAAACACATTCAATATCAGTATGTGAACTATGTTTTGCAAACATGTAGTTAAAAGTCATTCAGGTTACATAACATATAATATACTGTTCAACTGCTCTCATATCGACACATTCAAATTTACTCTAAAACTGGCATTCCTATATAATAGAGATGGACTTCGTCAGTATCTTAGCAAAGATAATGCATGTTCTTTTTCATAGTTATGCTAGCAAACACAACAAAGCCAGAGAAGTCCATGAAAGTAATGAGTAGGTCACAACACCATTTAACATTCTGAAAACAAATAATAATTATTAAATAAAAAAATAAATAAAACTTTGGCAAATATTGTATGATATCTATAGATTATAAACACTTAAGTGGGAGAGGCTAAACACACCTGAATACTGCTACAGTTTGTGGGTTGTGAATGGGCCAGTATTGTATATGTGTCAGTATTTCCAGAGGTAAACATACAATTTGAAGGAATAGCCCTTGAGTTATGGAGAGAAGAGTTTGAATGGGGCATGGCTGATCGTTTTGTTGAAATTACTTTCTTTTGCGACATGCCAGAGAACTGAAGGCAAAAACAGTATAGTTAGCATTCGTGACGCCTATTGAAAGTCAACCTCTGTGAACAACCCGTTTAAAATAAAGTGCAACCACCAAACACTGCCTTGGCAAACACCATTTATAAATAGATTCATAAATATCTCTAAGTCACCTATAACATGAAAGTACAAAGTATTATTTTTTTCAAGCACACATTCAACCTTTACCTCACAAAGAACATAAGCTAACACTAGCAAATACACCTTTGTATAAGATGAAACCAACTGTTAAGGCGTAGATACCCTTGGTGAGATGCTACACATGACTCTTCAATAGTGGTTTAGTCCTCAAATCAAAACTCGCCATTTGTAGCTTGGTACAGTTGTACTGTCTTTTGATGCAATAATTTACACTTTCTTTAAAAGTAATAGCATTAAAAGTGTTATTATCTTGGATTAAGCCGAGTCAGGTGATGGCCTTCTCAGTATCAGTTTGCCGGATCAAATAAAATATAAATATACTTTTCCTCTTTAATATTAGACTTTGTCAGTCTTGCTGTGGTCAAGACTGTATATATACAATATATATATATATACTGTATATACACTGTATATATATATATATATATATATATATATATATATATATATATATATATATACACTCACCTAAAGGATTATTAGGAACACCTTCAATTTCTCATTAATGCAATTATCTAATCAACCAATCACATGGCAGTTGCTTCAATGCATTTAGGGGTGTGGTCCTGATCAAGACAATCTCCTGAACTCCAAACTGAATGTCAGAATGGGAAAGAAAGGTGATTTAAGCAATTTTGAGCGTGGCATGGTTGTTGGTGCCAGACGGGCCGGTCTGAGTATTTCACAATCTGCTCAGTTACTGGGATTTTCACGCACAACCATTTCTAGGGTTTACAAAGAATGGTGTGAAAAGGGAAAAACATCCAGTATGCGGCAGTCCTGTGGGCGAAAATGCCTTGTTGATGCTAGAGGTCAGAGGAGAATGAGCCGACTGATTCAAGCTGATAGAAGAGCAACTTTGACTGAAATAACCACTCGTTACAACCGAGGTATGCAGCAAAGCATTTGTGAAGCCACAACACGCACAACCTTGAGGCGGATGGGCTACAACAGCAGAAGACCCCACTTGGTACCACTCATCTCCACCACAAATAGGAAAGAGAGGCTACAATTTGCACGAGCTCACCAAAATTGGACAGTTGAAGACTGGAAAAAATGTTGCCTGGTCTGATGAGTCTCGATTTCTGTTGAGACATTCAGATGGTAGAGTCAGAATTTGGCGCAAACAGAATGAGAACATGGATCCATCATGCCTTGTTACCACTGTGCAGGCTGGTGGTGGTGGTGTAATGGTGTGGGGGATGTTTTCTTGGCACACTTTAGGCCCCTTAGTGCCAATTGGGCATCGTTTAAATGCCACGGCCTACCTGAGCATTGTTTCTGACCATGTCCATCCCTTTATGACCACCATGTACCCATTCTCTGATGGCTACTTCCAGCAGGATAATGCACCATGTCACAAAGCTCGAATCATTTCAAATTGGTTTCTTGAACATGACAATGAGTTCACTGTACTAAAATGGCCCCCACAGTCACCAGATCTCAACCCAATAGAGCATCTTTGGGATGTGGTGGAACGGGAGCTTCGTGCCCTGGATGTGCATCCCACAAATCTCCATCAACTGCAAGATGCTATCCTATCAATATGGGCCAACATTTCTAAAGAATGCTTTCAGCACCTTGTTGAATCAATGCCACGTAGAATTAAGGCAGTTCTGAAGGCGAAAGGGGGTCAAACACAGTATTAGTATGGTGTTCCTAATAATCCTTTAGGTGAGTGTATGTGTATGTTTATATATATATATATATATATATGAAGAGTTCAGATGCAAAAGCCTCTAAATGCCATCTGAAATTTTCTTATAGAATGATCATTTTTATCAAGCTTGTATATTTAAATTCAATAATTTCACTTAAATGGCAATGAAGATTACCTATTAATTGACATTTAAGTGAAATTACTGAACTTAAATACACAAGCTTGATCAAAATGATCATTCTATAAGAAAATTTCAGATGGCATTTAGAGGCTTTTGCATCTGAACTCTTCATATATATATATATATATATGATTGATCAGAAAGCTAGAGTGACAGTAATTATTGGCATTGATAAATAATTTAATATGAGGATAGATGTAATACTGTCTGTCATTTAGAGCAATTGACACACATGGACTTTCATGCCACTCTGGTCAGAGAAAGTCTAGAATGCATTCTGAATTTACTAAGAACCTCATAATGACTCCAGACCATACATGTACTCTGAATACTGAAATATACTTTCCAATGATCCTCATTTGGATGCTGTAATTTAAAATTCGTATTCGTTGTATGCTGAATGTTTATCGTAATGATGAATATTTGTATTAAGGTATTTTTGTTTAGAAATTCCCTGCAATTTTCCCTTTATCAATTTCTGTAACAAAGAAAAAGTTAAAATCCAGGCACTCACTTTGATTGCATTTAGCACAACGTAGCATTTTAAAGAAGTTGCACAAACTGCAGCAGCCAAAATACATATGTACACATATGTACATAAGTTTCCATTTTAGTACAGTACCAGAGGACATTAATAAACAGACATAATGAACATTTTCAAAAAAAGAAGGGAAAAAAAAGGCAGCAACACTTATATGGCTACAAATGTATTACATTTCTCTATGCTTCTGTATAAAGTGACATTATGGCTTGATTTGACTAAACTCATACAAAATCTGAACTATATGGCCACATTGGCATACACATGAGAAGGAAGAACATATCATAAAGCCGATTGGACTGGCTTTTGCAATGAATGGCATCTGTTTCAAATTAATTTGTTGATATTGATATTGAAATATTTAATTCTGTGTGACAGTAAGTTGATGATAAATAAGAGAAATCAAGATGACTGATTGCAGCTTAAGTGCAGCTTAATAGCAATTGGCTAGCTGTGTGTTATCCAGATACTGATCTGTGCAGCTGAATCAAAGTGGCTGTAAACAATAATCACCTGTATCCAAACCTGGCCTTGTTCCTTTATGCCCATAATGTCCTACAGAGGTCGCTCTCATTGCAGCAGTTCAGTTTTCTTTGTGGGTGTTGTGGTCTCTGGCTCCCCACTGTCAGACACATTGATAGGACTGTCCCGAGAGAAAACCTCAGTGGATTCTCTCCACACACAGTCAGCAATGGTCTTGAAGGCATTGGTGCTACACTTGGGTCGTACTTTCTGTGAGGCATTGTTAACGATTTGCCGACTGTTTGAGGTGGCGATTTTGATTTTTAGAGCAGCATCCACACGGTCTACAACTGTGTAGGTGCCAATGCTGCCATCCTCAAATCCCACAATGATGTTAAGAGCTCGCTGTGATAGGCACAGATAGGTTGGTGTTTTGTAAAGGGAACAGGTCCCGATGCTCTTACCGTCTGCCAATCTCATGACAATCAGACTTGAAACCACACCTGCATCATCATCTTCATCGCAACTCCGGAAACAGATGTACACTAAGTAGCGTCCGTCCCGTGAGAGCTTTTGCCGCCATATTATGCCAGCAGCATGGACCAGACGCAGTTTACCACTGTGCAGGTCTAGAACATTGATGTTCTCATCACCTTTCGACACAATGCCCAACTTTCCATTCGGTGATATTTGGAAATCTTCCAAGTTCTTTAAGAAGTTGGTGGGCAGCTGCACCCGCCTACACACAGACTCATCGGCGACACTCCAGATGAAAACAGTTTCGTTGGAGGTGATAAAGACGACAAAATCGGGACTGTCAGGGATTAATTTAAAGTTAACAATTGTGATCCCATCGTCACAGATAAATTTTTTGGAAACACTACCTGACCACAAGCTAACAGCCAACATCTTATTCTTGTTGGCGCCCACAAGGAATGTGTTTGCTGTGGTAATGAGGGCTTGCTGGAGTGTTACCAGAATGTTGCATACCTTGTGACCAGTGGCGAGCCTCCAAACACGAGAGGCGTTCTGCTCGCAAAGGGACACAACAAACTGATCATTGTGTGTGATGAGAAGCTGTGAGATTCTCTGGCCATTGATGCGGAATATATTCTCACCTGTGGTCGTATGCCAGATGTACTGACTACTTTTATCATCAGATGTCACCATTAGGTCACCTGATGTCGTCAGGACGCAGTTCTCAACGAGTCCTTCATGCTTGAACACCATTTCAATGAAACCTGTGCTGTAGTTCCACTTGTGAATGACCTCTGACCCATCCGTGGTGTATACAAAATCCTCTCGGCCAGAGAGCTGCAGGTTTTGGATGGGTTTTCCAGTTTTATCAATGTTCGACATGGCTGTTATAATGTCGATGTCCCACACAGAAAGCACGCCACTGCTGGCCACAGACAGCAGCAAGTTATGGTGTGTTGATTTGATCAGCTTTACAATGGCTCCAGATATCTCTATCAAGCTGGCCATGCACTGCCCACTGTCTCTTCTCCACACAAATATTGATGATGTGTTCTCCATGGAGGCTATTATACTTTGGTTATTCTTGGAGAGAACAGCCGCCACAAACTTTTCACTTCGCTTGGCCTTGAACTTCTCTGCCATTTTCCAAATCTTGGTGTCCAGCACTTCAATGCTACTTGCTTTGCAGATGAGGATGGATCGTTGATCCTCTGAGAGCTCTATGCCCACCACCTCACTCTCATCTCCTCTGCAGTCATAATCCTCCATTAGCTTAGGATTTGTGATATCTTTGGTGTTCCACACGGAGAGACTGCCCTCATTGTCAATCATCACCATTTGATTGATTGTGTCAAGAATCAGGATTGACTTAACAAAACCACCAGAGAATTCAGAAGTTACTGTGGCAATCTTGTCCCCACTACCAAGGTGGAATACGGTGGTCGTGTTGAGATACTGTCCGCAGAAAGCATACATTCCATCTGGGGAACACTGGACACAGGTTACCTCATACCAGCAATGAAACTGATACAAAGGCCAGCCATAGAGCAAATCAATCACATTGACGTCTTTGCTTGCCTCCAACCAAGCTAAGGCATGGTGGCTGGACAAGGTGAATCCATTGATGAACGCCACCCCGCCGGTGATGCCACAGTGCTTGGATCCTTTTACCTCGACCTCAGACAACAAACAGGACTTGTGGTTGTCGTAAATGAGCAGTGTATTTTTTGTAGTGGCCACTACCAGATACTTCTCATCTGTGGTTAACCTGATGCCAAGAACAACTGACCTTGCTGTGTCTATCTGTCTTAGCAGCTGTCTACTCTCAACATCCCATGTGCTGACGGATCCATCCTCGAGGGCCACAATGACTATGTTTGGAGCTAATGTAGGTAGAATCTCCACAATTTGCATGTAGCTAGAAGAGAGTGGTAATCTCTCAGGACTGTAGGTGACATCCATGGAAGAATGCAGTGGCACAATGGAGCAGTATTTAGGACCGTCCTTGTCGCACTCAAGAAGTAGGTGTCTGAGCTTGGGAAGGGATGTGACAACCGGAAGGAGCCTTTGCTGTAGCTCAGCAGACAGTGACGCAGGATTCTTTGTCACTTTGAGCTTTATACTGCGGAGAGTAGTTGCAAGAAACTTTAGCTCCTTTTCTTGTGTGTAGCTGTAAGCTAGGTCGATGTCTGACAGGGCCTTGTCAAACTGCCCTATCTTTATCATAGTGTAGAGCCAGCTAAAGTTCATGATGACACCATACATGAGATCATCTGTTCGGCCGCTCCTTGTCAGGTGGTATGTGAGCTCTGTCATCTTTCGATGGTTGACAAAGAAGATATCCGGCTCCAGCAAGTTACACTGGAACACCCAGGGTTGTTCGGGTGTCTGTCTGTCATAAGAGTGCTTGTCAGCAGAAGCTTTGTCATGGCCATGAAGGCTCTGCTGTTGATGAGGGTTTCGATGCTGGGAGATATTCAGTGAAGCTAAATGATTATTGTCGCAGTGGAAAATCTTCTTTCTACCACCTGCCCAAGCCCCAAGGAAGTATTCAGCCAAAAGGCTATGCATTTGATGCACATCTTCTTCATTACTAAGGTATAGCTTCTGTGCTATGAGATGCAGATGGCGATTTGCCCACACCATTAGTGTTACATTACGGACTTGACGCTCCACTAAATAACCTTCAAGTTCTTCTTTTAGCCGGGCTATGAAATCGTAAGAAATACGCAGCGGGCTTTTAAGATTAGAGCTCACCATGATGTCCCCAAGGACACTGTTGTCCAAAGATAAAATATCCTCTAGCTCCAGCTCTGTCAGGCCTGCCCGTGCCATCGTGATGTAGCCCAGTGCCCGAAAGACAAAGCGTGAGCCAAGCTTGTTTTCGATAGAGTAGAAAAGCTGCTCAATGCTTTCGTGCACTGTGGAACACAACGATTTGTCATCCACATCCTTGTGCGACCGCCAGTGAACTACCTCTCGGTAGATGAGATTGACAAACATGGGCAGTGTACATTTAGCCATTGCCTCATTCACATATATCTGTTGGCCAGAGGTCACCTTCCTTTTGACACTCAGAAGCTGCTGTTTAAGTGTCTGACTGCAAGCTTTGCGATCTCTTTGCATCAGTTCAACATAACCATCTTCGTTATGTATCAGGCAACGTAGTTTCTGCAGTATCCCATGCTTGTTGGGCAGGGTGGACACTACAATTCGGACTGTACGTGGTAGGTGGACAGGCAGCCACCACAGCTTTCGGGCCTCGTCAACATCTGACAACTGCTCCAAGGCATCCAGAATGATGACAAGAGGTCGGTGGAATGATGACTCCCCGAGCAAATTCACCAGCAGTTCCCTCATCTCCTGGATCTTGTTTGGCAAGAAATGGATCAGGCACCGATAGTTGATGGCAATCTGCTCACAGATGCTTTGTAGCAGGGTGCGGAGGTCAGCAGAGAAGTCAGTGGAGCCGATGAATCTGACAATGACCACTGGGTCTGTTTCTGGTCCCATCTCTTTCTGTAGCCAAGAATAGGCCTAAACAAATGAAAATGAAACAGAAGCTCAGAAATACAGCATACATGTACATTTTACTGAATATTCTCCAGTGTGTTAAGTCATATAATATTTACAATTACCTGTAGGCTACAATTAGGTAAAGCTCAAGATGTTATTTTGTGCAAAACTGATCATTATGTAATCTGATTATATTAGCTTGGCCATTTGACATTAGATATGATCTACATAAAATACAACTACTGTTTACATTATTATTTAATGTTTAACAGGATCCTATGTCCTGTTCTTATAAAAAAAATATCCAGGAACTGCTGGTTAAAAATCCAGGAACTGCTGTGACCTATAAGTATGACTTTAGCAAACAAAACTCGAGTGACACTAGTCCATCCATTATTTAGTAGATCCACTGTACACTAACCTTAACAACTCAGATTGTGAGGAAGGAAAACCAAGATGAATGACTGTAGGCTATAGCAAATAACCGAATGTGCTCAACAGCAATAGAGTCAGCACTGGATTTCTTGTGCCAAGGATTTTCTAAATCAGTTTGAATTGTTCCCTCATCCTTAGCACAATACCTCTTTCTTGGATGTGGTTAAAGGGTGCCCCCAGCTGTGATTCAGGGAAACATGAAATATTATTTATCTCTGTCTGGAGAGGCTGACAATTAATGATAATACGCTTTTCCAAAGCCCTCATTTTCAAGAGGACGGTGCATTTGTGTGATTAGCCAAGGGGTGTGTGTGTGTGTGCTCAGATTGCTGCTTGACTGCATCACTGTGCTCATATTGGCTGCATGATTCTTAGTACAGTACTGCACTGACATGGGAAGTGTAAAACGTGCTAGCTGTACCAAACATGAGATCATGCTAGGAGTAAGTAATTGATTATAAAAAGTGCATGCAATGTGTGGCCATGTAAAATGCATTTCATATATAAATATTTTAGAGTGTTTGTGTCTCTGTAGTGTGTATGTTACATAGAAGGACAGTAAGAGAGAGAGAACATCAGCAAGGACGAGGGAGTTAGTCAAGGTCCCCAGGCTCATCATCTGTGAACTAACATTAGAGGCTGAGGTCTATGACGGGTTGCCATGGGTGATGGGAAATGTCAACACTACCCTTCCTCCTTTGTTCCTCGCCCCCAAACTTATCAACACAGTCGACTCTGACCATCAACACATGACATACACATACACTACTGATCTATATAAGCACTAAATATTGGCTGAAGCTGATAGATAGGAATAATTATATCGAATTATTATTATCAATTATGTCAGCGATTTTTTTAAGCTTGTAAATGCAATGATCTGTATTTGGATTACTGTGTGATGCAAAAAAATTCTTGACCGGTTGGCAAATACATGTAACAGTAGGCCAAAATGCCTTAATGTTAATTTGAATCTCATGCCATGACATCAGATATTAAGTCAGAAGAAGCAAAGTACAGCTGTAGGCAAAATACAGGCATCCCGCAGCATTAATCTAACATGTGCCGGCATCCAGATGGCCTTAAAAAGCAGGTCAGTGTGTTCACACTTGCTTTCTACCTCTACCCCCCCCCCCCCCCCCCCCCCCCACCACCACCACCACCACCACCACCACCACCACCACCACACACACATACATGCATACTATACATGCTTTTCACCTGTTTTGCCACTTCAGCAAGTAACAAGGTCTTTCCAGTGCAGGGTCCTCCATACACCACTAGGGGAGTTATTCGACCACCTTTAGAGGGGTACACGTACTCCTGGATTATGTCCAAGGCTTCACTCTTGTACACATAAAAAGATGAAAATGTCTTGCACAGCGACAGGTGTTGTATGGTTTCGTCATAGAGTGTATCTGTCTCTGTGTCAAAGTTCTGTTGGACCGTGGCCTGGATGATATCCACCATGTCTTCATAAAACTGTTTACACAGACCTTCGACGTAGTGGCTCTCTACTTCCTGTGAGTAGCCAAGTTTCATGTCACAGTGAGTGACCGATGAGTAGACTCGAAGATTGGATGCTGCCACTACCATCGGAACGAACTCGTCTCTGACCTTCAGAAGACGCTCGTAGGCTTCCTGGTTTCTCATGACACGGTCGTCGCTCACAACGATGTCCATGTAGCGTGCCATCTCAGGGAGTTTAGCGAAGCGGTCAAAGTTGGATATCTTCCGGATGTAACATACACATTTCTTGAGGAAGGCAGGGGTCTGCTTGCCTAATGCGAAGTCCAGTTCATCCTCTAATGCTAAAAGACAGGAGAAAACAGAGAGAGCATAATAATTACCCAGTTCTGCATGATAATGTTTTAGTTCCCTTTCAAGGGAACTCCCGTTGCGTCGAAAAGCTGACGCTATGGGAACGCTTTGCGTGATGACGTCTTGAAGCACATGTAAAATCAGTCCAATGGTGTGGCGGAACGTCAGAGGCGGGTGACGTCACGTACCAGGAAGCTATAAAAGCCGGCCCGAAACAGAAAACGAAAGCTTTCTGAGTCTTCAGTTGCGCTCTGTGTTGAATCTGTCCTTGTTATTTGGTGTTGTCTGTCTATATTATATATATATATTCAGTATGGCGAGCAAGCAGCAGTTTAGAGTGTGTGTCCATCCCTGCCCGCGTTATTTAACGGGAGGTGATACTCACACTCTTTGTGTTGTTTGTTTGGGTGAGGAGCATGCCCAGTCAGCACTCGAGGGTGGTGACTGTGTGCATTGCGACGCGCTTCCATTGCGTTCGCTCCGATCCCGCTTGGCTCGGTTCACGATCGCGATCCCGCGATCGTGATCCGATCCCGATCGCGTTCCCCAGGGCTCGGGTCCCGCCGCTGCCGAGGCACGGCGGCAATCACAGACCTGGGGTTCGCAAATGGATCTATCAGTGGATGTTGAGACGGGCTCTGCCTTATCTCAACATCCTTCTGATAGATCCAGTGCCTCTCATCAGGGTGTGGAAGCACGCGCTGCGGTTTCTTCCCCCCCGATGGAGGCACCAATACTGCAACTGTCCAGCTCTGAGGAGTTGGATGTTGTGAGTATTGAAGCTGAGTCTGAGGATTCGCCACCTCAGTCTCATGCGTTTGAGGAACTGCTCGATGTTATTACTAGAGCAGTTGACCGACTATCTATTGAGTGGCCAGAGGATAGGCAGGACGTTCGTTCGAAAAGTAAGCTCGACGAACGCTTCCTGCCATCTCGTACACAGCCTCAGCGAAGAAGCCTTCCGTTTTTCCCCGATCTCCACACCGAGGTGTCGAAATCGTGGGGAAAACCGGTTTCATACAGAGTGTATGCACCACAAACATCCCACTATTCTTCCATTCACAAATATAAAGAATATGGTTATGGGGAGATGCCGAAGGTGGAGGAGACGCTTGCGAGCTATCTCTCTCCAGCAACGGCATCTTCCCTGAAAGCTCCTTCACTTCCCTCTAAGCCAGTAAAATTCACATCATCTCTGGTTCATAAATCGTATGCAGCCGCTGGTCAAGCTGCAGCGTGTCTGCATACGATGTCTATTATGCAAGCCTATCAGGCAGAATTATTGGGGGATTTAGAGGAGGGCGGGGGAATTGGTCCTGACACAGTGGCTGAACTACGCAGAGCCACAGATCTGTCTCTCAGGGCCACCAAGGAGACCGCTAAATCAATCGGGCGGTCTATGGCAGCCCTGGTGGCCACTGAGAGGCATCTGTGGCTCAATTTGAGCGATATAAAAGAGAAAGAAAAGCACGTTCTCTTAGATGCTCCGGTTTCCACTGTTGGTTTATTTGGTGATGCAGTAAACAGTGCGGTAGCTAAATCTCAGGAAGCTGCTAAACAGGCAGCTGCATTACAAAAACTTCTCCCCCGCCGTTCTTTCATTGAGGCTGCTGAGCGGGAGCAGCCTCACTCCTCTAAAAAGAGCGCTGAACATCGTGCCACTCAAAAACAGAGTGTGTCCTCTCGTGCTCCCCCACAAAAATCTCGGGGACACGGAGGGCGCTCTCAAACCCAGCAGTCTTCGAGGGGTAAAACGGATCTGCGGACCGTTATTACCGCCAAGAAGGCTGCTGGGAAAAAGTCCTGATGTCTGAGGGCTCAGGACAAATGAGGGTAGTCCCCCCGAAGCAGAGCGGTTAACACCTCTTTTCACGGTGCCCGTCTCTCTTCGGTGCCCTCAGGGGACCGTTCTGCCAACCCTGCCACCTCTGGTGTTACAGGGCGCAGCGGTCTCCGGCGAGCACATATCTCAAGGTCCACCCGGAAACGTAGTGGCCTCGGGATGCCCGCCCCCTCTGAGGAGGGTGCTAGAGCAGTCTGTTTGGTCGTTCCCTGCCGGTGCGCCGTTACAGGGCGACGAACCGACTACTCAACAGCAGGAGAAAAATACGGTGCCGTCTCTCTTCGGTGCCCTCAGGGGACCGTTCTGCCAACCCTGCCGCCTCCGGTGTTACAGGGCGCAGCGGTCTCCGGCGAGCACATATCTCAAGGTCCACCCGGAAACGTAGTGGCCTCGGGATGCCCGCCCCCTCTGAGGAGGGTGCTGGAGCAGTCTGTTTGGTCGTTCCCTGCCGGTGCGCCGTTACAGGGCGACGAACCGACTACTCAACAGCAACAAAATCCAGAAACCAGTCTCGAGAGACTGGTACCTCTAGTAGAATCTTTGACAGCGTGGAAGCTACTGTCAAATGTTTCTCGTTGGGTCCTGCAGACCGTGGAAAAAGGGTATTAGATACAATTCTATTAACGCCCACCGCAGTTTATGGGGGTCCTGCCCACAGTGGTGGGCCCCGAGCAGGTTCTGGTTATGGAACAGGAAGTAAACACTCTGTTAGAGAAAGGGGCCATAGAATATGTACCCCCCTCCAACAGGGAAACCGGGTTTTACAACCGGTACTTCATAGTTCCAAAAAAGGACGGGGGATTGCGTCCCATTTTAGATCTTCGAGTTCTGTACGAGTACATGCAGCTCAAGTTCAAAATGTTAACCTTGAGACAAATCGTGCCACAGATCAGGTCCGAGGACTGGTTTGTCACGATAGACCTCAAGGACGCATATTTCCATCCGTCCGTGTCATTGGGAGTTCCTGAGGTTTGCTTTCGGGGGCAAAGCATACCAATATCGAGTTCTTCCATTCGGCCTAGCTTTATCACCCCGCACTTTCACCAAATGCGTGGATGCAGCTCTGGCGCCTCTGCGCCTCCGGGGTATTCGCATCACGAACTACATCGACGATTGGTTGATTTTAGCTCAGTCGCATTAGATGGCGGTTCAACATCGAGATGTTGTTCTCGCCCATATGAAAGAGTTGGGGTTACGGCTGAACGCCAAGAAGAGTGTGCTTTCTCCATTTTAGAGGACCACTTTTTTAGGCGTGGTTTGGGATTCAGTGTCGATGCAGGCGCGCCTGTCATCGCCACGCTTCGATTCCATCCTGGCAGCTGTGAGAAGTGTAAAGCTAGGCCAGCTACTCACTGTCAAACAGTTCCAGAGACTGTTGGGTCTCATGGCAGCAGCTTCCAACGGGATACCTTTTGGACTGCTGCACATGAGGCCCCTGCAGTGGTGGCTCAGGACCAGAGGGTTTTTCCCCGAGGGGCAACCCATTTCGCACAATCAAGGTCACGCGGTGATGCCTACGTGCCTTGGTTATGTGGAAGAAACCTTGGTTCCTGTCCCAGGGCCCAGTGCTGGGAGCTCCTTGTCGTCGCAAACTGCTAACGACGGATGCTTCCCTCACGGGTTGGGGAGCGATCCTGAGGGTCGCTCATCTCAAGGTCTGTGGGAAGACCATCATCGTTCCTGGCATTCTATAGCCTAGAGATGTTAGCTGTCTTCCGGGCTCTGAGGAGCTTTATCACAGGTCTCAGGGGACACCATGTGTAGTACATACGGACAACACGTCGGTAGTCGCCTATATCAAGGGGGTTTGCGCTGGCATGCCATATCCTCTTGTGGTCCCAGGGGAAGTTGCTGTCACTCAAGGCAGCCTACATCCCCGGGGTCCAGAATATAGGAGCAGACACTCTGTCGAGACAGGGGCCGAGGCCCGGGGAATGGTGGCTCCACCCCCGAGGTGGTGGAGCTGATATGGAAATTATAAGTGGATCTGTTTGCGTCTCGAGAGACGTCTCACTGTCCACTTTGGTTCTCCTTCACGCATCCAGCTCCTCTGGGACTGGATGCTATGGTACAGACGTGGCCGAGGCTACGTCTGTACGCCTTTCCCCCAGTTGCTCTGCTCCCGGGAGTTCTGGAAAGAGTTCGCAGGGACCGGGTTTGCCTGCTTTTTATAGCCCCGCGCTGGCCGGGCAGAGTATGGTTTCCCGATCTTGTGTCCCTCCTCGACGGGCATCCTCTGGAGTTACCCGTCAGGAGGGACCTTCTGTCCCAGGCAGAGGGCTCGATATTTCACCCTCGGCCAGAACTGTGGAACCTGTGGGCTTGGCCTCTGAGGGGGCCCAGCTCATAGAGTCAGGTCTCTCAACCGAGGTTGTTGAGACCATTCTACAGTCCAGAGCTCCCTCCACGAGGAAACTTTATGCCCTGAAGTGGAGAGTATTCACTTCTTGGTGTAGTGACCGTCGGTTGGACCCAGTCCACTGCCCAATTGGTACAGTGCTGGAGTTCCTGCAGGAACGGTTCACTGCAGGTCTGACCCCGTCCACTTTAAAGGTCTATGTGGCGGCCATAGGTGCTTACCACAGTCCTTTGGGTGGAATGTCTGTGGGGAAAGACCCCTTGGTATCTCGTTTCCTTCGTGGCACTTGGAGGTCCTCCTCCCTTTCGAAATCGGACCAGGAGGCGAATAATTTGCTTTGCCCTGTTCGGGCGTTAGACGCGTATGTCCACAGAGCTGCCCTGTGGCGTAAAAGTGATTTTTGCTCCCCTAACAAGGGAGGTCCAGTGTCTAAGCAAAGGATGAGCAAGTGGGTGGTTGAGACTATCTCACTGGCTTATGAGGCGGCTGGACAGCCTTCTCCTTTGGCTGTCCGGTCGCTCTCTACTAGGAGTATGGCGGCCTCTAAGGCCCTTATATCAGGAGTATCGTTACAGGACGTCTGTGATGCGGCAGGCTGGTCCTCACCGCACACCTTCGTCAGGTTCTACTCTCTGGATTTAGACTCTACTCTAGGGTCTCATGTTTTGTCTTCTTAGTGCTGCTCACATGATTACACACAGGACAGACATTTGTAGCTATGGAGGCGTTGGTATAGACGTTCCCATAGCGTCAGCTTTTCGACGCAACGGGAGTTCCCTTGAAAGGGAACGCCTCGGTTACGACTGTAACCTCGGTTCCCTGAAGAGGGAACGAGCGTTGCGTCGCCTTGCCATATCTCCTTCATGCCTGTCAGCGCGACTTCAGACTTTACGAAGCTTTCGTTTTCTGTTTCGGGCCGGCTTTTATAGCTTCCTGGTACGTGACGTCACCCGCCTCTGACGTTCCGCCACACCATTGGACTGATTTTACATGTGCTTCAAGACGTCATCACGCAAAGCGTTCCCATAGCGTCAGCTTTTCGACGCAACGCTCGTTCCCTCTTCAGGGAACCGAGGTTACAGTCGTAACCGAGGCGTTTCATTCATGGTTTTCATCTCTGCCACTATTTACTCCCAAAACACTTCCATGGCACTTTCAGAAAACACACTTAATTTGATGTAATGATGTGAGCACTTCCCCATCGTTTGCTAGTCCTTAGCAAATGATTAGATCCGTCTCAAAAACAGTGATATGATCTCTTAATCCAGCCTTGCCTGGTTTTATCAAAGACCTCCAAAGGCAGCATTCCAGTGATAGCCTGCCAACCTCGTAAGCTTAGTATCGCATACTTGCAGCTTGTTTTGTAAACGAGAAGAGAGGGGGATGCAAAGTCGACAAGTAAACGACTGCAAATCCCCCAGGAAAGAGTTTCTGCATTTAAATCTCATATGCATTTTCCTCACACTCTGATATTAGTAATCAAAATAATAATTTAAATAATTAAAAATGATTAAAATCATGGTAAGTGTGTGTAAAAGTCCTACTACAGCAATGTAGTACTGTATATACCTATACATATAAGGGAAATACTAATATGGCAAGTCAATATCATTATTTTATAAACACAAAGTGCTTCTAGAAAAAATCTGGTCACCATATGCAAATACTTTTTATTTAAATGTATATTAGTTCCATTCAAGTACATACAGTATTTATTCAAAATAAGTACTAAAGCAAAGTGCACCAATTGTATCACTTCTGGCATTTCATAACCTCTAAGTATTTTATAAAAATATAATTCTGTATGTATAATGTTAGTGCATGCATACTTCACTTTTGAATCTCCATAGTAAATGGAGCAGTCAATGTGAATCCACTCAGCACAAGTTCATTCCCCTCATTTATGGAAAATAGTATTGTTACAGTTCAGACAGACATTCTGAATTTTCCTCCAATGCTAAGCAGTGTTTTTGTGGGTCTTTTCATGGGGGCTTTTTACCTCAAATACCATCCTTGCACTTATTCAACAGTTAGTTAAAAAAAAAAATGTCTAAAATATGTTATAATTTATACATTTATTGTAATAAATGTAATACATATTAGATCAAATTACCTCAAACTTGATCTTTTGTCATTACATGTGATGTCGAATTACCTCAAATTTGATAATTTATCATTACATGTGATGTCTTGTGTTACAAAATAAACTGATCAAGAGGAGACAGTGGAAATCTGATCTCAGACCAACATTACTGTCTTTTATGTTTGTTCTCAGAGAACACCATTTTTTTTTTAATGGTGAAAACAGTGGGAGAGTTTTGCAAACCTGCAAGACCTACAAGATGCCACATTCATCAGACATCAGAGAGGGAACACAAGCAGTTCAGGGAAAGACTCACTGATGCTCTGAAGTCAGACAGAACACCTCAGTTTTAATGAAAGGAACCTCTGCGAGACTGCGACTAAGAGCTAATTATTCTTCGCGTAAGAAAAAATGCCTTGCATAGAGGAGCCTCTGAATGTGGTTGTTTCATATCTACTGCATGTTGAGATGAAGACTTAACTGTATCAGTGATTGAATTATAAGCCCATGCTTCCAGGATGACATAAAAGAGTGAGCAGTAAATCTGTTCTTTCTCCAGTGCCGACCCACTGTCTCTAATGTGGGGTATGGTGATGAGACTTAACTGTATCACTGAATATTGGATTAACCTGGATGAATCAAGTTAGCCTGATTAGATCTCCTCTTATGCTGGCTAATGCAGGCGAATTTTAATTTAGTCACAATGACTTTCAAGAGCGGGATAAAAATAACATTTACATTCATTGTGAGCTTTGAATGCGACCTCTCCCTGAAACCACAAAGCTTTAAACTACGACTCTGTTGCATGATTCATCCTTTTTAATTATACATGTAATTCTACAGACAAACAACCTAAATGTTAAGCATCAAGCACCATTGAAGCGTTCAGAGCAAAATTGTGCCTTTTAAGACTCTCAGATTTACTTGATGTGGCTGGCTGGTGCGTGGAAATTGCTTCACACATTGTGTAGTACACAAATCACACACACACACACACACACACACACACACACACACACACACACACACACACACACACACACACACACACACACACACACACACACACACACACGAGTTGGGTTTTCATGTTTTACGGGGACTTTCCATAGACGTAATGATTTTTATACTGTACAAACTGTATATTCTATCCACTAAGCTTAAACATAATTTAGTATGATTTATAAGCTGTTTTACTAGTGGGGACAAAAACATGTTCCCACAAGGTCAAACATTTCTGGCATTGCTGTCCTTTTCGGGATATTTGGTCCCCATTTCATAGGGTTTCCCATGAGCTTTCTGTCCCTCTGTTGACAGTCGCAACAACCACTTTGACGCTTCAAAGTTCATTAAGAGATTGTTAATTTTATGAAGAGACACAATCGCTTTATATGATGAACAGATTGAATTTAAGCTTTTATTCACATATAAACATTCATCAGCGAACATAAACAGAAGCTCAACCGAACATGATTAACGAGTGAGAATGAACCTCATTGGTTTTCACAAGTTAAGCAAACATGCTTGAGCCTCCGTTTACCACAACTAATTAAATTCAATCTGGTGATCATATAAAGTGATCATGTCTCTTCAGAAAATTTGGACTAAACCGCTCAATTCATATGGATTAGTTTTATGATCTCTTTGTGAACATTTTGAAACGTCAAATGGTAGTTGCATAGACTGTCAATGGAGGGACAGAAAGCTTTCAGATTTCATCAAACACATCTTCATTTGTCTTCCAAAGATGAACGATCGGCTTAAGTGAGTGACTTAATGATTAACTCATTATAGTAACATTTGCCACCACCTACTAGCAGTTTTAGTTTCATGTTTGCATTTTTTTTTTAAATTGCTAACAAGCTTCGGTCAATACTGAAGCCACTTTTTCAAAACTCATCATACCATTACCAAAATGAATTTCGGCCAAACAGTTAATCTCACCTCCAAAACTCACTCAGCCCAACAAAACACTTCATATACTGTATGTCTCAAAGTAAGTTCGTTCCACCAAAACACTGGCAATAATTCTCCTTCAGAAAGTATAAAAGAAGATGAAAAGAACTGATGTCATTTGAAAGATGTAGTCATTGAATTAATTTTGTGCCAAATAAATGATAAATGATCCACAGTTTAGCTCACATAGACGAGTGAAGAGTTTTGAAAAAGTGACCCAAGTATTGAAAAATGTGTCCTAGCGATTGTAAAAAAAAAATTAAGGATTTGACACAAAAGATGATGAAAATTTAACAGGCCCTATGTGATTGTATAAGCATGTGTGTATAAAAGCTTTGTGTGAATGGCTATGCCCATTCAGAGCAGCGTATCGTAACACTCTCAGTCCTAACGAATTGACATTGACATATCTCAGGTAGCTAACTGTTTTTCAGAATGCCGTTAGCAAAACAGTAAATGTCGGAAGAGCTACGAAAATGGCCTGTTCCAAATTGTCAGTGTTTACAGTGACCGTAAAGATGATAAACAAGTATGCATTTGTTCTCCACAACAGAAGCACTAAATCAGCAAGAGGGTAATGATTGTTAAAGGGGTCCTATTATGCTGTTTTACAAAGTCTTGATTTTGTTTTGGGATATACTAGAATATGTTTTCATGCTTGATTGTTCGAAAAACGCATTATTTTTCACATACTTTACATTATTACAGCACCTCTCTCCCCAGTCTGGCTTGAACACGCCGATTTCGATGAAGCCCCTCCTTCAGAAATACAAAATGTGCTGTGATTGGTTAGCTGGCCTAATGTGTTGTGATTGGCAGCACTTAGCCAAAACGTCCCGGGAAATGTCCCGCCCCTCCATAACTGCAAGTTCCACTCTAGTGTAAATAAGGTTGGCGTCAATTTCAAACCAATTCGAGCCCAATTCAGACCCTGACGATGTTAACGAACAAGAGGATCATGCAGAACGGATTTCATGCACGGACTTTGCAAGCACTAATTTCACAGGACGTTTCAGAGTGGTAATTTTTGCAATTTTCTTATACATTATAGATATGATGTATCCACCATTTAATCATGATACAGTATTTGTCGGAAAATTAAGGTAAAACAAACAGTAATCGATCACAAAATCCTGCTTAATTTTCCTAAGGAGTGGTGAACCGTCTTACAAAAGCGAGAAAACAGAAAACAAGCTGTTCTCCTTAAAATGTGCAGCGCACAGATAAACGTTGTAGTTATGATATTCAGGAACAGTGTTTAAAATACATTTTAACCACTTTAAGGTAGTCAGCCTTAGGAAGGTCAAACTAATGAGTTTTGGGAAAGGGGTCGAGAAAAGTATGTCTCTTCGACGTAGCGACAACACTGTCTTCTCTAATGCAGCTTAACCAGGCCTTGTCCCCTTTTTGCATATTCTGTAGGCACAGATTATTTAAATGAGTACCATTGTGACTTCATAAGATCCGGAAAAATCGCGTTGTTGTCCAAACGAGCCGTTTGTTTTGGTTCTTGAAGAGGGGATTCTGTTAAATAAAATATCCTCCTCTGGAGTGGACTTTGATCTTTGTAACCTTGCAGATCTTTTTTATGCTCAGACAGCAACATTACACACTAACTAAAGTTGAAAAAGTGGAAAAGCATAATAGGACGCCTTTAAGAGTGGGAACATTAAACGCCACAATGAATCAAAACACATTTTGAGCAAAAATGTATATAAAAAAATATCAAGTTGTATTATAGCCATGATGAGTCTGTGGACCTTCAGCTCAGTGAAAAATAAGTGATTTAAATTTGAGTACCCCTGTTACACAGTACTCAACATTTGAAGTGGATCAAAAAAGACAAAAAAGGGTATTGTTCAAAATTCATGTATAACTTTGATGAAAGGTTTTGACAACTTCAGTTTCAATGTACTGCAAAACACATTCCAAACCAACTCAGGCATTTAAAGCCATGTGCAATAGCACTAGACATTTATTAGCTGTGAGCTCAATCATAACTGTAACAATAACTAGAGTTTACCTGAGCAGAGGAATTTCTTGGCTTGATCGCTCGTCATGGTCCCCTTCTCCTGCAGCTGTAAAACAGAAGTTCTTAAGATCCTCTTGATTTCCTCTGAGACTGCCCTCCATGCCTTGTCGTTCTTTGATTTTGATATGCTGCTTGACTCCATCTGTGGGGTAAAAGTACATACGGAGTCATCGAATTATTTAAGGTTCCATTGTTTGGATATTGTCCTTTTGAACCTATACAAAAGAAAACCCACATCATATCCTGTCCCAGTTATATTAATCAACACTTTTCTCATTCCACTAAAAAGCAATAACAAATGCATTAGTACTGTTTAAAATTTTTTGCTTTAACTGTAATGCTAGAATAGCTAGCACAAACCATTTTGTGCTTCATACATCGCTACACTATTGGCGTTATATAATGGATCTTTATTGACTGCAAATTTTCACTGAAATTTCACTGTCACCGCACATAATCACTAATATATTTGCACTGTTCTATACCAAGTCAAATCAGATAAACAGAATGTGCCAAGAACATGACTGTAAATGTAAGTTATTTTTCTATTTTTAATTAATTATTTATTTATTGGCTATTTATATGCTTGTTATAATCGACAGCCAAATAGAGGGAGAGAGAAGGGGCATCAGGATAAGACACAGGCCTGAAATCAAACCTGAAACTGCTGTGCCACAGCTCCTACATTATTTTAGTTTTGTACTTTATGAATACATTTGCTAAAACATGACTCGTCTAATTGAATTCTGGCTTCTGGTATAAGTCATTTCCAGCTATTTTAGCAGCACAAAACCATGCCGGCATGGTGCTTAATACTGCAAACTGGTATTTGTTGTCATGTACTAGTTCATATTCATAAACACATTGGTTTGTAGCACAAATCATTTTACAGTTTAGTGCACATTGTTATTCTTCTAGTTATTTACCTATAGCAGCTAATGAATTTAAAGGGGTCATGACATGAGAAACCAAATTTGCATTGATCTTTTGGTATATAAGAGGTCTTTGTACCATTAAAACTTCCTGCAAGTTTCATAGCTTAAGACGTCCTCCCCATTATAAACAAAGCATTTATTTAATCAAGCTCTAATTACAGCTCGTTGGGGATCCATGGTAAGAAGTGACGTCACGGTACGAAGTGACGTACCAGTCGTTTGCATATGACCGCCTCCAGCGCAAGACAACTACGCCTCATTTCGCATCATCGCATCGTTGTCACGCCCACAGGTGTTCAGTCGACGTACAGCGAGTGGGTTTGTTTACAAGAAGATTGCGATGCCACGCAGATGTGCTGTTCCTAGCTGTGGACAAACAAAATGTTTGAATACGCTGCTGAACGATCCAGACGTCAGGGAAAAATGGATGCAGTTTATTTTTTGCGGACGTCCCAGTCACGGCAGTGTTAATTTAAGCGTGTGTTCTCTACATTTCAAGGATGACTGTTTTGAGAACAAATCGCAGTATGATGCTGGCTTTGCCAGAAAACTTTTGCTTAAAGATCAGGCCGTGCCGACTATTCTGGGTCCCAACGCCGCCGCAAACTGTAAGTAATGTATTTCATCTTAAAGGACAAGTTCGGTATTTTACACTTAAAGCCCTGTTTACAGATCGTATCTGATGAAATAGAACGGTTAAGATTGAAATTTGGACACATGCTGCTGTCCCGAGAATTTTAGGTTTATTTCGCTAATGCCCGTGGTTTGCTTGCAATTGGCAAAGGTGCATTATCGCCACCAACTGGGCTGGAGTGTCTATTATTCAAGCTCTCAACGGAAGAATCACGGGTGTGACGCGTTTGGCAAAATAGGTCCACAGAAGCTAAATAAACCTAAAATTCTCGGGACAGGAGCATGTGTCCAAATTTTAATCTTAACCGTTCTATTTCATCAGATACGATCTGTAAACAGGGCTTTAAGTGTAAAATACCGAACTTGTCCTTTAAAACTACTTTTAGCCAATGATGTTAGCCAATCATAACAGTGGGCGTTAACACTGAACTCTAAAAGGGGAAACACCCCCAAAACAGACTGTTTGAATCAGAGGATGAGAAACAGGTTGGGAAAAGGTTATGGCTTTCAAAATCAAAATTTTGAACGTTTCTAAAAGTTGAAATGTAATGTAGCAGGATGTCAAAAAGTAAAAAAAATACAAATTGCTCTGTCTGCCTGAACAGAGAAATTGAAAGCAGACACACTGTGTTATTGAAGTAATATTTTAGGAAGTGTTTGTCATGAACCCAGTCACCTACCAGAGAGACAGAGGACAGAAACAGACAGAGACAGAGAGAGAGAGAGAGAGAGAGAGAGAGAGAGAGAGAGAGAGAGAGAGAGAGAGAGAGAGAGAGAGAGAGAGAGAGAGAGAGAGAGAGAGAGAGAGAGAGAGAGAGAGAGAGAGAGAGAGAGAGCGGTCTCTCAGTGGGTCAGTGGGTGTTTTTGCTGAGTGCAGGTAGATCCTCAGTCCCTGCTGTTTTTCTCATTTTAGTCCAACAGAGACCCTCAGCTTCACAGACGCTTTCTCAATTTGCAGCCACTCTGCGTTGCAACCTGATTTATACACACACTACATGATCTCCTCTCTCTCTCTCTCTCTCTCTCTCTCTCTCTGTGTGTGTGTGTGTGATAGAAAGTGAAACTGTCAGGAGTATGCTTGGTCCATTGGCTGCGTCCGAAATCGCACATTCTTGGGTAGGTACTTATTTTGAATAAGTAATTGAAAAAAGTACATTCTATATAGTATGAATGTCGGATGTACTACATTCGCCATGCTGTAATTATCACGTCACCTACAGGCATCAGTTGCGTCACTTCATGCTTCAATCCTCTCCCATGGCCTCATGGGATATTCAAGTGTCCATCGTATGCACACTTTAGAATCTCGATGGAAGTAGTAGGTCATCCGGGTACTTTTTGCCTACTCTTTTATGAGTACTGTGAATTCGGACATACTTCTGTTATCACCTACTAGGGAAGTATAAGATTTCAAATGCATCCATTGTGTTCTGGTTTGGTTCTGTTCTGTTCCCGTTTGTCTGTGTTACCTTTTCTTGTTTGTTTCCATGGTTTCTGATTAGTTACACACTTGTTTCTGTTCCAGTTAATTAACTAACTCTGTGTATATATAGCCCTAATTTTTTGTTTATACCTGTTCGTTCTCACTTCAGTGTTAAGTTGATGGACTGTATCTTCTCTGGCGTTTATCCAGTGCTGCTGCGTTTCTGGTACTTTTGTTTATATTGTTAAATAAAGGGACTGCTGAATTAGATCCTAATAATAATAAATAATAATAATGCGTTTATTTTATATAGCGCCTTTCAGGAAACTCAAGATCGCTTTCCAATAAAGTACAAATAACCATGACATAGAAACATGACATGAAACAATATAAATAAATTGAGATGGATAACATAATAGATAGTGGTACATAAACATAGAAATCAGAACATAAAGTCAGGGGTCAGGGAAACAAGTAGCAAAAAGATATGTTTTAAGTTGGTTTTTGAAATCGTGTAATGATGAAAGGTTGCGGATGTGTTGGGGAATATAATTCCAGAGAGTTGGGGCAGCAATATAAAAAGCCCTTCCCATGTGAGGACCCTAGCTGCGGAGTTCTCAATATATTTTCGAATATTCTGCCTCTCAACTATCCTTGCTGCAACCAACGTGACCGAAACAGAGTTTGTGTGTGTATAAGAAAGGAGGAGACAGGCCTTGGTGAGGTTTAATGAAAGGCAAACTAAATTTATGAAGCTAATAAACTCTATAAGCGGTGACCAGTGTTCTCTCTCAGGCCTACCATTTCTACAGCTCTCCATATAAAACAAAAACAGCACCAGTCAGCCACTGACATTTACAGGTTGTTTCTGTGTGTGCGGGACAGGTCAGACCTGCTGAAAGCTGAACGTAATCCTGGATGTATAGCGACTGCCCTCTCATGTGCCTCAAAAGCATTGGTGTTTGCTAGACTTCTGAAATGAGGTGGTAAAGTCCCCTATCTTGCTTTGGGTGTTTAAATTCATGTTCCAGTTGCATTTTCTGTTTACACAATTGTTAATGAAACACCACACTGAAAAAAAAAATGGTAACCTAAAAATGTGCCTCATGTAGTTGTAGGACTTGAGAATGAACCAGACCCAAATGAATCTTTCAGACTAATCAAGAAGCAGAATTTCATAGAAACTCCAGATCAACATGCAGGAACCTAAATCAGACAATATGCCATTCGAGACTCCATTCAGTCTGAGCAAACTAACAACCCCCCCAGCAAAGACCTTTATGGCCATACAAGCTTGTAAAGATGAGCCAAGTGTAAGACTGGAAAAACTGGAAGTAAAAACATCACACAGTAAAAATGCCCCTCCCAACGCCAAAAACCAGTCGTCTGTGGATGAGAACCCGAAAGAACAAGGACTGGTGGAACGTTGTCCTGCTTTACTTCACAGACGCTGAAAGGAGAATTTTAGAATGAACACACTCATAAATATGACACATTATTCAACAGGAAGAACAGCTCGTTCAGCGCTTCATATGCTATTTCTACATCATTGCACACGCGCAGTCCTTTCAGTTTCGGTTTTCAATCCCATCAAGGGTTTACATGTCCTCTCGATTGGATTATAAAAGGAATAAACCACCCCTTTCAATCTGATCTAAATTTCATTCGGATCGAGCTCAATCGGATCGATTAAGGTGACTAAGGGCTTTTCAGTTCAATTGAGCCGTCAATATGATTACTAATGGATTATTTGGTTGCATGTAAACGTAGCCAGTGTCTAATTGGTCAGAACTCACCTGAGAGGCTGGGCAGCCATTTGAGTTTAAAATATTCGGACACAAACAAAGACAATAAGGCGATTTAGACTAGCCTTGTAGAAAAGAGGCAGATCAAGATCAGAAGTTAACAGTTTTCATTCAATCCAACTCCATTGACTTGTATTGGATGAAAAACTACGATAAAACCTGTTGGAAAGCATCTTTTGCAGCGATTTTTGTGTGAGCATATCAGTGAACACCCCTGACCACTCGGTGAGTTTCATGTCTTTGTAAACGAAAGTTTAATGCGTTTTAGGAAGGATTATTCCAGTGCACCTATGCAACCATTGTGGAGGTGGGGGGTGCTACCACAGAAACCGAACATTTTCGGGCCAGCAGCATTTGTCCAAATTTCAATCTTAACCATTGTATTTCATCAGAAACGATCTGAAAACAGGGCTTTAAGTGTAAAATACCGAACTTGTCCTTTAAGGGTAAGA
Source organism: Leuciscus leuciscus (assembly GCF_965113295.1). NCBI lineage: Eukaryota > Metazoa > Chordata > Actinopteri > Cypriniformes > Leuciscidae > Leuciscus > Leuciscus leuciscus. The sequence goes on along the minus strand of NC_138726.1, from coordinate 22,737,014 downwards.
TCAGGTAGAAATATCTATTTAATGTAACAATTGCAGTTTATCCCCTTGTACAGTTTACCTTACACTTGGGACAACCAAAAAGAAACCTCTCTCACCACAGAGGTCTTGACCTCCTCTAAACTTTTTCAACTGTAATGATAAGAAGAAATATTAAAATGATTTCAGAAGGGTCATGTGACTGAAGAGTGGAGTAATGACTGTTGGAAATGGCTTTGCCATTACAGGAATAAATTAATAGATTTTAAAATATATTACAATAGAAAACAGTTATTTAAATTGTAATACTATTTCAGAATATTATTAAATGTACTGTATTTTTTATTAAATAAAATAAATGCAGCCTTGGTGAGCATAAGATACTTCGTGAGCTTAGAATTATAAGGTTCTATCTCCACTTTTGGTCGAAATTGAGTTTTTAACATAATCTGATCCATTAGGTGTTTATTAATGCCTGTGTGGTGTTATTTTTGTAAACAAATATTTTGTTAGTAGTTATTAATAAAATAAAAAGGTTCCATCTCTCCATTGCCAGCTGAGATGTAAAAACTTTGATGCTCAATATCTCAGAACTACCCTAAACGGAGATAGAACCTTATAATTGGTCACTACTTCTTTAAAAAAATCTTTAAAAAGCTTACAGACCCCAACATTTTTAACGATGGTGTACAGAGGAATCATTCAATCATTTTCCATCATTCAACTCTGTTAACCAAGATATTGTAAGAAAATGTTTAAATCAATCAAAAATATTTCCTCTCCATTTGTATAGTGTTAGCTCTTTAAAAAGTTAGATTTTTCTTTGTTCCTTTCTTAGCACCAACAAGAGTTTATTTTTTTCTAAAAGCTGGAAGTCCTAATTCTTCAAATATATTATCTTTTATTTATACCTTCCTGCTCTTCCTACTTACAGAGTTCTGGTAGTTCTTCAGCATCTCAGCTTTCGGTTTCAAGTAGTAGGCAGGCGGGACCGAGTTCTCATCTCGACAGTACCACTCCTCCAAGATCCGTGTGTCTAGTCCCGCCTCCACCGCCGCATCCAAGATCATCTCAAACTCGGCTGACTCCACCTCTCCTGGGACCCGAATGCTGCCGTACTTCTCTCCAATGAGCCCCTGGGAAAGAGATGGGGGAAAAGTATTTACACCTCAATCAAAACATATCAAAGCAACGTGTAAAAGCAGGAGTAAAAAAAGAGTCACTGTGCACAGCCCTGGCTTTTTTTTTTTTTTTTTTTAGGACTAAGGCCATTTTTAACTGTGGGTAAATCAAGAGTTCAAACTTATAATTTTGAAGAATTTCACCGCTTTTAACACTGGGTTTTGAATACCTTAAAGCTTTTGCAGTTGCATGCCAGTGCATGCTGCATTCTTATTAGCATATTATGAGGTCAATAACATTGACTGGACATTGTAAACTGGCCTCGTAAATATGCAAATAAGAATGGTAACCCAGGGTTTAAAAGTGAACAGTATGAAATCTTGAAATCTGAATACCCAGGATTAATTAAGTATGAACAGTGTGAGACCAGGGTTAATCATTTCAAATGATTAGAGGGGAATGGCACTGCAAGCGAGACACCAGCCTTCCCACACATTACCTGTTTGTACCCAACACACAGGAAGAAACTGGCTCCACTCAGAGATTGCAGAATCTCGCAAAGGTATTAGGTGTCACCCAGCCCGCAGCTCTGCAGATATCTGCCAAAGAGGCACCACGTACCAACGCCCAGGAGGAGGTAACGGATGGATGCTCACTATGAGGGGGCACGGCTCGCCTTGGGATTGGTACGCCAAAGCGATGGCATCCATGGGCCTGCTTGGAGACAGCCCTTCCCTTCTGCTGACCTCCAAAGCAGACAAACAGCTGTTCAGAGCTTCTGAAGCTCTGCGTGCGCTCCACGTAAACACGCAGGGCGCAAACTGGGGAATGAGGAAGCATAGCGTTGTTCACTGCAAGACCGTACCCTGTATATCCCAGAGATTGAGGAAACTGCTATTTTATTTAAAATGTGGGTACTGCTGGCCATAGACAGAAAGAAGAAAAAACCCTGTGTATCAGCAGAAGAGACTCCAGCCTTCACGAGGAAGGAGAGTCGCGACCGTAGTGTCGACAGTGTTAGTCATTGCAGTGAGGGTATGAACCATCCACGAATGCCATCTCAGCATGCTCTCGCCCCAGACATGTGAGACAGTGATCATGGCCGTCAGATGAAGACAGGAAACGACTGTATCCAGAAACACACGTACGGAAAGGCATCTTTAAAAAGACACTTACCGACCATGCTTGCTCTTTTAGGGAAATCTGCTCTTAGCACTGAAGCGCCCAGGGGAATTTTGCTGCACTTATCTATGCACTGGTCTTTTAGAATGGCAAAACTCGCAGAATGCGATGTAAAACAATCTCCGTAGCACACTCATTGCTTGGTGACTGGAAGAGTGATCGCTGTGCAACCACTCAGCTCAGAAGTAAAAATCTGAATGAGTGGATGCGTGCCGCCATCTTATATACCTGTATGTAAGGGGGAGTGACAGTTCTATTGGCCATTCCCCTCGCCAATTCCATTGGCCTTTTTTTTTTTCTAAAACTAAAACTAATGACTGGGGCTCCCAAGTGAGACCCCATTTGTCAGTCGACATAGCGTTGTAGTGACTGAAAGATGGGGAACTATAAATATTAAAAACAACTTTGTGAAGGCACTATTGATTTCATCTGATTGGTGTGAGTGCAAATATCATGTAATCACACACATCCTGAATACCAGAATGAAACCGTGAAAAGAAAAAATGCATGGCATCATCCCGCTCAGACGTGTGCACTGTTCAGCCTCCAGCAAATGTCAGAAAATCATTTGGTTTCAATTTCAGGCTTCACAATTTCATGAAATCTCGTCACATTGAATGTGGAAAATGAGCAATGCTTTATGACCAAGTCTAACTCTGAATCTTTTGACCTGTAATAAACGTTATTATTATTGTTATTTTATTATTTTGGACATCCATTTTTGTGAGGATTCTCTTCCACCAATCTTTAATCTGTGGTTGTGAAAACAGCAGTATATAAAATATTTAAAAAAACATGGGTTGAAGGGAAGAAGGTGATGCTTTCTTGTGACTTTATTATAACATTATTATTAATATTATTATGCTCAAATACAAAAACTGAAGGACATTCCAGCTGCTGTCTTTGTCACAGCCTCAGACAATGGATAACAGGAACAGAGAGACTGTGAGAAACTGGTCAAACGAGCGTTAGGGTGTCATGTGGAGATATGTTCTGTTGGCAATTGAGACGCACACACTCACACAAATAAGCATTATACACACTGAGGATACACACTGTTATCTGCACCCTTAGGCATAAAGAACAAGGTGTGTGTGTTTGTGTGTGTGTGTGTGTGTGTGTGTGTGTGTGTCTGTGAGAGAGAGAGAGAAAAAGAGAGAGAGAGAGAGAGAGACCCTATAGTGCTATCTGTGTTGCTTAGTGCCTCTGAAATTGTTTGCTCAGTCTACTTCCAGATAGGCCAGTATTTTTCCTTAGCATGGTCAAAACAAGAGGATATTATATGCTTTGTGCAGCCCCTCAACATTCAGTGCCAATGGAAGTGAGTGCTCTGGACCGTGTGCAGTGAGACACAATCCCTTGATACTGTGACACACTTTGATGGCACATGAACAGGTACTAGAATAAACAGACACTTTGAAGTTGTATTAGGAGTATAGCGCTTTCTTTTTATCATCTACTTCTTATGTTATTTTGCGGCTCTATTAGAGTTCTCTCTTTATGCTTCTTTCATTCCTTCTGGCTCTTTCTGCCCATCTCTCTCGCTCTGTCTCTGCTCCAGGCTGTGTGACAGTGAGTTTCAGCTGCTGTCTCCTCTTGCACAAGCTTTGATGTCTGTCTTATTGCTACTGTTCTAAGAAACCATAACCTCAGAGCAATGTGGGAAGTGGAGAGTGTGGGGAGTGTTGTTCAGGATTAACTCATCTTTGAGGAATGTCAAGTTCATTGTTTAAGATTATGAACAGTTTCAAAAAGAAAATGTTTTTTCCTTTTAAGACTCAGGGCTATAAATGCAAATGCACAATGAAATAAATCACAATGAAAAGACATAAAGGTCCAAGGTCCTAAGGTGATCAAAAATACAGTAAAATCAGTAATATTGGTAAATATTATTATAATTTAAAATAAATGTTTTCTATTTGAATATATTTTAAAATTTAATTTATTCCTTTGATGGCACAGCTGAATTTTCAGCAGTCATTACTCTGGTCTTCACTGTCACATGATCCTTCAAAAAACATTCTAATATATGATTTGGTGCTCTTATTTTCAGTCCTTCCTGGATTTGGTGATTCTGCAATCACAGAATTGAATGAAAAATCAATGAAACAGTTGTTCTGTTCAATATTTTTGTGGAAACCGTGATCATTTCCCCCAAGGATTCTTTGATGAATAAAAAGTTCAAAAGAACATAATTTATTTTAAATAGAAATCTTTTAACATAATATTTTAACATTGACCAGTAGTGTATACATTTGAAATAATAAGGCTAAAAATAACTTACAAACTCAAAATGAATGTGTGTAGATGTTTGTAGTCAGACTGTTCTTTAAAATGTAATATCTGTTTAAATGTTACCAGTTTTAGCAGTCCTGTAGTCTGTTTCCATATTAATCTGAGTGTTTCTCTCTCGTTTCTACCCATCTCTGCCTGTCACATTTAAATTAAACAATTTCAATCTGCCTAGAGACCTTCTCTAGAGACACACCAGCATATGCAACCTAGAACTGTCAGCCGCAAACCGGCTCACATCTGATCTGTCTGATCAAAGCCTCATTTTGACTCTAAAATAGACCCAAATACATGTATTTCCATGCAATGGCACTAGACAACATCACTGAACTTCATGGAGGAAATCCCACATATAGATCAAACGCTTAGAGAGCTCCAAGTGTGTCAGGGTTTTCTTGTACTTGCACTCCAAACCATGAGGTCTAAAGGGAACAGGCTTTGAACCCAAGTCTGCTTTGGGCCATCCAAAGGGGTTTAAGGGACAAGACTTTTTCTTTGCAAACTGACCTCTATTCTTTCTCTTATGAGATAATGAAGTGCTCTTTGGGAAAAGCCAGCAGAGTTTCTAGGAAACTTCTCAGTAACTACTAAAAGTGCACAAGTCAGAACGACTAACCATATGTCTCTTTGGCAAAGGAGACGAGTTTATCAAATTTTAATTAGACCACTGAGAAAAGTGGCCTGGATCTTGCCCGGTCTAGTAAAGGTGAAGTGTGTGATTTTTCAATGTAACATACTTTCAACTTAAAGGGATACTCCACCGATTTTTCATATTAAACTATGTTATTCCCTTAACTAAGATGAGTTGATACATACCTCTCTCGTCTCAGTGCGTGCACTCAATCGCTCTGGGGCGCGGCGACACTTTGATAGCACTTAGCTTAGCCCAGTTCATTCAATATGGGCCAAGCAGAGAAGCTACCAAACACCTCCACGCTTGTAAGCACTTCGACTTGGCGCAGTAATATCTTCACTCGTGAAAAATCCTCTCACCGGCCCCCGCTCCCTCTAGTGAAGATATTACTGCGCCAAGTCGAAGTGCTTACAAGCACTTGCTATGGTATTCCGCCATACAATATAGTTATCCATTTTACACGCTTAGAAAAGCGCAACGTTTTGTTTTGTGTCACCGTCCTAGGTCGAGTTACACTACGCGAGTAACTGTATTTAACCCTTTCGCACGTACGATCACACCGGTGTGATCAGTCTAAGCTGGTCCCTGGAGCGTACGATCACACCGGTGTGATTAGAACGGTCAGTGCATGACGTGATCAACTGCTAAATTCAAATGTGCTTTCGCGCGTTGGCTGACGCTGAGCCAGAGACAGGCGCGCTCAGAGCTGTCATATATCACAACTTTTCAGTGTTTTCAACCACATAATGTTTATTTTAGGTTCCAGACATATAAGTACTAAAAAAACAATACATTACAGTTCGTAAAATACACACTGATGTCAAAGGAAGAGGCAATAATAATCCTTTCCATTATAATTCGTTTTATTCATATCAGATACATTGTGTAAGTAACTTTAAAGTTTACTCTATTCTTCTCCCAGTTGATCTGCCACTTACTTGTATGTATTTCGGGAGAAGTGGATGAATTAACGTGTTGTAAATCCAACAGATCCGATTCTCTGAACTGCGCGTCTGCGGCACAAACTAAGATGGCGGCGCCCATCGCGAATACAGCTGAACTAACGCGATCGTTATAAATGTGTTTAAACAACAAAACACTTCCACTTGCATATATTTGACAACCGGAATATCAGATATTTCATGCCATATCTAACAAATTTGTGAATATTTTGAACAAAAAAGGAAAAATGACATAAAAGCAGATCATCATTCATTCAGCTCTGTTGTTGCTGCGGTGTGTCACGTGACAATCAATGACGCGTCACCACGGAAACCATAAAGTGACACATTCTAAATAACGGTCGCCTTGAAAAACTCACGCTGGGGGGTCAGTCAGAATATTTTAAACTTACGTGTGAAAGGGTTAAATAGGGAAAACGTGGAGGTGTTTGGTCACTTCTCTGCTTGGTCCATATTGAATGAACTGGGCTAAGCTAAGTGCTAACAAAGTTTCGCCGCAAGACAGAGCGATTGAGTGCACGCACTGAGACGAGAGAGGTATGTATCAACTCGTCTTAGTTAAGGGAATAACATAGTTTAATATGAAAAAACGGTGGAGTATCCCTTTAATATGTAGTACATACAGCTAAAATAAGCCATTTGTAGGCTGATTTTGGCAAAAAGTGAAAACATTGTGGCTTTGTAGCGCATTCAGCAGAGATGGAGACTTGCAATTTATTTTTACACGAAATAGACATGTAATCAACTGAAATAGAATTGAATTGCACTCTAAATTAGACACTCTTGAACTCCCTGTGTATTTATACCCCGTGTTCTCCTTCATTCTCTGTCTGTTCTCATTGATGTTTTGTCATGTATGTTGGATTTACCCCTCTGATCTCCTGAGTTTGTCATTAAAGACATTTATCCTGTTTCTCCTTCGTTTTCATGAGTTTATACACAGCCTGTGACACTGTTCAAATGTTGAAAATAAATAATTTTATTCAGGATGCATCAAGTTGATCATAAGTGTCAGCCAAGACCTTTACATTGTTATGGTAAAAGTTGTATTTCAAATAAATGCTTTTTTTTTTTAAATTTTTTACTTTCTATTCATCAAATAATCCTGAAAAAACATGTTTCAGGGTTTTCACAAAAATATTAAGCCTCACAACTGTTTTCAACACTGAGAAAAATAATGTTAGAATTATTTCTGAAGGATCATGTGATGCTGAAGACTGTAGTAATGGCTGCTGAAAATACAGCTTTTCCATCACAGGAATAAATGACGCGTTGCGCATGTTATTCATATGCTATTTTAAGGGTGCATGCTTGGCCATAATGTAGCGTGTGCACAACGCGCATACACTTTGCTTATCTCATCTACACACAGTGTACTCACTTCTCTGTGTTTTACGGCCCTGATGAGAACGTCGGTCTCCTCGGCTGTGAACCGCTCCTGGCGTGCGCCTGGCAAATCCGCCGTTATAATAGCAATCCGCTATGGAACAAGAGCGCCTGCTCTTAAAGGGAATGTGAGATGATGCTCTGATTGGTTTATTTGACGTTATGCCCAAACCACACCTATGAGTAATGAAGCTACTTCAGCCCAACCCATTTTAGATTTGCTGAGACCCGCCCACAAAGTTACTTGCGTTTCACGCTTGATACTTGCGTTTCAGATCGTTAAAATAGGGCCCTTTGTGTGAGCACCATTGTTATCTAGTACTGCCTTAATCCTCCTAGGCATGAAGTTCACCAGAGCTGCACAGGTTGTTGCTGGGATCCTCTTCCAAAATGACATCATGGAGCTGATGGATGTTAGTCACATGGTGCTTCTCCACCTTCCGCTTGAGGATGACCCACAGGTGCTCAATAGGGTTCAGGTCTGGAGACACACTTGGCCACTCCATCACCTTCACCTTCAGCTTCCTCAGCAAGGCAGTTGTCATCTTGACGGTGTGTTTGGGGCCATTATCATGCCGTTCGGCCCAGTTTCTGAAGGGAGGGCATCATGTTCTGCTTCAGAATGTCACAGTACATGTTGTTAATGAAGCATGTTTCCCTCAATGAAGCGCAGCTCCCCAGTACCAGCAGCACTCATGCAGCCCCAGACCATGATGCTATACCACCACCATGCTCGACTGTAGACACAATTTTGTTGGTACTCCTCACCAGGGCGTCGACACACATTCTGGACACCATCTGAGCCAAACAAGTTTATCTTGGTCTCATCAGACCACAGGACACGGTTCCAGTAATTCATGCTCTTAGACAGGTTGCTTTCAGCAAAACTGTTTCTTGTGAGCAAGCTTCAGAAGAGGCTTCCTTCTGGGATGACGGCCATGCAAACCGACTTGCAGTGTGCGGTGTATGGTCTGAGGCCTGACAAGCTGACCTTCCACTTCTGCAACCTCTAAAGCAATGCTGGCAGCACTCATGTGTCTGTTTTTTTAAACCAGCTTCTGCACCTGACGCACAGCACGAGGACTCAACTTCTTTGATTGACCCTTGCGAGGCCTGTTCCAAGTGGAACCCGTCTTGTAAAACCTCTGTATGACTCTGGCCTGTACTGTAACTCAGTTTCAGGGAGTTACCAATCTTCTTATAGCCTAGGTCAACTTTGTGGAGAGCACCAATTCTAATTCTCAAATCCTTAGAGAGTTCTTTGCCATGAGGTGCCATGTTGAACATCCAGTGGTCAGTATGAGAGAATTGTACTCAATGCTCTAATACAAGATACACAAATTGGTATGATCCTGCCAAGCAGACAAAAACATGAAAATGATGAATAGGACATGGGGCTTTGCATGGTTAAATGACGTACAGCTATTATCACTTAGGGTGCACTCACTTTTGTTGCCAGCTATTTTGACAATAATGGCTTTATGTTGAGTTATTTTCAGAGGACAGTGAATCTATACTGCTATACAAGCAGCACATTGACTACTCTAAAATATATCCAAGTTTAATTTCTATAGTATTGTCCCTTGAGAAGATATCCTAAAATGTTTGCTGAAATGTGAGGGGTGTACTCACTTTCGTGAGATACTTGTATATCCTTTGTATAACTTTGGAACGATAGTGAACATTAAATATTTTAGCAACTTTTGGGAACTTACATGGACCCCCCATGTCTTTTAATTGAAATTAATTTGATTGTACATTTGCATTTAGAGGCCAAAGTCTCAAAAAGAAAATATATTCAAATAGAAATTTTTAATTGACTGATTTAAAAATTTACTTTAAATTATAATAATTTCACTGTTACAATTTTACTGTATTATTGATCTCATAATGCCTTGGTAAGCATAAGAGACTTTTTTCAAAAAATATTAATATGAATCTTTAACTTACTGACCTCAAACTTTTGAATGGTGTTTAATGAAATATCACATATTTAAAAAAATATATTAAATTAATTGAACTTTCTGAAAAAGGTTTTAACAAACTAAACTGCAGCAAAAGTACTTTTATTAGTACATCACTATTTTATGTGACAAAAAGGAGTGATTTGAATACTGCAGCAGAACCTGCCAGTTAATGCTCAAGCAGAAAAAAAAAGGCTAATAAGGTGAGAGTAGTTTCTGCCCGACATGGATGGAGGTCATACACTTCAAATAATTTCCTAAGAGTGAAAGAGATTGAGAGAGCGAGGGACCAAGAGAGAGAGGGGTGAGGGTGAGAGGAAGAGGACAGAGAGGAGGATTAAGTGAAACAGTAGACACACAAATCAGAGTAAAAGGAGAGGTGAAATGGACACTAGAGCACTGAATGTAGGTGAAGGTGGGAGACAGATGGAGGTGTGAAGTGGAACAGAAACAGAGATAGAAACCTCTCGAAGGACGAGAGCGAGAGAAAAGAGATGGTTGAGAAGACAATTAAAGAGTGGTTAAAGGTGAAAGCGTGTCAGGAATTCAATGAGAAAGTTTGGTTTGGGAAATAAAGCAGATTGAAAAATATCCAAAAAATGCAAGCAAACTAGATAAAAAATGTGACGTATATTTTCCACTCATGTAAAACTTGCTGCCACAATGCAAGAAGGGTGTGGGTAGATGGAAGAGCACTGAATTGCAGTTGCTAAGGTGTTCTGCTATAGCGTTCAAAAGTTTTTAGAAGGTATATATGGTTGGTGTTTAAGCTGTATGGTTGCTAGAGTATTCTGGGTGTAAAATGTACAGTAGCTGCTCTCCTTATCCTTTTCATTTGATTCCTTTCTGAAGGAGAAACAAGGGTTTGTTCATTCAGTAGTACTTCCATGAAAAAATATGTAGACTGTGACGAAACAGAGGTGCAGTCACATTTACTGTTGTTCATTTCAATACTGTTGTTCGATTCCACGCTATCTGGAATTTTGCGTGAGGGTGAAAGGTGTTCTGCTAAGGTGTTCAGGAGTTTTTAAGATGTTCAGATCCCCGTAACTGCATGCCCGTTGTACGTGGCCCCCCAGCCGGTGGCAGAGGTATCCGTGGAGACAACAGCATACCTGGACACTTGTTCTAGGGGAACTCCTGCCCGTAGAAACGAAGGCTTCGACCACGGGCTGAAGGTTTGGCGGCAGGCCAGGGTGATTGTCACACGGAGCGTGCCGCGTTGCCAAGCTCATCTCGGGACTTGGCCATGAAGCCAGTGCTAAAGCGACCTCATATGAAGCTATACGAGCGGCGTTACTGCGGCTGCGGATGCCATATGCCCCAGGAGCCTCTGAAAAAGTTTCAGCGGAGCCGCTGTCCTGCCTTTGAACGAATTCAAACAGTTCAACACTGACCAAGCATGTTCCTCTGTGAGGCGTGCTGTTTGGCTGACTGAGTCCAGCTCCATACAGAGAAAAGAGATCTTCTGCACGGGGGCAAGTTTGCTCTTTTCCCAGTTGACCCAAAGCCGAAACTGGCTGAGGTGACTGGGCACCACTGATCACAACTGATCTTGTGATTGCGATGCGAATTGCACGTTCTCTCAGAGGAACAAGGACTGTCTCCGCTACCTTCGTGAAGACGCGGGGTGACAGGGCCAGCCAGAAGGTAGGACTTTATACTGATATGCCCGTCCCTCGAACGCAAAGCGCAGGAATGGTCTATGTCGAGGGAGAATCGAGACATGAAAGTACGCGTCCTTCAGGTCGACCGCTACAAACCAATCTCGGGGACGGCCGCATCCAAAGATGTGCATCTGTGTTAGCATTTTGTGAACGGAAGCTAGTGAAGGGTCCGATTCAAGACTTGCAGGTCCAAGATTGGCTGTAACCCACCGCCTTTCTTGGGTACAATTAAGAAGGGGCTGTAAAACCCTGTTTTCATGTCGGCTGGAGGGACCGGCTCGATCGCGTCCTTCGCCAGTAGGACTGCGATCTCCACCTGTAAGACCAGCAAGAAGAGAACAGAGGAAATTGCTCTATTGAAATTTTGGTTACTGCTGGCTGTGGGGCCAGCGGCGGAACATTAAGAAAATGTAACATTCTCCACCCGGCCCTCCTCCGGGGGAGGGAGTGGTGCGGTAACCATCTCCTGAAGAGCTATCTCCTCCATCTCAGGGTCGCCTGTCTCAGGGTTGCTTGGAGACCTGGACGGGCTGGGTGGTCTTCCTGCGGCCGGCTCCACGCTGTGGCCTGGGTGGAGGCTGCTGCTTAGGCTGAGTGGGAGCGGAGGCCGACACAAGGGGATGCCCTCGGCGATGAACAGCCAGAGGCGCTGCAGCCGACAGCAGGGTGGAGGCAACAGCTGGCCGTCGGGGCAGGATGTGCTTGATCGCCTCCGTCTGTTTCTGTGCAAGGCTTAAAAAGCCTAGGTTTGGCTTTAGGCATTAGGTTTGTTACCCAAATATCTTCAAAAGTTGCTGCACCAATATGTTAGTACATATACAACCAGATTATCTAATCATATTGTTTTTGTTTCCTTCCTTCCTTTCTTTTGTTTTGTTTTTAATTCCTTTTTTAAATTTCTCTGGAGGTTTTGCCTCCATTGCTGCTTAAACAAGTGGACCCCGGAACTGCGTAACTTAATGAGAGTCTGCAAATTAGTGCCTGATGAAAGAAAATCATATATTTCCAACATAACGTTTATTTATCTCTCATCCAGAGATGAGACCCACTCACAAATGGCCTGCCAGAGCCACGTATTATCCGCGGATATAACCGCATCACTAATTCACACATTTTAAGTGTGAGAGCTAGATTAAACATGGGGAGAGTGCCAAGCACAATAAATGCTTGGCACTCTATATCTATATAAACATTTTAGTAGAGGTACTCCTAACTTTTTTCTGGTGCTCCTAACTTTTTGAAGATGGGAGCACCAGTGCTACCAATTAAATATTTTAATTTTGAGCCCTGGCGCAAGCCCACCCTCCAATGCTGCAATCGACAGCTCATCCTCATCGCGAACCACAAATGAGAAATTAAGCTCACCCTGAGGCGAGCCGCCATGCATTTTAAATGCATTTTAAATGCATGTTAAAACCAGGTGGAAACAAGGCCATGGTGAGCATCACTAATGTGAAGTGTAAGACAGCATGCGTGTGCGTGCATAAGAGAGACAAAGAGAGAGAGAAAGCAAGGATACAATTAGAAGTGTTCCCCGCTCAGCGGCTCCTACACACCACTTCACCTCACACTTAACTTTACCACACACACATATTCTGCCTCACCTCAAACATTGCTCTCTGACTCCAATTAGATCCCAATCCTCTTGCCCAGATTGCTCATTTACATTTTAATAATTTAAAATCAATCTCTCTCCACACCTGAGAACTGATTCTGAACCCCCAGCACACACACACACACACACACACACACACACACACACACACACACACACGTGTGTGTGGTCATGTGTGAATGTATATATTCCTTATAAATCCACTCATCTGTTAGTAACCCACCTGGTGCTCTGGAACTGTGTGTGTGTGTGTGTGTGTGTGTGTGTGTGTGTGTGTGGTTCACTTCTTCTGCATGATCTCATATCTCTCACAACATCAGCCATTAAACCAGATCCTTCCTCATGCCATGCTGAGAGATCTGAAAGTCATTTTGCTATATGTGTGTGTGTGTGTGTGTGTGTGTGTGTGTGTGTGTGTGTGTGTGTGTGTGTGTGTGTGTGTGTGTGTGTGTGTGTGTGTGTGTGTGTGTGTGTGTGTGTGTGTGAGAGAGAGAGAGAGAGAGTTACCGAAGCACAATGAGCTCCATCCAGCGAGTGAACTCAAGTGCTTCGCTCCCATATGGGTGTTACACGAGGTCTATCTGTCAGCCCCTCTCTATCACTGACTAGAGAGACATCATACCCACACCCAAACTCCGCTTTACTGCCGCTCTAAGATTTCAAAGCACACTGTATTGTATGTGCTATGCTTCAGTTTTAGAGGTGTGAGGTTGTACGGTTATAAGGGAGTTGCCTTACACGTAGTATTACTATCCCTATATTCGACTAGAAAGTTTGATGTTGAAAATCTGACAGTAATGATGCCACTGGAATATTTGCATAATCAATTATGTGTTTTTCCTCTTTCTTGAGCCGTCTTCACACTGCAAAGGTGGCACACTGGACACAGAAGCTGCCTGTATATATTTATTCATTTATCCATACTGCATATTACTATTAGTGAGCAACCAATATGGATTTTTTGATAGTTGTTGCTGACATCTTATGGAGCAGGGTGGCCGACGGCTGATATAAAGTCTATAGTCTTATATATTTAATTAAAAAGGACGTAAATATCACATGCATAACCATCGCTACAATAACATTTGTATATATAAAATAACCAAACATTATTCATTTGAAAATGATTCAATAAAAAAAAAAAAAAGTCTGAATATGATAAAAAACAAGTCTGTGAATTTTTACTTTGGATAGCTTCTTCTTCTTGATTCTGTAGAATTATATAATGTTTATGAATAAAGATTTTGTTAAAAACATGAATAAAAATGAAGTAAAGACAGTAACCAACAGTGCACTCAATTATTCAGTAAGTCTGTGAGCACTGGTGATCATATTTTCTCAAATAAATACAAGGAAATGCTCATTTAAGATACAGCAGTGTTTCTTGATAAAGTGGGTTGCAAGACCGTTCCGAGTGGGTCACGGAGTGTGTAGTCAAAGAAACAACAACAACTAAATCTTAATGTATTTCTGATGCAAGACTTTTGAAAGATTTTGAAAGATGTGCACGGAAGCTGTTGACTTCTGCAAAGACTTTGCACTTCTGAGACAAAACACGTTTTACCATTCCACTGCGCTACTTTTCCATTATTTTTCTATGTAAATGAACTAGATTGATGTGTTTGACTGATTCAGTATCTGCTGTCAGATGAGATGATGTCAGGCTATATGTCAGTGTGATAATACAAATGTTATTTTCCTAAATTGTTATGGCCGGTTCACGCAGAAAGTGTTGTGCGGTTAAAATTACAGGCATGCAACATTGTTTACATTGTCAATTACAAAAAGTAAATTACGTACGTTGTGTCTAAGCTGGGAAGGATTTGCATGCAGGTATGATGATCATTCATCAGTATGAGTGTCCATATGTCTTATGTCTTATTAACAGCCCATGTTAGTATTGTGTATTCACCATGGTAACTATAGTTTCCGTAACCTTAACCCAAAATACCACCAATTCTATATTTTTAATGATGTATTAGGGATTTAAAACATGTTCCCTCATAAAGTTGCTGGTTTAGGGTTTGATGAAATGTCATATATACCCACAACAAAGCATGGACCGGCTGCAGTCTTCAGACATTCTTCCAGTAGTTTCATCCGTAGTCTCTGCAGTTCCGGACTATCCCACTCCTCTGGATCAATGCCCCAGTACAGGTCCACCACCTGGAAAACACACATACACAGATATTTAAAACATCAAGATTTAGCCACTGAAACATTACAAACTTTTACCTAAACATTACACACACAATTTCCGGACCTGCAAGATATAAATAATTTTCATTAAATTAATTCTAAAATGAATAAATCCTTTATTGAACTCAAAAAGAAAAGTTTAGCAAAATGTTCTGGCTACTCTTTTTCTTTTCAATGAAAAAAAGAATTTAGAGAGAGAACATTTTCGTAGACCTACTGTATATCAACACCCTTAACTAATGCCTAATTCTTTTTTATTACCAAGTAAGAAAGATCTGGGGAGTAATGAATGCCTGGAAGAGTATGAATTTCCACACTCTTTCACACATTAGCACGTTAAAAGGAACCACAGGGAGAGGAATGAGGGAAGAGATAGAGAGAGACAGAGAGAATGAAAGAAAGGAAGAGGGGAACGTAACAAGAAGAGCAATGCTGAGAATGTGTTCCTGCAGTCAGCTAAACGCTACACTCATGCTGAGACACATTTCCCTGCTTACTGCTCATAATTAAGAGCTGCTAATAATTCTGTGTTTGTCTTTGAAGAACCTCACACAAAGCCATTCAAAAGGGTTATCCTTTATACTGATTATTATGAAGAACAATATGCTGAGCTGCCATATCATTTTCATTCAATTAGTTGAACTCATTTCTCCACATACACCGATGAGCCAAAACATTATGACTACCTGCCTAATATGCTGTTGCTGCCAAAACAACGCCGACCCAATGAGGTATGGACTCTACAAGAAGACGTTCTGTGGTATATTGCACCAAGACTTTAGCAGCAGATCCTACAAGTCCTGTAGGTTGCAAGGTGGAACTTGTTGGTCCAGCACATCCCACAGATGCTCAATTGGATTGAAATCTGGAAAATTTGGAGGCCAGGACAACACTCAGTGTGGCAGGGTGCATTATCCAGCTGAAAGAGGCCACTTCCGCCAGGGAACACCATTGTCATGAAGGGGTGTAACTGCAACCCACAAGTCTTTCCATTTCAGAGATAGTCTGATCCAGTTTCCTTGCCATTACAATTTGGCCCTTGTCAAAGTCACTCAGATCTTTATTCCTGTCCATTTCTCCTGAATCTAACATGTTGATTACAAGAACTGATTGTTTGCTTACCATCTAATTTACCCAGACCTTAATATGTGGCCTTGTTAGGAGATGATCAACGATATGCGCTTCACCTGTGACAGCTCATAATGTAATCAGTGTATACTGTACCCACCCACCCAACAAACTAGGATAGAAAGTAGGGCTGGGAATCACTGGGTACTTCACGATACGATACGCGATACATTGTTCACGATACCGATAATATCACGATATGGCGATACTGCGATAATCGATATATTATCAGTAATAACTCACAATATATCATGTTTTAAGAAATAAAAAAATTTTTTTTTATTAGGAAAATGAATCTCCATTTATTTTTTTGGATGAAACACAATAACAAAAACAACTTGTGTCTTATCAGTTGCAACAAAACAGTCACAGACACTATTTTTGTTTTGCTCGCAGATGATTTTTTTCACTCGGGAGAAATCGAGTGGAATCGATGATGCTCGCATGGTCGCGGCTCGCAGCGTGTGAGAGGAATCACGAGCCGAGCCGAGCACGTTACGAGCACGTTACGAGCACCTCCCGACAATTTTTAAACATGTTTAAAAAATTCGGGGAGTCGGCCCGATTTTCACCAGCTGTCCCCTATTGCCATAATCATACACAACCACGTCGATGGGGCTATACCTCAGTGGCAGCAACCATACAGCGTGCGCATACACTGTGTGGCAGCAACCATACAGCGTGCGCATACACTGTCACACACACACACACACACACACACACACACACACACACACACACACACACACACACACACACACACACACACACACACACACACACACACACACACACACACACACACACACACACACACACACTTCTCTCTCTCTCTCTCTCTCTCTCTCTCTCTCTCTCTCTCTCTCTCTCTCTAAAAATAAGTTTTTATGTTGAAAGTAGGGCTGTCACGATATGATATCGCGATTATCGCGTCCAAAATAAAAGTTTGTATTTACATAATAAATGTGTGTGTACTGTGTAGAATTATTTTATATACAGTATATAAATACACACACATGCTTGCATATATTTAAGAAATATTTGCATGCATATACAGTTTATAGATTTATATATAATTTATATTATATAAATATAAATATTGTATATCTAAATAACTTTTTATATATATATATACATGCACGTATGTGTATTTAAATATACAAAATAATTATACACAGTACACACACATTTAATATGAAAATACAAACTTTTATTTTGGATGCGATAATCGCGATATCATATCGTGACAGCCCTAGTTGAAAGGAATGGCTACTGTTCTCTGCTTTTCAACAAATCATTTGCACACACATTTATGTCATTTTTCTATCTGAAGCTTTGCCTGCATGCATGCAACATGACGGTCTCTGTGTTTAGCGCGAAAGCCCACGTGATTGCTGCCGGCTCGGGAGAAAATTCGTGCAGGACAGTCGTGCCGTGTACCAGCTGCTTTGACGCGATTATCAATTAAACTGACTCGCAACGTGTGCAATTTCACGACCTCCCGAGTGTCCGAACTTGCACCGTGTACGCCCGCCCTAACGGCTTTTAAAGTCCGCGTGAACCGGAAGTTGCAAACGACTTTTCTTCAGTGCTGTGACGTATTTCCCAGTAAAACGGAATATTGAACAGAGGGCAGGGTTTTACTCTAGCGCTCCTCCTCTCCATCTCTCGCTCATTACAGACTAACGATTTGAAGGGAGTGGTTAAGCGTTTCCCAACCCAAGTCCTCAAACCTACGTCATCAGAGAAGGGACGCCATTCCAGACCGGAAGTAACTTTTCAGACTTTGATTAAAGATTACGATGGCAAACAAATTTTTTCTGTGTTTTAACTTGCACGGATTAATTGTTCACCACAAGACTAGTAATATGCGCTAACAAAGTAAATAGGGTCAATTTTGATTTCAGTTGGACTTTAAGATCGATACTTGGCAAGAGCGCATCGAGAATCGATCGCGGGAGAAAATATCGCGAGATATCGCCATATCGATATTTTGCCGCACCCCTAATAGAAAGACATCTTAAAGGGGATTTCACATCTAGCTCATTATTCATGTTTTTGGCAAGAGGGGCAAGGTTGAGAGCTGTGAGAACACAGCGAGGCCGGAGAAACGAGCGCTGCACAGCACACTGGTCTCGAGTTCCACGGAGGAGCTATGGAAGGACTTGAAAGAATGACAACAGTGGGAGGGAGAGAGAGGGAACCACAGACGTGTGGCATTTATTTTGCAACAGTCATTTTGTTTTGTTTTGAATTAAATTTTATTTTAAGTGATTAAAAAATTATGACAGATAATATCCAGACAGAATTTTCTTTAACATATTTATGGTACACTTCCGCTCCAATTTTTTTATTAAGTAAGATATTTTTGTGAAATAAATTATTTTTGTTTTATTCAGCAAGGATGTAGGCCTAGCACAACTGTTTTCATCATTGTTAAGAACAAGAAATGTTTCTGAGCACCAAAAAGCATATTAGAAAGATTTTTTTTAATTTTTTTTTATACATGATTTCTGATCAAATAAATGCAGCCTTGGTGAGCATTTATTAGGATTAAAAAAATATTACCAACCCCAAACTTTTGAACGGTAGTTAATTTATTGAATTTCTACTGTAAAAGTGGTTGTTATTTATAGGCCAATTTCATAGAAACCAAAAGTTTATATGATTCATTATATCTGGGAGCATGACTGAGATTAATTTGCAGTGGTGTTTGGGCAGAGAAGTACGGAGCCCCGCACATGACATGACAGGGAATAACAATATATTGTTAGCCTAGAAATCTAGACGCACCCTAGCGGCAGCAAAAATGTATTTTGCAGCCAGTGTGGTCTAGCAACTCTCCATTGACTTTCGAGCTGGAAAAACCAAACTCAGGTCAGGCCAATCACATCGGGCTTAGCATAATGACGACAGAGTTGCGACGGTTCCCTGCTACTTGAAAACAAAGAATGGCTGCTGCTGCTGGCGAACAGCGGTCTTTCGAATCGGCTTTGGCCGCGACTCTGGAGGACTTGGAGTTAAGCTTTTCTTTGAGAAAAGAGCAAAGAACGGCACTTAAGTAATAAAAAAAAAAAGGAAGATGTGTTCGGAGTTTTGCCGACTGGATACGGCAAAAGTTGAATATACCAACTAGCCTTCTTCGTTGCTCTGATTGGTTGTAGCACTATCCTATTGCGTGCAGAGGGATTTTGAGAGACAACTGTTTATCCCGCCCCTCGGATTGAGCCGTGCCAATGATGAGTTGCCAGACCTAACATCTTGATGTAGGTCTGGCTTGCCAGGCTAATATATTGTGGCCACGAATTAGGAATTAATTCCCACGAATTAAGAACTTGTTAGTAAACCGTGTCAACGAACTAAGAAATAGTCGTTCCTAATAATTCGTTCCTTCATTTTGATTTAACTAAAACAAGTGAACAAATTATTACGTGACCACAATTTAGTAAAACGAGGGAACAAATGAGTAAAATGTGCTGACGTATTAGTAAGTCGTGGGAATGAATTGTTAATCCGTGGCCACGATATAAATGTATATATCCCCCTAGACCCTCCCCTCCCGCATGTCATGAGCGAGGCTCCGTAAAAAAAGAAATTGAAACATTTAAGAAATTCTGGCCTTGACTTTTCGTATATTCAGCTGTTTTTGCCCAAGTGTACAGTACATGCAGAAGCACAAATTTGCTGCTTAAAACACACAAACATAGATACATTTACACATACACACACTTTTACATCCACACACCAAAAAAGCTGTACCTGATGATGGCAAAATAATAGAGGAACAAGAAATTGAGATAGAAAAATGGCTCCTGTCTTTGTGTGTGTATGTGGTACTGGACTTAATGAAGAGAGACAGGACATTTCCTCAGCACCAGTATGACAGGACACAGGAATATCCCTGGACACATTTGTCAGAATCAATGTCACTGGCGCAGATAATTCAAATGGCAAACACGCTTCAGGGGGAATCTCTCCCTGCTGCACGCATGCGAGCGCGTCTCGCTGAAGGACTCGGTAATCAAGTATGTGTTTCTGTGTGTGCTGATCACGTCTGTTCAATGTGTGAGTATGAGTGTGATTTGTTTAATTTGATGTTGATTTGATGTGTCTATGCTGGTTACGTTTCTCTTTCTCACAATCTAAAGCAAGTCCAAAAAAATGTTGGTGCCATTCGCATAGCTCTTTAGGACCCCAAACACATTTCTTTTGCTCGGCTGGCAAAAACCAAGCCACTGTGAGCCCTGCCTTCCTTCCAGATTTCATTTAACGAATTCAATCATGGCTTCCATCCAAGAGCACATAAAGCACAAGAGACTCCCTACATAATGTGAACTCTACACTCAAGCTCTCTATGCTAATCAAACTTCTAAGAAGAGGGAAATACTTCATATGAAAAATGTCTTGCTTCTGTAAGTATACATTATAATGTCAAAGGGAAAATCCATGGCAATTTTTCCCCCTCAATCCATTCAATCCATCCAAATTTTCCCTCACTGTCATGAAAAATGATAACACTTTACAATAAAGTAAAATTTGTTAACATTATTAGTTCATGACCTAAATGATTAACAATTTTTTTTGTTTTTGCAGCATTTACTACAGTAAAAAAAAATATATATATGTAGATTTGGAAAAATGTAGATTCAAATTTGTAAGTTACCGTATTTCAACGACTGACTTTATTAACTCCTAAGTAACACTACTTTGTTTTGTCAATTTTAATTTGTTTATTCACTAAATGTAAAATGCCTGGTTGACCAATACATTTGTGAAGGCAGCTACAGATTTCTTGTTTTTAAACTAGTAACAAACTGATGTATAATATACTATAGTTTTATAGGACGTTTCACATGTGAAGTAAGCTATGACATCTTTGTTTCTGAATGAGCAAGTAGGCTATATCAGACATTAACTGTATCCTACAACAATAAACACATAATGTATTCATTCAGTGCATGCTGGGAACTCACAACCCCTTAAAATGTCAGCTATATTTGCTCAATATAAAATTATTTGTTCAGACAACTGTTTCACTATTTGGGACTATAATGTGTTTTTATGTACAGTATTTGTTTCACATTACACAAGGAATTCACATTTCTTAGTATTTGTGAATCAAAAGGTCCCATTAACTAGAAAATATGTAACTTCTTTTTTTTACAGTGTGTAACTCAGTGTTAATTACATGTTAATTTATAGGTAATTTAATAAATATGCTAGTGTTTATTGTTAATGCCTCTTGTTCATTCATAATAATTAATAATAATGTATTAGTACTTGTAAATGTTAACATGAATCTAGATTAATAAATGCTTCTAAAGCACTGTTCATTGTTAGTTAATGATAGCGAATGCATTAACGAATTCAGCCTTATCGTAAAGTGTTACCAATTTATACATTTTAATATTTAAAATTTGTCGAATGTGTTTATATACAATAATGTTGATCTATCAGTTCATTATGCACAATTCAATTTGAGTAATGGGCAAAAATCTCAGCATGCTGTTAAGGTTTTGAAGGAAATTATATTTGAAATAAACAGGTTTTTCTCTGGTCTTGATGTCAAAATGCAAATACTGTAGACATGTGCACCTCAAATATGTGCCGCCATAATGCCATTAAAGATGTTTATATGTGACCCTGGATCACAAAACCAGTCATAAGTCACACGGGTATATTTGTGGCAATAGCCAACAACAAATATGGGTCAAAATTATAGATTTTTCTTTTATGCCAAAAATCATTAGGCTATTAAGTAAAGATCATGTTCCATGAAGATATTTAGTAAATTTCAGACCATAAATGTATAAAACATTTATTTTTGTGAGTGAATGCAGCACAATCGCAAACATAAATGGACAACTTTAAAGGCGATTTTCTCAATGTTTAGATTTTTTTGTACCCTCAGATTCCAGATTCCAGAATAGTTGTATCTCGGCCAAATATTGTCCTATCCTAACAAACTATACATCAATTGAAAGCTTATTTATTCATCTCAATTTCATAAAATTGCTCAATGTGACTGGTTTTGTGGTCCAGGGTCACATATATGAGTGAAATCAGGGTAATGGACAAACCACTGTGTGGCAATCTGGTTTTGTTTAGACCATGTCTGACTTTATATGCTGTGGGTTTATTAAGCATAACCAGTGTAAGACTATGCATGTAAACACACTCATTTACCTTATTCATTGTCATCTGGAGTAAGAACCTGGCAGGCATGTTTAATCCCAGAAATGACAACCCTTACAAAAAAATAAGTATATATAAGTTTAAAAGTGAATTTTATTAAGTATACTTCAGTAAAGTTCAAGTATATTTTAAGTATACTTTATGTAGTAAGTATACTAATATTAATGTACTAGAAGTATACTTCTAAGTGTACTATTTCAATATTACTTGAGATTAAATTGATCCACTTTTTTGGTAAAACTATACTTTTAAGTATACTTTAAGTATAACAGTAGTAAACTTTGAGTACACAACTCACGCTGCGTCGAGAATCGACACATTGGGGAATGCCTTCAACGTGACGTGTCTGAAGCCTGTATGGAACTAGTCCAATCTCGATTGGTGTTGCGTCATTACATCACTCGTGACGTCGCATGTGACGGTGATGCGGAAGATATAAAGGGACGCCGGATCACAACAGCGTCAGCTTTCTGGTCTTCAGCAAGCATTCTGTGTTACTGTTCTGTCTTATTTGGTGTTGTCTGTCTAACGCTGCACTCAAGCAAATGAAGGAAGCATATTATGGCAAGCAAAGAGAAACAATTCAGGCAGTGTGCGTCCCCTTGCCCTTTCTAAGCATTCAGCAGCCAGCTCCATTGGTCCCGCGCACGGGTCGGAAGCCCACTCTGCGGCTTCTTCCGCCCGTGACAAGGACCCGATGCTCGAATTATCTGGCTCTGAGGAGTTAGATGTTTTGAGCATCGAGGCAGGAGAATGTGAGGATTCCCCACCCCAATCTCCTGCCTTCGAGGAGCTGCTGGAGGTTGTGACCAGGGCAGTGACCAAATTAAATATCGATTAGCCAGCAGAAAAGCAGGACGCGACGAGAAAGAGAAAACTAGATGAGCGCTTCCTGCAAGCCCGGTCACAGCCTTCGCGCCGGAGCCTCCCATTTCTTAATAAAAAATATTAATAATGGAATAAGCCCTTCTCGGCCTGTCTATCGAGCCCCAATATACACATATATTCACCCATCGTGGACTTGAAAGAGAAGGGCTATGGGACGATGTCGCGGGTCGAAGAGACGTTAGCAACATATCTCTCGCCCAACGCTGCATTGTCCCTGAGAGCTCTGTCGCTCCCCTCCAAGCCCTACCGTACTACATCAGCCTTGGTGGGGAAAGCATATATGGCGGCAGGTCGGACTGGTGCATGCCTGCATACGATGGGGCTTTTGCAGGCATACCAGGCCAACCTCCTCAAAGAGGTGGACGACAGCGGGGAAGTCGCCCTCAATGACATTAAAGAATTGCGTTGAGCGCATTGCGTTGCCATGCTACCAAGGAGACGGCCTGTGCCATCGGCCGCTCCATGTCAGCATTGGTAGCAACAGAGAGGCACTTGTGGCTGAACTTGTCGGGCATTGGGGAGAAGGACAGGGCCTTCCTCCTCGATGCCCCGATATCACCTTCTGGCCTCTTCGGCGACGCAGTCAACGTGTCGTCGAAAGGTTTCGGGAGGCAAAACGACAGTCAGCCGCATTTAAACAACTAATCCCCCACCGTCGTTCCAGGTGGCAGTCCCACGATGCAGCCGCCAGCTCCTTGCACCTGCAGCAGCAGAAGGAGAGTGTTGCCTCTCGTGCCCGGTTCAAAATGCTAACCACCCCTATTATTGTGAGTCAGATCAGGTCCAAGGACTGGTTTGTCACAATAGATCTAAAATACGCGTACTTCCACATATCCATCCTTCCCCAGCACAGGAAGTTTCTGAGGTTCGTTTTTGGGGGAAACGCGTATCAATACAGAGTTCTTCCATTCGGCCAAGCACTGTCACCTCGCACCTTTACGAAATGCATGGATGCCGCTCTAGCTCCACTTAGACTTCAGGGCATTCGCATTCTCAACTACATCGACGACTGGCTCATTCTGGCACAGTCGGAGGAGATGGCGGTTCAACATCGAGATGTTGTTCTGAACCATCTGAGGTGCTTGGGGTTGAGACTCAATGTCAAGAAGAGTTCACTAATTCCTCTACAGAGAACTATATTCCTGGGGGTAGTGTGGGATTCAGTTACGATGCGGGCACAGTTGTCTCCTGCTCGTATAAACACCATCTAAACCACAGTAACGAATATCAAGTTAGGCCAGGCCATCACTGTCAAACATTTTCAAAGGGTTCTGGGTCTGTATATGAGGGCCCTGCAGTGGTGGCTCAGGACCAGAGGGTTTTCCCCAAGGGGGAACCCATTTCGCACGATCAAAGTAACGCGCAGATGCCTTTGTTCTTTGGTCATGTGGAAGAAACCATGGTTCCTGTCCCAGGGCCCTGTGCTGGGAGCACCATGCCAGAGAAAAATAGGGACCACAGATGCGTCCCTCACAGGCTGGGGAGCGGTCATGGAAGGCCGCTATACCAGGGGTCTTTGGAAGGACCACCATTTTTCGTGGCACATCAATTGCCTGGAGATGTTGGCAGTATTTCTGGCTCTCAGACATTGCCTTCCGGACCTCAGAGTCCATCATGTTCTAGTGCGAACAGACAATACGCCGGTGGTCTCATATATAAATCGACAGGGAGCCTGAGATCGCGCCCTCTATGCAGACTGGCACATCAGGTTCTTCTGTGGTCCCAGGGCAAACTACTCTCAATCAGAGCAATGTTTATTCCCAGGGACAAAAATATGGGAGCAGACATCCTGTCGAGGCAGGGGCTGAGGCCCGGGGAATGGAGACTCCACCCCGAGACGGTGGAGCTGATATGGAGGGAGTTCGGTCAGGCGGAAGTGGATCTGTTCGCCTCTCACGAGAACACTCACTGTCCTCTCTGGTTTTCCCTCACTCATCCAGCTCCCTTGTGACTGGATGCCATGGTGCAGGCGTGGCCGAGGCAACTTCTGTACGCATTTCCCCCGATCGCTCTGCTCCCAGGGGTTCTAGAGAGGGTCCGGCGGCCCCATACTGGCCGGCCCGAGTATGGTTTTCAGACATTATAGGTCCTCTAGCAGGCCCTCCGTGGCAAATCCCGATCAGGAGGGACCTTCTTTCTCAGACCGGGGGCACAATACCTCGTATACCTCTGGCTCGTAAATGCTGGTCTCTCAACTGAGGTTGTTGAGACTATCCTAAAATCTAGAGCCCCCTCCACGAGGAAACTGTATGCATTAAAATGGAATGTATTCAACTTATGGTGCAGAGAACATCAGTTGGACCCAGTTAACTGCCCTGTGGCTTCAGTGCTGGAGTTCCTCCAGAGTCGCTTCTCTGACGGACTCTCCCCGTCCACGCTTAAGGTCTATGTGGCGGCTGTAGCTGCCTTCCACATGCCTCTAAGGGTGGGCACCTTCACCCACTTATAGTACGTTTCCTTTGTGGAGCTAGGAGGATGAGGCCTGTCATGGGGGGGTCCCCACGTGGGACCTGGCAGTGGTTCTTGAAGGGTTATCCCTGGCACCCTTCGAACCTTTGGACGAGGTGTCGAGAAATTTGTATCTTTAAAAGTAGCTTTCCTGCTGGCTATTACGTCCCTAAAAAGAGTCGGGGACCTGCAGGCGCTATCCGTTGCGCCCTCTTGCCTCGAGTTCGCTCCTGGCAGAGTGAGAGCTATTCTCCACCCTAGACCCGGCTATGTGCCTAAGGTGCTGACAAATGTGGCTACTCAATCAAAAGATTAAACACTTCTACAAGCCAAGTATACTTAGAATACTTAATTATACTTTTATGAATATCAAGATTGAGTACAAGTATATTCCAAATATACTTAAACTTTTAAAGTTAAGTATACTTAAGTGCAATTTTAAGTATATTTATGAGAAGTACATAAATTATATTTCTGAGAAATACTTAAAAAGTAGACTGAAAATATCCCTACGTTTTCATAAGGGAACTAATAGGCTTCAAGTGACATGGTCAGGTTTGATCATGCTTTGTAATTGGCAGATCACAGTAAAGACTAGCCAGAAGTTTTCTAATTTGCTGGATTGTGTTTTGGCTGCTGGCTGTGGAGTAAGTGGTGGGAGAACAGAGTAAGTGCAATCAGTCATGCTTTCACACACACACACAAACAAACACGCACGCACACGCACACATGCACGCGCGCTGACACTCGTGCACAAACACTTACACACATTGAGCTTGATGGATCTTAACTATCAACTAACCAAGCAATTAGAGTGTGACAGCACAGCCCCCGGGAAAGACTGATAACAAGGTATATAGAAGGTTTAGAAGCCCAAACATCTGGACATGACAACACAGACGACAAACACATCCTGCTCAGGTTTCACTGAATGACTGAAAGAGGGACACATGGAGATAATTAGCTTGCATCTGATGCTTTTCAAAAAAACAAACCTGAGAAAATTAATCAAGGAACTGACAGACACTAAAAAAGCTGTGATGTTCAGCAAAAAAATGATATTTTTGGGACCTAAAGCATAAGTTTTGTAATGAGTGGATGAGTTAGCAAAATCCACCATAGCGTATTAGTGTATTCCCTGTATGCTAACATGAGAAATATTTTATGAACACAGCTTCTGCCACTGATTCTTTAAATTACGACAGCTGTCATCTAATTTTAATGATGCCCATATATGTAAATGACAACCTAATCATATTGTTATGAACTATGAAAACAGCTACATTTTAACTGGTATCATGAGCAAAGAACTAATACAGATACTGACTTCTGTTTTATTGCTTTCCTTAATGCATTAAAGCCCACATCTACACCACATAGGGCTACACAATCATGTTTTTTAAAAGAAAACACATGCATAATGAGTATCATTAAACACAGTATATTACAACCCTGCGTGGAGTTAAATAGACTGAAAAGCTGTCATTTTCCACTAATAGTGCATCCATAGAAATGATGATGAGGTTTACTCAGCTA
The DNA here is from genome assembly GCF_965113295.1 of Leuciscus leuciscus. Lineage (NCBI taxonomy): Eukaryota > Metazoa > Chordata > Actinopteri > Cypriniformes > Leuciscidae > Leuciscus > Leuciscus leuciscus. The sequence goes on along the minus strand of NC_138726.1, from coordinate 22,709,820 downwards.
CTAAGGGCTCTGGCCATAAAATTTCATAACATGAGGCAAATATGACTGTATTTACATAATTGCACAGCTCAAACTGAGGATTTGCAAACATAATGCTCCATAAATCCCAAACGGCTGGTGATAAAGGGTAAAAGAGTATCAATGTCAATGCTGCAAAAGTTCTACATTTAAATTCAAAACATGCCCTGGTAAGACATTTGAAGCGACATCAAACTAGGTAACCATAAACTAGTCTCTCAAACCGAACCATAGGAAAATTCACAGACAAAACAACTCAAGCACTGTTGTTGACAGGTTTTAATACTTTCAGGCTTCACTGTTTCTATAATCTGTCTTCAAAGAACCACGTCTCGCGCTTCTTCTTCTCTTTTCTCCTCGGTTTTCACGATTATACAGAGAACTTTCTGATGATGCCTTGGAGATAGAACGAAAGGGAATGAAAGCATGCAGAAAACTATCAGAGAAAACAACCCACAGAACAGCCTTGAATTAAAGAACAGGCACGTCTTTGCATGTGAAAAAAAAAAAAAAAAAAAATTAATAAATAAATCTGCTGTTATGAACAATCTGGTTTAACCAAAATGGCTAGGCATCTGGTGACATGCTATCGATTACTTAATGGTGACATGAATTTACTGTTACAAAAATGTAGGGGAAAACAATACTGTATATCAGGGCCATATTGGTTAGTTATTGTTTATTTATAGACAGCCGGTTTGGGGTCTGTAAGATTTTCTTTTTGTTGTTGAAAGAATTCTCTTATGTTCACCAAATCTGCTTTTATTTAAACAATAATACAGTAAAACATACTGTGAAATTTTATTAGAAAAATATAAAGTTTTCTATTTTAATGTTTTGAAATGTAATTATTTTTTTATGTCTATTTATATATATGTCTTTTTTTAACATAGTGTTACTTAGGAGTTCATTATTAAGTCAACCGTCCAGCTAAATCATTATTTTAGGCTTACCATAGTAGTAATACAGTATATAAGGGTAAGGTTCTGAACACAAATTTTTATGAAAAATGAAACTTTTAAGGTCCAGAATGTTCTACATTAGTATTACATTGTAACACATTACTAATTAAATTAATCACCTTGAAACATGGGGTATGATATACTTTGAGAGAGAAAATTGTTTTTGCTCTTTTTTCATTTATTCTGAACTAGCACACTGACTATATATAATTACACAGACAGCTATACTGTATCAGTAAGCAAAAATTGTAATCTAAGATTCGGTTTGGCATGGCTGCCTGCGGCGATCACAACTTCTGCAAAATAGAAAATGTTAATCTAATTGGTAAACACCATAAGAGTCAAATAGTTTGATATCCTGAAGTTATGAGCAGATTTCATGATGAGATTCAAAACGACTGAGAGGAGGATACAAACATCTTTACAATGCAGTTGTCAGTTTCAGCCTGATGAAAAGGCCCACAGATTCTCCTGAGAAGAGTTATGATTTATCATCCTTCTGGCTTCTGTCTCTATATGAACGTATCACTTTAGGAGAAGACAAATGAGTCCTCTGATGGCCCCCATTAAGGGCCAATTAAAAGAGAAATATGATACTCCAACGTGTATGGTGGTCGAACACTATATCTTACGCTTAAAACGTTCAATTATCGAAAACAAGAAGATAAGAAGGAGCACAACCATCTATGAGAGCAAAAGTTGGAGGGAAACAGGCATGACGGGAAATGAGAAGAGTAAGATAGAGAAAGGCAGAAAGCAAGGAATAAAAAGGCATGTCAGAAGTCCCCTGATTTAAGAGGCTGTTAGCTCCCCCACCCTGGAGAGAGAACCATGTTCCTCAACCCCTCGGAGCAGTCACCAATCTCCATGCCTTTATTTCATCTCATACTACCCACAATGCACTGCCCTTGAGTGCCTCTGCAATTAGACTACTGCTATGGCAACCAGCTGCCTAGCTTGCTTGCCTTTTCAATTTAGATTGAGAGAGAGAGAGAGAGAGAGAGAGAGAGAGAGAGAGAGAGAGAGAGAGAGAGAGAGAGAGAGAGAGAGAGAGAGAGAGAGAGAGAGAGAGGAGAGAACAAATGTTAAAACCATAAAACCTTTACATCAATCATGTCTATGCCTGGGATGAAATGGCCGATTTTTTTTTCTTTCTGAAAATGGCTAATCGATGCATTCCACCTGAAAATGTAGAAGCCCACCTCAATTCCATGCAAATCCATAGATCAACGAGCCAACAGCAAGACATAACCTCCAAACCCTGAGATGAATGAGCGTTTGTATCTCGGTCCTTCTACCTTTTCATCTCTCTCTCTGTCTCTTTCTGTTTACCCTTCGGCTGTTTTCCATCCCTTTTTCTCACCTTCTCATCTGCTGAAGCACCAATGAGTGCTGACATATACAATGTGCTCTCACCAGCATGGAGCACTTACACAACAGGGCATGAATTCCCAGGGTGACCAGAGGGGTTGGGGTTGGATTCATAGCCTGCTGAGGAGTGCGAATGAGCCACCAAATGATGGTTGCATAGGGCTGTGTTCCAGTCCACTTTTAGACACGCACTTGCAAACTACCCTAAGCACTTCCCCTCGGGGGAATCCCTGCCACCATTTTGAAGTGTGTTTCACTTTGTGAAGTGGACGAGGGAAGTTTATATGGACAGACCCTCGCTCCCTCGATTTTGATACCACAATGCAACACGATTGTGACGTCAACGCATATTGCGTTTAATTTACCCCACCAAAAACAACTCTATGATATCTTAATTATATACAGTATATATATATATATATTTTATATTTTATTTTTTATTTTTTTTATTATTAAACAACTCAAACACACCTATAGAATGCTGCATTAAACAATTTCGTAAGGTAAAAAAAAAAAAAAAAAAAAATCAACCCCATAGTGGATTCTAAGTGATCAAGGGCTTAGCACGTTCCAATTCAGCCTATTGCAAAGGTTCCGCCAGTAGTGGGCAATTATGTCACGTAAGCAATCACATCCGAGTGAACGAGGCGGAGGGAAGTTAGTGAGTGAAGGGCATGACAATTTTGGACTGGAACTCTACCACCTTTATAACCTCAAGCAAGGCAATTAACTCTGGCACAAACTGCTTGTATGCTTTTTTCCCCAGTACACTTTCCTGGGTTAACTCACATATTCAGGATGTCATAAAGTCCAATAGTTCCACAGGAAAGTTCTAAAGGATATTCATTTGATCACAATAACATAACAAAAGATATAGGAGAGAGTAGGACCAGTTGTCACAATCTCTATACATTCAAAGATTATATATAATCTCTAACTATAAGGTTTGGCGTCAAAAGTCCAATTGTGCATTTTCTCCAGCAGTAGTTTTGTGTCTAGTTTGTGATTAAACGGAAATAGCGACAGATATTTTTCATATTTTGGCATACATCCAGATGTAACGAATTATTGAAAAATAAAAAATAAAATATATAGGGCAGGGTCTTGGTTTTATTCATTGGTTGTTGATTGAATTTGGAGATATGGCTGTTGCACTTAAAAATAAATGCAAGCATGAAGTTGATTATGGAGGGGTGGGGTTCGAGGGTACTAAATGATTGAAGAATTCTGGCATACGTCATCAGAGAAGTCTGTCTTTTCACTTGGAGTTATGACATTTTAATGAAAGCTACACTGTAACTTCTTTTTTAAATGAACAAAATGTAAATAACGAGCGAGTACAACATGAAACCATCTCCCAAGTAGTGTTTCCCTTTCGAATGGGAACTTGCACTGCGTCCCCGCCCTAGAGGACACTATGGGGAATGCCTTCGGAGTGACCGGTGTTTGAAGCGCATATCCAAACACGACAATGACATTGGCCGGCGACAGCCTGTAATGTTATAGTGTTTCTAGAGGCTAGTACAATGGAAACCAGCACAAAATGCTTCAAGGAGCGTGTGCCCCCGCGTCAGAGGTATCAGACACCTGGGGACTCGCATGACTTGTGCGTGAGGGAACCGGGTTACAAACGTAACCTGAGGCGATATTACAGATTTCATTATTAGGAAAGTTTTTATGTTGTTAGTGACATTCATACTGAAGGCAATCTTCTGTAACCATGGGCACAGCGCTACGCTTCAAGCCATCAGATTAATTCGTGCAGAATAGCGAAGCCAAAGCACAGCTCACGTAATTACCAAAAAAATGTTCCTCCTTAACATTTAGTTTTATGCATCAACTGCTAGACGGTCAAACATTACATAGTAGCTTTAAACATTACGTGTCACTGATCTGAGGAATCAAAGACGGCAAGCAGAGATGAGGGATCCAAATGCAGGGAGATTTTAATGAAAATAAACATTTCAGGAACAAAATAACACTGAGGAAAAACAAATAAAACACGGGGAACCACAGAAAACCTGCATGACATCAAACAACAACCAAAAGAGAACCAGAGAATACAAGGGCTAATAAACAGAGGGGTAAACGAGCTTAACAAGGGAAACTGACACACCTGTGTGCTTCTCATTGTTAATTTTTGCATCCTTTCCTTGCTTCCTTTCCTTGCGTTTTAGCTCCACCCCCTTAGGATGCGAGGAAAGAAAATGAGAACGGAGGAATCGAAGGAATTAGTGACGCTTGAGTGACCAAGAACACCCCAATATTGGGATGTTCTTGGTCACTCAAGCGTCACTAAACAGCGCCATTGGCTGTGCTCAGAGGATCTGCCCTTATGTTGTTGAAGTCTGATTATTTAAGAAATTCATATATAATAATAATGAAGCAAGATGCCCTGTTGAAAAATGTGTGATATATGGTTTATTTAAACTGCAAAATTATTATTATTATTATTATAAAAATTATTGTGACATATGTGAAGGGGAAGAGAATTTATACGTGCGTCAGGCTTCTCTACAAGAAAGCCTTCCGCATGGGATCCACTGTATATCCCTGCTCATAGCTTCTCTGGAAGTCTCCTCGCTCCTCGCCTCCTCACGTAGCAGTTAGAAAATTTGAAAGTCCTTCAAGATGGCTACCTTTGATCAGTTTCCGGGTCACAGACTGGAGGACGGAGGAGCGAGGAAACGAAGAAGCATCAATTTGAATATTGAGAAGCTCCTCTAGTCGGGGTTTATTTTGCAATAACAACCGACTGGATGTGCATTATCCTTTACATTTTATTTGTTAACCAAATAGTATTTTTCGTAACATTTTATATTTTTGTAGTTTCATAAATTGTGCTGTGTGTTGCAATTGTTTTACTTGATGTATAGCCGCGTTTCCACCGCAGGAACTTTCCCCGGGAACTAGGAACTTTGGGCTGGTACTCGATGTGTTTACACCGCAGGAACCAGGGTCTAAATGAAGTTCCGGGTAAATATTTCCCCCTCTGATAGTCCCTGCTCATGAGGTAGTACTTTTTCAAAGTTCAGGAACTTTCAGGGGTGGGACTTTTGCGCTGCACAAGCTGATTGGTTGTGTTCATGCCGCATTTTGGTTGGATGACTCCACGCAGCATTTATTTATTTTTAACCTCCCTTTTTAAAAAATCTATTGCGGTTCGTGTCGTGGCTTCATGCAGTAAGAGTTGTCTGTCTGCAAATATGGAATTTAATAAAAAAAACTGGTGGACTGTCGACGAGTTTCAGGCTTTATTAAGGGTATTTGTGGAAGAGGAAACTTTCTGCGCGTTCGTCCCAGCCATCTCACGGTCAATGTCCGCAATAGCTGATAACATACAAATTTTATATCTAACGTTAGCATTACGAGCTTACTGAACACGCTTTATCAGTGCTCGTCTCTTTTCTGCCACAGCTTTTATTATGAAGTCATTATGTTTACACATTGTCATCTATTGCTAGGCACTCCAAACCATGTTACAAATTCACTATAACAGGATTGAAATAGCGCTTTGAGGTTAGACCGCGGTGTAAACGCAGAAAGCAACCGGTCTGGGGCAAAAAAAGTTCCTGGGAAAAAAGTTCCTGGGACAAATTGTTCCGGGTAATTTCGGTGGAAACGCGGCTTATGTGACGTCGTGCCGTAAAGCAAGTCGTGATTCTCGCGAGATTTGTCGGGCGCCACCTCTCAAACCTGCATTGCTGGTTTTGCCAGCCTGCTTTGCTATCGGGATGATTCACCCTACTACGAGTTCGTTTTACAATCGAAATTATTTTGAAGCTGTTATATTAAGGTACAAATCTTGCATAGTGTGCCTTTAATTGCAGGTTCCATTGTAACCCTCTATGCTACCCAATGTAGTGTGACACCATGCCCCACAACTTAAAGCATCAGTCTTGTGTTCAGCAGCAAGATGAACCTAATTACCATTATCACTCTCAAAAACTGTATGAACATACAAGCTTTTCATATGCTTTTCAGCATTTTCTGCGAATCCAACTATTAATATATGTGTTTGTATGAGTTGGTTCAGTAGGCTACCTGACACATTTAGACTTGATTCCAACCCTGTAATCAAACCTCGCCGTCGTCATGGCAGCCAAACAGTATTACCAGCAATGTGCAAGTGCCTACAGCTCTCTTGCGCTCTCATTGGATTATTTAGCCCATCATTAAGAAGTGTTGTTAGAATGAAAACAGGACTTTGTGCTTGTGTGTGTGTGTGATGTGTGAAGGCTCGGCCTGTGTTGATGTGATCAAGTTGACTGGAAGCTAATCAGGAGTTAGTGAACAGATTACACAGTTGTTCAAATGGTCAGTTGAGGTTTGAGTAAGACAGTGAGAACCTCTGTGGCCAGCGAGACGGTCATATGGGGGAAAGAGATCTTATATTTTAGTTGTGTTTGCAGGAAAATAAACAATTAAAGATTTTAAAATTGTGTGGGTTCCATTATTACATTAGAGGTCGACTGATTGTCGCTTTGTTGAACTATCAGTTAGCCCTCTTTAGATTAATTAAAATCACTGAGTTTTTTTGAGACATAACTATGATCATCCAACGTACTTTTGATTATCCGATTACTTGCTTCAGAAGTCAATAGTCATGTCAAGTCACCTTAATTTATATAGCGCTTTTAACAATATGAATTGTTTCAAAGCAGCTTTACAGTGATAATAGGAAATTACAGTAACAGAGATTGTTTTGGCTTTACAGCAGTTCTAGGATAAAGTTATTGTCCAGCTAAAGTTAGTTTTGATTGATTGATTCACTTCCGTTGCGAAGATCATTATTAGATAGTTATTAACTTAGGGGCCGCTAACACGACACCGCTCTAACATAAAACCCTCAACATGCTCCGGCCGCCCATCCGCACAAAACAGAGCCTGGTGGCTCGAGAACGCAGTGTTGACAGAACCATAATATGGCTAATATGGTCATACTTCCTGGTTCTGGTAAGAACTCGAGCTGCTGCATTTTGGACCAGCTGTAGTTTGTTTATTAAGCGTGCAGGGCAACCACACGGAAGCAACAATAGTTAGGAAGCGGTCCATTTTGACATTCTACTAACTATATGTTACTTTGCAACTACATGTCTAACTCTCATTAGAGTATTATTAGATTGTTAATTTAGAGTTAGGGTTAGTAGAATAAGATGACACTTGCAAAGCTACTTATAGTCGGGGGGGGGGGGGGGGGGGGGGCGCATCAAAATAAAGTATTAGCAGACAGTCTACTTGTACTCTAATGACTGGTATTTGTCATTTTATTAGTTAGCAGAATGTCTAAATTGGACTATCAAAATGTTTATGTATTTACTTTATTTTAATAAGTCATTATTGTTCATTTTCTCATTAAGTAGAAAGTTTTAATTGATATTATTGTGATCTGTGATTAAAAACAATCTGCCATTTGTTCCAGTTTTAGTTATTAAAATAGGCAAAAACAACTATCGGTTAACCTTTAATAGAAATAAATATATTTTGCAATCAGATATCATGATATCAATTAAGGTGAGGGTAAAATCTCATAACATATAACCAACTGTAATAAACCATAAATTATTGATTAAAATACATATAAGCGGAAAACCAAGAGTAAACACGATATGCATGCTTTGTGTAAAAAAAATTTTACTAAAAAATAAAGTCTTATCATTATAAGTTGTCATATAAAGAAGGTTTATGCTGTAATTCGTTCCCCACATCGGAGAAGGTCCCACACTGTCATGTTACAGCGCTTTCAGGCCTGATATCCCACCACTGCTAAAGGGATTTACTGTGTGCATGTGTGCTGTGACTGGACAAGGATAGAGCCTTCCATAAATGAATACACACACACACACACACACACACACACACACACACACACACACACACACACACACACACACACACACACACACACACACACACACACACACACACACACACACACACACACACACACACACAAAGCTCACACATGTACACAGACACACTCAATCCAGCATCCATCCCTCTCAGGGACGTCACAGGAAATAGAATCAAACAACGGTGACCAGAAAGAATCGCAATTTGCCACATCATATTTTCTGGTTGAGAGAACTCTCTTCTTTTTATGTCTGTCTCTCATTTATCTCTCTCACCTTCTCTCTCTCTCACCCCAGTCGTTTCACAGTTTTCCTCTCCTCTCTGAAAATAACTTTGCTTTCCTGTCAGTTTATTTTAAATGAAAATGTGATAAATTAAATGCAAAAGAGTAATTTATTAGCCAACAATTATTTGGCCAATTTATTGACCAACATATCCAGTAAGATAATAAAAACCTCCTTTTAAAACAAGACACATTTACTTGTAATGTATTTATAACATTGTGAAAGATAAAAAATAAAAATAAAAACTCTTAAATTAATTTTGAAATATAAATTAGACCTTATGAATATTAGGCCACAAAACGAAAGTTCTGCAGTGATCAACAACATTAAATGTATCATATCAGATTATCAAAACATTAGGCCAAAAACTATAATGTGCTGTTATAGGCCCACTGGACATATAATTATTTAATTCAACTTATAAACACTGAGATCTGAGGCTCAGCATTAGAACATGAGTTTCAATGGCATTTTTTTATTTACAGTTAAAGAAATTTTATTTGACCAGTTACTATGGCTACTGTAGATATCTGATGGTTTCATTCAACACTCCAAACATGTATAACACAATGGATCAATGAATAATTTGGGGTAGATGACTGACCTTGATGTCTCATCTCACTTTCAAATCAGTCACACCTGATGTGACTAAGCTATCATGAAAGGATTAGCAGTGATAGAACGGCTCATATGTTGAAGGATGAGACAATGAAAAAACCAGGCCACTTAATGCTACAGAGTGTTTGTTAATGTCACCAGAATTTCCAGATATGTAATACCAGTATTCCTGTAGCTAAAGCATTAGAGCATGGCGCTTACAATGCCAATGTCATGGGTTCAATTCCCTGGGAAAGCAAGAAGTGAAAATATGTATAACTTGAATGCATGTGGTGGTATAGCGCAAATCTTGAGCTGAAGCGGCTAGTACGCACATTATAAAAACCACCTGTCCTTTTGAAGTGTTCTTTCTTTCTTTATGTTATTTTAAACAAGAAAAGATAAAAAGAAAAGAAAAGATAAAAATACAATAAGTATGTTGCAACATACTGAAGAAATAAACAATATCTATAAAGTATTATAAACAATAATTACAATATGTCCGAAAAGGAGCGGGATGAAACAGATTAAGTATTTATGTAAACACAGCCATTTATGTCTTAAGTCTATGTAAACAGATGGGATTTTTGTCAAATATGTGCAGTGAAAATGAAGCCTAAAATAACTGCTGCTGTCTATAATAATTACATGAACTAATTAATAACTAGTTAATAACTAGATATTAGCATTAACTAAACCATATTGACAAGAAAAAGAGAAAACCCTCACTGCACTTGGCGGATAACTTTAGATTAAATAAGCCATTTAGAACTGAGCATGTTAGACTAAAGAAATTAACAATAAAGCTATTTCACTGGCAATATAGTTTGTTTTAATTTCTGAATCGGTAATAATGTATTATTTTGAAAAATCATGCTGTTAAGACAATGAATTAGTTAATTAATTGAATTAGTTTTATTGTACTTCTGATTACTTTCTTTTCAATTTCTGTATGTTTACTTGAAAACTTGCTATTGTTAAATGCTGCTGTTAGGTAGGCTACTTCGGAAAAAACAAGCATTGTTTACCTCATTTGTGTCTTTGTAATATTGCTTGTAATTTGTTTCTTTGTTATTTATTTTATTACTGATTGTCTTAAGGATGCATGTTATTGATCTTATTGTAAACAATTCATTCATGCCATTTATTTTTTTATTTTTTTTATTTACCTCATTATTTTTTATCAAAATGTCTAAACTCTTCTGGTGAAACGTGAGACTTCTCTCTTGTGACTTGAACTTGCCCTTAATTGCAATTGACTGCAAGCTCACATTCTGTCTCCTTCAAATAATTTTTTTTTTCTTTTTCGATAATCCGTTTCATTCAGACGTATGTCACAATACGAAAGAAAAGATATATCACTACTTCCATTTCATCACTAATAATTGAATGACACTGTTAAATGTAATCTTAGGCCAATTTCAAAAATAATATCAATTTTTCATACTGTACAGCATGATTGTTCACTATAGGGTTCCTTGTACTTTCTGCAAATTAAGTTGGGACAAGAGAAAGTATTGTGACAATACACATTTTATCATTAAAGATATTCCGCCACAAAATATTACAGAAATGAAACAAACTACAAAAATGCAAAGAGTTTTTCTTACAATTTTAAAGAAAATGAAGGATTATCACAATTTTCAATGTTACTACATCTAAATGTCACTAACCATCAATGTCAGCTACATCTAAAAAATCACAGAATAGGTTTGAATTTAACAAGGCATAGACTTATACATGAAGATCTGTTACTTGAGGGGGTGGTCTTGAAATCAGGTCAAGCCCCACACCAATGTAGCCTCAGTTAAATCTCAGCACGCTGTCTGCGCCAATGGCCACGGTGCCTCTTCTAAGCATTTAATTATCAAATTGCATGATGGAAATCTCCCCACTGCTCCATTCACTATGACAACAAACATTTGCATTGTAAATATCACTCCAGAGGAGAGGAGGGGAAGAGAGAGATGGATTCCGGGCCTTGCTCCCGAGGGCGAATATAAGAGAGACATGCTTTCGCCTTACATGAGCATATCAGTGCTGAGATCACATAATAGTCCCTGAGAAACTTTATCTTTCCAGCCCACAGAGTAAAATCAAAAAAGGTAGAAGGTTAGCAAAGAAAAAAGAGAAAGAAATCTGTTTGTCTTGAGCTTAATGGTTGCTGAAGAGTATTATGGCTGTATTACCTGAAATTCAATGCCATAGTTCTCCCTGCAGAAGTCTCGTAGTTTGGGATAGACATGTTCTTTCAGAGCATTTCTCTCTGCTTCTGTATCTGTGACAACAAACAAAACACAAACAAACATGAATATTCAGAAAGGGAAAACAATCATCTGTAAATATTCATACATCTTTGTTTGTAAGTCTTAGTTGCCAGATTTACTAATAGCTTGCGCCAGCGCAAACCCTCTTTTGGTGTTAAAAAACTACTGCCAGGATTTACCAAAGACATGCAGTGAAAAATTAGCGTTGAAAAGACGTGGACAGGGTTATTTTTGCGGCTGACCTTATTGCATATGCATTTGTAGGAGTTTCCATTTCAGACACAACGTTTATGGGAGGAGAGTATTTAAATGAATCATGCAAGGTGATTTACTAAGGTTTGCGCTCGCCAATGTACTGGTAGTTGTGCCATTATTTACCACCCAAAAAAAAAAACGCGTCTTAAACCAGACGCTATCTGGTAGATTGCGTTGGTCGTTATGGAAATGATCTGACTTCTTTAATTTGCGCGCTGTCAGTAGATCACATGCAGAACTTTCCACTCCCATCTGCGCTGTTTTGGAATTGCGCTCTCACAATTTGCCCTGTTTAGTAAATCTGCCCCTTAATCTGTATATGGATTTATTCAGACTTCTAAAAAAGGTGCAATTGCAAAAAAGTGTGTCAATAACAAAGTACAGTGATGGTCTTTGATAGTATATCATAGTTTAATTTCATATAATTTGTTTGTATTATTTACATACTATTATAGTATGTTTTAATATTTTAAATTAGCTTTTATTTTTATATTTGAATATATATTTTATATTTATATATACATTTATATTTGGTTTCATTCTTTTAGTAATTTTGTTATGTAGCCTACTTTTGTAATTTCCTAAAAAAAAAAATATGATTTTCAATTTTAGTTTTTTATTTTAGTACTTCAACTTACAGTTTTTCTTGATTGCTTAAATACTATAACCAGGCTTTTGAACTACAATTTCAAAACCATAACGCCATTTATCAAAAAGCACATCCATTTCCCTAAACCATAAACACTATTTCCCCTATTTTGACACATGAGTCAGATTTGTTGAACTGTCACTGCAAAACACACAAATCCCTTCATTTCTTATTGCCTACACCATGTTGTCATTTAGAAAGCACTAGCATTCAATGTTGTTCACTCAAGTCAGCACAACTTCAGCTAAATTAGCATACTAACAGCAACACTAAGAGTCAAAATTGATCACACACCAATCAGAACCTTCAATAGATAGATAAAAGGGCAAGAGTTCATTCAGTTTTGGAACAATGGATCCAGAAAGACATGAAGGAAGAGGTTGAGGACACTGGAGTGGAGGAGAAGGAGGAGGAGGAAGGTGAAGGGCAAGGGCAAGGAAGGAGACAGACACTCTAGTTGCCCATGTCTATGGTATGACTATGAGGGAGGCTGGGCTAAGAGTAAGGCCAAATTTGAGTCGCTTCACCGTCGCCTCAATCATAAGAACCTTCCGGGAGAAAAACTGGTACAGTAGATCTACTTCAGACTGCTCTGTAACTTTTGAGAGCTGTACTATGTGCTGTTACAACACATACATGTAATACAGTTTTTTTCCAATTGCTAACACACTAAAATGGCATGCACAGCACAGCACAATTATTTAAACTGTCACACAGAGAGCAAAACCTCTTCTCAAGTCTCCAAAAGTCTAAACACATTTTCTGCTTTACACACATTTTGCAATTCAAAATGGCACTTTTTAAATGCACTGAACACGGTTCTCTGCATAAGACACAACAATCTGACATAAAGTCACATGCTTGCCATTTCAAAACACTAACATTCAAAATGACACTACATGAGCTGATTGGCCGATACATGTGCCACCTGGCCAAACACCTCAATGCTTACAGTATTTGCCTGTTGATTGAACACTATAGACCCATGCTTAGACTAAAGTAACACAACTTGAAGCTTTTGTTACCATACCTCAAACACATGTACCCATACCTTAAACAAAAGCGCTGCTTTGCACTCTAGTTGCAATTCTGCAACACACTTACTCCTTTATGCAACACACTTGGTCCTGCATACTACACTCTATTTCATACATAAGACACTTCGTTCAAAAATGAAATCTCAGGGTGCCATTTGGAAAACCCATGTATCCAAAATACAAAACACATCGGGTAATTGCAACCACTCAAATACACACCTGAAGGCACATACTTGCAAAACTGAACACCAATCAGCCAGCTACAAAAAGAGGAGGAGGAGGAGGAGGAGGAGGTCAAGGTTGAAGAGGCCATGCACGGACCCCTATTTCTGATGATATAAGAGCAACTTTGGTGGACCATGTCATCAACCATGGCCTGATATGAGGGAAGCTGGGCAGAGAGTCCACCCACATCTAAGCCGCTTCACAGTGGCATCTGTAATACTGTAAGAACATTCCGACTAGAAAACAGGTATGTCTTCACCTCTCTACCTTCTACTCTACTCAGATGGTATTTACAGCACTGTACTACAGTATATCACATTACCACATCACGTGTACAGGGTATTGCAGGGTGCTAATGCTCCTTTTGCAGCCAAAGTGGTAGTTTTTGTGAAACATACCATGATTCAGGGGCGTCGGACTGGGGGTAAAACCAGTACTGATTACTAGGCGCCAAGGGGAGAGAGGGCCATCAGGACTGCCTAGGGCCCGGGATCTTGTGCTACGCCCCTGCCATGATTACTTACAGTATATTGAGATGTTTCAGTACAGTGGATGATACAGTATATACAGTAAAGTACTGTAAGAAAAAGAAGCAAACCGATGACAATTTGTGTTTGTATTTCTCTAGAATGACTAGAAGACCTTCTGGGGGAGGACGCCAACGCCTGTTCACACAACAGCAGGAACTTGCCGTTGTGGACCTAGTGAGGGCAGACAATGCCATCCGTCTCCACCAGATACGACAGAAAATACTTGCAGACAGGCAAGTGTTCAACAACATAAACCATGTGAGCATCACCACCATCAGACGCATCTTGGGAAAACACAACATCACCATGAAGCAGCTCTACAGGGTCCCATTTGAGAGGAACAGTGTCAGAGTCAAAGGACTATATGTCTATAAGAGCTATATGGCGTGTATATGACCGCCAACCACATGCCCTGGAACAGGCCTGCGGCGACATTCAGGTGACAGCAATCCATGGATGGTTTCGACATGCAAGGGGATATTTTCCCCGGTGCCTAGTGGGAGAAGACATTGCTTGCGATGTCGATGAGGTCCTGTGGCCAGACCCCAACAGACGGCGGGATCCATGAGCCCACGTATGCACAATTGCCATGATTTTCTGTGTTTACAGTATAGTCTTTTTTCTATTACTGTATTATAATTATTATTATTTTTTGCTTTATCTGAATTCATGTTACTGCAATGTACAGTGCTGCAATGTACAGTATTGAGTAGGCCTATTTGCGTTTTTGTTTGTTTGAAAATGTGCCTCCTGAAAATATGCCTTCTGAATAAACAGTGAAAATCCAAGACTGCAGTGTTTTATATAAAGTAGACTAGTGTGTTCCCCCTGATCTGAAAGTGTATGCATATGATGCAAGTATGTGTCATTTTGTCATCAGAGTTACATTTTGACAAAGGAATGTTAGGTTTTGATGGCAGAGTTTAGGTTTTGATAGTAGAGTTTCAATTTGACACAGATGTGAATGGTATATTTCCCAGTGTTGTGTCATGTTTACTTGTGTGTAGAGTTTTGGCACAATGAGCAAAGTTTTGCAAAATGTGTTCAAGCAACGGGCAAAAACTGTAATTGTTAACACTTCTATCTTTTTCAGTTTACTGTTTTTTGTGAGCATATGTTCAATGTAAATATATCTGCTGTGCATATGTTGCACTGACTTGTTTGGTGAAAAATAAAATAAATAAATGTTTCAACAGCATGTGTGTGTATCTGCAAATATTTCTGTGCATGTGAACAATCTGAAGAATTTTCTACAATTTGAACTATTTACAGTAAGTATTACGGCAAAGCATATGAGAGTGCTTTTCATTATGCTCAACAGTGTGTAGTTGGTTAAACAAAATCTGGTAATATGAATTATGTGTGTGCCATTTCGATTTTGATAATGCTATATGTAGTTTTGGTTGCAGTGCTTCATTTTGCAAGATATATTAGGTATTTTGCAGTTTTGGTGTGTGGTTTTGTGAATTGTGTTAAGTATTTTGATAAAACCAGCCTAGTTTGGAAAATTGTATGTTAGCAATTGGAAAAAACTGTAAAAAGAAATGCATCATATTGCCTCACATACAGATAGAGTTTTCTGAATGCTTCCATTTTGTAAAAAGGATGTGTTACAGTTACAGTAATCAGTACTATTTTTCCAGGACACAGAGACAATGAAATGGAAGAAGCCTGTCAAATATTTCAGTTGATGTGTGCCAGCGGGGAACAGGCATGCAAGAGGATTTTACCCTTCTGCCTGGCTAGGGCCAGTGATGTGGACGAGATTCTCTGGCCTGACCCAGACCAAAGACGGGATGCTGAGGCGGAATAATATATATATTTGTGTGTGTGTGTGTGTGTGTGTGTGTGTGTGTGTGTGTGTGTGTTATACTGTGTCGTACATGAATGAATAAAAATGTGCCAATATATCCATTGGTTGTGTCTTTTGTGTTCATCATGTGAAAAGGTTTGTGAGGGGGGGAACCACTAGCAACATACATTTAAATGTATTGCTCCAGTGTGTAGACTATGTTGTAGTGTGTGTGTGTTTGTGAGGGCTTGTGTGTGATGTCTGAGGGCAAAGTTTGGTTTTTAACAAGAGTGAATGGAGTGTAGAGCTTCATTTTGACCTGAACATAGGATGTTTGGGGAATTGGGTGAGACGTTATGGATTTATGTTTACTGTTTTGAGAATACGAGGCATAGTTTCAAGAAATGTGTTTAAGCAATCGAGAAAAACTGTAATCTATTATTTTATTAGTTGCCAAAGCAACATTTAAAATTTTCGTTTAAGTTTTTTTTATTTTTTACTTTCCATCTAATATTTATATTTTATTTCAGCCTTTTTTTTTTTTTATAGTTATAGCTTAATTTTCAGTTAATAATAACAACGCTGTAAATGAATGATTACTGTAGTCATGTACCGTGGTATTTACAGTAACATACTTCAAACAATTCTATGGTGTTTCTGTCCAAAATACCACTGTAGTTCGTTCCCTCTCAGATACTTTCCATCATATGCATGAATGCTTATGAGCAAATCACATACAAACACTTCCAAACATCTCTCTTTTAGTCCCTGTCACTTCAACACTCTGTTCTTTTCTCAGGGGATAGCTGCCAGCAAGGCTTGAAAACAGAGATTCCCCGGCTTACACTGTAGTCACTACTGTTCTCTGCTGCTAGTAGCAGAGCAAAAACAAGCACGACGTCTGTGATCACATAGACAATCTGGGATTCAAAACCTGGAAATAAACAGAAAGTTGCAGGATTCTGAAAATGTTTTTTTTTATGAAATCTTTCTGTTCACGAGATGACATAAAACTAAGAAGTATTCAAATCAAACAAGTAAATTAGAGACATTGATGTGACTTGTCTTGGTTCAGATGGTCAATGTTCTTCTTCCGTTGAAGATCATCTCAAATCATGCTGGAGAACCTGATGATCAGGTATGACAAACAAACTTGTGCAGTTCATGCAGCCTGGCTGTCATTAAAGCAAAAATCATTAAATTATTCAATTATTAATTAATTTGTAGTGAACAAAAGTGTTACGTAATACAAATGCAAAATAGCAGCATTTCTACTAATGCCTTCAGAATCTTGCACACAGCAGCAGTGGATGTCGTTGAATATTACATGATGCCCTTTGTCACAGAAAGTCAGGGCAATATGAGACAATATGAGAGTTGACACATTGAGGATACTCAGCCTTACTGTATTTACTACTGTACACAGCTGCTAGTACCAAGGCAAAAATAAACAAACACTCTCAAACACCCCCAGTACCCTATTCACAAACCAATTAAAGCTGCAATTAACAAACCTTTGACACCTAAAATAGTCTCTAATACGAATATGAAATTCGCTTCGCTAAGACGACAGTCTGATTTCAAGGTTGCATAGTAGATGACCTTAGTCAAACATCTCTTTTTGCATCTTTCTTTCCCTTTCCACATCCTCTATGCCTTTCTTGGTCTGCTAAGCTTTGATTTACCTTGGAATGAGAACGAAGGGTAACTGAACTTGATTCTGAAGTATGGTTTTCTCTTCTACTTGTCAGTATCAGTTTGTTATTGGTCAGGCTCTCTGCTGATAGTTGATATTTCGACAGAGAATGGGAAAATCAGACTGAAGAGCTCTCTGTGGAAGATGAGGCCAATCATGTGCTCTGAACCCTCTGGGTACAGGCAGCCAACATAGCGTGTCACAGCTCACTACAGCAACTCTATCTGTGTCAGCCTAGTCAAGATTTTTGGCGGCTTTCAGGTTTTAAATTTTTTATAACTTTCCATTCAGTTCTTTTTTGGGGCTGTCCTATAAAGTATCTAGTCTCAGCCTATCACTTTTCTCTTGCACTATGTTTCCCTGTGCAATTTTTTGTTCTTTTCCAGACTTTCTCAGTGATAAATGCTTTTTACCTTTCTATACTTTCATCTTCTTTTCACCCTAACAAAAACGATAAACTGACTATCCAAGCAAGCAAAGAACTTAAAAACATGTGGTCACAAAAAGGTAGATACAAGGTGAATTATCTCGTTCACTTTCAAAACCAAGCAGCTTTCTGTTCAACACGGTGAATTTACGTGACCAACTTGAACCCGGTGTAAAATAAGCAAGGGTAATCTTTCATCCTCACGTGAAATTCATGATTGCAATGACTGGATTTCGCTTACAATATTGGTCAAACAACAGTAAAAGTGACTAGACCATTAGACCTTAAACACAAACGAAACAACAGAGGAGTTTAAACCTGTAACATTACTGGGAAGCTTCTTTTAAAAAGGTTATGGTCTTATAATGAAACGTTGAAATAATCTCCCCACATGCAACAAACCATCCCCAGAACAAAAGAAAATCTTTAGACCACTTTATTGTCCCGTTAGTAGACAAGACACGTATAGACTGGCAAAACACCAGGGAAAAGCACCTCGTAAGTAGATACTTTCATATAGTCATAAATGAATTAACGTGCCACGCACTGGGGAGCACTTTATACAGTGCATTTCCATAACAGATTGAAGCTTTCAAAGTGTATCCATCAGGAAATTGTGTCAAAGATATAGGTTTGAAATGTGCATAGAGAGAAAGAAAAAGAAAGGAAGAAAAATAGAGACAGAGAGAAATGAAAGAACCATCGGCTATATGAGCCGAGGTACTGGCCTTCACATTTACATGTTGCATGTTTGAAGTGTCTGATATGATTGAGAATGATAAAGAAAGATATAAAAAAAGAGGAGAGAAAACTAGTGAGCTCATTCACTATGGGGGTGGGTGGTGCCAGTAAAGCTTTTATTGAACCAGATTGCATTGAATGGATAAAGGAAGGAAAGCGAGGAAAGATGAAGGAGGGCGTCGTGAAAGGCTGTAAGAAATAAAAGACTTGAACAAGACTTATAATTTCTATAATAAAGCCTTGTAGCCCCAATCAAAGCCTGAAAGGCTGACTTTAAACATCTCAGATGTATAGAAGAATTAGATTTTTTTTTAGCTCCCATGCATTTAAAGTGAACTTTAAATTTACTTTTAGCGCACATTGCAGGATTTAATGTCCGTTCACACACAGAATTCATTTTTGCATTCATCTGTTGTTTTTCAATTGTTTTTCTGTCTAAACATATGCTAGATGCTAGATTTTTTACCATTATAACGTATCACATGGTTTTCTTTCTAGATCTTTTTTTTCCCTTTTCACTCGCTCTATGCCTTTCTTGGTCTGCTAAGCTTTAATTATCATTGGAAATCTGAGCTTCTTTGCCATTTTATATGCATTATTTCAACCCTTCTGAAGCATAGTTTTCTCTTCTACTTGTCTGTATCAGTTTTGGGGGGGGGGGGGGGTTGTGCCTTTTCTGTGCATTTCAGTTAACAGGTCAAATTTTTTTTTGATTTTTTGAAACGCTATAACGCATTCTGTGTGAATTAATATAAAAAAAATTGGGTTAGCATTCTTTTGTCAAAAAGGAATAACTAATGTCACAATCCCTACCCTCCAACCACCTGGCTCCATTTTGGCATGTATTCTAATGTATTCATGTATTCTAATGTTTCATGTGTCAATCATTTTTCAGTTAATAAAATCAGGTCCTGCAACATATTTCTTGTTGAATATTCTCGAATGTACAGAGCCCTACACAGCCAAGAAATTGTGGCTACAAATTAAGAATTTGTTCCCACAACGTACATTTTAGAACTGAATGGTATGTATGGTCTAGCAAAAATAGATGCCACATTACCATCAATGACATTTCTTTATAGTCACTTAACGTTTTAAACGCCTTAATAGTTTATGAATATTGGTGTCATTTAGAATCTCAAGCAGCAAGCGTGCATCTCACTCTCAATGATGTGTCTGTTCCTGTCTATAATCTGGGTTAAAGCCTTTGTTCAGTCCCTCCCATGGGGCTCTCACATGTGTCTCCAGCAGCACGGGCTCTGAACGGATGGTCGCATATAGATGAGCTCAGTATTGATACAGCTGTCTGATGCTGAAGCACAAGACTCTGAGGGATTAGGTGAGGTCGCAAGATGGAGGACGATGGAACGAGAATTGCTCCCCATCAAAGGCGCCTGACCAAGTGTGCTTAACGACTGAGTGAAATCCCATCTGTGACTAAAACACGTTCCTGTTGGCAATCCATTAGCTACATGGCATTAGTAAACTAATTACCAAAAGCTCAAAGGCAAAAAAATTATCTGAATATTCAAAGCACATAATTATCCATCATTATAAGCCATTTGAGTGTTTTTTTAAATGCAATGCTTATGAAATAATGCTGCATTAAAGGTGAAGAGTGTTAATCTTTTCTATGTTAAAATACTATCAACGTTTAACATGCTGATACGACTATAAATAAGCAGTTTGATACTCCCGAAAAGTATCAAACTGTTCGTTCGAACTGTTCGACTATCCCAAAACAGTAATACTGACTCAACCAAGGATGTCTATCATAGCTTAAGAACGATATCTCAATGGCAATTGCTCAGTTGGCGTAGGTCTGCTATCTCTGCTCATGGGAGTTGTTTTTGAGCCAATCACTTAAGTTGTAATTTAATGCCATGTGACTAATCACTTTGGAGCCTTTGAAAATGAAGTCATGACAATGCTAACTGGCTGATGTCTCCAAGAACCCTTCTTACAGTTTTAAAAGTGCATTCAGTAGTTATTTTGCTAGCGCTAACATTGCTGTTCTATGTGTACTTCAAGTAGCGATAACACAATAGTGTAAGATACTGTACTTCCATCTACTGATGTGGATCAGTACGATTGTCTCTGAGTTTTATGTAAATTAAACTGATACTAGTACATTTTAGAGAGCGGTTTACACAATAATTACCTTACCGAACCAACAAAAAATGGCAATTTGGGCAACACTACTCAAATCTTTCTATCTTGTGTATGCCGTACCAATGTTTATGCTTGTGTTTTGTCTAGAGACCTTTTCTGCTTCTTAGGCCGTACAAGTATTGATTTTCCCATTGTCTTGACTGGTAAAGGACGATAATAAGTGTGTTCCATTGTCTAATTTTAGCTCTTCGCATCACCAAACAACTCTACACTATTAGCGTATATACAGAGGCTACAGCAAACGAGCGTGAAAAATTGCGTGAGCAAGTTGACATTTGACAATTTATAGAATTTTTAAATTTTTTTATAGAAAACTAGAACAGTCTTCATCTAATGTGACTGTACACTAGGGTTGGGTACCGAAACCCGGTTCCAATAGAGAACCGGTTCCGACGTAAACGGTAGTATCGAGACCGAATAAGAACGCAACTTTCGGTGCCTGATTTCGGTGCCGGACTTTTTCACCGCCCCCTATAAAACATCCCGCGGCACGAATGATCCAATAACAAAACATCTCCAGTTAACCAGCAGAGCATTCCTTTAGTTCGTTTGTTAAATAAGAGACGATCTAGCGTGAACGCACGTGCTCGCGTCTCAGATGAGTATGTGCGCGAGTTTGTGTGTGTGTGTGTGTGTGTGCTCGCGTCTCAGATGAGTATGTGCGCGAGTTTGTGTGTGTGTGTGTGTGTGTGCTCGCGTCTCAGATGAGTATGTGCGCGAGTTTGTGTGTGTGTGTGCTCGCATCTCAGATGAGTATGTGCGCGAGTTTGTGTGTGTGTGTGCTCGCGTCTCAGATGAGTATGTGCGCGAGTTTGTGTGTGTGTGCTCGCGTCTCAGATGAGTATGTGCGCGAGTTTGTGTGTGTGTGCGTGAGACTTTAGATGTGACGTTGTGCATTTCATATAGTTGGAGCATTCAGCAGTATACATGTATGTGTGAGTGTGACTACTTAGAATATGTGTATGCAAGCGTTTTATGTGTGCGTGAATGAAGTTCGATTTAAGCCCTAGACGGCGCCTCATAGCCTATCTATTAGTTCTGGTGAAATAAAAAAATATAGCCTAATGCACACAAAGTGTCCCTGCTTGATATACAACCACTGATGAGCATAATCGGTTTTAAAAAACAACAACAAACAAACAAACAAAAAACTTCGAATGTGGATTAGAACCCAAAACCTCTGACACTCTTGACTAAAGTTCAAGTTCAGCTGCAGTGTTCCTCTTAAGGGTAAGTCTAGTATTTTAATGCCAACTGCAAATCTTGCATATCAAGTATGAAGTATATTTATATGAGGCTATACTATGTGTGTTAAATATTTCTGCTCAGTGTCAGATATTTCTCTGTTTTGTAAAAGTCAATAATATTTAATACGTAATATAATATATATATATATATAATATATATAAATAATATGAGAAGACAACATTTTTATCTTAACTTAAGTGTTTTCGGCTACATCAATAGCCTTTTAAACGGCACAATTTTTAATTTAATCAGAAATCAGAAAATCTTTTTCAGAAAACACACACAGGTATTATTTTTTTGCTAAAGTGTGTGCGGTTTCGTTTTCTTAAGTACCGGTTTAAGAACCGTTTAGCACCGGAACCGTTTGAAAAATACCGAGTAGGTACTGGTATCGGATAAAACCCAACCAATACCCAACCCTACTGTACACCATTCAGAGGATTACTTATTTATGCGTAAAACTTTTAAATTTGCACTGCACTGCACTACTGAATGCACCTTTAAAAGCACTCAAAAAATCTACAATGTCATTTTTTAAAATTGTAATAAATAAAGAGAGATGCTTTTCAGCCACAGAGCATGTCATTGTGACATCTACCAACAGCCTCAATTGAACCTAAAATTGAAATAGTTATACATTCAGAGAATTTTACATAGTGACTTTTTCAGCCTAGGCTCATTGGGAAAATGTGCCAAAGTTATTGGTCCATCGCGTTTTAAAAACTGTACACCTACATTAAACCCTAAACCTACCTGATAAGAGTTTACAAAAGCAAATGTGACATAAAAACGCAATTGCTGAAGCAACCATGCCCTTTTAGCTTGATTCTAGTCGTCTTTGAGCTCTTTTGTCGTAACTCAAGAACAATTCTGTACCAGCTGAGCAACCGAGCAAGCTTAATATGTCAGAAAAGCCAAACATATGGAGCTGGTCAAGTGATGCCAACTCCAGAGTATTCGTTGACAAATCGTGCACTATGGTAAAAAGTGTTTTGAGGTCATAATATAATATTTTGCAAGGAGCTGCGTGAAAATAAGTCTATCATAATATACATTATGATGAATAAAATCATAATTTTGTATGAAAAGGATCAAATGAGCTTGCTGTTTTACTGCCTCCAGTGTTCATTTCTTTTGGAAACTGCAGCGGTATGTATTTGTCCAGGTACGTATTTTCCGTTTTGCGCAGCACTATAGAGTTGTATTGGTACATATTTTGCATTTTGCAGAAATGTTGCCTCAGGTACGTTTTTCCAATAAGCCTGTTTTGAATGAATGAATGAATGAGGCATTTATATAACGCTTTCATATACTACTGTACACCCAAAGTGCTTTACAATCCAGTCAGGATCAACTTGGATGATGCGACGGCAGCCACAGTACAACGGCGCCAGTGCGCTCTCCACACACCAGCTATAGGTGGAGAGGAAAGAGAGTGATAGAGCCAATTCAATGGAAGGGGATTATTAGGAGGCCATGATTGGTAAGGGCCATTGGATGTGTTGATTTAAAGGACAAGATCGGTATTTTACACTTAAAGCCCTGTTTTCAGATCGTTTCTGATGAAATAGAACGGTTAAGATTGAAATTTGGACACATGCTGCTGGCCCGAGAATTTTCGGTTTCTGTGGTAGCACCCCCCCACCTCCACAATGGCTGCATAGGTGCATTGGAACAATCCTTCCTTAAACGCATTAAACTGTCGTTTACTCAGACGTGAAACTCACCGAGTGGTCAGGGGTGTTCACTGATATGCTCACACAAAAATCGCTGCAAAAGATGCTTTCCAACAGGTTTTATCGTAGTTTTTGTCCAACTCCATTGACTTGTATTGGATGTGCTGTGAGGTACGGTATTACTCCGCCGCCGGAAACGGAAATGGGGTTGTTTGTGGGCTGGAGTGTCTATTATTCAAGCTCTCAACGGAAGACTGTACGGGTGTGAGGCGTATGGAAAAATAGGTCCACAATTTTACAAAGAATGGTAAAACACCTGTTGGAAAGCATCTTTTGCAGCGATTTTTGTGTGAGCATATCAGTGAACACCCCTGACCACTCGGTGAGTTTCACGTCTTTGTAAACGAAAGTTTAATGCGTTTTAGGAAGGATTGTTCCAGTGCACCTATGCAGCCATTGTGGAGGTGGGGGGGGTGCTACCACAGAAACCGAAAATTCTCGGGCCAGCAGCATGTGTCCAAATTTCAATCTTAACCGTTCTATTTCATCAGAAACAATCTGAAAACAGGGCTTTAAGTGTAAAATACCGAACTTGTCCTTTAACCCATTTAACCCAGCATTGAAAGCAATCTGAATACACCATAATAAATCACAATGGCTAACACCACGCATGCTGTTATAACACGGTGGCGTTAAATTCAAGGTCCCTAAAGCAGAATAAAACTCCTGCACATAAAACTCTAGTTGCCCTTGGTTACCCTACAAAGAGACAAACAACAACAACAATAAAAACAAACATATAAATGTTATCACATTCATTTCCTCAAAGCCTCAATCTCAACCTCAGCAAGACTCCAGCAACTGCTCTCCTAACTGCCCCTAGTAGACCCCCTAAATCACAGAGCTGACTTCTCCAATAGCTCTAACCCAATTGAAATCATTCCTCTCATGTCGGGGGATGTATAAGAGTGAGAATAGTAAGACATAACAGTAGTTATGAGTCTCTGTGTGCAAGGCCAACTCCCTTTTTGTAAATCTGTGATGTATAAATTGCTCCCTCTAGTGCTTAAGGGGGAAGAGCATTGCACCAAAGCCCAGCTGGCTTGTTCAGCCACTGAAAGTGTCATTAACTCTCTACCTTGACATCACCTCTAAGTTGTGCATCTACAGGTTCAGTACATTAGATTCCACACTCCACCTCACACTCTCTCAGTCAGCACACACACCGTCACCTCTGCCTCTCTCTAAACCATCTTCAAGTAGTGGACTTTCCAGGGCTTTTGACCAGAACAAAATCTCTCTAATCTCCTATTTCAGCAGAAAATTGGCTTCAGACTCTATTTACAATATTCCAGTATAAGACCAAGTTGCACTGCATAAATTCATTGAAGGTTGAATGTGATTAACAAAATGGTATTTGAACGTGGGAACTATTTTATTTGAAATTAAAGCTATTTAACTTAGCTGAAATTAGCTTCATTAAATGAAAAATAAAACTGCAAAAAATAACAACCATTTCAAGCAGGTTTTCCGAAAAACGCCATATGGCTGCTACTGGCCAAACAAACAAATAGTCCTGCCCCAAGCTCACACATTGGTTGAGCCAATGTTGCTGTATCGGCTGGTCAGGATACTCAAACAAACTGAACAGTGTTTGACAGCACTACAGAGCCACAGTGTTTACACTTTTCAGGAAAATCAATCAGCTGCATGAATGACTTATTTATTGTCTCTTCATATTAAATTAGGTATATGAGAAAGTATTTAACATGACACATTCCAGCTTATAATTTAAAATAATTATAAAATAAGTAACTTATATAATAAGTTTGTTCACACTTTATATATGTTCTAACATTAAATACCTACAAAATGGACTTACTGTGTAGCTATGTTCTGGAAAATTCCCACATTTACTGCTAATGAGTTTGAGGTATGTTTAGAGTTATGGTAGGGGTTAAGTATATTGTAACAAATGGCAAGTACATAGTAGTTATAATATTAATATTATAATTAATCATTTATATATATATATATATATAATGGATACTATTATTTACCAGTAAATAATGGCCTGTTTTTTTTATTATTATTATTTACTGTAGGAATAATGCATGTAACCACATCCATGTGCATTAGGAACGAGTGCATCTACGGGTGGAATATGACGAGGTCGCCAATGTTATAGCTGCGATTTAGAGGAGTCTTTATCGTGACTCCTTCAGCTTGAAAGGTCATCATTTTAAGACGTCCTTGCGCCGATCTAATTTATTCACCGGTATCTTCTCCCCTTTCACTTCATTCTCACCTCTCTGCGCTCATTTCTCCATTCCTCTTTCTCTATCTCCCTCCTAACCCATTTTATACTTTCCCTTGGCTTGTTTACTCCTAGATTAGAAGACTATTTTAAGGTCTCCCTGCAGCCCATATTTAAATCTATGACTGCATACTGTATGTGCCGCCTAGTTCCCCTGGCACTCATTAAATCTGAGGTCAATTCTATGCAGCCCTGGGTTTAAGCCTTAAGATGTAAAAATGAGCAATCGATGGTGGAAATGATGACCGATTTCTCAGGATAGAAGCAAGAAATTCCCACTCTGTTAAGCACAGCCACGAGCAAACTGAAGACTAAGAGCTCCCCTATATTAATATTAGAGACTGTATGACTGTAAAGCAGCACAGTATTTTGTGTCACGGTTGCTTGGCCAGTGTTTTTGTGGACTGTTGAAACCCATGTTCAGTGCTGAGACAGACGGCTCCACTAACTGCTGTCACTGCTGCTCTTGTCAAAGCACACGGGACAGCGGTCCTGCAGACATTAGCAATGGCCATATCTCTGAGGATGGCAGCATGTGTTATGAAACGGCATGATGTGGAACTGTCATTGCCATCTGAATTCATTACTGAAAAATCTTTTTCATTAACACATTGGATGATAAAGCACGTCTAACACATCGCTCGCGCATTAACAGGTGTCAGTCTGGTTGACAGAACAGTGTGTTTGTGCACTGCCGTCAGTATGGTCCTTGGGTCCAGGTGATTCTCAAGTTCTCATACACACATATTCATGCACCTATAATCTAAACTATTTAGAAATGAAAGATATTTGATCTTAGGAACTCCAAAATGGTGCCTCGTCATCACATTGGCAGAACCTTCTGGAGAACCTCTAGGCCCAATTTTAAAGGTAAGTTCTCTGGGGAGTTTGCAAAATTGAGAACTCTAAAGACCATAAACGGTTCATCCAGTAAGCTCATTATTAGGAAAGGATATTTGGTGAACCTTTAAATGACTTCTTTGAGTGTGGCACTATGAAGAACCCAAAGTATATATATATTTTTTCACATTTACAGTGAGGGAAAAAGCTACTTACCATCAGGGTTGGCACAGATGAAGACCCGGACGCTCCTGCCCGTGGGGACATGGAACGGTGGGAGTGCAAGGACGTTCCCACTAATGGCTGCCTTACGCAGAGCAGATTCACGGGGACAGGGCTGCCTGCTGCCCACTACGGACGGCCACATGGGTGGCGACTTCCAGCGAGGCTGCAAACAGAATTTAACAACTTTAGAAATCCAGGACTGGAATGGATGGATGGTTGCGTATGTACACACAATTTGGTGGAATTTCTTTAAGACTGAGAATGTGGTCACATTTGCAAAAAAATTCCAATATTGTCAATAGTGTCATGAATTATAAAGCACAGTTGGCACTTTAAACCCGAGCACATTTCTGTTGCCATTGTGATGAATCTGAGTAACCAACTTGAACTAGTTACAAAATCAATATGGAGAAATCTTTGAGGTTCACATGAAATGCCGGATCGTGTGGATTCCTATTAAAATGACTGGGTTTCGCCTGTGGAAATCTGCTGAACAGTGGTAAACATGACCGCACCTTGACAAACAAGCACCAGTTTCTATTCAGAAGCAGTTTGCATTTGAATTTACACCGCAAAACTTACAGCGACCAGTGCAGTCCGATTCCTGTAAAAATTACCCTGATACAGTTATTTTAAGTTTATCAAAAATATAAAGCATGGCCAGACTCCCCAAACAATGAATCTTATGAGCTGCTTTGTTTTAATTAATAAAAAAATTACATTCACAGTCAAGTGTTTGGGATTAACAAACATGTATTAACGGGTGTGACTGTATAAACAAATTACTTATGTCAAGTGTCTTTTCAATTCTCTATTTTCGTAACCATAGTGACAGTGGCTGAATTCGGAACAGCATAGGCTACTAGATTTGACAGATGAACTGGCATCTAGATTGGATTCGTTTATTAAATGTTGAGTAAGATTTTCTATGGCTCATAAGATTTTCTAGATGTTTTAATCTTTTAAATAATCCATGTTGTGCAAGATTTTCAAGCATACTAAAGGCTATCGCAGAAATTGTAAGAGTCGTCTGTTAGAATGCTATTTGACTAAAGATGGTGGCGTCCATAACAAGTAAATAGTTTAACACTATTAAACAACCTTATTTAATAAATGAGTAAATACCCGTCAGGCGTCACTTGTAGCCTAGTGAATGAAGTTCACGGTTCCGCACAAGTTTACTTGATTGTCAGTTGTTAAAATTAAAGGGAGACAGTTTGGTATTAAAATGAGGTTGTCACTGTTGTTAATCACTGAACGGATGTGTAAAAGTAAGCGTATTTAGCATTCTCTTAACGATTTACAACCTTATCTGTAGCTGTGTGAACGTGGACAAAACACAGCGGTCAGTGTAATGCGATTCCCGAACAAATGAGCCGGTGTTACACCTTATTCTAGCTGTGACCCATCAAAATTCTGTGACCGTAGTAGGCGTTATACGGTAGGGTATGGTCAAAGCGTCAAAACGCTTGATTGCGTTCCAATGTGCTCTTGTCTTTTTCCAGCTCGTTTTTAGAACGCTGTCAAGTTGAAAGAAATTCCCCCAAATGTTGTAGACTTAATTTATTTAAAGATAGACATTATGAGTTTTGTTAGCTGTATGAATTTGAATGAATGAATGCATGAATGAATGAAATGGCATTTGTATCTTACTTAGTTAATTGCATTTTACTAAGTAACTGTAGTTAGGGCCACTTATTTGATAAAGGTATAAGCAAATTAAAAGTCTGTGTAAACGTTCTTTTTAATTCCTATATTACCTATAGAAATGCAACATACTGATGAGTGCAATCAAAAATCGGATTTTTCTTTATTAGCCTACTAAGAGGAAGAGCCGTCAAGGAAACTGAATCGTTAAAAGGAATCAGAATCGCATCCAGAATCGATTCCCATTTCTAATTAATTGTAAATGACTTATGTTTGAGCAATGCCTGCTATTGCCTTTGTAAGAAGGCACACTAGAGCATGTAGCCTATACTTTCTCACTTTATCATTATAAAGTGTTAATTTCAGTGTGTTATTTTCAGTGTTAATGATGTAGCAAAAAAAAAAAAAAAAAAAAAAAAAAAAACGCGTAAACGCGTAAACGCACCCGGTCACGAACTGCATCTCCGCACAAATGGAACGAACAATCGATAAATGTCTGTCTCAGCAAACAACGAATCTTAATCCTTGTTTCTAAGAGTTGAAGATAGATTTGTCTTAGTCGCGTTTCATGCCTTAACATTACACCTGAAACGCATCCGAAGACGATAAAGTTGCGCGTTAATCGTACAGTAAAGCCAATGCCAAACAAAATAAACTCAGCCGCGCTTCAACACACACCGAATGCAGGCAGCATGCTTGCACAGTAACACACTTGAAGTGCTTACGTTCATCCTCTTCATCCTGAAGCCGTGTCACACAATATCCGAGCAGGTATCCACGGAAATCAGTGGAGACGGCGATACAAACGCCCATTCAATATTTTTGACCGAAAATCAGTCCCAGGGGACCAGGAGAGTGACGGTCGCTGGCCAAACCCCGGCGGTCCGCATCCTCCTCGTGCCGTGTCTTATAAAGCTCCGCGCACAGCGTTTTCTGTCCGCAGTGCTTGAGGAAAACACAAGTGAGGTGACAGAGATGAGAGTAGAGGGATATTCCTCTCATCGCCAGCTGTCTCTTAATGCGCAGCGGCGAGCAGGAGTACGAGAGGAGGAGGAGGAGCGCTCTGAATTCATTATCAATAAATGCTTCTCTTTCGCAGCGCGCTGGAAGTTTAAGTGAATTTAATTAAACGTAATTGATTGGACTGCATTGCTGCTCGCGCTCGGGGAAATGCTCAAACCTCGCCTATTTTCTTCGCAAAGATGGACCAAAGAATGCAATTGTTTCGGCTATTGCAGAAATAACAAGTGCTACATTTTTTTTCTTCTTTTTTTCCTTTTTTAAAAATTTATAAAACAAACATGTTCTCGTAGATTACAGACTGAGAAAATAGCATAAAAAAAGACAGCAACATTTCTCGTCTCCCATCCTTGTCAGGTCTGCTGGCTGGTTTTAGACGGTTTCTGACCACTTTTCAGCTGGTCAGACTGGAAGACCAGCTTAAACCAGACAAGAAAAGCAGTTTAGGCAGTATATATAATGCGCTCTGTTCTTAGGCACATTTCAAATATCACGCAGAACAGAGATTGCAGCCCGATGGAGATTTATCTTGAGGTTAACCTGGACAAGTCCGCTGCTGACAGCAAGCAGATGTTATCAACTTCCAGAGAAAAAGCTTAAAATTGCATGAATGCCTTGGTTAGTCATGACATTCAAAGTATTCAAAGCTACAGAAAGTCTATCTATCTATCTATCTATCTATCTATCTATCTATCTATCTATCTATCTATCTATCTATCTATCTATCTATCTATCTATCTATCTATCTATCTATCTATCTATCTATCTATCTATCTATCTATCTCTGCAAAATCTGTAAAAAGGCATTTCATATGGCTTCAAACCTATAAAATAGAACAAGCGCGTTTCATCAAACACATGGTTATTAAATCAAACATTAGTTTAGTTACAGTTTTTTACGATTGCTATGACAGATTTTTCAGTACTTTTAACAATTTTCCAAAACTCTTAACACAGTTAGCACTACATCTGTCTGTGTAAGCTATACTATTAACACATTTCTTGTTGCTTTAACACAAAATGCATATAATTAACACAAATTTAAAATGCTTGAACTTCTTTTACACACAAGCTCAAACAAGACCAAAACAATGGATTTTTACTGCCAAATTTATCAATGCTTTAACACTGTATGTCAGAACAGATAACACCATGTTCTAAACCTAACCTTACAGGCTAAAGTCAAGGTAAACAGCTGTTTATATTGTGAATTGAAACACAAATATATCCCCTGTATTTTATTCTATTCTTACTGAGAAACAGCTGATTGAATTATGCAAATAATTAGAAGATGACTCTTTTTTATTTTTTATTTTTTTATTTTATTCTGGTGCTTTTTCTGTTCGCATATTTTGTATTTTCACATTATTCCATTGCTAGTGAGAAACAGCTGATTGAAGTTATGCAAATATGGGACAATGTGGCATTCCACCATTCCCGTCTAGTCACATCCTGCTGGTTTGACGCCCATCAGAGGATGATGTCCGTTTTCCTTGCCCCTTACTTCCCTTTCCTCAACTCCATTGAGGAGTTTTCTCAGCCTGGAGATGAAAGGTTTTTGACCATAGTCCACAGGACCAAATGTCCCTCCTGTATGCAAAAGATGCTGCATACCAAGACATCACAGCTGAACACTGCCAGGGGTGGATAAGGCATGTTACTGTAAAAGATTCTTCCCAAGATGCCTTGCCAGGGAAGATATCAGGTATGATGTGGATGAGAACATGTGGACAAATGCAGAAGACCGGGCAGATTAGAAGATGGCCTTTTCTGTTTGTATATTTTGTATTTTCACATACAGTAATACTGTAAATGGCAGCTATATTGCATATTTTTGTTATCTTGCAGAAATGTCCTGTTGCAAATAAAGCCGTTACTGCAGCAATTCTGTCTCTGTCTTCTTTTTTCATAAACCATACATTCTATAAAGCTACTCTAAGAAGGGTCATTTATTTTGTTGTATTGAATTTCTGCTGCAAAAAACAACAACAAAATGCAAATGCATACATTACAAACAAAACCAAAATGTAGAGACTTCAAAAACAAACAAAAAAAAAAACTGCAGTGCAAAACACAATCTATGATCAATACATTATACTGTATATTGTATAAGGGCAGACCTGACACATATAAAATAATGCAGTTTCTGTAATTTCAGCTGATGATAGTGGTTTTTTTTGTTTGTTTTTTTGTCATTGTGTTATGATTGACTAAATGTTGCTGTTGGAAGAGAACATGTGTTAGTGTTTTGAATAATTATTTGATTTTGAAACATGCTTGCAGTGTTTTGTTTGACATAGTGTATTGTGTTAGTGTATTATTGTATTTTGAAAATTAGTTTTGGAGTTTAGTTTACAATGTGTGATTTTGAGCATGAAATTAACCGTTTTGCCAAATGTGTGTTTTAGGTGTGTTAGTGCGTTAAGAGTTTAGGAAACTTGTTAAATGTATTGAAAAAACTGTCATAGCGATTGTAAAAAACTGTAATATATATTATTAGTTAAAATAAGTAACTTACTGTTCTCAACGATTGCTGTGCTGTTTCCTCTCTGGGTCCTGTTAACACTGTGCTCTAATATAAAGGGCTAGACCCTCTGCGTGAGGCGCACATGAACACTGCGAAAAGAAAGGTGCTGAATCTGGCAACCAGCAGTGGCTTAACCTTTCTTTCCTTCCCTCTTCCGGTAAAGCTGTAATCCCTCCAAGGCGGAAGGAACTGCCCTCTTCTGATTCCAGTTCGGTTTTGCAGCCCCTCTCGTAGTGGAGTTGGCCATGTTTGGGTGGTTAGAGCTGATCACAGAGCAGTGCGAAAGATCCTAACCTCTCACATACCGAGCAGTGTGAAGCTAATGTGGTGGGGTTTTGTTTAAACAGTCCCAGCATGCCATGGGCAATTAGGGAAAGTGAAGTGTTGACACACACAACATTTTTATATGGATCCCACTGAATGATTGCAAAACATGCTGAAAACACTGCTTTGAGGTTTTGTAGTAACAGCACAAGTTGAGCTTCTGCAATAATGTGGATGTATCATTATGCATCATTACAGAAGCAGCCATGCAAAGAGAACAACTCTATAGGGACAATGCGGTCCTTTTGAATTATGGTTATCTAATCAGACTCAATGCTTTTTTGAGAATGCCACACCAATGCATTACAGCTTTTGAGAGTGAATATGTTTGTTTGTTTGCAAAAATGCAAATTTCTTGTGAATGGAGATATAATTTGTACATAAAACATGTGCAATGAGCTTTACAGAGCGACAAGCAAGCGATAGCATTAGTAGGGTTATGTCTATGTCTATATGTGTGTGCGCACACATGCATGTTTGTGCATTCATCCTTGTATACCGACATTGTCACCAGAGACACCCACTAGCCAATGAGACCCATAAATCAAAGCCCAACTTCCTTTCTTTTTCTCATGCCCGTCCTTTGTCTGCTCAAAAGCACCCTATACAGCTGCTATACCACCAGCACATCCTCGCCTCAAGATAACCCCTCTACAGATCGATACCCTCAATCCCCAGACAAATGCATGCACAGCTTCCATAGCAAGCCAGAAAGAGGCTTTGTCTCCCTCTCTGAATCCATTGAGTGTGAGAACATTTTGCCCCAGTCTGAGATTTTAAGAGAGTCAAGGTGAAAGTGTGTGACCAAAGAGAAAGTGTCCGAGGATTTGTGCTGAAAAGACTTTCATTGATGGATGACCCATTGACACTTTAGCAATTTAGGAGAGAGTTTAACTGAGTGGAATAGATTTTGGCATGAAATACATTTGCCGGCCGAGTTGAGAAAGCTAATATGTGTGGACAAAAGTATTCAGAGTCAGACTGATGTAATTTCTGGTCATGTTTGTGAAGTATTGGGGGTGTTTCATAATTCAGTTTTCTTGTTATGCTGGAGTATTGAGCCACTTTGTCTCCTGTTGTATAAAGGCATTAAGTGTCATTTTGTTTGTTGTGGACTTCGGGAATGCAAAAACACAGAAACATTTTGAAAGACACACAACATAGAGAGATTCAAGTGGAACTATTTTTAACACATAACTATGCAGAATTAATGGTGTTGTCTTCAATCTGTCCTATTCAGCAGAATGGAGAGTCTGTGGATAATTCAGAACCACGGACAGCACCTTGCACTGCTCTTTTTTCAAGCTGCTTTATATTCTATATTTTGTCTAATTAGATTAAAATTAAAACACTAAAAACTAAAATATATATACATTTTTAAATTTTTTATTCTTATTTTTAAATTTTTTATTTGTGTTTTAATGTATTATTCTCTTCAAATTTTATTTAATTGCGGAGTATTTTATTGCTTTATTGATTTTTAATTGGTTGGGGTTTTGTTAGTTGTGCTTATAATACTGCAGAATTTCAATTTGTGTTGTATGTGTTTACTATCTGTGCATTTGTTATTCTGTGTAGAGAAATCCAGAATTTAAAAAAAGCAGCTCGTAATGGCAAAAAATGCTCAATCAAATGTCTTTGGATGTTAAAATATGTTCTCAGAACTCGTAAGACCGATATGCATCACGTTTATTTGTAGGCAGGTTATGCAGTAGGCTAACATACTCATCGATTGGCTCTGGAACAAAGTCAGTGGAAACGCTGCCCGGTTCTGAGAGAGGTTTGTCGATTCCCTAGCCAACACTGACTCTGGCAGGAGAACCAATACCATTTTGATGGAAAAAGAGTAATTTTCTGCCTCTGTAAAACAAGACAATAGTCATGCCTAGCCAAAAAAACACAGACTTGTGACGTTAATCAAACCTCCCCAGAAACACTATTCAGCCAATTCAGTTAATTCATTGACTGCAAACATGCTCATCCATTCTACTTTGAAATGGAGAAACAATTGGTTCTGGTCGCACTAAATATGGATTACAAATCTCAAACGTACTGAAACATCGAGCACATTGCCAACATGTGAGAGCCGGATAGCCCATACATACAATGAAATGGTTTCGCGTGCCAGAATTTCCCAGCACTCCTGCTAAGCATGCCTGCTAATCCTGTCAATGACTCTGCAATCGTGAATGTTTTTGTTGAGCGTTTTTTATGTGCCTCACATGCCGATAAAAGCCTGAATGATGAATGAGATCCCCTTTACACGCCAGGGGGAAGTGCCGACCTAATCTAGCTATTAGCAATGACAGGACAAAGAGTGTGTAAGAGTCCTCGGCTGGGATTAAGAGACGCCAATCAAGGCGTTGCATCACCTTCTGCAGCAATTGAGTTATAATGATAAAATTGAGGCATTCCAACAGGTTGACTGGACAGATGTTGTTTACATGCTTTACACTTATTTTCCCTCCTGAGAAAAGCCATCTGATAAGTAAATAGACATTCTGATAGCAGAGAAGACTCACCCTGATGTGTTGTCATG
This sequence comes from Leuciscus leuciscus, assembly GCF_965113295.1. Lineage (NCBI taxonomy): Eukaryota > Metazoa > Chordata > Actinopteri > Cypriniformes > Leuciscidae > Leuciscus > Leuciscus leuciscus. The sequence goes on along the minus strand of NC_138726.1, from coordinate 22,674,581 downwards.
ACAGTAATTGTAATGGTGAGGCATATAGTACATCGAGAAAGATTTCAGCTCCAGACAATTGAGTGTGGAGTGAGAGAAGGAGCATGTGTGTGTGCATTCAGCAACCTTTTATATTGTAGTAATTGTGGATGTTCTTATACTCAGAACTCACAGGCCTTTGAGGTTTCACTTGGCAGGTCATCCCACATAAACATACATATAAACATTAGGTAACACTTTATTTCGACGGTCCACTTTAGACATTCTACTAACTTCAAGTAACTTTGCAACTACATTTCAACTAAAGCCAGGTTCACACTGTACAATTTTGGCCACGGTTTTGGCCACCTGAGACAAATGTTGAGAATCCTATAAGATTCCTCTGATCCTAGGCCAAAATCTGAAGTCTTTGATCGCTAGTTTGACACGTTGACAGCCGATTAATGACCGTTGCAACCAAATGTTACATCAGACAAAATTATGGCAGTGTCAGAAGATTTGATGAACAGTCCTTATCCTTCGACAACCTTCAAATCAAAAACCAATAGGAGTGGAGAACCTGATGACGCAATTAGTGATACAACAACAAACCACCACTTGTGCACAACCAAAGTATGCACCCAGATGCAGCTCATTCACCGAAAGTGTCCCGGATTCATGATGTAAACTCCGGCGAGTCTTCTCGCGTTCGTCTTACCGTACAGTTTCACATAAATGAAAACTGAGATCATAAAGTATGACATGGCTTACCGCGGGGATCATGTTCTACATTCTGACAAGCAACAGTCGTAAAGGACTATTGTAAATCGTATGTGTACACCCGGCTTAACTCTCATTTGAATATTTAGTTGACTGTCTGCTAGTGCTAATATCTGCTAACATTTTATTTTGATGCTCCCTCCCACCAGACATTTTACTGACTATAAGTAACTTTGCAACTACATGTCAACTTATTCTACAAACCTGAACCCTAACACATACCATAACTCTAACCTAACAGTCTACTATAGTCTAGTCCATTGGTTCCCAACAGGGGGGTCGCGGCCCACAAGGGGGCCTCAGCGAGCTCTGTGGGGGGTCGCGTCATATTTTGAAAAGTTTTGAGCAATTTGCATTAAATAAAAGTAAAGTCCTTAACTTTTTTCTGTTCAAAATGTATATAATGAGCGAGTTCATCATGAATCCATTTTCCAAACCGTGTTTTTGTTTTATCCTGAATCACTATGATACACCTATAATAAGTGATTACATTGGGACTATTTTACCCTGGTTCGGATCGCTGCCGCTGCGGAGTAGCCCAGTACCTGCGTGACTCGTCATAGACGCACACAGAGAGAGAAGTAGTTCCGGCTACAATGTTCTTCCGAAAGACGCATTATTCTGTTAATAAACGCATGTTTGTTATCGCTCGCTATAGTGCCAAAAGCCTAAAAAATAAAGCCTCACATTGATAAAGCCTCACAAATAACATGCAAGTATTAAGGCCCCAGACAGAAGTCATTTATGGCGCTTTTCCACTACACAGTACCAGCTCGCCTCGGCTCGCCTCGACTCGACTCGGCTCTGTTTGGTTTTCCACTGTGTAAAAGTTGTACCTGTACCCGCTTCCAGGTACTTTTTTTCGTACCACCTCCGGCGAGGTTCCAAGCGAGCTGAGGCGAGCCGAGGCGATACTAAAATGTGACGTGAAAACACGGCAGACTGCTGATTGGTCAGAGAGAATCGTCACTATTCACTGCGTCATCATTGCACGCGCCAGACGGAGTATCCTGAATAAAAAACAGCAAAAACAAAAACAAAAACATCCAAAAACAGCATACACTCGATTTCCTCCATTGTCCTGTGTGTGTGGGTAGCGGGTGTATCTCGCGCGTCTCGCGTAAAAGATTAAGTCACGGCAGTTTCCTGCGGCGTCGCTATGACGACCAGGTACTATTGTGGAGGTACTATCTGCAGTGGAAAACGGAGCGAAAAGCGAGCCGAGCCGAGACGAGGCGAGTCGAGTCGAGTCGAGTTGAGCTGGTACTGGTAATGGAAAAGCGCCATTAGTAATAGCCTATATCCATTCTTTTTTTTTACCTACACACAAGTGTGAATACTGATATTTTTGTTATTGCATTTAAAATAGGGCCAATTTATAGGCTACTCCTAGGCTTACATTTCTAAATTACAAACGGCCTACTAATGTTTTTGTTATTGTATTTTCAATATTATAGGCTATTATTTGTGCATAAACATATCTGTTTATAGTAAACATGCCGTTTGTTTGAAAACAACATATTTTGTCATCCTTGCTGCAAGCTTACAAGAGCGAAATTATCATTAAATGTGAAGGGGGGCCCTAAAACATTTTCTTGGGAAAAAGGGGGTCTCAGACAAAAAAAGGTTGGGAACCACTGGTCTAGTCTACTAATACTCTAATGAGAGTTAGTTGACATGTGTTGCAAACTTTCAGCTGCATGGCAACTAACTGGCAAAATAATTAATGGTGGATACTCTCTACCCATTAAAATAAGTATATGTAACTTTCAGATTATGATGCTGGAACAACAGCAGCTTTTATCTGTTCAGTTGTAAAAATAAGTTCACAACAAAGCATTTTTGTGCTACCTTGATATCAAACAATTTCCACTGCACTTCTTACAGACATTAAACCCTCTTTCTGTCACAGCATTGCTCATTTTGATTTTAAGCAAGTGGGATCCTTTTGAAATATCTATTTAAACTAATTAAAGGAAGACAGTGGTTGTTTAGTCTCCTCAATCATGTCACTAAAGTGCATGCTTAAAAAAAAAATAAAAAAAAATCATTACAGCGTTATAAGCAGTGTTTTATTGAATCTCTCTCATGGAATAATGATTGTGAGTTAACCTGTCTTGTTTCAGAAAAACACATATGCAAATTAATTTTACATTAAGTACATTGCTTAATGAGCTACAGAAAATGATTTCCCAAGAGAGAACCACAGATACTGAATGATGGGCTTTACTTTTATTATTTTAGGTTTGTTTGTGTGTGTGTGTGTGTGTGTGTGTGTGTGTGTGTGTGTGTGTGTGTGTGTGTGTGTGTGTGTGTGTGTGTGTGTGTGTGTGTGTGTGTGTGTGTGTGTGTGTGTGTGTGTGTGTGTGTGTGTGTGTGTGTGTGTGTGTGTGTGTGTGTGTGTGTGTGTGTGTGACAGAAACAATGTAGTTCTAAAAACATTTATTGCTATAACATTTATGTGAACTTATAAAAGCAGCTTGTCAGCGATTTATGTTTATCAAAATGAACATGTGTGTGGCTGACAAAGGCCTTAGATTTGAGTTTTGGAATGGGATATCTTTTTGGCATGATGCAAATGTAATATTTATTTTCTGGAGTTCAGCTATTTACCGTTTTTTTCTCTGTTACTGTTTTCCGTTTCTCTTTCTCACTCTTCTCCCTCAGTCTTTCTCTTTCTCTCACACACATACGCATTATACTCAATTGGCAAGTGAGTAAAATATGACTATGGGGCAGAAGAAGTGGGTTGTTTTGGCTTACCATTGTGACATTTAAATTGGACGCCCTCAGCTCAGTCTATGGAAGTCATTACTGACTCACTACCACAGGCTGTAAAGAGTGAACTGGAGATAACTGAGATTTCACAGTTCAAACTAAGTTTCGTCCAGGTTTAGAGGCAGATAACCTGGCCAATGAAAATAATTTAGCTAGTTTGTGAGTCATTGCGTTCTTCATTACAATCTGCATTTCGATTTACGCTATAAAGGGTTATCAGGGTTTAATTCTTGTTTTAAGACTTAAAAATGAAAATGATGTAAGCATTTACACACGTCATTTTAAACCTGTATAGCTTTCTTTCTTCTGCAGAACACAAAATATGATATTTTGATCCATACAGTTGGTTGCCATTGACTTCCAATGTATGAAAAAAAAAATATATTTTTTTTTATTTTACACAAAAAACATCATACAGGTTTGGAACAAAATGAGGGTGAGTAAATGATGAGAGAATTAAACATTTTGAGTGAACTATCTTTTTAAACTATTAAGTTATATATAAAATGGAAACATGCTAAACGTTAGTGCTGTCATTCGATAATTAACTCACACATTTTTTCTTTTTTTACATTAATTAAATAATTAAATTCTTCAATTAAAAAATGAATCTATTTTTTAAATACATGTTGCATATGTTTAATCTTTTTTTAAACAATGTTTTGACGTTGTAATGTTTAATCAGAATGTCATTACGGACCTTATGGGGAAAGTGGCAGACTTGTCTCTGGTGACGTAGGCTGGACTTCTCCAATCATTTTAGGCTGCATCAACTCCGCCCCTGCAAGCTCACATTCATTTGCTTCCACTTTTTTATGATTTTAGGTTGAATAATTAAGTGAAATTCTTGACAATTATCTGTTGGCATGAAAATAAATTGCAGAGAGAAGCTAATGACATAAGTGATTGAGCTTATAGCAGCAGGCCTGAGCGATGTGCTATTTTTGTCATCCTTTTAATCAGATCAGGTTGAATCTACATGGACTCATGGGAGAATCTATCTTGCTCTCTCTGTTTTTTTTCTCTCTTTCCTCACTTGTAGTTGAAAGTAAACCTGTTATAAATTCTGTAAAGACAGTATTTGCATCTGAATTATACTGTCTTTCGGATGAGACGGTCCTTACTCTCTAAGTATGTGGTCATTAAAAATCCCATGGTACTTCTCATTAAAGAGTTGGGGTGTAACCCTGGTGTCCTGGCCAAATTCCCTCATTGGCCCTTATCAGTAATGGCTTACAAATAATCCCCATCCACTGAATTGCTCTTTCAATCTATCTCTCCTCTCCACCTATAGCTAGTGTGTGGTGAGCCGTTGTACCGTGGCTTCCGTCGCGGTGGTTGAGGAGAGACCCCCTGATTGTAAAGCACTTTGGGTGTACATAGTAGATCGCTATATTTTTCAGCGTTAAAGTGTTAGTTAACCCAAATTTCATCTTTTACTCATCCTTACATCATTCCAAACCCATAAGACATGTTCTCAAAACACACATGAAGTAGATTTCTGTCCCTCCATTGAAAGTTAATTCTACCAAACTAAAAGTAATCTGTATAAATTGAGCGGTTTAATCCCAGTCTTCAGAAGAGACACAATTGTTTTTTTTTGTTTTTTTGATCAACAGATTTAATTTAGGCTTTTATAAACATTGATCAACACACATACACAGAGCACATCAAATATGGTAAATGGAAGCTCAAACATGCTTGCTTGATGGACAAGAACTAATTAGGTTTGTTTTAGCACGTCATGCAAGCATGGCTGAGCCGCTGACCATATTTGATTAGTCAAACTTCTGACTTTCAGTGAAAAAAAAAAAAAAATCTGATTCACTAAAAATATTTTCATTGGTGTTTCAAATATACTTTTTTATAGGTTTGGAACGACATGAGGATAAATCATTTATGACATAATTTTAATTTTTGGGTGAACTATTGTCACACGTTGGCTGTACAAAGTGCACGATGAACAGAGTTGGAAACAAAACAGTCTTTATTGTAATCCATAACGCAAACAGGAGAATGTTGGAGAAAACAACCACGTAAAACACTGACGACGCAGGTCAAAAAACAAAGGAGAACTCAGGGCTTGTGGAACATGCTGAGTGCTCAGGAACATGCTGAAGACTCAGAAGATGAAATCCAAACACTTTAATAGTAACACTCAATACTCACATAACACAGAGTAAGTATTACAGTGACCAGACAAGGAATGCAGGAGAAGGAACAACTTAAGTAGTGAACATAATTACCAAACACAGCTAACGCACATGAACTAATAATGACGGTAACCAAGGAGACAGATGAGTGGAAGGAAACTGAATAAAGAAATATGTGACAGATGAAAACACTCAAAGTCCATGAACAAAACTAAACTGAACGACACTGGGTAATTAAGGTAGAAAAAGAACAGGTATGGGAAACTAATCAACAACCATAGAAACAAACCAGTGGCGGGGAAAATGAGAACAAAGGAGACAGGAACTAAAAAAAAAAAAAAAAAAAAACAGAACATACACGTGTCAACTATTCCTTTCAATTATTATTCCAATCATTTGTAGATTGATTTCCCTTAAAGTTGTAAAGTGTAGGCACTATAAAAATATTTCTGTTGTTTTTAGTCAGTTTAACCAATTGCTTGAGTTTATCTGATTATGTTTTTTCCCAACCTGACAGTGTTTGAGTGTTTGAGAAATCTGTTTTAAAAATAGTATTTCTTTTTTTTTTTTTTTTTTTACTTTGTTTGGTGACACTAGTGCTGCAGAAATTACATACGTAAACAATAATTTTCTTTGCACATGCATTACTGTACTTTTTCTTTAAACATTGGTTTTACATATTGTTTTTATACAATTCCCATAACAACTAAGTTTGTGACTGACATGAGTTTTTAAACAAAAAGGTATAGTCCAAAAATAGAACAGTACATGTGTTTTTGACAAGGCAGGATGAAATCTCTTTTGACCTTCCCTGTCATAAATCGCACAGGATGACCAAATGAAGGCGAACAGGCTGATGAGATTGTTCTCCTTTCTCCTTCCCACCTCTTGATCTGATGACAATCACAATGATTGGAGCTGAAGCGCTTTGTGAATGAGTGCACCTACTTCAATTAATCATGTCAAACACAATGCCTTTTGATGTTGATGTTCCCATCAGCTCACTGACATGTGGATGACCTTTAAATAACTTTTACACATCTGGAAAAAAATAAAAAGACAACATCATTCCATCTTTGAGATCTTCACTTTTAATCAGGTATTGTTCTATAGAAACACTGTTGGCTGGTTTAGGGCGGGTGAGCCAACCGTGGGTAACCTCCTCTTGATGCCTAAGCTGTTCCCATGGCAATGGGGCACCTGTGGGTTGCAGGCTAATCTGAGTGAAAATAGCATAGACCCTGTGTTCCCTTGATGAAACCTGTAACTGACAAGCTGAAGACCTGCGTATTACTTTTTGACTTCTTAGACTTTTGTGGGAATTGTTAATACGAGCCTTTGCTGCTATAGTATGATAAAACATTGAGTATAAATTGTCCACAAATAAATAAAACCTTTTTTACATTCTTCACCAATTTAATTAGTAAGACTGGAATGTGATTCCTCTGTGAATTTGTTTCACAAAACAACCAAACTTGTACTTTAGTGAGTGCTTAGCTCTTGAGTGTTTTCTCCCTTTGTTCTTCTTCTTTTTTTTTTTGTCAGAATAAGCATTAGAGAGAAAAGTGTCTAACTAAAACTAAATCAGATATCAGACTAGACATTCAAGTCCAAAGCCCAATAAATTAGGTAGACCAGAGAAGAACTCGTATAAACAGAGCAGGCAGAAGATAGAGGATGTCTTACAACAGTGCTGTACAGCTGACTTTAGAATAAAAATGTGGGGTAGCCTATACTGTACTTCTAATTATCTTTCTGCTCTGTTACACCTTTGCATTCATGTTTCCTCTTTCATATTATTTTACGCAAAGACTTTGATCTTTCTTGCATCTACAAAACACTCCAACTCAAGTAAAAGAGGGAAAACACTTTCACATTGTACTTTCTATGCTTTGTTCACAAAGATAACATCAACATGTCATTGGTTCCAACACCTTCTCAGGGTCTTCGTCTGCAATGGACAAAATGGGATATGCTACGGTGGCCGAGAGAGCTCAACGCGCTGCAACTGAAGAAAACACATGCAAATAGAAAAACACCTGCAAATTAAGAAAACATCTTCATCAGTTTCACAACACATGTGTGCTCCAAATACTCACAACACAACCAAATACAGAAACGCGCTGCAAAAGTTCACAACACAACCAAATACAGAAACGCGCTGCAAATAGAACAGAACACAACGGAAATGTTCCGGGGAACCCAATAAGTGACAGACCCGGCTGGGACGTGCCAGAGAATGTCTAATAGGAAGAGAATTGGCACTCTCTGGTTACTTCCGGTTTCTGGACTGGCTGCAGTAACGCGTCTCTGTCCATGCGGGGGCGCTCGCAGGCGAGTGCAGAATGAATGGAGGTCTATGGCGCTATATCCATCAAAATCCACTTTTCTCAGGATATAATTTTTTGTCTAGTAATTTGAATGTTGTATTCGAAAGGAGATGCAAAGAAATTACACATTGCTGGGTGTTAGATTTTTTAGAGTCACTTATTTGCTTTAAAAAGTATTTTAAAGTGTCAATGACGTCATACACATCGTACGACCAGAGATACTGCTTTACGGCAATCCTTCAGTCACTTTGGTGCGTTCGCGCTCTGCACTTTCTTTTCTCTCGAGGCATCGACAACACAGCTGACACAGGTAAACACACGTGCTAGAAGAGTTTTTGTTTTGTTTGTTTCTGGTCCCGCTTCGGATGACACGATGCCATCAAGCGGCATCTCTGGTCGTAATCAGTCCTTCACTGACCAATCAGCGTTCATTAGCAGAATGCTAGCGTGTTATGGGCAACAACAACTCAACTTGTAAGAAATCGAAAGGACATAAGTACTCTTTCATTCAATTTTCGACCTATAACCCATGTTGAACTTGCAAAACCTACAATAAAATCTGAGATTTCTCAACGGCAATCGGGTGAAAGAGACAAATTTAGCCGTATAGCCCCATTGACTCCCATTCAGTCTGCACTCGCCCGCGATCACCTCCAGTGGAATTCTAATGGAACTGCAACCAACCATCTATACAATGGGGCTAATAGGAAGTGCCAAGGCTCTCCGTAGACGGGCTCTGGACGTACTTACAGCTGTCTACTTTTATTATTATTAATTTTTTTTGCAAAACATACAGAGATGACACGTTTATGACATACAACTTTGTATACAATATACAAAATGTATTTACAATATGTTCAATGTCATAAGAATACTAAAAAGAACAATGAGCTGAAGACTAAAATAAATAAATAAAAAAGAGAGAGAAAAAGAACATGAGGGAAAGACATTAATCTATACATCAGTTACATTGTACACATTTTGTCATGTTATGTTAAAATAAGTTTCATAAGAAATGTTAGAATGCAGCTAGAGTCCAAATATGAGACAGCAAGTTTTAAAGTTGAGACACTCACACGCAGATATAACGCATATTTTAAAAACTTTGTTGTATAAAATGTATATTTATTTGCAACAGTTATGTTAACAGCAATAATACTATATTTCTGGTAAGAACAGCTATTCAGCTGATGGACACGCGCTGCGTTGTCATGGGAACATCCCAGGTGAAAATAATGAGGAAAATATTACGTTGTCTTTCGTTGCTCCCTTCATCAACATAATGGCACACAAGTGCCCCGCTCCCTCCAAAGTGCCCAATTCAAGGGCTCTGCCATCTGCCCTTTTAAGAGAGTAGGCATAGGTAAAGCTCACGAGCAATAAGCACTCCCAGCCGTCCGTCCGTCACTTATTGGGTTCCCCGGAAACATTTCCGTTGTGTTCTGTCCTATTTGCAGCGCGTTTCTGCATTTGTTTGTGTTGTGAACTTTTGCAGCGCGTTTCTGTATTTGGTTGTGTTGTGAACTTTTGCAGAGCGTTTCTGTATTTGGTTGTGTTGTGAGTATTTGGAGCACACATGTGTTGTAAAACTGATGAAGATGTTTTCTTAATTTGCGGGTGTTTTTTCTATTTGCATGTGATTTCTTCAGTTGCAGCGCGTTGAGCTCTCTCGGCCACCGTAATATGTGGTTTGCAGAATAATTATAGTAATACATTTAAAATATTTCAATTGGGATTTTGTGGCCAAATGAGAATTTAGGGTATGTTTGCACTACAAAGATGTACTAAAAACTGAGACGTTTTTTTCCTTCGTGTTTTTCGCGTACACATGACAACATTGACAAAACGATCCCCGGTCACAAGGATCTGTGAAACGACACTTTGTAAAAGAAACATTACACACCTATAGACTGAACATGTAATATGCACACAACGTCACCATTTTCACAAATTCACATTTTTGTTGTTCACATGGACAAAAACGCGCACTTTGAAACCCGATTTCAAAAGCTTGGGTTTTCAGGCCGCTAAAACGTTGTTGTCGTGTAGGTAAATGAATGGCCAAAATGCATCAAAATGTTTTTTAAGTTCTCATTTAAAACGCTGTGCAAACGGCCCCTTAGTAGTAACAAACTGGCCAGATAAGGACTAGTCATGTCATTTTAGGGAAGTGTTGAGGTCTTTTTTCCCAGCTGGAGGTCAGAGCAGAGAGAGACAGAAGTGCCTTAGGTGCTTGATTGCAGATCAATCCCAGCTGATGAGAGAGCTTCAGAAGAGATGTGAAGCACCTGGAACTGGTCCTGAAAAGGTGTCATGGTACTTGATGCAGGTAGATGTGTTCACTGCACTGAAACGTGTTTATCACTATGCTGATAGCTGCCACACTTGCCTTTGAGGAAAGGTTAACCATATGCATCATAACCACACGCAATATGACAATATCAATATGCCTCATAACAATATGACTTATTTGACTCACTTAAGATATATCTTACGGAGCATATGGTTTTATGAATGACTGACACAATAATGAAGACAACTAATCTTACATTAGTGTGTGTGTGTATTCGTGAAACTGATGATTCAGAAAGATCCATCTGCTGTCTGACAGAGAAGTATCCTTAGTGCAGAAACAGGCTGGCAGCTACATTTTCAAAAGAAACAATTGCAGAAGATACCAAATTTGCGATGTATACACAATATTATGTATGGAAATGACTCAAGGCTATTTCTTTTGTGCTACATTAAAACTTAAGGATGACATTATTACATACACCATTTTGTCGCTTTGTCGATAACAGATCAGCACAAAAAGTGAATGGAAACTTGTCTAATTAAAAACAATATTTCACTGGCATAGGCAGAATTTTAAGTGTACCGTATATTCATTTCATAACATTATGCAATTTATATGCACATCATTATACAATTTAAATTATTTATTTATGTTAAATTTTATATAGGCCTATATGTAATTTAATATAAATAATTATTTCATTATATTCTTAATTATATTTTAATGTACGAACAGTTTATATTAATTGATAAATAATTTATATTTTAATTATATTTACTACATTAACATAATAGTCAAAATCATTGTATACTTCATAGCACGATACACATCTTAAGACTTTGGTCATTTTTTACAGCACATACAGTATTTGTAAGCTAAGGGGGCATAACACTGTTTTCAACAACAAATAAAACTTTTTATGCATTTTGGCTGTTCATTTACAGTCTGTTAATGTATGCTGCATGCATACAACAGCGTTTTGGGGGCCTGAAAAGGCTTTTGAAAACATGTTTTAAAGGGGTCATATAATAGTACATGCACTTTTACAAGATGATTGTACTGAAATGTGTGTTGGCAGAGCCTGTAAACAACCATCATATAATGATAAAAATCCATCCAGTGGTCTTTTTTTAATCTCCTTATATGTTTTCCCCCGTCTCAAATCGAGCCGTCTGACCGGACGCCCCTCCCACGATTGTTAATTGACAGCAGCGTTTCAACACAGACCCGCCCTGAGCGAGCTGTCATCATAGTCCGAGCGGACATTGTTGATACGCTGGAGCAGAATGGCATATAAGCGATTGTGGTCTTCTGTTTTTGTTGTAATTGTTACGTTCCCAATTAATTTTCTAGGGGCAAAAGGGAAAGTAACTTTAAAGCAAAAATTAACAGCGACAAAGAAAAGTTAACCTATCGGAGTCCCAGCACACAATACACAAAGTAAGATTTCCAATACATTTATTTACAATAAGTGATAAATACAGTGCAAAAAGAATCCTAAACAAACAGCTCCAAAAGAAAAAGAAATGAAGCGTGTTCTTCAGGAGCGGGTAAAGCCAAAACAACATACAAAAGATCACTACCTGGTAGAAGGAAAATCTAATTAACCTACAACAATAAACACAAATAAACAACAAAACTCTTACCTTACTTCCTAACTAACAAAAAACAGGAGAAAATGAGAAAAGAAAAATGGCACCTACTCCCTACTGCTCCAACACTCAATAATGGGCAAGCAGTTCAAAGCTGTACACTACAGCCACAAGACATTTAAGTTGACCTTGGTTTAAGCTTAACACATCAAAGCTGCCACTACAGCCGTAACAACACATTTAAGCTTAACATACACCAACAAGAGCAACACTCCGAGTCTGGTAACACAACAGTCTCAGGCTCTTGGGAGAAGAAATCTCTCACAGTCTCTCTCTCCGGCTCTGCTTAAATACTGGATCCTCTTGCCATTGATGAGGAACAGCTGGTAGGTCCCATCACCTAGATTAGGACAGGGAGGAGCACAAATAAATTGGACAAAACATACAACAAAACTACAACTCCCAGCAGGCCGTTGGGTCCATTGGCAGCACACACACTCAATAAATCAATGAATGACACTTACACATTATAAAACACAAATGCATACGTCCTGGGACGTAACATAATAACGAACACAGCAGTCATTTTGATGTTTCTAAATACGAACCGCTGAAGACGCAGTGGCTGAGTTTTGTTTTCGAAGGGAATATTCCCCACGATCAACGTCAATGCTTTCAATTTCTCACCAGACTGCTTTATAAACGAGGGTCAGTATAAAGCTGGTTTTGCTAAGAAGCTGCTCCTGAAAAAAGGATCTGTACCAACTATTCGTGTTCCTGCTGCAACTCCAGAAGAAGTGAGTGTAACGTTTTATTAACCTTTACATTAATCTTTGCAAATCGCTTGCACGCTTCACGATGAATGCGGCTAAGGTTTACGCTCAGGGTACATTACGGCATGTTTTCTATGTACAACGTTCTCAATATAATTCATAATCCCAAGTTTATAATGAACAACGCGTTATGGTTATTGTGTTATTACAAACTGTGTACGCACAGAACAGAGGGGCGGGGTGAGCAAAGCTCATTATCATTTAAAGACACATGCACTTAAATGGCGTGCTGAAAACAGAGCTGTTTTTGACCAGGTAAAATCAGGGGGGCAGGGTTTCATAAAATATTGAAGCTTCCCCGGGCGCCGCCATTGATTAGCGGACCATCACCTGCTGTTAGCATTCCATTGACTCCCATTCATTTTGGCGTCACTTTGACAGCGAGTAACTTTACATCTGAGGCGTTTAAAGACTCCATATGTCCATTATTTATTTCTAAAGAAACACGAAAATGTATAAAAGGCTCCATTACCTTGTATCTTACGTTATGGCCCCGTAGATGCAGTTTTTGTAAAATTAGGCTAACGATTGCGTCATAACCACGCGACTCTCTGTCGCACAGTAGAGAGATTACCGTATGGACAGGAGGAGAAGCTTGCGTGCAATTGGGGGGATGTGGAGGCAAAATGACAAAGTAATTAATCAGAAAACTTAGCAAAAGTTGCTCCTGCTCCTAGCTCATGGACACCTCCTACTCACGCTCTCTGTCTCTGCAAGTTCGGAAGGGAATGATTCAGATTTCTCTTGGCACAGCTACTAGAAGACAGACGGGATGCTCACGTCACATCTACGTCGTCAATCTCAGTTTGAGTCTGCGCACAGTGCGCAGTATGCTCGACCATCAGGAAGTGAGAGCTTCTAATTGACTTCACTTTTCTCCGTTGAAACCAATGGGGTCGCTGTGTCCAGTTTATATACTGTCTATGGGTAAAATGAGTGTTTTCTTACATTACTAATGAGAATTTTTAATTAAAGTGTATTACAAACTTTTCATTTAAACCCTAAAGAATCATAATAACTTGTACAAAAATGGCATTATATGACCCCTTTAAAGTGCAACGGTGTGAAACGGCGCATACATACAGTACAGTATCAAATGTTCAGTCTATAGGCACATAGTGTTTCTTTACAAAGTAACATCGATAACTACTGGCCTGGCATCCATGACGCAGCATTTTTGGTTATTTATTCATTTTAGTCGATTCGATCCGATCTCTCTCTCTTTTAACACACATTTTTTGTGCTCATTTTGGTTAATGCGATATACAATTTCAAACTTCTTTGGAGGCTAAGATTCTTAGGAAAGACAATTAATTGGGCAGAAGTGAGCATGTCACACTAAAATACCTCTAAGATTTAAGACAGAGGATTTTTCCCTACAATAAAAAATTAAATTAAAATAAGATTCATGAAATTTGTCTTAAGCCCTATTTCGAATGAGACTAGTTTTCCAAATGACGTTTGAGTTACAATTTTTATCACTCGACGTCTGATTTCATACCGATTCGGACGGGACTAACATCTCCGTGTTTATTACAGAGGTGGGAGTGTGTGCTTTCTAGACGTGGGCGTTACAGAAGGTCATGTGCTGTGCTTGCGTGCATCACGTATGACGTATATATTATTTATTGATATCCTTTTAATTTATTAACCCTATTTAAGTAAAGTTCATGAGTTGATACAAGTGGCTGTTTATAATAAACCCACATAAGTGAGCAGCATTAGCTAGACAAGCATCTTACTCTTACCTGACACTGGTATTAAAATGTGCAGTCTTTTTGTAATTTGGCTCTATTTATTAATTGTTAAATGTTTTGGGGTTTTTTGTCGGAAAAGTAGCTCGGGTAGGTCAAAAAACACACAAGGAGAAGCATTAGGATAATACAACAGATTCACATTCTGACGGTATTAGCATTACCTGAGGTAATTTTTCCAGAAGGTAAAAGTCGCCATCATTTCTGAGATGGCACATTTGGACGGGAGCTGAAAAGCTATGGTAATAATTATTTTACCCCACTTCTCTGTGTAAAACTATTCCAATCCGAATAGGGGTTTAGACAGCAAAAATGTGGTAAAACCCTTATAGTGTGCACTATAGGCTATGTGAAAATCAACAGAAATGGCCACTTCCTGTTATACAAACACTGGCACGCTTCATTTCTGAGCTATGGAGCTCTAGTCAGAGGGAGGAAAATTAAAGCTTGTATAACCATCAGAATTACCCTACAGATGTTATTTTAATAGTTGTAATGCTGTTATGCCTCAGGCTCGCTGTTATTGCAACCCTGCTCTAGCATTTAATTACTAATAGTCACTTAACAGAACATCATGTATTGGCTGTGTTGAACAAATGAGAAAGGCAAGGAGTCTGAGAGACAGAGTTAAAGTGTGATACTTTTTTTGTGTAAATTACATGACAATGACAAAAGACAATGCACCATCACTTGTAAACAAATTTGCACTGGTAAACACTTTTTTTAAAAGTTTTTTTTAGTCTTCACATTTGGCTCAGTCAACACTTCTCTAGGCATTGAGCTGGACCTCTATTACATATCACTGCCCAGAAAAGGCTTTCGGTTGTTCAGGTTAATGCCAGACTTTCTCAAAATCCTGTGTAAATATCTGCTCTGACTCTTCAGCTTTGCCTCCTTCCTTTCTGTCAGCTTTCCATTCACACTTCTCATGTGCCTCCTGCTGTTTTTCCATTAAATCATCAGTTGTGCTTGTGGGCTAGGTATAACTTTTTAATATGTTGTGCTATGACGATTGTAGCTATTTTGTCACTGAAATGAATTTTCAATTGATATTCTCAGGGGAATCCGTTATACGAATGATGCGGCTCATTCTTGTTAAGACCATATAAAAAATGAACGTGATTGTGTTTTAAGGAAGTATTTCTATAAAAGATTAGCTCAGGAATTTGAATATTTATTAGAATATTTAGAAGTAAGAGAATGGAACCTGACAGAATGGAAATAAAAAGCTTGAGTTAGCCATTGAGGAATTTGACAGTTAGCTTACATGAGGGTGTAAAATGTAAGTTAATTTTGTATCATATAGTTATCTCTCTTTTTATTTAAAGTTTAAAAAACAAAACAAAGCAACGTACACCACAAAACATCACTGGGTTTAAAAAGAAAAAGAATCCAAGCTATTATTTCCTATGTTTATGCTGTTGTTTTCATGAAAATGGGGCAGTTTTTTATTGAATTCATCTGTTTGCTCTTTCCTCTCTGTCTCTGAAAACAGAGGCTATTTTTGGCTGACCTTGCAGACTCTCACGTTTCCCTTCTCAATTCAGTTAATCACAAAAGGGGACAATATCTGAGCGACATAATGAGACATACAAGCATGAAAACACATGCACACACAACTAATCAGTGGAACAACAGACTGCGCTTTGCTAATGAGTTTCCACTGGACAAACCTGGTAGTTTGACAACACAGAAACACACACACACACGCACGCACGCACGCACACACACACACACACACACACACACACACACACACACACACACACACACACACACACACACACACACACACACACACACACACATCAACAGATACATATCAGCAGATACATACAACATACACAACTGTGGAGTTAAAGCATGCACTTATTTCTTGGGTTTCTATGTTTTATGGGGACATTCCATAGATGTAAGGATTTTTATACTGTACAAACTGTTTATTCTATCCCCCTACACTAACTCTACCCCTAAACCTAACCATCACAGAAATATTTCTGCTATTTTAGATTTTCAAAAAAAGATAATTATGTTTGATTTATAAGCTTGTTCCCCACAAGGTCAAAATGGACTGCTATTACTATGCTTGTGGGGACATTTGGTTTTGCTGATGCTATTTACAATGTATTTTTCTCCAAAATGACTTGAAATGTAGGGAAAAGCAATGATAATCATCTACCACCTCCCAAAATAACCGAATTTTACAGCAAGGGAATGTATGTTATGAATGTAACTTTGCTCTTTGTGTATGTCTAGGTTAATTATATCTGACTTGATTACAGTAAGTTATAAATTTACAGTACAAGGGTAATAGGTGCTAATATGTCAAAAGGATTTCTAAATAAATTAACAAAACATTACAGTTCCCTTTCAGTCGTTCACTTTCGACGTAGTAGACTGATCAGGATCACGCGTAGGGAGCCAACGCTGTCATCTTCAAGTATTGATCAAACGAGCCAATGCACATATTGGCATGCAAGCTTTGCATCCACACTCCGCCTCGCAGCGCGGGTATAAATACGGAAGTGGATGCCTCTCACTCCTCTATCACACCGCAGCTGGTGGAGCTCCCCGTTGAGGGTGCTGGTTCCTCTGTAATTGATTCGGGGCCCCTCCAGAGGACAGGATGCCGATTGCAGCATCGGAGGGTGAGCTGAGCTCTGGAGATGATTACTCGGCTGCGTTATCCCCTTCGGGGAGTGTAATGTTGCCCGAGCCAGATCCAGAGATGTCAGCTAAGCTGAAACGGGCCGCCGAGGCCGTCGGGCTCGCATGGAATCCTCCACCGTATCCCGAACGGTCTCGGTTGGATGATTGATTTCTCGGGGCGGGCCGTGCTGGTTCTCAGCCCGCCGCCCCAGTGCCTTTCTTTCCCGAAGTGCATGGAGAGCTTACCAGGTCGTGGAGGGCACCTTTCTCTGCCAGAGACTGCCTGAGTAGCTCCTCCCCCCTCACTACCCTTGACGGAGGAGCGGTAAAGGAGCAGAGATGGTGCTCTAGGAGCACCATCTCTGGCTCAACCTGGCCAATATGGGGGATGCGGACAAGGTTCGCCCAACAATTCTCTGCCACCCAGGTGCAGACGGAGGCTATCCGGCACATCCTGCCCCGCCGCTGGTGGCAGATCCTCCGCCTGCTCGTCACCAAGGGCATCCCCCTGCCGCCATTTCCGCTCCCGCTAGGCCACCACAGCAGCCTCCAACCAGGCCTCAGCGAGGAGCCGGCCGCAGGCAGGCCGCCCAGCCCATCTCGGGCACTGCCGAACCAGGTGGCAAGCGTCAGACCAATTGTTCCTGAGACAGGCCATCCAGGGATGAGCTTTTCAGATGGTTAACGTTCCGCCGCTGGCTCCCCGTAGTCCAGCGGTACCCAAATTGTCAAAGAAAGAGCAAATTCCTCTGTTCCTGGGTCCCAAGAGGTGCAGACTCATGGTCTGTGACCCTGTATGACGCATCCCTGAAGTGCCAGCCTCATCAGCCCTGTGAAGGACTCATCGGCACGACAGCCATCGGCACTGATCCTCAACAAACTTGTCTCCATACCGGCGTGATGACTCTGACCTCCAACCAGATGGAACTGGATAAATATTTTGAATGTTCTGATCCAATCTGACTTCTGACCTGTAATGCTGCCTGGATCATAATCATACACTGTTCGCTCGTTGGCCAGAGGAGAACTGGCCCCCGACTGAGCCTGGGTTTTCCCAAGGTTTTTTTCTCCATTCTGTCACCTGATGGAGAGTTGGTTCCTTGCCACTGTTGCCTTGGCTTTTGGCTTGCTTATTTGGGGACATTTAATATTCAACAATATTATTGATCTGCCTCACTTAAGGTGGACGATGACGCAATTTTCTTCTAGAAACAAACTGTATAAATAAAGGTGACTTGACTTGACTTGACTGGAAAGCCTTGCACCCCTCAGCCACCTCTTGTGTCGCCAGCCGGCAGTTGGGTGCGGTTCAAGGACCCGGTCATGCCTTCTCACGCACTCTCTGCCGCTATGTTCTAGACCGGCTCCCGAGCCTGTTCTTCATTGTACTCAAGAAAGGTGGTGAGTTACGGCCAATCTTGGACCTGTGTCTCTTGAGTCGGGCCCTTTTCAAGCTCCGTCCCCGAGATTGGACTGCAGCCTTGGACGCGTAATTAAATGTATTTATTTTTTTTAAATAAGGATGCGCACTTCAGATCTCTACCCTTCCGCAACGCAGGCCATGCCTGTGTTCTTGAGTTCGAGGGGTCGAAGTCTCAGTACAAAGTCCCACCCTTAGGGTAATGTAACTGCTACATAGCCAGTTGGGTCTTCAGGTCAACTGGGAAAAGAGTACACTCTTCCACGGACTGAAGATCTCTTTTTCCGGTAAGGAGTTGGACTCGGTCCAACACGTCCCTCAAGAGGAACATGTCTGGTCGGTGCTATACAGAAGTGAGAAAGGGTCCCAATGAAACTTTTCAGAGGCTCCTGGGGAATATGGCAGACGCAGCCACAAATAGATTGGCTTCCTACATATGAAGACCGCTTCAGCACTGGCTTCATGGCCGAGTCCCGGGGTGGCTGTGGATGAGCGGCATGCTCCGTGTGACAAACACCCTGGCCTGCCGCCAAACTCTCAGCCCGTGATCAGACCTTTTGTTTCACCGGGCCAGATGCCTCTAGAACAAGTGTCCACTAACAACGGCTGAGGGGCCACATTTAACGGGCATGCAGTAACGGGGGTCTGGGCGAGCCTCCAACTGCTTTGGCATCTATTGCCTCGAGTTGCTAGCAGTACACCTTGCTTGATGCCGCTGCTCAGCAAGCCTGTACTGCTCAGTACAGTGACCATTGCGCTACGCTTCCCTCGCATGTCGCAACTCGCCCGCCACCTCCTCCTATGGAGTCAGAAGCTTCTAAGGTCGCTTCATCCACTTTATGTTCCGGCCTGCTCAATCGTGCCGCCGACGAGGCCTCACGACAGCCTGTGGCCGAGGGTGAGTGGAGACTCCATCCCCAGGCAGTCCAGCTGTTCTGGGATCACTTCGGGGCCGCACAGTTACATCTGTTTGCCTCTCCGAACTCGTCCCATTGCCAGTTGTTTACTCCCCGACCGAGCGGAAGACCCTCGGCACAGAGACACTGGCACACAGCTGGCCCCGGGGCCTACGCAAAGATGCGTTTCCCCAGTGAGCCTTCACTGTGTTAAGTCAGCAAGGAGAAGGAGCAGGTCTTCCTAGTTGCCCCTTAATGGCCAATTGGACCTAGTTCTCCCGAACTTATGCTCCTCTCGACAGCCCCTTCCTGACCCATTCCTCTGAGACATCTCAGGGACAGGGGGACCTGCGCGAGACCTCTGGAAACTCCATGTCTCGATGCGGAGGTTCTAGGTGATCTACCTCAAAATGATTGTAGATACCATCACTTCTGCGAGAGCACCCTCTAAAAAAAATTAGGCTTGCTTACGACCTGAAGTGGAACCTGTTTGTTGAGGGTGTTATTCTCACCAAGAAGACCTCTGAGGGTGTTCAATCACTTCTGTGCTTTCTTTCCTGCAAGATGGGTCGGAGCGAGGGCTGTCTTCCTCCGCCCTCAAAATGTATGTTGCCTTTATATTAATGCACATCATGATGCAGTGGATCCAAATCCGTGAGAAAGCACGACTTGATCGTCAGGTTCCTGAGGGGAGCAAGGAGACTGAATCCGCCTTGCGCCCCCTCTATACCTTCTTCGGACTTATCTCTGGTGCTACTGCACTCAGAGACCTTCCCTTGAGTCTGCAGGCAGCTGAGTTAAAACTCCTGTTTTTAAAGAAACAGTTCTCCTGCTTGCTTGCCTCTATCAATAAGGTAGGGGACCTGCACGCATTTTCGGTCGATGAATCGTGCCTGGAATTCGGGCCGGCCAACTCTCACAATATCCTGAGACCCCGGCCTGGATATGTGCCCAAGATATCCTACCTCTCCCTTAAAACGGGACCAGGTGGCGAGCCTGCAAGCGTTGCCCCGGAGGAGGCAGACCCAGCCCTGGCTTCTCTCTGTCCCTTTCGCTCCTGGTGGTTATAACACGACAGAATGCAAAGCCTCAGGAAGACCAGCAGAAGGAAAGGCTGTTTCCAAGCAGAGGTTGGCCCACTGGATAGTGGTTGCCATCATCTTGATGTGTTTACGCAAGGTGCACCGTGCACACCTGGGTAGTGAGCATCTCCAAAGAGAGAGTGTAGCTCCTTCCTGGGCGTTGACACAGGGTGCCTCGCTGACAGAGCTGCGGGCTGGGCGACATCCGCACATTCGCTAGAAAAATAGCCTATGTGTCAAGCCGGTTGCTTTCCGTGGGCTCCCTTCACATGAAGCCAGTTTCACTGTAAGCTCGGTTCCCCTCCTATGGGCTGGATAAGTGCGCCATTCTTGCTCCAGTAGAGATCCTCTTTTGCCAAACCCTGTTGAGTTCCTCCACACCCTTCGGCATCGGACGTGGTGGAGCGTCCGAGGCCAGGCCTAACACTCGTATGCACTGGTGGAACCTGTGCTAGGCTGGGTCCATATGTTGTGATCCCTACGGTGATCCCATATGTGTATTTCTTCCATGGTACGGCTCCCTGCGGCTAGCCCGTGTCTTCCCTTGGCAGAGCCTGCTCTGCCATCACTGACCGGTTGCGTCTCCCCCTTGTTAAAGGCTGGAGCCACCTCAGTGTCATTCCATATGTTGTATTGCCCGCTAATGCCCAGTCCATATGTGTATCCTCCACATGTTATCTCCCTACGGGCAGGATGTGGCTTCTGCAGCATATTCCTTTCCAACGAAAGGGCACGCTTCCCAGTGTTAACAAGTCGGTGTGGGTCTTGCGGAACAGCAGTGACTTTCCTGGCCTAAGCCCTGTCCTACCTCCGCCTCAATAATGCGGGGGGATCAGGAGGCTTTTGTCTAGGCACTGGAAGGTGGCAGCACTTGTGACGTTTTAATAGGGATCCCGATCAGTCGTCACGTCGACTACGTCAAACGTGAGCGACTGAAAGGGAACGTCTCGGTTACGTAACCTTCATTCCCTGAAGGAGGGAATGGAGACGTAGTCCCGTCGCCACTATTGCTGGACCACCGCTGACTCCGGGCTCCGCTCGGCTCCTCAGCGAAAAACAAGTGGTGCATCCACTTCCGTATTTATACCCGTGCTGCGGGGCAGAGCGTTGATGCAAAGCTCGCACGCCAATGTGTGCATTGGCTCGTTTTATCAATACTCGAAGATGACAGGCTCCTGAAGTGTGATCCCGATCAGTCGACACGTCGACTATGTTCCCCTTCAGGGAACGAGGGTTACATACGGAACCGAGACGTTATCCTTGATCACCTTTACCGCAATACAAAATTCCCAAATTACAGAGATGTACAGGTGAGACATAGTGACATCACAAAGAGATTTGGAGTACCAAGACATGTATTAATAGTAATACAGTTACAGTTATATATAATTGATTATACTGGCTGTTAAAAAAAATAAAAAAATAATCATACTCACCCTCATGTTGTTAACAAAGTCAAACCTGTATGACTATTTTATGACAATTTTAGCAGGACAAAGATGCCGTCTCAGTGTGGACGGAGGCCAAGACAGAGAAAGAGATGTGTTTTCAAATATATCTGGAGCAAAGAAAAGTGAACACACTGTTGCAAGGGTGGTATATCTTTTTGGCATAATTTATTGCACCATTTAGGTTCCTCAAACCTTCCCATCTTTCCATCAGGCATTTCTGACTTCTGCTCTTGCCTTGGTGTGTTGCCATAAAAATAGGTTTCAGGGTGTTTCTTTAGGGTAGTGGTTAGTCTTCTAGTGGTTAGTGGTAGTGTGCAAATGAAGATGGATGCTCTGTGAAAACAATATGCACACACTGCTTGGCTGTTTGTACTTGTCTGTTTATTCACAGTGAGATATTTTGAGAGCTAATGCTTTATTATGTAATGTTTCATTTCAGGAAATTACTTCTAAAAGTCATTTTTGAAATATTTGCAGATAATTAGTCTTCGCTTATCACTGCACTCCAGGTGTCCTTCCATATTGATTGAAGGGTTTCATATGGTTGCCATGATAACAGTTTCAAATGATGTCCAGCTCTTAAGGTTCTCTCGTCAGAGTCCACAACCATACACAAACAATAAAGACACACAATCACTGTATTGCTGTAAACACTGGGCATTTTGTCATCTTTCTTTCTTAATGTATTTTAAATTTCTGTCAGCTCTCCTGCTTGTGTACTGCATGCTTAAACAGCATTGTCTGCTTGTATAAAATTAATCAAAACTTTTAATAAAATAACTACTGGAGCATTCAATTTCGATAGCAGTTTATTTAGCATTTGCTGAGCTCTCCGCTCTCTCTGACTATCAGCAATTCAAAACCATGTTCTCATCTCAATTCCCCAAATCAAAATGAATGGCTGGAGACTTCCCTCTGTGCATTCCCCATCACCTCACACCTTCTGTGAGGAACTTTTGAGAAAATGCACTGTAATTTGAAAAATGATTAATAAGTTCAGTTGAGTGAAATGTAAAATATGTATGCATATAATTACCTGGGCATCTAAAATCCTGAATTTTCATTAAAATAAGTTGTTTGTGAGAGCAATATATGGTTGAATATGCTCACATACTCCGGTCTGGACATCCATGAACACACTCTTGGAAAGCTGTTCAATCAGGGGTGGGTTTTTCCAAAGGCATTCGTTAGCCAACTCTGGTAAGTTATGTCATTACTAACAGTTCAATGATTGACCATTTCCAGAAACCATAGTTCCAACAAAAATTTGCAAACAGCATCTCAAATTATTGTAGTTGGAACTACAGCTCTCGACCTGCTCAATAGCAAGCTAACATGCATTTTTCATCACAATTAAATATGTAAATTTCAATCTATATATTTTTTGCATGTAAACAATCATCACTGGTTTTGAAGAGTGTGTATGTGTGTAAATGCGTAAATAAACCACATACTGTGTATAGTCTACAGGAGTGCAGCAGTTACATACTGCATGTAAACTTGATGTTTTTTTGTTGTTTTGCAAAAATGAAATATAATAATATAAAGCAATTGTGTTGCATTGTTGATCCATCACCTGCATGCGACGTCATTAACGTACTAATAAAGGGGGTGCAAGGAAACAGTCGCAACTAGTTTATTTTAGAAATATTTTATTTTTAGCAATATGTGGTATAAAGAATTGAGTGTTTAATAACCATACAACCAAACATGAAACTAATTTTAATGGATAGTTCATCCAAAAATCTAAATTCTGTCTTCATTTACTCAACCTTCCAAACCTTTTTTTCTCTGTGGAACACAAAAGAAGATATTTTAGGGTTAGTAAATAATAACAGAATTTACATTTCTGGGTGGACTGCCTCTTGAGGAGCGAGAATAACTTGGGATTTCTATGGATTAAAAGACGTGGCATCTTGATTGATGTCAAATGTGTGTGTGTGTGTGTGTGTGTGTGTGTGTGTGTGTGTGTGTGTGTGTGTGTGTGTGTGTGTGTGTGTGTGTGTGTGTGTGTGTGTGTGTGTGTGTGTGTGTGTATAAAACCCTCTATCACAGTCCTGTGCTCTTCTTATTGGGCCTGTAACACTTACATAAAATACTGGAGGCCTAGTGCTGCATAATCGAATTAGTTGCTTTACGATGAATCATGGGAAATACCTTTTCTCATCAGAGCTACCTGACTCGCTCAGCTTATCTGTTCAACTGACAGGCGATCCAAATCAGTCAATGCAATCATAAAGGCAGGGGGATGGTTTGACTGCACAGGGAATTCTACAGTAAATATCTGGATTTCCACCATATGCTGATGTTGGAGATTATATGGCTGTGAAGGAGCCACACATGATCAGAATTTCTAGGGTATTTGGAGTAAAATTTGGAGTACAGGCCTAAACTACTAAAAAGGATTTAACTGCAAAAGATGTTGAGATGCAAAGAAATGCATTAAATGGATCATATTTTGGTCATATTTTGTCTTTCTTAAAGTTAGTGAGGCCACAAGAAATCTGCACTTACTGGACTCTGCAGAATAGGAATGGTCAACTTGACTTTATGAAGTATCCCTTGTATTTTTTTAAACTGTATATGCAGAAAATATGATATTTATTAAATATAAAGTGTACCTATAGGGAGATGTTTCGGCTCCACTATATATTACATTTTTTAACAACTATGTACCAATACAATTCATTTGTATATTATATTCAAAAATCATTTGATACAATTGTGTGCATGGATTTTTTATATATAAAAAAAAAATGCATGCATGTAATTACAGCTGTAATTAATTAATTTAGTTACATCTATAATTACACTGTTGAGCTTCCCTTACACCTTAACCCACCCTTAAATCTATAGCACTATATATGCTATGCTTAAACCTATAGCACCCTCCTCAATAGCAGCAAAAGTGTTTTGCAATATATCATGAACACAATAAGTGCATTGTACCTAAAAAATGTTTTTATGCAAGTGCAGTAGTTAAAGACGCCTAATATAAAGTGTGACCAATGTTTCAATGAAATTTAAATTTGCAACTTCAATACATTTCATGTGTAAGTACAAGTTTCAGTAGAACTTAGATAAAAGTATATTTTAGTTTTTCCATATATATATATATATATATATATATATATATATATATATATATATATATATATATACTCACCTAAAGGATTATTAGGAACACCTGTTCAATTTCTCATTAATGCAATTCAATCAACCAATCACATGGCTGTTGCTTCAAAGCATTTAGGGGTGTGGTCCTGGACAATCTCCTGAACTCCAAACTGAATGTCAGAATGGGAAAGAAAGGTGATTTAAGCAATTTTGAGCGTGGCATGGTTGTTGGTGCCAGACGGGCCGGTCTGAGTATTTCACAATCTGCTCAGTTACTGGGATTTTCACGCACAACCATTTCTAGGGTTTACAAAGAATGGTGTGAAAAGGGAAAAACATCCAGTACGCGACAGTCCTGTGGGCGAAAATGCCTTGTTGATGCTAGAGGTCAGAGGAGAATGGGCCGACTGATTCAAGCTGATAGAAGAGCAACTTTGACTGAAATAACCACTTGTTACGACCAAGGTATGCAGCAAAGCATTTGTGAAGCCACAACACGCACAACCTTGAGGCGGGTGGGCTACAACAGCAGAAGACCCCACCGGGTACCACTCAGGGAGGGAGGGAGGGAGAGAGGAAGGGAGGGAGGGAGAGAGGAAGGAAGGGAGGGAGAGAGGAAGGGAGGGAGGGAGGGAGGGAGAGAGGAAGGGAGAGAGGAAGGGAGGGAGGGAGGGAGGAAGGAAGGAAGGAAGGAAGGAAGGAAGGAAGGAAGGAAGGAAGGAAGGAAGGAAGGAAGGAAGGAAGGAAGGAAGGAAGGAAGGAAGGAAGGAAGGAAGGAAGGAAAGAAGACTAATCTGAACACTGGGGGGCAAGTCCCCATCAATGTCTATATTGGTTATTGCTCTGCTATAAATATGTTGAAATTATTTTACAGAATTTGACTTATTTTTTCCACAACCAATACTGAAAATGTGGTCTGCAGAGTTAATCTGGTCCTGCTTATGAAATATTGAAATGTACATGAGAATAAAAGGGAAAAAGGGTGAACATAGAGACAAATGAAAGAAAAGAAAGAGAGAGAGATTTTCCCCTTGGCTGAGTGTATTGATTGCGCACTGGCTCTTTCAGTAATCAGAGGTAATTTGCTGAGAGGTAGCGATGCTGGACCAAGGCCACAGCAACGATTGTGTATGTGTGTTTGCTAAAGAAAAAGTACCAGAAAAAGTGAAAAATAAAGATAGACAAGATAGAGTGGGGGAGGCTAGGCAGGGAGAATTTCAGTCATTTGAACACAGTAAGAAGTGGAAAAGGTTTAATTTTGGAGCTTGTGTTCATGCGAGCTGTTGTGTGAGTGTGTGAGGGTTTAATTTGGGTTTCAGGAAATAGATGTTTGGCTTGACCTCTCTGTCCTTTAGTATACAAGACAACCGTAATTCACATCATTTTAGTTCCCACCGAGTGGGTTGAGTGATGTGTGTTGTTGTTGTTTTTTATGGAATTTTTTACCTCGGCTTTGTTGTGCTGTTTTTAAACCGCTAAATTCAGCAATCATTCTAAAATACAAACAGTTTAATGATGGCTCCATAAATGTGGTCTATTTTAGGCATTGTGACAGGTAAAGTCAAGGGATCAAGGTTTGGCTGGTTAGAACGGCCTAGTTAGCATCTGCTGATTAATGCTAACTACACAACATCTGTGAGTGCTAACAGGTCTCTCCAGGAATGTTTTACTTGGGTAAAGCCTCCACAGGTAAAAGCTGTCACTGGGGCAGTACCCTTTCAAGAGGTAAAACTTTATACCTAAAGAATGCATTTTAGTACCTCAAAGGTACATATTGGTAGTTGGTACCAAAAGTGCACATAAATGATATATTAGGACTTGTTTAAGTGTTTAACCCTTAACGCATACCTCTGGTCTTTAGTGACCTGGGATGTCATTCACTACCCTCCTTCTCATTCATTTTTTTAAAGTTAGGCATCAACCTTCTTAGTATTCCTCAATCAATTCATTATAAACAATATAATGAAAAAAAAAAAAAAAAAAAAAGTATAAAAGAATGCCTGTTTTTCCATTCATTTTGTGTAAAAAAAAAATTATAATGGGTCGCTAACGACCCGAGGTGTCTAACTCTAACTGTCTGAGTATATTTTTACACAATAATGAAGTGATGTTTCACTCAAAGGAACCGCTGGCAGAAAACAAAAGAATAGAAAAACATAATCAGCAAAACTTGAAATGGCTCTGCGATTTATTATGCAATAGTAGTGTCACTGTCACTTGATGGTGGATCTGGTGAAGAAGCGGTCAGCGATCAAATATTGATTTTTGAAGATGTTGAAAATTATATGTTTGAGATCGCGAATATGAGCCAGATGCTGAATGTACTGGCAAATGAGCTCTGATGAAGACAGTGATGATGATGGTATAAACATCTGCTCAAACTGACCCTTCCAAGCTACAAAAGGTAACAAAGTATGCTTTATTTTATTCTTCTGTTATTGTTACTCTAATATCAGGAGAGTTTTATATTAACTCGTGATAGGTAGAGATCCATTTGTGTTGATATAGATTCAGGACCCAAATATGTAATAATGCTTTTTGCTCGCGGGTTTCTCTATAGAGCTCCCCCTACAGCTTCAGAATAGATATTTGACAACACTGTCGTAAAAACTTGTTGGCGACTCTCCCCCCTCCCTTCTTCTCCCTCTGGTCATGTGCACTTGTTTTCAAAGAAGCCGGTGAACGCACGGAGCCATGTCCACTGAGGTATGTATGATACACAGAAGGCTTGCATATTAATGTATGTGTGCAGTGCCGTAAAGCAAATCGTTACATCGCGAGACCTGATATCACGCGATACTTCCTGATGCTGAGGCCGGCGGCCCGCGAGCCTAAAGTTGCAAGGGTGTTTTTTCCACTTACAGGCGCTAGGGGGAAGCGAAATGGCCACCATTCAACCCGAAAAAAGTCATATAACCATTCTAATGACTCCGAAGCTGTTCAGTTAAGGTAAAAAAAACAAAAAAAACATAGTTCCCCTTTAAGGGTTAAAGCATGACAAATGATTGTTAAAGCATAATGATTTGAAATGTACTTAAAAGTGTACTTAAGTGTGTTAAGAAACAAAGTGGTCTTTTATTTCATTATTATTATATTATTTGAAATTATTTTTCTTTCTCAACGGCTTAAGCATTAATTGACCTATGCTAGCAGTTTCAGAATTTCAGAAGGTCAAACATGTTTTTATTGTGGTAATCTAAGCTTTTCAAACACCTAGCCACTCTGCCCTTTCAAGAACTGACCTGACATCTAACTTTCTATCTTTGCCATTATAGAAGAGAATATTAGCAAACATCAAAGTTATCTTGTGTCATTTAAAAAGGGCACAGGGTTCTCAAAACCTAAAGTGATCACAGTGAGCCAAACATAGCCCAATCAATAACAGAACATCTGATGCCACAGGTCACCAGCCAATGCGAAGCAGTGAGAGAATGGATTAATAGATGAAGGTAAATGTAATGACAGTGTATAAAGGATAAGGGCATGTAGCCTGTAGAGTTATTTGGAAATAAATATGTTTGAACTAATATCAATGTATCTCCTAAATATCTATCAAATATCTCAGAAATATAATGCCTAAAATGATCATCATTTGGGTGCTTTTTTTGTGGCAATAATTCCTGTATGCAATTAATTAAAATTAAGTTGCTGAATCAGTAAGCATATAATGTAATTTTGTTTAATTGATTAACAATACTTATAGTTATGTACAAACACAGCAAGCTTATCGACAGCAAGCCCCCACAGTCCAATGAGACCAATTGTGTGAATGTAATCAGTATTGAGAAACCACTGATTTTTATTTCTTTATTTTTTATTAGAGATATCAAATGAAGCAGGATGATATAGTGTCATAAGACAGACAACAAGTACATAGAGCCATGTGTTTTACAGCATTCTTTATTGATCTGGCTATCACTAGATGTATTTCGAACCATATTTTGCCTGGAGAGAAAGTGTCCTTTGGCTAAGGAAAAAACGCTTTAAAGGAGCGCCATTCTGAAGCGCTCAATATCCTGAGGGGCCACTGGCACCAAAAATAGATGTTATTTTCACAGCTGTACATGTGTGGTCCCATGCACATGAGCATGGTGGTATATACATGCACACACACAAATACACACATGAAACATGTGAGCACATCCATATACTGTATAATAGGGCTATGTAGGCACTCATACTCCAGACAAGCAGTTCCCTGCACACTCTTCCCCGTGGGAAGTTCTGATGCCCATCAACATTCAAGAAACAATTGAGCAGAAAACCCTCCGAGACATTATGAGAAATGACATTTATTAATGAGAGAGGTAGAGAGAAAAGACTGTATACAAGGTCATGCAACACAACAGAGGAAAACATCAATCTGTTGGCTTTTTTGTCATGCGATCCAATCGTTTTAATTTTGAACATTAACACACACTACATGAGCGCAATGAGCAGCAAGGCTACAACAAGCCAACTGGGATTAAACCCAGTGTTTCTCATAATTACTGATATTTATTAAGTGCTATTGACTGGCAAGGGCATTATTATACAAACTCACACGCAGACATACACTCATAAACAACCCACTGCAGACAGCTGTTTAACGAAGCTTGCTATTTTAATCAGTTTCCTTGTTAACAGAAGATGATCAGTGCACAAGTGCAAACAGGCTGAAGAAAAATATTGATGTTATTGTGTAAGGACCACCCATTGGTCCAACGACGGAATCCAACGGTGTGGGCGAAGGTATAATGCATGTAGATATTTTACTTGCGCTTCTGTAGAGTTCACTTGATTAATGAGAATTTAGTTTCAATTTTACTTTAGCTCATGTACTTAATCTGACTCCAATTTTAAGTCACTATAAAGTTTACACTGAGATTATTAAAAATGTTAGTTTCATTGTTAATTTAGACATTTGATTATTCTAATATCCCCTCACCAAAAATGTATATTTTATAGAAGATGTGAAGCATATGGGTAACCAAACAGTTGATGACCCCCACTGACTTCCATAGTATATAAAAAAATAAAATAAAAATACTATGCAAGTCAATGGGGCCCATTAAACTGTTTGGTTACCGACATTCTTCAAAATATCTTCTTTTGTGTTCAGCAGAAGAAATAAATTCATGCAGGTTTGAAACAACTCATGTATATGATGTCAGAATTTTCATTTTGAGCAGAGCAAAATCAGTATTTTAACATTTATGTTCATGCTTTTCTTCTGTAATATTATCTTTTTGTGTATTTGAGGAGCGGAGAAGAGAGTCTGGTATTTGCCATCTAGTCATGCGTTACACTTCGTCTTTTATAACTGTAAGTTAATAAAAATGTTATGCAATGCACTTACTGCCTCAGATGCGACCCTTTTAATTGCGGACAAAACACAAATCTGCGATATTCGCTGGTGAAAAACCATTTGAGCTTCATTTTGGGAAAATGTTAATAATATAACGACCCACGCAAAACTGTCCGACCAAACAAATAGCAACAATACTAACTTTAACAACAAGGTGTTTAATAAAAAAAATTTAAAAAAATTATTGAATAGTAGTGTCATATTCACGGTCTGTCATCGTCCTGTCTGCACTACAGTTCCCAGAATCCTCCTTGTTTCCACACCTGAACTCACTCCCTTCATTACCCACCTGTTCATCATCATTATCTGCATCACCTGTCTTGTGTTCATCTGTGTGTGTATTTAAGTTCCTGGTTTTCACTCTTCACTTGTTGGTCAATGTTTATGTTTGGGTTAAAATCTATGCTTTGAGCACACGCTCCCTGTTTCTTGTATTTGCTATATTTGAGAATTAAAACCTTTGATTTATCATCTTCGTGTTTGCCTCCTACATCATCCACCCAGAACCTGACAGATTGACCGACCAAAATGGATTTTCCAGCAGTGAAGATCCTCCTTCTCTCCCAGGAGGATCAGTCCCTCGAGGCCCACACACAGAGGTATTTGGACTTAGTACCATATGTTCATTATGATGACACCAGCCTCTGTGTGTTCTTCCGGGCAGGTCTCAACGCTGAGACCAAAGCACGCCTGCCCGGTGATGGGCCTCGGGGGAACTTCGTGGAGTGGGTGCTGTGGCATAATGGGTCTTCATTCACTGTTGGGCTCTGCGACAGCGATTATGAATCTCATCCAGCCGAGCCTGCACTTCACGCCAGTTCAGCCGAGCCCGCACTTCACGCCCGAGCTGCCGAGACCAAGGCAGTATGCGTCATGCCCGCCGCGCCTGTGACTGACAGCGTCGTGCCCGCCAAGCCTATGTCCGAGGTTGATGATTTCTCCGATCTCCCTCCTCTCATCGGCCCTGACGAGCCTTCACCGCTGGTCCTGCCCAGCACAAAGCCTTCACCGCTGGTCCTGCCCAGCACAAAGCCTTCACCGCTGGTCCTGCCCAGCACAAAGCCTTCACCGCTGGTCCTGCCGCCCAGCACCGAGCCCTCTTCGCTGGTCCTGCCGCCCAGCACCGAGCCCTCTTCGCTGGTCCTGCCGCCCAGCACCGAGCCCTCTTCGCTGGTCCTGCCGCCCAGCACCGAGCCCTCTTCGCTGGTCCTGCCGCCCAGCACCGAGCCCTCTTCGCTGCCCCCATCAGCCCAATCAGAGACTGTTTTTAGCCATCCTTCTCCTGT
The DNA here is from genome assembly GCF_965113295.1 of Leuciscus leuciscus. Lineage (NCBI taxonomy): Eukaryota > Metazoa > Chordata > Actinopteri > Cypriniformes > Leuciscidae > Leuciscus > Leuciscus leuciscus. The sequence goes on along the minus strand of NC_138726.1, from coordinate 22,642,859 downwards.
ACCCGGGACTTTCCCCAAGTATTTTTTTTGGGGGGGGCCATATGCCTCCGTCCTGGCCACTCGAGGGACCACGGCCACCCGAAGGGTCCGCACCGCCGTGGCCACCCGAAGGGTCCGCACCGCCGTGGCCACCCGAAGGGTCCGCACCGCCGTGGCCACCCGAAGGGTCCGCACCGCCGTGGCCACCCGAAGGGTCCGCACCGCCGTGGCCACCCGAAGGGTCCGCACCGCCGTGGCCACCCGAAGGGTCCGCACCGCCGTGGCCACCCGACGGGTCCGCACCGCCGTGGCCACCCGAAGGGTCCGCACCGCCAGGGCCTTATCCTCAACCTGCACCGCCTTGGTCCTGTCTTCAACCTGCACCGCCTTGGTTCTGTCTTCTGTCTGCACCGTCGTGATCACCTCCTCCTCTGTCTGTCCTGCCACCATCCTGGAGTCCGTCCTTCTGAACCGTTTCCACCTTCCCGTCACGGACTCCAGGATGCCCACCCCCCCCCTCCCGTATGCTGCCTTCAGCGCGGGACACGCCTTGCGGGAGGGGGGAGTAATGTCACATTGACGGTCTGTCATCGTCCTGTCTGCACTACAGTTCCCAGAATCCTCCTTGTTTCCACACCTGAACTCACTCCCTTCATTACCCACCTGTTCATCATCATTATCTGCATCACCTGTCTTGTGTTCATCTGTGTGTGTATTTAAGTTCCTGGTTTTCACTCTTCACTTGTCGGTCAATGTTTATGTTTGGGTTAAAATCTATGCTCTGAGCACAGGCTCCCTGTTTCTTGTATTTGCTATATTTGAGAATTAAAACCTTTGATTTATCATCTTCGTGTTCGCCTCCTACATCCACCCAGAACCTGACAAGTAGAGTTTCTACACTAACCTGCAATTTTCACTGGTTTTAAAATATCACACTGGATATAACCTGCCATGATAACATCCTTTGATAACATCCTTGGATAAACTCCTGCAATTCAACCGCTAATGCCAGCACATTGCATTGCGACCTACATAGGATGACTTGACAACTCATTTCACTCAACGTCACATTTGCATAGGCCATACTATTTCAATTCATGATTGGTTGACTGCCAAATTAAAATCTTAAACATAACTATAAAATAACTTTATTAACCAGTTAATAGTAATTTCAAATAAGCATTTCTGTTCAGAACGTTTAAACTTGATTAATTTTGTTAACTTGTTAATTTTATTCGTTTTTGTTTTCTTGAACCGGTTAGGAGCCCTTCTCCTCTTGTTTCTTTTATCCGCTTCATGAACTACATTTCCCATAAGTCTTTGCCTGAACTTATCATGTCTTGAATTCTGCCACCTTTTTGTCATTATCTCGTTTATGTTTGCCTATTTATACCCTGTGTGTTCATTCACTCAGTGTGAAGTCTTGTTGGTGTTACACATTTTTTTCCTAAGTGCTACTTCTTGTTTCTCTATCATGGTCTTGATCTTCTGCCTGTCTCCCTGGATTTACATGTGCCTTGGACTTTTGTTTTTATTTGGATGGTTTGTGCTGTGGTTTTGACTTTATACCTGTTTTATGGATTACAATTATAGATTTCAGTCAATAAAGCTGCATTTGGATCTTCAACCCAAGTCTCAGAAGAGTATGTAACAGAAGACTTCACCCTTTACAGATCCAGCAGCCGAGTGAAATCCAAATCATCATGGACCCGTTCGATCTGATATTGTGTCTTTGTCAGGAGAACCTATCGATCAAGGAGTATGTACAACAGTTTTGTGAGTTGTCTTACTGAGTGTCGTTTGAAGAAATAGCACCAGAAGCCTGGAGTCATCAGAGAACAATACATGTTTCACATTATCCACAGCCCAAGATTTGCACTGTTGGCACCAATGAAACAGACATTTTGCGCTGGCACGAGTGACCAAAGGTTTGGCTATAGCAGCCCGACCGTGAATATTGACTTTGGTGGAAACAGGAGTGTCAAGGTGCACATTTAATTCTGCAGTGAGTTGGGCAACTGTGGTTTTATGTTATTTTGGATACACTCCGGGTTAGTACCTGGAAATCCTTTTCAGACAGCTTGCTTCGACAGTTACTCCTGTTGGATGTGGTGCATCCTACATTGTGATATGCCGACATAACCCTGGATACCATAGCTATCGATACACCACAAAAACATGCTTTCCTGGTCACAGATGAGCCAGTGAGATGTCCACCAACAATGTATCCTCTTTTGAACTCTGATATGAATCCCATTATGTTGTGTGGATTGCAATATTTCATGTACAGCTGTGCTATTGCTTTGCTAATTCAACCTTTATACTCTGCCACTACTGATGGAATGTAAAATCAGTGAAGATTGGCAACTCATATATAGGCAGGAAACCTTCAATACCATATTGTCCAGTGTTTCAGTTTCATTGTCCACCCCTGTAAGTAACATAGTCCTTCAACCAACTATGATCTCAAACATCAATTTTAGATCTGGCATGTGTGTAGTGTGCAGTGTTCTCTGACAGAGTTGCTGGTGTGCATGGAAATGCAGTGAGATGAGAAGAATTCCATGTCTTTCCATCACTAAGAACTATTTACCCACCCCCAGTCTTTTGGCAACCGTGACCAGAACAGTAAACTTTCTTGTGTCCCTTAGGAACATGCGAGGGATTCCGTACCCTCACTTTATCCCCCTCCTGGAAACAAGGAGTGCGTCCAGCTTTTTGTGTTGCAGCTGCACAACCCTTCGGTGAACAGTCATGTCAGATGGTGGGTCCACAGGAGCAGATGACAAAATAGACAGACTTGTGCGCATTTGCTTGCCATAGAGGAGCTGAAAGGGTGAAGTACCAGTTGGAACATGTTGAGTGGATCAGGAATAAACTTACTGTACCACAACAAGTCCAAGTAAAGTGCGCAAAGTAGATACATTAGCGGCATCAGAATAGATGCATGCAGGGGCATTGAGAATCGCCTGTACACGTGATTCATCAGGAAGATGACCCTCCGCTGAAACAGTATGACCTAAGAACAGCAGGCTGTTGTCTTTATTGAGCTGAAAACCAGCAGCTTCTAGTCATTGTAAGACCGCTTGAATGATTGCTTTGTCATGCATAAAAATGTCACGTCCATGGATGATAATGTCGTCCAGGTAATTTTCAACCCCTGACAAGCCAGTCAGGAGGATGGATATCATCTTCTGAAAGTCACAGGCGCTGAAGCCAGTCCGTAAGGAACGCGGCAAATTGGAACAGTCCGTTGTGAGTAATTAAGGCTGTGAGGTCATGACTTAGTCAGGTCAATGGTAGAGAAAGCAGTAGAACTTTTTAGAGCAGAGAGTTTATCCATGTGTGGCAATGGAAAAGATTCCATAATCACTGCTTTATTTGGCTCTCTGAGGTCAACGTACAACCTTATTTTACCTGACTTTTTTACCTTACCTGACATCCATGCAGAAGCGTCAATGCATTCTATCACCCCAGCTGCTTGCAAGTGAATTAATTCCTCTGACAAAGCCCTACGAACAGAGAGTGGTAGACAGTAAAGATTTTTGCGCACAGATATGACGGTTTCGTTCAGCTTGATGCTGTGTATAAAGTTTTTAGCACATCTGAACTCAGTTGCCTCAGCAACAGTACACTGAAAGACTGGCACAGGAAGGGCATTAGGAGGCATGACTTGATTGTTTTCAATCCTAACATGCAAACATTAGGTCCCTCCCCATGAGTGGTGTCCCTTTGTCCATAATGAAGAACGTAGCAGGAACTTAGTGGTTATGTAGGGAAACGTTGGCTGACAAGCATCCAACCACTGGAATTTGGGCTTTTGTAAATAGTACAAGCCTGGCTGTAGGTTCTGACAGCACATCGTCACTGAAATGGCATGTAAAAGTGCAGTAGGGCAGGATAGAAATGGAGGTCTACCACAAAAAAACACATCACAAAAGTCTTTGAGTCAGAAGTACTGTAGATATAGTTACTTTGTTTGAAATTCTGGGAGTTAAGCTGAATGTTCTGTGTACAGTACAGTCATTTCTGGTCATTTAATTTCACGGACCTTGCATGTGTTTGATTGTGCTGATCGGCACAGTTTGGCGTAATGTCCAATCTTTTTACACTTCCTGCATGTTGCTGTTGCAGCTGGGCAGTTCGCAGCATTAGCTACAGTATGTGTCCCTCCGATCCACAACGAAATCATGACTTTCTCTTCCCCACATAAGCACAATCAAGAGGTGACTTTAAATAATTTAATCAATACTGGCACCGAACATGAAACAACAAGCTCTTGCAAAGCAGCAACGCACTGTATAGCTGTCTTGTAAGGCGCCTGCCAGTGTTTACAGACGGCGTGGCGTTCACAGTTATGTTAGCTTTCAATGTATTCTCTGCATCCTTATACAGTACGTTGTACCAGTTTTAGGCAATGTGTAGAAAATCCATTGTCCCTCTGTACCGAGGCAGTGAAGCAGTACAACTGTCTGTTTTTCGTCAAGCCAGGCATCAATAACTCGTAGTTAATTTTCAAAAATCCACAGCCATGTGCTGAATGGTATAGCAGGCTCCCTGGGGGAAGGCAGGAAAAAAAAAATATATATATAAAAAAAAAGAACTTTAGCAACAGCCATCTTCATGACCAACTATATCGAAAAAAATGCCACAGTAGTAAGACAGTAGTGAACCCGAAAACAGTATTCAATATGTCATGACTAGGGCCACACGGAATCTGCGGACTTTTTTTGTGATTTCTGTGCGGAATTTTTGGGAAAATCTGCGGAATTATGCGGAATGGTTTTAAATGTGTTAAAGCTGCAATGTGTCATATTTCTGAGGATCTATTGATAGAAATGCAATATAAGATCCATAACTATGTTTTCAGTGGTGTATAAAGACCTTACTTAATGAAATGTTATGTTTTTATTACCTTAGAATGAGTCATTTATATCTACATAACCGCGGGAACTATGAAGGTCGACATATTGTGACGTCATGTTTCTACCGTAGCCGAAAGCGAACAAACAGCGCTAAAGAAACCTCATTGCTTGACTTGCTACTCTCTGCTGCTGACTCAGACTCAGACAACGACATCTTTTCGTCGGCCACCGTAGCTTCTCATTCGAGTTTGAAAACGGAGGGATGGGCCGTCAGTGACTGGCTGTTTGTAATTCGCAAACCTAGATGCCGCTAAAAATCACACACTGCACCTTTAAACAGATCTTAGAGTATTGGAACTGAAAATATTACAAAGTAAAATATTAAATATTCACTTCTTAATTTTTATTTAAGGTTTACAATACAAATACAAATAGAAAAAGAAAAAGAACATTAGACCTATGTTATTGTCCATCCACTGAACAGCGGAGAAAATTGTATTGTGCACAGATCATTAAACAAGCAATTGCATATAATTTAAGAATAAGGCAAAATAAATATCAATATTAAAATAAATAAAGTATATAAAGTAATGAACTACTTTTAAGAGCTATAAATTACTTTTAAATAAATAAATAAATAAATACTGGTGTGACAATCAGTTACAGAACAGTTAATTAAATACATAAATACATAAAAATGTAATTAAATAAATATATTAATAAATACATTCATATAAAAAAACCCACTAATTTACTATTTTACTACTAATTTAGCATCAGAAAAAGTCATTTGACATCAGAAAAGCTACTGAATGTGTGTGGAGTTTGGAGCTTATTTTGAGTCTCTGCTGTTGAATTTGGCAATCAGCATCATCTTAACATTGTCCTCGGTTAGGCTGCGTCTGTGCTGTGTCAGAAGAGAAGAATAGTGGGGAAAAAGTCTCTCCACATCCACTGAAGTAGTGGGGAGATGTAGGTATAGTGCAGCCAGTGGGGCAAGTGTTGGCATTCGATCTTCCCTTGCAGCCCACCACTCCACTGCACTAACCTCGCCTGTATCACTCTTGTCCATACAGATGTAGCGATGCCACTCCTCTGCAGACACCTTGCTCAAAGCAGGGACAACTTGGACATAACTCTTCATATCAGGTTTTAAGCCAGATACCTTGGCTGGATCAAAGATTGGGAGGGCTTTAAATAGTTCAGTGGAAGGATGTCTCTCCATCACAGCCTGAAGCTTGGTAGAACATTGTGCCATTGCTTCTTTAAACATCTCAGAACAAGTGTACCGCTCATCGTCATTTAACTCCATCATCTGCTCTCTGGTGCGGGGACGCCAGTCCTCAGCCTCTGCGGTGCGCCCATACTCAAACAGCATGCTGAGGTCCTCTAGCTGACTGAAGATGGTGGCAGCCACGGGTCTGGAGGTTTCTTCAAGCTTGGCCAGGGTGGCAAGTATATCGGAGCTATGCTCAACGATGAAGGTGGCCTGGATTTTCATGAGTTTTCCGTTCTCCTCTAACAGAACTCTAAGATCCCGCACAGCTTTAGAGGACAGTGGCAGCGTTTGGATGAAGCCATGCAAAATATCAATGTTTTCTGCCAGACATTGCACAGCTTTTATCCAGGAACCCCATCTTGTCTGGACAGCAAACACTGGCATGAGAGGAGACTGACCCTGCTGCATCATGAAGGCCCTCAATTCAAGACGACGCTGGGGTGACTGGCAGAAAACACGCTTTACCAAACCACACATCCGGTTCAGTTCTTCAAATGTCTCTGGAAACACTGCTAAAACTAACTGCAGAAGATGTGCAAGACAGGTGACATGTACGGCATTGGGAAAGAGGCCATAGAGCATAGTGTTATATGCTTTTTTCATATAACTGGCAGAATCTGTGACAAAAGCCCATACATCATTAAAATCAATGTTGTTGGAGTTAAGACAGGAGATGACAGCCTGCGATACGGTGCTGAAATTAACCCGATCCAAAAAAATGAGATCTGCTGCAACAGGTGGCTTGCCCACTGGCTGGAGGAGAATAGCAAGAGCACAACGTCCGCAAGCATCTGTTGTTTCATCTGCAATTACATAAAAAGGACTTCCATGTACAGCAGGCGCGTCGTTAGACATGGGCATTCGGGGCTTCAGCCCCGGATGTTTTTTTTATAGCCCCGGATCTCAAAAAATGTAATTTATTGATAATTATTATTAGGCAAAGTGGCAAGCAGCACGAGTCCACGAGCCGTGAGAGCAGGGCGTGGACAGTAGCGCGAGTGTTAATGAGTCACCTGAGTTCAAGTTCAAGCACCGGTTTCAAGTTTCTCACGGATGAACTTCGGGGGCGCGCGCGCCGCACCGGTTTAAAAAAAAATAACGCAGTCAGCACCGCCGCACAGTCTTCAGTCACACCAGATGTTGTCAGGCTATATGTCAGTTAAACTCAGAAAAACGAACTTACTTACGTCGTGCCAGCCGTTTGCTCGCGACTCAATCACGCGCAAATGCGGCGCGCCCTGTATCACGCAAAATAAACTAGCATGAAACGTCGTGTTCTGTCGTCAATTAAGTATTGAAATAACCAAAAGGGAGATTAAAGCTGCGTCAAAACTCTATGTCGGGGCTTTTGTATTCCTTTGTAGGCTACATAAATGTTACACATTTTGGCGTAGCCCAACTCAATTTTCATTATTAATATTCTAACATTTTATCAATATTGCAAACAAAGTCATCAAAACTGACTAAATATTTTGTGACCAAAAATGTGAAAAATAGGCCTACATCTAGCCTAAATGATCGTTCATGACATTCTTTTAACTATAAGCAACCCAATTTGTCTAGATCTGTATTATTTCCTTTGTATAATGTGCTTAAATATTGCTGCGCAGTCGTGTGATTTAGTCTGCTTGATTAACATTATTACAATGTATTCCTATTTAACTCTGATATGTAGCCTATATATAAGGTCCTCGAATGTGTTCGAATAATTCACCAGCATCAGCCTTTTCACAGTTTCTATCACTCCGCTTGTCTGTGTTTGCTCAACTTGCATCATTAGGCCAGTAATGGTCTTTATGAGTGAACAATTGAAATTTAATTGAACTGATTTAATAGTGCCAAAAACATTAACTCAAGAAAGAAACAAGTTGCTGAAACCAATCTTTAATGCTAAAAAGTTTACATATGCAAAATAATCCTTGAAAGATTTCTCATTTAAGGCCATTCCTGTTTGGAATATGTGGTTGTGTATTGTCAACATAAGCAGAAACATTCTGCATTTCCATTTTCTAGTGTGGATCATTCATTTCAACATTTATCCTCATTTTCATGTTTAAGAATCTGTTATCTGCTTGACAAATAATTTATGCTACTGCCCACTGACATGCTTTTAAAGCTATTGTTATCAAAAAATGTTGGCCGTCAAACACTTTAAAATGCACATATGTAGGTCTGAGAAATCAAAATTTTCTCGGGGGAGCATGCCCCCCAACCCCCCTAACTACCTCACATTTCAATGTGTGTGTCTGTGTGGTAGTATGGCCTGGTGTGGCTACAGTGCCAGGACTGAATTTTTTAACCAGTCTGCCTGCATATAGGCCTAAAATATACATTATTCTCTGTATCGAATCATGTTATCTTGTTACCCACCCTAGCCCCTGACGTTTCGGGCTCAGCCCCTGATGTTTTTAAAACCTAGAAACGCCCATGATGTACAGCCTGCTTGATGTCCTCCAAATACTGAGGAAATAAGTGTGGAAAATAATCAGAGCGTAGGTGAGATGGAGCTGGAATTGAACCTCCCTGTTTGCAGTACTTCTGCAAAAATGAGGAAAATTTTGAGGTTTTTTCCAGAGGGATGTCAGCTTCAATGAAGGTCTTTATGAAATCATAAATGAACTCCTTTCTTTCAGCTGTAGATGGAGTCTTAGACATACAAGAGGCCAATGTCTGTGTTCTGAATGATGCTGGGGGGTAAAAATTTATTTTATTATTTGAGGGGGCTATTTTAATTCCAAAGGCCAAGGGAACTTTATCAGAATGCATAGTATCCGGAGAACATTTATTTATTTACGATACATTATTCATTCACAAAGAGAATTGATGCCCTTGAAGGTTAGAGTTTTCCTCATTTTATTGATTAAGGCATTAAGATTTCCAAAAGATGATTTTGTATTCCTCTTTTAATAAGTCAACTTTAGCATGGGTGTGTTCACTTATGCTAAGCACTGTATGTGTATGTGTGTGATTGTGTGTGTATATATATATACCGTTCAAAAGTTTGGGGTAGGTATGATTTTAAATGCTTTTAAAAGAAGTCTCTTCTGCTAACCATGGCTGTGCTTATTTGATTAAAAATACAACAAAAATCAGTTATAGTATTAAATATTATTCCACTGTAAATCAGCTGTTTTCTATGTGAATATATAAAGAGTAATTTATTCCTGTGATCAAAGCTGAATTTTCAGCATCATTACTCCAGTCTTCAGTGTCACATGATCTCTCTGTCTGCGGGCGCGGATTCCGTGCGGGCCTGGTCATGACTTAAAGTCGCCCTATTATGCTATTTTAAAGGTTCATACTTTTGTTTTAGACAGGTCTACAACAGTTTTACATGCATTAATGGTCAAAAAACACTTTAATTTTCTCATAATATACATTACATCACCACATTTTTCAATGATTCTCAAACGACTTGTTGGATTAATCAGTCTCTCTAAATCCCTCCTTTCCGAAAGCCTACTCTGCTCTGATTGGCCAGACGGCCCAGTCTGTTGTGATTGGTCTACCGCTTACAGCGCATGGCGGATGAAACGTCCTTTACCATAACTGAACTTCACCTCCAGAGGCTTCCTGAAACTCAGAGATTGTACACACCAGTGTTAATTTCATTTTTTCACAGACGAAAACGAGACGATAACTAAATAAAAACTAGTTTTGAATGACAAAAACTATGACGAAAATCTATTGACATTTTCATCAACGAATAAAAACTAGACGAAAATGTTAGATAGTGACGATTTGGGAAGCAATCCAGTCTGATGTCCTGCATTTGATCTACCCATCGGCACACGGGTTGACATGCGCTGCATGTCTCATAAAACGTTAAAACATGTAAACGTCTGGGAGAATGAGTAGAGCAGACATTAAGATCTGAATAAGAGTGACGACGCCAAAAAAAAGAGCTATATTCGGTACGGTTTTCTGTGCGCACACACCCGACCCGAAGCGTGCAGCCATTCACATAGACACCTATACAGCGCGCGAGTACAGAATTGAGCTCTCTTTCGTGTCTGAATGGACAAATACACACAAATATTATGTCTAAATGTCCGTTTTAGAGAGTATTCACGTAAATGATGTCGGTTATGTCTTAAACAGTTGTGAGTGTATCTATGTGCATCAGTGCATTGGATCCGCATGTCACTGGACATGATCCGATGTCTTAAGTGACAGTGGGTAATAAACCTAATGCGGTCTGTGTCCTTAATATTGATCAAGCAACAAAAGAAAAAGAGAAAAGCATTCACTGCTCGTTAATAGCTTTAATAAGGATTCATTATATTTAATTCATACAAATAAATATGTCTGCTTGAAAGAATAGAGAATGATGTATGCAAGTAGTTATAAAGAATTCATATATCATTCATTGAAAAAAAGACTGTCTTCTACTTTAGGAAAAGTGGTTTTATTTAATTTTAAGATATTTTTTAAGTTACAGTAGTTAAATCTGTATCTGTATTGCACGTTCAAACTTTAAAATCATTCATATTAGCAGATTAATATATGTTTTCTCCGGGAGTATATGGGTTTGTAAATTTTAGAGAAATTCTAAATAAATGCATTTAAATTGAAACTCATTATATTTTAGTCGACTAAATCTACTGTAGATTTAGTCGACTAAAATCTTATTGTATTTCGTCGACTAAAACTAGACTAAAACTAAAACAATTCAGATGACTAAAATATGACTAAAACTAAATGGCATTTTAGTCAAAAGACTATGACTAAAACTAAATCAAAATTTGCTGTCAAAATTAACACTGGTACACACTGTAAAGACAGTAACGATGACGTCAATTTTACCATATCAATACGAGCGCGAGTCCGATGATGAAACATTGGAAGAACAAGTTATTCAACCCGAACCTCCATCGCAATGACGACTTGAGAAGGATGTTCTCGTTGTGGGTCCTAACGCCCCAGTGTAGTGATGGGGACACTATACTGTCAAAGAGCATCGTCCTTCGGATGAGACGTAAAACCGAGGTCCTGACTCTCTGTGGTCATTAAAAATCCCATGGCACTTCTCGTAAAGAGTAGGGGTGTAACCCCGGTGTCCTGGCCACATTCCACCCATTGGCCCTTACCAATCATGGCCTCCTAATAATCCCCTTACATTGAATTGGCTCCATCACTCTCTCTCCTCTCTCCACCTATAGCTGGTGTGTGGTGAGCGCACTGGCGCCGTTGTACTGTGGCTGCCGTCGCATCATCCAAGTGGATGCTGCACACTGGTGGTGGTTGAGGAGAGATCCCCTGATATGATTGTAAAGCGCTTTGGGTGTACAGTAGTACATATGAAAGCGCTATATAAATGCCTCATTCATTCATTCATTCATGTTTCTCAGTGATGTGTTACTCAGTTTGATGTACATTATGGGATGTTGAAACTGTAATCACTCACCATCAGCATTTACAAGTGTATGTCCATCATCAAATTGATGTGTATATTTCTAATTTACTGCCTTGCACATGCAGGAACTGTATTAACTATTTCAATAATGGTGCATACCTTTGCCGAGCACTAACGTGAATGACTGATGAACATTAAAGTTTGCAATACAAATCTTGCTCCATCCTTTATCTTTACTCAAAGTAGTAAGAACGACAGACAATCTGCATTAATAGACACAGTTTTAGGTAATAGTGGCCCACAGCTGATTTGCAAAACTATTTCAGTAAAACAGTAAGACATTAATGACCTGAGTTAGCTGGTTAGCCGGAAATGTACACAATATAAAACACAAAACTACGTATTTTTGAACACCCGGTGGAAAATATACATAAAAAATTATTCATACTTACATGTTGTGATTCTGAGGACCAAGCTGGTCCAAATAAACTGGGTACTGACTGGTACTGACCCATCTTTCAAAAGCTGAACCCACGTTGAACTCTTTGAGAAGAGTTTTGAGAAGCAGTTGTCAGTAAAATAACGTTTGAGGGCTGGTCAAGTTGTTCACGGGCAGACAAAGTAGGCGGGCATTATGCAAATGCCTTATCTAGTGATGTGGAACCGTTACGCAGTGGTATTCGAATTACAGATGACTCGTTTAAGCGGTTCAGAGTCGATTCTTTCTTTTGGGAGACAATAACTTTATTTATCATGCACTTTCGACTTTACAACTTCACAACTGTGTGTTTGCCTGTCTCAAAGGAATTTTCAGTGGAGCTGAGATTAGGCTTATGGTTCTTATACACTTCCAAACACACACATCTCTGTGCTTTCTTATTAAAATCCACACTGCCAACCAATTAATCATGACTGATGTGCATGCTAAAATACATGAAATCTCTTCTGACAGCAACACTCAATTATATATGCCAAACTCGGCATAACCAACACTAACACACACACGCACATCCAGTTTATAAATCATGTCCAGTTTTAGCATAGTGATAGTGAAATTGACCAAGTTGACCATTCAGCCTCCAACTGGACTAAAACCTTGACGTTTTTTTTTTTTTTTTATCTGTAGTGTGAGATATCAAATATGATCTTCTTCATCAAGATTAATTGTTGACTGACACACAGACACACACACACACACACACACACACACACACACACACGCACAGGTTTTAAATGGGTTCCTAGAGGAGAAGAGATGAGTCAATAAAATATTATGGCACATTTGTCATCGGTTAGACAAACAGCCAATGCAGACAAAGAGCCTCAAAAGAATTGTTGAAATGTACACAGACACACAAGCACATAAACACAAACATATGCTACCAAAGAGCTCTATTATACCTGAAGAGAGCTAGCCATCAGCAATCACATTCATTTCAGTGGCAGTTCTTCGGCTTCAAAAATGCATTAAAATCAGCAATATGGTGAAATATTGTTTTACAATATAAAAGAACTATTTTCAATTTTTTCTATAATGGCAAACTTGAATTTTCATCAGCCATTATGCCTCTCTCCAGTCTGTCACACGATCCTTCAGAAATCTTATGTTCAAGAAAAAATCCTTTATTATTACTAATGTTGAAAACAGTTTAACATTTTTGAGTAAACCTTGTTAAATTTTTAAGGATTATTTGATGAATAGAAAGTTCAAATATATATAAGTATATAATTATATATAAGTATATAATATATATAAGTATATAATATATATATATATATATATATATATATATATATATATATATATATATAATAAATATATAATTCTATATAAGAATAAATGTCTTGACTGATCGACTACAGAAAATATTTCCAATATACATAAACAAAAATAATCATACAAAAAAGAGCACAAATTTAAGAATGCATATATGGGGGCATTTCATGTGGTGAATTTATTCAATCTATTTGAATAATTAATCCTCATCCTTTTTTTTGTTACTTTGAGAAAAGCAGTAAATATGCAGAGGATTAGTGGTATGCGGACACATGTGAATGTGTGTGATATTTATTGCATATCCTAAATGTTCTTATATGAAGAAACAAGTATATCCTCTGTAGTCACGTTGCTATGGAGACAGCAGGAGAGCTAAGGAGTCATGGACAAGCTTATCCTTAATATTAACACTGAGGCCTTTGAAAAGTGTGTTTGTGTTTCAGCCACTTCAAGGTCGAGCAGTATATAATCAACATAAAGGAATTCATAGAGGAAATCATGCAAAACATTTCTTATTTTGTGCGTACTTTAAGTATTTGTTTGATTCTGTACATGCACATATATTTTTTACTTTGTTTTTCTTAAAATAGGAAATGCTATAATTGTGAAGAGGGAATGCTAATGCAAAGCTCATAATGAGGACTTAGGGTACCAAGCATGAAAAATATTACAATTAAAAACTTTTTAATCAAAGGCATGGCTTGCATTTCAATTACCTTTGGTGCAACTGTGCACGCCACTTGAGAATTGAGGAAACGAGGGAAATGGAGAGATTGTCTTCCTAAACTTTTATTTTATTCACATTATTAATTTAATATTTATCCATTTCTGCTTTTTTTCTCTCTAATAAATGCTTTCATAAAATGTCTCCCAGATGCAGTGCCCTTGATCCTTCCTAGTCCATTGCCACCACTTCATGAAATACATTTCCCATAATCCATTGCCTGGACTCATCATGTTCTGATTACTACCACCTGTTTATCATTATCTCGTTTATGTTTGCCTATTTAAACCCAGTGTGTTTATTTACTCATTGTGAAGACTTTCTGAATGCGACTTCTGGTTTCTTTTTCATGGTCTTGACCTTCTGACTGTCTCCCTAGATTTGCCTGTGCCGTGGACTTTTATGATTATCTGGATGGTTTGCTCTGTGGTTTTGATTTATTGCCTGTTTTATGGATTATGATTCTGGATTGCCCCTATAAAAGCTGTGTTTGGATCCTCAACCTGTATGTTTCAGAGCAGTTACGTAAAAAATATAACAAATAAATAAGTTGTATTATATTTGTATTTCCTTGTCTGTAAATGCTTTATGATCGTGTAGTTAAAGCGACTGCATAAAAAAAAAAAAAAAAAATCTATGGACTCTATGGATGTTTGTTTAGAAGCAATAAATGAGGCACTTGATCAATCAAAATCTCACCAAATCTGAATCGATGGATGAAATGTTAAATTTATATCCTGTGTCAGAAATTAAATTTTATATTAAGGGACAGTAATTTGTTTGTTTTATACTTCTGAGTGCATCTTTCTAACCAGTCCTTTTAAAGTATGTTGAATACTTTAGTTGAATCATTTCATCGAAATAAATACTCAGTCTTAACAATGTAACTAGGTTGTTACCACCATCAAATATAAAAGTATCTGTAAATAATGCACTAAGATAATAAGCAATATTCTAGCATATGTTTGAAATAACTGTCCATCTCTTATGTGTCACTTATGGCTAAAGTAAATCACAACAAGACAAGGAATCTTTAATAAATCCCAAAACCAAACAGTCAGGAAATCGCAGGAGAAGAACGTTAACATTGACGTTACCAGACAAATTAACTTAGTAAACTCATGGCTTATGATGCCTTAACGAGTTTCATGAAATATGAGATTCCTAGTTAAAAATTGGATATGAATGCCCTCTCAACTTGTATTTACCACTGGGAAGTTTGGAGATAATGTTTAATCCCAAGTTCCTGAGATGGGCAGGCCACAAACTTTAAACATGGCGGAGGGGAGAACGATTGTTGCTTTGACTGGTGTTCTTTATTAAAAAATTCCACAATTGATTTGTCTTGTCGTTAAAGTAGTGCATATTTACATATATGAATAATCATTTGAAGCATATTGTATGTATTATACACAACGAACATAGCCAATATTTGACCGAAATTCCAGAATCGTCAGCAAGCTTACTATTGATAGCTTGGTGAATGTTTATGTGGTTCTCTTACGAGAGGTACTCTCGTACTGCGTAATATCTTACGCTAGGGGAAATCTCTTTTCCGCGAGATACTGAAGCCAAAAAATTATCCTTAATTTTGAAATAATGTATAACGCGTTGCGGCAGCATGCAGACATAGGCGAGACAGCTCGCGCGCCTATTGGCTGCCCTGCGGCAACTGCAGCAGCCTATCGATAAGGCCCTATCGTGACGTCATCACCAATGGGGGCGCTTCGCGCCCCATACGTCACGTCCCGCCGAAACGGGCGTGGCCTGGGGCTATAAATATAGCATCGAAAGGCTAGCTTACCGATTTTTCATCTCTTCAGCGGAGCTCACGCATCGCTGGATCCAGAGAGAAGAAGCCGCGCCGTGGAAACAGCATTTCAGCGGGACGAGTTCGGTACCTGGAGTCGCTGGCCGCGCCGCCTTCAACCACCGTTCCTGCTACGCTATCCGGCGTTATATCCTTTCATTGCTTTGTGTGTGTTCGCCGCCGCGACTCACACTCCCTTTCTAAAAGAGCAGAGCGTCTTTTTCAAGATGTCTCGTCCATCCTGTGGCTCGTGCCGAGCCCCACTCAGCGACGGGGACCGCCATGTCATCTGCGTTTCCTGCCTGGGTGAAGGACATGCGGCTCTAGCGCTCGCTGACGGCGGATGCCCTCACTGCGAGCTTATGCCTATGGCGACTCTGAGGACTCGCATGGCAACTTTCCACGAGCCTGCACCCCCCGCTTCGACGCCGCGCCGTAAAAAGCGCCGTGCTCAGCGGATCCCTGAGCCTCCCACCGAGAAAAGCTCGCCGGTGCGCCTGCCAGCTTCGCCGTCTGCTTCTCTCGAGTCTCTCACTCCCGGACAGTGGCCGCCGCTGGCCGCCGCTTCCGCCGGAGATGACAAGGAAGAAGCGGCAGTTTTCGAGGAGGACAACTGCTCTATCCTGGCTTCGGACAGCGAGGATTGGGCGAGCTCTGTGGACCTCGCCCCTTCTTCTGCCCGCGAGTTGTCAGGAAAACGGGCCAGCATTGAAGCTGAGCTGATGCGTCTGCTCACACAGGCCACAGAGAGCCTCGGCCTCGAGTGGTCCGCGCCCGCCGAGCCTACACGCAACCGTCTGGACGGCTGTTTTCTGCAAGGGGACCGCGTTTCCACGCCCTCAAGACCCGCCCCGTTTCTTCCTGAGCTTCATGAAGAACTGGCAAAGTCTTGGAGCGCCCCTTTTTCAGCCAGGCTACGTTCCTCTGCTTCGGCGGCATTCTCCGTGGTGGACGGTGCCAAAGACAGAGGATACCTCGCTCTCCCTCTAGTGGAGGAGGCGGTAGCAGCCCATCTTTGCCCGCCCTCTGCTGGACGGCGGACTAAGACGGCGCTACCTTCAAAAGCCTGCCGCGCTACTTCCACCCTGCACAGTCGCGCTTACACCGCCGCTGGGCAGGCTGCATCAGCGCTACACACTATGGCCACTCTCCAGATCTTCCAAGCTAACCTTCTCCGAAAGCTGGACGAGGAAGGCACGGAAGCAATCAACGTGGCGGATTTAAGGAGCGCTACGGACCTCGCACTCCGCGCTACGAAATCCGCTGCACAGGCCATAGGGCGGAACATGGCCTCTCTCACCGTTGCTGAGAGACACCTCTGGCTGACGCTTTCAGAAATGCCGGACTCGGAGCGCTCTGTGTTCCTCGACGCCCCCGTTTCTGCTACTGGCCTCTTTGGATCGTCCGTCAAAGATTTCGCGGACAGATTCGCTGAGGTACAAAAGACGTCGCAGGCCATGAAGCACTTTTTGCCAAAGCGCTCTAGCTCCGCATCAGGCCGCTCTAAACAGCCGTCTGCTCGCAGCTCGCAGCCACCGCCTCCCGCCGCCGCTTCACAGCGTCGACAGGCCCGGGACCAGAGACCACGCTCTCGCTCTGCCGGCCGCCGCCCCCCACAGCGTGGGACTCGGCCGAAGGTTGAGATGAAGCCCGAGGCCTC
The DNA here is from genome assembly GCF_965113295.1 of Leuciscus leuciscus. Classification (NCBI taxonomy): domain Eukaryota; kingdom Metazoa; phylum Chordata; class Actinopteri; order Cypriniformes; family Leuciscidae; genus Leuciscus; species Leuciscus leuciscus. The sequence continues at coordinate 22,625,409 of NC_138726.1, read as the reverse complement.
AAAGTCTTCCTAGCCAGCTTAGGAAAACGACGGTGTTCAAGCCCCGCTGCGGCCGGGTTTCCACCAAAACTTCCCGCTCGTCCAGTTCCATTACATGCGACTGTTCCAGTGTACTCTGCAGTAAACAAGTCGGTTGCATTACCCGCTTGCCTGTACACAAACGCCGTTTTCACGGCGACCCAGATAAATCCTGTAAAGAGCGTATTTTCTGGTATTCCGGCCACGGCCGACGGTGTTATGAGTGTAGTAAAAATGCCCACTGCCCAGTGCCCATTCCTACACACAGACACAGCCCGCCCCACAGGGCTCGCGCACATAAAATCGACTCATGTTGATTGCGCACAGAATGTAGTGAACGTGCCCACGTCCCAGTGCCCACAAACACTACACGCTGCATGTCTCTTGGTTTCTGTAAAAACGAAACCAACACACATACAACCGACTCAGGTCGATGGTGTTTTCAGTGCAAATGTGCCCGCTGTCCTGCGCCCACATTCACTCACAGACATGACGAATCCCTCGGTTTCCCCCACGCTCGCCGTCTCTCAGCTACCTGCCGTGAGAGAGCCGAGCGCGGGCGAACCGCCCGCTGTGATCAAAACACTCCCCGCCTCGAGCGCTGCAAATGCGGTGTCTATAATACAGCATACCGAAGCTCCCCGGTCGCCACTATGTCACGACCAGAGCTCCAATCTCATTCAACCCTTAGCTATGCACGCACATGCGTGGGCAAAGCTTCCCGGTGTATCAGAATGGGTGCTGAACATTATAAAAAGAGGCTATTCGCTACAGTTCGCTCGACGTCCCCGCCGTTGTGCGGTGCGAGTCGAAACCACGGTAGAAAAGGAAGTAGCAAGTGTACTTCGTACCGAAATTGCGAAGCTGTTGAGCAAAGGGGCAATAGAGCCTTTATCTCAAGCTCAGAGCGAAGGGGGGCTATACAGCAGATATTTTCTGGTTCCGAAAAAAGACGGGGGTCTCAGACCCATTCTAGATCTAAGACAACTGAACGTAGCGCTTTCAAAACGCAGGTTCAGAATGCTCACAACCAAGAAAATCCTCGCGCAAATTCGCCACGGGGACTGGTTTGTGTCAATAGATCTGAAAGACGCGTATTTCCAAATACAAATAGCGTCACGTCACAGGCGATTTTTGAGATTCGCCTTCGAGGGCCAGGCTTATCAATACACAGTCCTACCGTTTGGCCTGTCCCTAGCACCCCGTACATTCACGAAGTGCATGGACGCAGCCCTCGCTCCCCTGAAACTTCGGGGAATGCGAGTTTTGAACTACTTGGACGATTGGCTGGTTCTAGCTCAGTCACATACGGAGCTCATAGAACACAGAACCATTTTACTCGAACATCTCGAGAATCTGGGTCTCAAAGTCAACTGGGCGAAAAGTTCACTGTCTCCCAGTCAGAGAATATCTTTCCTGGGCACAGAACTGGACTCGCTGTCAATGACAGCTCAAATATCGCTACAGCGCAGATTGACTATTCAGCGCATGACAGAAACCTTCCGCCGCGGCACTATAGTCCCGCTAAAGAAGTTTCAAAGGATGCTCGGTCTCATGGCAGCAGCATCCACAGTTCTCCAGCTGGGTCTGCTTCGCATGCGCCCACTGCAGTTCTGGCTACAAGCGCAAGTACCGCGTCGAGCATGGACTTCAGGTCTCTTTCGTCTCAAGGTCGATCAGGAATGCGTCTCAGCACTGATACCCTGGAGAGCGACCGACTGGTACCAGTCAGGTGTAAGCCTGGGGACTTCCTCGAGTGTGAAGGTGGTGTCCACGGACGCCTCCACCTCGGGATGGGGAGCACTGCTCGAGGGCAGACCGTTTTTTGGCCAGTGGTCAGAACGGGAAAAGCTTCTGCACATAAACTGCCTGGAAATGATGGCAGTCGACAACGCGCTGAGGCGCTTTCGTCCCCAAATAGCAGGACACCACGTCTTGGTCCGCTCGGACAACATGTCAGTGGTAGCCTACATAAATCGCCAGGGAGGCATCACATCCCGAAACCTATACAGGTTAGCGAAACGCCTCCTGGTATGGGCTCAGCACAATTTGCGCTCGCTCAGAGCAGCGCATGTGCCTGGCCACCTGAATGTGGGACCAGACAGACTGTCCAGGAACAATGTTCCAGCAGGAGAATGGTCACTGCATCCGCAGACAGTCCAACTGCTGTGGCAGACATTCGGCAGAGCAAAGATAGACCTGTTTGCGTCTCAAGAAAACGCTCACTGCCCGGAATTTTTCTCAAAGAGCAGGGATGCGCTGGCCCACGTCTGGCCCCGCTGCCCGCTCTATGCCTTTCCCCCCATCACGCTCCTACCTCAGGTATTAGAGCGGATCAGGGAAAGCAGATGCTCAGTGTTACTGGTTGCTCCGTTCTGGAAGAACCAGGCTTGGTTCCCAGTTCTTATGCAGCTGACGAGCACTGCCCCATGGCCAATACCAGTGAGGAGGGACCTCCTCTCTCAAGCCAGGGGCTCGATCTGGCATCCTCGCCCGGAGCTTTGGTCCCTACATGCGTGGGCCATCAACGGGTACCCTCTGATATCCCAGAGGGAGTGTTAAACACGATCATGCAGGCTAGAGCTCCCTCTACGAGACGGCTCTATTCCTCAAAATGGTCAGTGTTCTCCAGCTGGTGCACAGCACGCGGCTTTTCACCCCTGGACTGTGGAGTGACGGAGGTTCTCTCCTTCCTACAAGAGCTACTGGATGAAGGCAGAGCCCCATCCACGCTCAAAGTCTATGTGGCGGCTATAGCAGCGTTTTCCAAACCAACGCTTGGTCAGTCACTAGGAAGGAACGATCTGGTCATTCGGTTCCTTAGAGGAGCTAAGAGGTTAAATCCTCCCAGACCTCCCTCAGTCCCCATATGGGACCTTTCTACGGTCTTGGAGGCCATGAAGGGTGCCCCATTTGAGCCTATCCAGTCAGTAGATATCAAACACTTGTCTTTCAAAACGGTGTTTCTTCTGGCTCTCGCTTCAGTGAAGCGCATAGGGGACTTACAAGCGCTCTCAGTGAGCGCGACGTGTATGGAGTTTGGGCCAAATGACTCGAAAGTCATACTCAAACCAAGGCACGGGTACGTCCCTAAATCCCTCAATACACCGTTCAGGGCCCAGGTAATTTCCCTGTCTGCCCTGCCGGTCTCTAACGAGGAGAAGGACGCCAGCTTCCTTTGCCCAGTCAGGGCGCTAAGGGCTTATGTGTCCCGCACGTCTGTTTTCAGACAGACGGAGCAGCTCTTTGTTTCACTCTACGGACGTTCTAAGGGACTCGCCGTTTCGAAACAGAGCCTATCCAGATGGATAGTCGATGCTATAGCGCTGGCTTACACCTCTAAGGGCTTGCAGTGCCCATTGGGTGTCAGAGCGCACTCCACGAGAGGCGTGGCCTCGTCGTGGGCTTGGTCTAGTGGGATTGCCTTGCAAGATATCTGTATGGCGGCAGGCTGGGCCTCCCCGTCTACATTTATAAGGTTTTATAACCTAGAGGTTCCCGCTCTGCAAGCTAAGCTGCTTTCAGTCTAGAAATCGGTACTGTCTGCCCCGAGTACGTCCGGCCCAGAATACCAAAATAGCGCGAGCAACGCTCGTTTAGATCGCGCAGCTCTATGGGCAATGTGTAAGACCCACTATATTCATCAGTCCAGGCCGGGGTCGCCCTGACTGAGTAAATACCATCACTATAACTGTTCTTATAGGATGCTGCATTACAGGAATGATGCTATTCTAGCCACTCTTCCTGGGCTCTCTGTGAGTCACTTATGATCATGTACTACATGAGCCCGGGCACCTGCCCTTGGGACTTTGGTGCTGGATCATAGCATGCACGGCGTTTTACACTGTTTCCCCTAGCGTAAGATATTACGCAGTACGAGAGTACCTCTCGTAAGAGAACGTACTCGGTTACTAACGTAACCTCGGTTCTCTCTAGAGAGGAAACGAGTACTGCGTATCTTGCCGTGCCTGCGCACGCTCCGGTTCGCTCCGGCGATGAAAAACCGGTAAGCTAGCCTTTCGATGCTATATTTATAGCCCCAGGCCACGCCCGTTTCGGCGGGACGTGACGTATGGGGCGCGAAGCGCCCCCATTGGTGATGACGTCACGATAGGGCCTTATCGATAGGCTGCTGCAGTTGCCGCAGGGCAGCCAATAGGCGCGCGAGCTGTCTCGCCTATGTCTGCATGCTGCCGCAACGCGTTTTACATTATTTCAAAATTAAGGATAATTTTTTGGCTTCAGTATCTCGCGGAAAAGAGATTTCCCCTAGCGTAAGATATTACGCAGTACTCGTTTCCTCTCTAGAGAGAACCGAGGTTACGTTAGTAACCGAGTACGTTTTCAATGAATGGGACACTAAATATCATTTTGGCGTTAATAAGATTTTCCCAATTAATAGGCAAGAATAAACTAACTTTGAACACAGGCAGGCAGACAGGGAAACCAAAACACCATGGTAATAAAACAGAACACAATTGTTACATTATGTTTGATTAGGTACATTTTATGTAATGTTGCTTCAGTTTTTAGAGTTGTTGGAAGTGTTTTCTATTTGTTTAGTGTTCTCAGGAGTGGTAGTTTATTCATGGAAAATCACATTAGCGATACAACACTCTCCTCAGAGACTGATAGTTGACAGTTACAGGGCACTGGGGTGTCTGCAGAGGTGTCTGATAATTCTAGACAGGCCAAAAATAAAATGAAATCTATCAAATGTTAGATGACAGATAAAAACTACAGGGGCATTTTTGCCTGCATATTGGAAATATCTAAAAAAATATATATTTTTGTCACATTTAGTGCCTTGAGCCCTGGTTCATTTCTGACCCAGCTGCCAACCCGCAAAATATTTTATTTCAGAAAAACGTCCATTAGTGTAGTTCGCATCCATGAGCTTACGAGAGATGACAATATTCATCAATTTGCACAATGTAGCCCAGTGGTTTTGCCTAGCAAAAAAACAATCCATAAAGTTTGACAATTTTTGAGAAAGACCTGTAACCTTAGGTTGTTCCAGGGGGACAGTGGCTGTAACAAGCGTACCGCAAATCATGGATAAAATGTTCCTGCCATTCTTTGCCTTGTACTCTATTGTGGTCAACTTGAAGACAAACATGCAATTGAGCAGCAGAGGAGTTTAATTCAATAGTTATTTTCAAACACAGCACGCTGTTTCTCTGGTTTTTCCCATGGTAAATACATGGAAGATATCATTTGATTGCCTTTATTAACATTATTTACAATTTATTTGGGTATCCTTCCTGTAGGGTCTCAGAGTTTAATTTTCATTATAATATCCCAGACTAGACAGTGGTCAGCACTAATTATATTAATGGGACTGTGGCTGCACAGTGCAGTCTGGGAGTCAGTCATGGTTCAATACGTAAATAAAGCCTCATGAGTCCATTCATGCATGCACAAACACACACACACACACACACACACACACACACACACACACACACACACACACACACACACACACACACACACACACACACACACACACACACACACACACACACACACACACTCTCTGAGAACCAAACAAGTTTAAGTCACATAAACTGACTAAGACTATAGGTGACTAAGGGCGTTTTTCCACTGGGTTCGTTTGCTGCGGTCCGAACCCGAGTGCGCTAGTTCCCGGCGCCCCCCGCAGCGTTGGTCTGGTTTCACACTCAATTAGTTGTATCGAACCCAGGTGCGTTTGCAGTGATCTTACGTCATCGCAAACGCAAACGGAAAACGCATGGAGAATACAACTCGACTGAGCATAGCTGTAATTTGTCTGTTTTTTTGGTGCTATTATGCACAACATAGTGAGAGACAACTACGTTTATGTTCATTACATGGTGTAATTCAGCACATATCCAGGGGACGCCGTGTTTCTGCTGCTCGCAGAAGATTTTTCACTGATGCGACAGTGATACGCATGCGCGGGATACTATACTTCCTGAACAAGCACGCACCCGAGTCCGTGTTGCTTGCACATTAACGCGAACCGCGCCACGGTTCGGGAGCAACCGAGCTCAGACCACCTCCTCCAGGTAGTCTCGGGTTCGGTACTCTAGTGCGCACCCGGGTCCGATGACAGCGTTCACATTAGCGATTTTTCATGCGAACCGTGCCCCGGTCCGCACTAAACTGCCAGTGTGAAAGCGCCCTAAGACTATAGGTACCTATATCAAATGGACACACACTTTCTCTTTCCTCTTACTTGGTCTGTTGTGTTTCCTAAATATCTGTTATGCCAAGTTCACACTACAGGATTTTTAAGCCCGATTTAAGCTCGATTTGCAAGTCAAAGAACTAGGTCGTGCTGTGATTGTTGGGCAAAATAGCAGGTGATCAGCGCTCGCCAATCTTTATGTGGGAAGTAGGCTACTCAACATCAGAGGGGCTCGTCGACGCCAACGTCCATTTTCAAATAAACATTAACAACTGTTTCGCATCACTATCCGTTCCAATTCTCGCGTGTGTTTTCGTGACAAAATGTGGTTTGGGGACCGGATAGAGTCACTGGGTGACAGAGTTGTTGTCAGCTCATGTAGTGTGTGACCCCCTGTTGCAGATCATTTACGTAGTGTCACGTAGTGTGAACACCACAGCGACTTCAAGACTCCAGATTACAGACAGCAAGTAATGTAGTCTTAACAGCACAGTGAGCTGCTGACGTTTGACGTTGTGTAGTCTGACTAGGCATTATATGTGTTTTGTATTCATCTGACACATGTACCAAAAGCCATCCTCACTGAAAATTACTGCCTGACAGCTTCACCTCAGGCTTTGCCAAAGGCATATGCTTATAAAAAGATACAAAATGAATCGTTTCAGTTAGACATTATTGTGAATGATCATTGTGTCTATTGCCATCTTGTTATGTGTCTATTGAGATTAATTTAAATGATAGTGAGGTAATTTGGGGAACTTTTTAATTACTAGCATTTCAGTCACTCATTGTGTCTTCAGCCATTTTATCTTAATGAAATATTCTTTGGTTTCCTCAATGAAAATCAATCTAGTTGAATCTATGTTTTATTAATTTCTAAACAGTGTAAAACAAAGTGAATAACTCTCTAACAGCATGGCCAGACACAGATAACCGAACATTGAGGAAATACTCAATTAGCCTGATTAGCTGACAGCCCAACATTAGCATATTAAAAAGCACTGAACCGTACACACAAATATAAATGCAAGGTGTTCATTTGAAGATATATTTTTTTCCCTCTGCAGTCAAACTTCTTTTTATCAGCTTCCATCTTTTGAGGATAATGATAAATTTTGTGAATCAGACATAAGAAAAAAGGCTAAAATGCTACGCTAACAAAATGCTGATCATTCAGTTCTCTCAATAGCCTAAGTAAAAACAGCTGTGTTTGCATACTTGGCAGAACTTTGATAGTGATGTTTCTTTGAGCTGGATTTTCATGTGACAACTGACAATGACAATGCGCTTGCCTAATTACTTTCTCTCTGTCTTTTCCATCTTCCAGCTTCATCACACTCTCTTTTTTTTTTACACAGACACCTATATAGTAGATGTAAAAGCATAAATGGGAATTGTGATGTTTTTTTTATATTTTAAATAGCTGACAGTTTGAGAAATATTGCTCTTTTGGAATGGTCTCTTGACATAACATGCGTTCTCTATTATCAAAGAGAGGGAAAGGGATGATTGCCAGCAGCAGGCCTGTCATTATAATAACTATACATCAATTGTGAACAGAAATACCATGTTGCAATATGATTAACAAATAAAAGGCACTGCATAAAGCCAAACAAGTAAGAGCACTTTTCCATCAGTTTACATCAATAAATAGCCTGCTGATGTATGTTTGTGTGCATATTTGTGAGTGTGTTAGCTCAGACCTAAGGCATCAGACTCACCATTGCCAAAACCCAGGCCGTCACAATGGTTTAACTCAATGTAGAGAGATAGCAAGAAAAAGGGTGAGCAAGCAAGAGAGAGAGAGAGAGAGCATGATTATGGTAACCATCCAACATCATGGTAAAAACAAATGGCTGAAGAAAAATGAACGGGTAAGAATGGGAAAGAGAGCACACACAGAGATAATGAGTGGTGTGGTTGGATGTGTATGGCCACAGGTAGTGTCTTTACAGCTCCCTCCCTCTCTTTCTTTATTTCCCTCCCTCTGATGCCTGTCAGGGTTATCCGGTCTGGTTATTTTAAGACTGCACAACAGATCACACATACATTGTTATGACAGTTGGATGCCCTGTTCAATTAGGGATAGCTCCTTTCCTTCTTTCCCATTCCGGGCTCAGTTTAATTCATTTAATTAGGTTTAATTTATTTAATTTCAACTTATTCAAATTAAATAAGTTGACATTTTAATGTAAATAATGCTTCTCTCTCTCTCTCTCTCTCTCTCTCTCTCTCTCTCTCTCTCTCTCTCTCTCTCTCTCTCTCTCTCTCAGAAATGACTTGAGACTGAGACAGACTGCTGCTGGAGTGTGGCTTGAAAACCTCAATTAACAATGCCTGTACTGTTCCTTTAAACTAGGGCACATTGTCAAACTTTATTTTACATTTGCTTCAGCATAACTGTTTATCTGTAGAAAATTGGACAACTTTTGTGTTTTGGTGAATGCAATTCAAATCTGCTTTTGTAGTTTCAATTTAAAAAAAGCCAGTGATTTGAAGTTATTAGTTATTTTGTTTCAGATTCAGATTTCAATTTTTTTTTTTATCAACGTGTGCGAAATGTTTCTAAACACACATATATGCCCACTCTTTCCTCGTAAAAGGATCTATGGTATATGACATGTGTCAAACAGTGACGTGTAAAATGCCTCTGTCACTCATGTTCTCTCATGCATCTTGTGAGTTCAACACTACGGCAAGTTGTCATGATAGACATTTCCAGTTTTCCGTCCTGTCTTTCCATTCTGACTGCTACTCACCGTTATAGTATAAGGAGGTATCTTGGTATCGCTGAGGCTTACATCCACAGTTGCATTGCTAGCAACTGATGCATACTGTATACTGATACCAGATACTTACACTCCTCAGAAAAGAATACATGTGATATAACATAACATAACATAACATAACATAACATAACATAACATAACATAACATAACATAACATAACATGTAAAACGATGGTCACGAGCTGGTTGTCACATCAAATCAGTGTTGTGTTTCAGTATTCTTTATAATAAAAATAATAAAAAAATAAAAATAAAAAAATACTGTAAATGTCAGAAATAATACAAATGTTTAAGTATAATCAATATAAAATATCTTAGCAACAGAGTATATATTAGAAATGTATTAACAGAAGTTAATGCAACTAGACCAGTGTGATTCAGTCTTGAGACTAAAAACTATTATAATATATTTGTAAAATTCATATGAATTACAATTTGTTTCATACTATTTTCTGCAAATATTTTCTAACTTGTGAAAGACTGGACAGGATGTAAAACATATTCGTTGGACACTGACAAATGAGCCTCTATTATCAGCACAGTTGGAATTTTATGTTCTCAGAGTACAAGTTTATTTTTATTTTACATATTTACATGTACATGAATGAATTACATGCACATAGATAATTTAAACACAATAGGGCTTTTCACACTTGAAATGGTTAACCCTGTGTCATTCGAAACCCACTGTAAACTGAATCCTGGGTTCTCTTACGAGAGTAATCTCGTGTTGCGTAATCTCTTTTCTCGAGAATACTGAAGCAGAAAAATTATCCTTCATTTTTTAACATGTAAAACGCATTTGCTACAGCAGGCAGACATAGGCGAGGCAGCTGTCTGGCATGACATCAGCGCCAATGGGAAGCCTTCCATGCGCCACGTCATGACCCGCCAGAATGGGTGTGGCCTAAGCCTATAAATACCCATTGCCCAGGTTGCACTGTGATTTTGTCTCCTTTCAGCGAATGATTCTCTTCGCTGAATCTACTTAGAAGAAGAAGCTGTGCCGTCGAACAGCACTCAGCGGGACGAGCTTGAGACAGAGGATGCCGGCTGGATTATCGCCGCCTTCGCTCGCAGTACCTGCTGCGCTATCCGGCCCCCATATCCTTTTCATTGCTTCCGTGTGTGTTCGCCGCCGCGACACACACGTCTTTTCTCTAAAAGAGCCGGCATTTATAAATGCCTTACATGTCCTGCGGCTCGTGCCAAGCCACGCTCAGTGATGGGGACCGCCACGTGCTGTGCGTTTCCTGCCTGGGCCAGGACCACACGGACCTCGTGCTTGCTGATGGCGGCTGCTGCGAGTGTGAAGCGTTGCTTCTATTGACCCTGCGGGCTCGACAGGCGGCCTTCTCCACTAAGTCCGCTTCCCCGATGCTTACTGTTGGGCCACGCCGTAAAAGTGCCGCTCACAGAGGCCTCCGGAACCGTCCGTGAAAGAGCCCTCGCCGGCGGCGTCCCCGCAAGCCTCTTTCTCAGAGTCCCCCGTCTCCTTTGCCGACGGTCAGCGCCCCACTGCGGCAGTGCCTGACGAGTTGGACGGGGGTGTCATGGAGGATGACAGCTGTTCCCTCCTCGCGTCCGTCCCGGACCCTGCCCCATCGACACAGGAGTCCAGCGTGAGGGCGTCGGTTGACGCTGAGTGTCTCCGCCTCCTTACTAAGGCCGTGGAGGACCTCTGCCTCGATTGGACCTCGCCCCAGGAGCCCACGCCCAACAGGCTGGATGGCTGCTTTCTTCAAGGTCGCCACTCTTCGCCTGTTCTGAGGCCCGCTCCCTTCCTCCCTGAACTACACAACGAGCTCTCCATGTCTTGGGAAGCTCCGTTTTCGGCCAGGCTAAAATCCTCTGTTTCCTCGACGCTCTCCGCGGTTGACGGCACCAAGGACAGAGGATATCTCTCTGTTTCTCCGGTCGAGGAAGCGGTTGCTACGCACTTGTGTCCGCCCTCTGCTGGATGGCGGTCCAAGTCAACCCTACCCACCAAAGTCTGCCGGACCACTTCAGCGCTGATCGGCCGCGCATATGCTGCCGCTGGTCAAGCTGCATCTGCGTTACACACCATGGCGGTGCTCCAGATACATCAGGCCAACCTTCTCCGCTCCCTGAATGAGGCTACGGAGCGTGTAACGGACTTAAGGAGCGCGACGGACTTGGCTCTCAGAGCTACCAAAACCGCCGCCCAGGCCATTGGACGTAACATGGCCGCCCTCACCGCCACGGAACGTCACCTGTGGCTGACACTGTCTGATATGTCAGACTCTGACCGCGCCACCTTTCTGGACGCTCCCGTGTCACCGACTGGTCTCTTTGGCCCCTCGGTGAAGGGCTTCGCGGAGTGCTATTCCGAGGTGCAGAAGGCGGCTCAGGCCATGAGACACTTCTTGCCACGACGCTCCAGTTCTGTAGCGAGCCGCGCTAAGAAGCAGCCGCCCGCTCGGAAACCAGCCCGCGCTCCCACCGCCTCCGCCGCCTGCCTCTCACCGTCGCCAGGTTCGGGATGAACGTCAGCGTTTGCGCTCCTCTAGCCGTCGCAGACCGCCTCCTAAGTCTTCCTAGCCCCCCTAGGAAGGCGCCGATGGCTAAGTCCCGCTGCGGCCGGACCGCCATAGAAATCTGCACGACCCGCTCTCTCAGGCCCCTCAGTAGAGGCGATTCGAAGAGTGTATTCAGCAGCCAACGAGCCATTTTCTCAACTCGCTCGCCTGCACACAAACGCTGTTCTCACGGCGACCCACATAAATCTCAAAAAGAGCATTTTGTCTGGTCATATTCCGGCTCAAGCCGAAGGTGTTCTGAATGTAGGAAATGTGCCCACTACCCAGTGCCCACCCCTACACGTAAACACTACCCTCTCTGTGTGTCACACTCATCCAGGGTCGAAAACAATAAAGCTGGCTCATGCCGCTCAACTGCTAAGTGTTGAGAAAGTGCCCACTCCTCAGTGCTCACCCCTACACACGGGCATTACCCACGCAGTGTCTCACACCACCCCGGGGTCCATATCAGTCAAACCGGCTCATGCCGTTCATGTTTTAAGTTCAGGAAATGTGCCCACTGTACAGTGCTCACTCCTACTTATGAAAGTGACTGTATCTGTGTTACACACACACATAATGCCCCAGTGTATAAACCCAGCTCACGCTGGTGGTGTTTCAGATGTAAATCACGTGTCTGCCACACAACGCACACACTTTCTGAGAAGCACCTTGTGCTTCGTGCCGCAAGCTCACACAGCCTCGCTTGTGACGCAACATCCTCCCGTTTCTACGACCGGGATGTTAGCTATTGTGCCGCCGCACAAAATACCGACTGCCCCATTGAATATGAACATGGTGAACGAAGTATGTCATCATGGCCGGGTCCCTGAGTATCAGCGACCGGAACCCAGATTTCATTCTACCCCTGGCCATTCACGCGAGAGCGTGGGAATTGATTCCAGGGGTCTCAAAATGGGTGTTAGAGATAGTGAAACGGGGCTACTCGCTTCAATTCGCTTGTAGACCACCGCGCTTCTCAGCCTGGGGCAAAACTTCGGTGAATCAGGAAGTAGCACACCTACTTCGCACCGAAATAGCGAATTTGCTAAGGAAAAGGGGCGGTAGACACCGTCCCCTTGGCAGAGAGCGAGTCGGGGTTTTACAGCCGTTACTTCTTAGTACCAGAGCATGTGAGCGGAGTGGAGCGGGAGCGAGCGGGGAGCGCGAGCGGGCGGATCTTGGACAGAGCGCAGAGCGGCAATTTCAAAAGGACGGAGCGTCTTATTTCCCGCTCCAATTCCGCTCCGCTCACGCCACGCATCAGTCAAAAAATGCGCCATGAAGAAGAAAAAACATATATAGGCATAGCCTAAGTCGCACTGGACTATAAGTCGCATTTATTTAGACATTTATTTCACAAAAAAAAATAAAAAAAATAAATAAATAATAATGTTACAGATGGGACAGTTCTCCGTTACGGACGTGAGCGCTCTGACAGCGGCACTAAAAGACTGCTTTAAAACTTTCACTGAGACCTCAAACAGAAAGCACAAAGCCTGTCTTTAAATTTAATTTCGTTTTGTATTAATTGTATCTTAATTTTGATCAGTGTTTCATCAACCAATTGTCTGGATAGACTGGATTTAATAAATAAGTAAATATATTAGAAAATAGATAATCACGACACGAAGGCGCCGGCGGGTGAACCTGGAGTTTGTCTCATAAATGAACCGAAACTCAGCGTATAGCCTACTTGCCTGACAGACCTGAGACATATATATAAAGCTTGAAATGTCTACTTTTAAACAGAACAATTCAAAACGAAAGAAAACAGACTGCTCTCTTATTTAATCCGTATGAAATGTGCATTTCTCTCTGGGGCATTCAATACTGCGAAGATCGCGAGTCAGCATTTTTCCAGCCGACACAGACATAAAAAAAATGGTTTATTAGTAAACAATTAAAATGTCTCCTGCTATATTTTACATATACATAATCATTAATTTTGCCGGTTCGTTGTGACAGCTTTTAGGTGCGTTATTGGCAGTGCCACCCTTATGTTACATGAACGCATCAGCACCGAAAACATGGAGATTTTTTTCTTTTGGGGGCATTTTGTTTGTGTTCAGACTTTCTCAGTTGTCTTTAGGCGCGATGTTAGAGGACGCTGCTAATAAAGTTGCTAGTATGGCCTACACATATTGGATTCACGTTTATTATTATAGGCTATTTAAAAAAAATACCCCATTTTTTTATGCCGTTTGTATCATTTTATTTTGTTGTATTTATCCGCCACACCTTGGCCGGTCCGTGAAAATATTGTCTGATATTAAACCGGTCCGTGACGCAAAAAAGGTTGGGGACCGCTACAAGTGATATACATGTAGATTTTTTTCCTTTTTTGGAGCGAGCGGGGGGCGATTTGAGTGGAGCGCGAAGCAAACTGCGTTGAGCGCTGAGCGAAAATGAGCGGAGCGGCCTGATGTAGCTTTGAGTGGGGGAGCGGAGGGGTGAACAGTTCCGTGAGCGATGAGCGGAGATTCTCACCGCTCCACTCCGCTCATATGCTCTGCTTAGTACCGAAGAAGGACGGCGGGCTCCGCCCCATACTAGATCTCAAGCGTTTGAACAAAGCTCTTATGATACGCTCGTTCAAAATGCTCACAACCAGACAAATCCTCGCTCGATTTCGACCGGGGGACTGGTTTATATCAGTGGACCTGAAAGACGCTTACTTTCAGATTCAAATAGCAGCCCGTCACAGGCCATTCTTGAGATTCGCCTTCGAGGGCCAGGCTTATCAGTACACCGTCCTCCCGTTCGGTCTGTCTTAACACCTCGTACATTTACAAAGTGCATGGACATGAGGGGCGCGAGAATCCTGAACTATCTGGACGACTGGCTGATTTTAGCGCAGTCAAAAGAGGAACTGGTGTTACACAGAGCGCTATTGCTGGACCATCTGGAACAGCTGGGTCTCAGGGTAAACTGGGCCAAAAGCAATCTATCTCCCAGTCTATCTCTTTTGAAAATCATATTTCATATGTTACAAAAACAGCCTTTTTCCACCTTAGAAACATTGCTAAGCTACGTAATATGCTATCAGTTTCTGATGCAGAAAAGTTAGTTCATGCATTCATGACCTCGAGACTGGATTACTGTAATGCCTTATTAGCTGGTTGTCCTGCATCCTCAATAAACAAGCTACAGTTAGTCCAAAATGCCGCCGCTAGAGTTCTTACGAGATCAAGAAAATATGATCATATAACACCGATTTTATCATCACTGCATTGGTTACCTATAAAGTTCCGTATTAATTACAAGGTATTGCTACTGACTTATAAAGCCCTAAACGGCTTAGCTCCAGTCTTTTTAACGGATCTTCTATCGCCCTATAATCCATCGCGCTCTTTAAGATCACTAAATTCAAGGCTTTTGGTCATACCTAGGATATCCAGAGCCACCAAAGGAGGGAGAGCATTTTCACATTTGGCTCCAAAACTCTGGAATAGTCTTCCTGATACTGTTCGTTGCTCAGACTCGCTCTCCCAGTTTAAAACTAGATTAAAGTCGCATCTCTTCAGCCAGGCATTCATATAATCCCACAGTTCAAACTACAATCCGGCCTCTAGCTCATAAATGCCAGAGGAGAACTGGCCCCCGACTGAGCCTGGGTTCTCCCAAGGTTTTTTTTTTTTCTCCATTAGGTCACCTGATGGAGTTTTAGGACACCATTAGGTCACTTGATGGAGTTTTTCGGTTCCTTGCCACTGTTGCCTTTGGCTTGCTCAGTTGGGGATATTTTGGGGATATTTAATTTAATTTTATCAATCAATAAATTCCTCTTGAAACAAACTTTGTTGTATTATTTAAATTTAATACTGTGAAGCTGCTTTGATACAATCTGTATTGTGAAAAGCGCTATACAAATAAACTTGACTTGACTTGACTTTCATTGTAGCCAAAAACAGCTGAAACATTCTTCAAAATATCTTAACTTGACTTGACACTGCTCATAACTGATTTGGGGTTAACAATTAATCCTGGGTATTCATAATTAACAATTAACAGTTAACAATTAATTTAATCCACATTCAATCCTGGGGATTGTAAATTCCTAACCCTGGGTTAACGTGCATTTTTGCTCGTTTGCCCGCATTTTGCACGGGTATTCATAAATTGACATTTCAGATTGTAAATTCCTAACCCTGGGTTAACGTGCATAACGTGCATTTTTGCAGGGTCAGTGTCATTGATTGGATGAAGGCAGCACGCAATCTGTTTAAATAAAAGCTCTATTGCACATCCTCGTATGGCCGACTGTACTATGGAGTTTAAACTGAATGGATAGTTCGGACGATAAAGGTAAGAATGAAACGGTCTCTTCACTCAAATTGTCACGTTTTCTATTAGCATTTGAAATTTTTCCTCTCAAACGCTGAATTTACTGTTTATTATACAATGTGCAGTGTTTCTGTGACTGTTAAAAGTGGTGTTTTAGAACTACGATAACCAGCAGTGAGAAAAGCCCCATGGGGAGCTATGATGAAAACGTACTCGGTTACTAACGTAACCTCGGTTCTCTCTAGAGAGGAAACGAGTACTGCGTAATATCTTACGCTAGGGGAAATCTCTTTTCCGCGAGATACTGAAGCCAAAAAATTATCCTTAATTTTGAAATAATGTAAAACGCGTTGCGGCAGCATGCAGACATAGGCGAGACAGCTCGCGCGCCTATTGGCTGCCCTGCGGCAACTGCAGCAGCCTATCGATAAGGCCCTATCGTGACGTCATCACCAATGGGGGCGCTTCGCGCCCCATACGTCACGTCCCGCCGAAACGGGCGTGGCCTGGGGCTATAAATATAGCATCGAAAGGCTAGCTTACCGGTTTTTCATCGCCGGAGCGAACCGGAGCGTGCGCAGGCACGGCAAGATACGCAGTACTCGTTTCCTCTCTAGAGAGAACCGAGGTTACGTTAGTAACCAAGTACGTTCTCTTACGAGAGGTACTCTCGTACTGCGTAATATCTTACGCTAGGGGAAACAGTGTAAAACGCCGTGCATGCTATGATCCAGCACCAAAGTCCCAAGGGCAGGTGCCCGGGCTCATGTAGTACATGATCATAAGTGACTCACAGAGAGCCCAGGAAGAGTGGCTAGAATAGCATCATTCCTGTAATGCAGCATCCTATAAGAACAGTTATAGTGATGGTATTTACTCAGTCAGGGCGACCCCGGCCTGGACTGATGAATATAGTGGGTCTTACACATTGCCCATAGAGCTGCGCGATCTAAACGAGCGTTGCTCGCGCTATTTCGGTATTCTGGCCGGACGTACTCGGGGCAGACAGTACCGTTTTTTAGACTGAAAGCAGCTTAGCTTGCAGAGCGGGAACCTCTAGGTTATAAAACCTTATAAATGTAGACGGGGAGGCCCAGCCTGCCGCCATACAGATATCTTGCAAGGCAATCCCACTAGACCAAGCCCACGACGAGGCCACGCCTCTCGTGGAGTGCGCTCTGACACCTAATGGGCACTGCAAGCCCTTAGAGGTGTAAGCCAGCGCTATAGCATCGACTATCCATCTGGATAGGCTCTGTTTCGAAACGGCGAGTCCCTTAGAACGTCCATAGAGTGAAACAAAGAGCTGCTCCGTCTGTCTGAAAACAGACGTGCGGGACACATAAGCCCTTAGCGCCCTGACTGGGCAAAGGAAGCTGGCGTCCTTCTCCTCGTTAGAGACCGGCAGGGCAGACAGGGAAATTACCTGGGCCCTGAACGGTGTATTGAGGGATTTAGGGACGTACCCGTGCCTTGGTTTGAGTATGACTTTCGAGTCATTTGGCCCAAACTCCATACACGTCGCGCTCACTGAGAGCGCTTGTAAGTCCCCTATGCGCTTCACTGAAGCGAGAGCCAGAAGAAACACCGTTTTGAAAGACAAGTGTTTGATATCTACTGACTGGATAGGCTCAAATGGGGCACCCTTCATGGCCTCCAAGACCGTAGAAAGGTCCCATATGGGGACTGAGGGAGGTCTGGGAGGATTTAACCTCTTAGCTCCTCTAAGGAACCGAATGACCAGATCGTTCCTTCCTAGTGACTGACCAAGCGTTGGTTTGGAAAACGCTGCTATAGCCGCCACATAGACTTTGAGCGTGGATGGGGCTCTGCCTTCATCCAGTAGCTCTTGTAGGAAGGAGAGAACCTCCGTCACTCCACAGTCCAGGGGTGAAAAGCCGCGTGCTGTGCACCAGCTGGAGAACACTGACCATTTTGAGGAATAGAGCCGTCTCGTAGAGGGAGCTCTAGCCTGCATGATCGTGTTTAACACTCCCTCTGGGATATCAGAGGGTACCCGTTGATGGCCCACGCATGTAGGGACCAAAGCTCCGGGCGAGGATGCCAGATCGAGCCCCTGGCTTGAGAGAGGAGGTCCCTCCTCACTGGTATTGGCCATGGGGCAGTGCTCGTCAGCTGCATAAGAACTGGGAACCAAGCCTGGTTCTTCCAGAACGGAGCAACCAGTAACACTGAGCATCTGCTTTCCCTGATCCGCTCTAATACCTGAGGTAGGAGCGTGATGGGGGGAAAGGCATAGAGCGGGCAGCGGGGCCAGACGTGGGCCAGCGCATCCCTGCTCTTTGAGAAAAATTCCGGGCAGTGAGCGTTTTCTTGAGACGCAAACAGGTCTATCTTTGCTCTGCCGAATGTCTGCCACAGCAGTTGGACTGTCTGCGGATGCAGTGACCATTCTCCTGCTGGAACATTGTTCCTCGACAGTCTGTCTGGTCCCACATTCAGGTGGCCAGGCACATGCGCTGCTCTGAGCGAGCGCAAATTGTGCTGAGCCCATACCAGGAGGCGTTTCGCTAACCTGTATAGGGTTTCGGGATGTGATGCCTCCCTGGCGATTTATGTAGGCTACCACTGACATGTTGTCCGAGCGGACCAAGACGTGGTGTCCTGCTATTTGGGGACGAAAGCGCCTCAGCGCGTTGTCGACTGCCATCATTTCCAGGCAGTTTATGTGCAGAAGCTTTTCCCGTTCTGACCACTGGCCGAAAAACGGTCTGCCCTCGAGCAGTGCTCCCCATCCCGAGGTGGAGGCGTCCGTGGACACCACCTTCACACTCGAGGAAGTCCCCAGGCTTACACCTGACTGGTACCAGTCGGTCGCTCTCCAGGGTATCAGTGCTGAGACGCATTCCTGATCGACCTTGAGACGAAAGAGACCTGAAGTCCATGCTCGACGCGGTACTCGTGCTTGTAGCCAGAACTGCAGTGGGCGCATGCGAAGCAGACCCAGCTGGAGAACTGTGGATGCTGCTGCCATGAGACCGAGCATCCTTTGAAACTTCTTTAGCGGGACTATAGTGCCGCGGCGGAAGGATTCTGTCATGCGCTGAATAGTCAATCTGCGCTGTAGCGATATTTGAGCTGTCATTGACAGCGAGTCCAGTTCTGTGCCCAGAAAAGATATTCTCTGACTGGGAGACAGTGAACTTTTCGCCCAGTTGACTTTGAGACCCAGATTCTCGAGATGTTTGAGTAAAATGGTTCTGTGTTCTATGAGCTCCGTATGTGACTGAGCTAGAACCAGCCAATCGTCCAAGTAGTTCAAAACTCGCATTCCCCGAAGTTTCAGGGGAGCGAGGGCTGCGTCCATGCACTTCGTGAATGTACGGGGTGCTAGGGACAGGCCAAACGGTAGGACTGTGTATTGATAAGCCTGGCCCTCGAAGGCGAATCTCAAAAATCGCCTGTGACGTGACGCTATTTGTATTTGGAAATACGCGTCTTTCAGATCTATTGACACAAACCAGTCCCCGTGGCGAATTTGCGCGAGGATTTTCTTGGTTGTGAGCATTCTGAACCGGCGTTTTGAAAGCGCTACGTTCAGTTGTCTTAGATCTAGAATGGGTCTGAGACCCCCGTCTTTTTTCGGAACCAGAAAATATCTGCTGTATAGCCCCCCTTCGCTCTGAGCTTGAGATAAAGGCTCTATTGCCCCTTTGCTCAACAGTTTCGCAATTTCGGTACGAAGTACACTTGCTACTTCCTTTTCTACCGTGGTTTCGACTCGCACCGCACAACGGCGGGGACGTCGAGCGAACTGTAGCGAATAGCCTCTTTCTATAATGTTCAGCACCCATTCTGATACACCGGGAAGCTTTGCCCACGCATGTGCGTGCATAGCTAAGGGTTGAATGAGATCGGAGCCCTGGTCGTGACATAGTGGCGACCGGGGAGCTTCGGTATGCTGTATTATAGACACCGCATTTGCAGCGCTCGAGGCGGGGAGTGTTTTGATCACAGCGGGCGGTTCGCCCGCGCTCGGCTCTCTCACGGCAGGTAGCTGAGAGACGGCGAGCGTGGGGGAAACCGAGGGATTCGTCATGTCTGTGAGTGAATGTGGGCGCAGGACAGCGGGCACATTTGCACTGAAAACTCCATCGACCTGAGTCGGTTGTATGTGTGTTGGTTTCGTTTTTACAGAAACCGAGAGACATGCAGCGTGTAGTGTTTGTGGGCACTGGGACGTGGGCACGTTCACTACATTCTGTGCGCAATCGACATGAGTCGATTTTATGTGCGCGAGCCCTGTGGGGCGGGCTGTGTCTGTGTGTAGGAATGGGCACTGGGCAGTGGGCATTTTTACTACACTCATAACACCGTCGGCCGTGGCCGGAATACCAGAAAATACACTCTTTACAGGATTTATCTGGGTCGCCGTGAAAACGGCGTTTGTGTACAGACAAGCGGGTAATGTAACCGACTTGTTTACTGCAGAGTACACTGGAACAGTCGCATGTAATGGAACTGGACGAGCGGGAAGTTTTGGTGGAAACCCGGCCGCAGCGGGGCTTGAACACCGTCGTTTTCCTAAGCTGGCTAGGAAGACTTTGAGGCCTCGGGCTTCATCTCAACCTTCGGCCGAGTCCCACGCTGTGGGGGGCGGCGGCCGGCAGAGCGAGAGCGTGGTCTCTGGTCCCGGGCCTGTCGACGCTGTGAAGCGGCGGCGGGGGGCGGTGGCTGCGAGCTGCGAGCAGACGGCTGTTTAGAGCGGCCTGATGCGGAGCTAGAGCGCTTTGGCAGAAAGTGCTTCATGGCCTGCGACGTCTTTTGTACCTCAGCGAATCTGTCCGCGAAATCTTTGACGGACGATCCAAAGAGGCCAGTAGCAGAAACGGGGGCGTCGAGGAACACAGAGCGCTCCGAGTCCGGCATTTCTGAAAGCGTCAGCCAGAGGTGTCTCTCAGCAACGGTGAGAGAGGCCATGTTCCGCCCTATGGCCTGTGCAGCGGATTTCGTAGCGCGGAGAGCGAGGTCCGTAGCGCTCCTTAAATCCGCCACGTTGACTGCTTCCGTGCCTTCCTCGTCCAGCTTTCGGAGAAGGTTAGCTTGGAAGATCTGGAGAGTGGCCATAGTGTGTAGCGCTGATGCAGCCTGCCCAGCGGCGGTGTAAGCGCGACTGTGCAGGGTGGAAGTAGCGCGGCAGGCTTTTGAAGGTAGCGCCGTCTTAGTCCGCCGTCCAGCAGAGGGCGGGCAAAGATGGGCTGCTACTGCCTCCTCCACAAGAGGGAGAGCGAGGTATCCTCTGTCTTTGGCACCGTCCACCACGGAGAATGCCGCCGAAGCAGAGGAACGTAGCCTGGCTGAAAAAGGGGCGCTCCAAGACTTTGCCAGTTCTTCATTAAGCTCAGGAAGAAACGGGGCGGGTCTTGAGGGCGTGGAAACGCGGTCCCCTTGTAGAAAACAGCCGTCCAGACGGTTGCGTGTAGGCTCGGCGGGCGCGGACCACTCGAGGCCGAGGCTCTCTGTGGCCTGTGTGAGCAGACGCATCAGCTCAGCTTCAATGCTGGCCCGTTTTCCTGACGACTCGCGGGCAGAAGAAGGGGCGAGGTCCACAGAGCTCGCCCAATCCTCGCTGTCCGAAGCCAGGATAGAGCAGTTGTCCTCCTCGAAAACTGCCGCTTCTTCCTTGTCATCTCCGGCGGAAGCGGCGGCCAGCGGCGGCCACTGTCCGGGAGTGAGAGACTCGAGAGAAGCAGACGGCGAAGCTGGCAGGCGCACCGGCGAGCTTTTCTCGGTGGGAGGCTCAGGGATCCGCTGAGCACGGCGCTTTTTACGGCGCGGCGTCGAAGCGGGAGGTGCAGGCTCGTGGAAAGTTGCCATGCGAGTCCTCAGAGTCGCCATAGGCATAAGCTCGCAGTGAGGGCATCCGCCGTCAGCGAGCGCTAGAGCCGCATGTCCTTCACCCAGGCAGGAAACGCAGATGACATGGCGGTCCCCGTCGCTGAGTGGGGCTCGGCACGAGCCACAGGATGGACGAGACATCTTGAAAAAGACGCTCTGCTCTTTTAGAGAAGGAGTGTGAGTCGCGGCGGCGAACACACACAAAGCAATAAAAGGATATAACGCCGGATAGCGTAGCAGGAACGGTGGTTGAAGGCGGCGCGGCCAGCGACTCCAGGTACCGAACTCGTCCCGCTGAAATGCTGTTTCCACGGCGCGGCTTCTTCTCTCTGGATCCAGCGATGCGTGAGCTCCGCTGAAGAGATGAAAAATCGGTAAGCTAGCCTTTCGATGCTATATTTATAGCCCCAGGCCACGCCCGTTTCGGCGGGACGTGACGTATGGGGCGCGAAGCGCCCCCATTGGTGATGACGTCACGATAGGGCCTTATCGATAGGCTGCTGCAGTTGCCGCAGGGCAGCCAATAGGCGCGCGAGCTGTCTCGCCTATGTCTGCATGCTGCCGCAACGCGTTTTACATTATTTCAAAATTAAGGATAATTTTTTGGCTTCAGTATCTCGCGGAAAAGAGATTTCCCCTAGCGTAAGATATTACGCAGTACGAGAGTACCTCTCGTAAGAGAACTATGATGTTATCAAGCTCCAAAAAAGAACCATAAAAGTAGACCATGTTGAATCTAATAGTCAAAGTTGAGTAAAAGTAAAGATACCTTTATGCAAAGTAACTAAAGTTAAAGTTACCCCTGAGAAAAAATTATCAATGGCTTATTATTATTAAGCAGTGGGGGTGGCAACACAGTGTTAGAGTCTGTGCTAGCCTAAATAGGAGTTGTAACTCGAATATGGCCGATGCAGTGATTCAATAATTGTCTTACTACAGTGTCCCAGGTTTGCACAACACAACAAAATAATCCAGGTACCAGAAGTTGAAAACATAGTTGAATTTAGTTTCACTAAAGTGGATTTTAAAAGAGAAGAAATATTTGTTAAAAAAAAAAAAACTGCATGTATCCACTCTTCTCTTCTCAGATTCTTTATTATGAGCTTTTACTTGTTTTTATAAATTGTTGCTATTGGGCAGAAACCTTATATTTCTATATTTCGTCATTTTTTTTTGTTTTCATGAATCATTACTCTTTGTCACCATTGTAGTGACTGAGATAGATCATAATTGTTGTTTGGTATCAACGAGTATCTTTTTTAGTATATTATTACTGAAACAAAATCAGTAAAAATAAAAATCTAACTGTGATGTTTCTATTTTCAGAATTAGGTTGTTTTATTTTAGCATAATCCAGCTACTTCATGATTGGGGGTTGCACAAATGAAAAGGTTAGGAAACACCAATTTAGAGCATACATTGCAAATGCAATGGTTCTATATTGCAAGGGTAATCATTTTCTTAATTAGCTAAGCTTTAAACACTGTCCAATCATCCAAAATCATGCTGTCCCATCCACCCAAACTGTAAAGGCCCATGTACCTTTATTTTTTATTTTACTATCTGTGTACTGGAAGCTTTTTCTGTCACCAAAACAAATTCTTTGTATGTGCAAACTTTGGCAATAAAGCTCTTTCTGATTCTGATTTTACATAATATGCGTGATATGATGCCGGCCTTAATTTTCTTTTAATGTGTCTCAACTGAAGGGTAAATCACATAAGATAAAGAACAAATGTGCTTGTCCAACCCCACATACACCCACCAAGCCTCACACACACGCTTGTCACAGAATGTTTATCCCCCTCACACATAAGTGCTGCTTGTCAGGTTGATTTTCACTCATACATACAGCTGATTATTAGTGCTGTCCTGATGGAGCACTGTGGATCTGATTATCAGATTATCGCCTGTCTGAGGTGGAATGGTGTTAGAGAGGGGGAAAAACAGCGTGACCTTCAGAAAAACCCAAAAGAAAAAAAATGTGCTGGTGACTCACAATGCTTTTGTTAGCTTATTCTGAAGGGGACAAATGGCAGGACATTTAAAGCCAATAGTGAAGGTTACCTTTGTCCCCGATGCATGGTTGTCACAATCACAGCATATTTACCATGATTGGATGTGTAAATTAATGTCCTGCATGCATTTAATCATTTAGCAGATGCTTTTATCCAAAGCTTTAGTTTTATTGTATAGACATATTATTCCAACTTGCCATTACTCAGATTTTAACATATTTTTCTATAATATTTAACAAAATGTTTTGACAAAAAGTCTGTGAGGGGTTAAAGAAATGGATATCTGGGTTTTAGTGGAGCATCTTTTCAAATCCAAGTCAAAACAGGAATGCTAACTTTTGCTAACTAACACTAAATTTCAATAGCACATTTAATGGATATTTTGCTTTATATATACACTTGGGGTGTAACAGTACATGTGCCCTTCCCGAAACATCACGGTACGGACTTCACGGATGGTTCAGTGCATACAGTCAGACGACGAATACAGTCAGTCACAGGTGATCCACACTCCAATCCAGAAGGGGACGTGCACGGTAATGCAACGCTGTTTGCTAACCTCCACAACAGGAAAAAGAGCAGAAGAAAAAGAGCAGAAGAAAAAGAGCAGAAGAAAAAGAGACGATCTATGCACCAACCCAAAACAAGGGCTGCATCTGAAAACTTAAGGCACCTGACTTGTTGCCTCACTGCCTTATAGGCAATAAACATGCAGCGCTTGCGCTCAAAGGTACCTCACAAAACTGATTTCGGACAGACCTCTGAGACAGCGTGACGGTTTAACCCTTTGACTCGAATGATCACACTGGTGTAATCAGTCTTGGCTTGGCTGGCTCAGTGCTTGTCATATCACATCTATTGTTTTCAACCACATAATGTTTATTTTAGGTTTCATACACCATTTTAAAAAAAATCATTAAAAAAAAAAAAGTGGAAACTGACAATTACATATTGGCTCAATAAATTACTTCCATATAATTACCCACATGCAAAAAGATATATTGTACTCATCTTAAGGCCCTCACTTAAAATTACAAATTTAAATTGACTTTACATATTTAATTGTGCTCAGTGAATCTATCAAGTTGAAGTGAAAAATCGGTGTTGGCTGAACAAGTCTTACATAAAACGTAAAAAAAAAATAAAAATCTGTGTGCATACGCAAAATGTGCCCGAGGAAAACCTTTGGTTTGTCCACTGCACATACCATGAAAGTATCAATTTAATGAGGTGCTCTGAAAATTATAAGCTGATGGTTCTTTTCATAGTTAAAAAGATCTTTTCCATAGTTCCATTTCCTGCTTCAGGTTCCATATCACTCACCATTTTACCTATGCATGTATGCATGTATGTATGTATGTATGTATGTATGTATGAATGTATGTGTGTTTGTTTAGTTTAGTTTAGTTTAGTTATGTTTGTGATTTAGTTAATAAAACTTGTGCACAACATGTATTTGGTTCTGATTCTCTGCTTGCAACAAAGTCCCTTTTACGATCTTGATCTTGTTACATGCTCTAAGCGCTGTACATGCTAAGAAATCATTATTTTTCGGTGGCCATGAAAGATATGCTTTTCTTAGAATAAATGAATAATCAAAAGAGTTCGTTGGAACTGATTAATTGATTGTAATATTAATTTAGCTACCTCAAGTTAATCCAATTAACTGACCCAAATATTAATAACTAATCATAATTGATAATTATGAGTTATTATTAATATTTCCCCTTTGGGCTAATTTGTTACAGTGTTCTGTGGAAAAATCCCCCGGCCAAGTACTGAAGTTGACTATGAAACTATGAAAGGACAAGATCCTTCCTTTCCTGGGGCCGTATTCACAAAGCATTTTATCTTACCACTAGGAGTACTCCTAAATCGCACTAAAAGATTTTAGCTAGGAGTTTTCTCTTAAAAGTTATTCACAACGCCTTTCAGACCTACTCTTAGTAAAGAAAAATGACAACTCCTAAACTAAGAGTGAGTCTTCGTTGCTATGGATGACGTCATTACTCATGCACGAGCTTGACTGAAGTGACCACCTTGATTGGCTGATGATTGTAACGCGGGAATGATTCCAAACACCTCCCCTACGATGATGAGTGACAGGTGACAGGTCTGAGAATGCGTGCGCTACACAAGTAGTGCGAAGGACGGAAGATGATGAATAACTGAATAAATAGCCTAAATGAATAAAGAGTAAGGCAAAACAAATAGCCTAGTAGCCTAATGAAACATATGGATTGATGCAATATCTTTGCAACATTATTGAATTAATCTGCCACTATATGCCTCTGCCTACGTTTGCAAAGAGAAGAACATTTTAATTTGATTCACAATGAAACGTTACAATTAGTTTACATGCAATGAGTAACCTAGTTTTGGTTGTTGTTGGTGGCGTTATTGCATCCCTAGTTATGCCTACAATGCAAAGTTGTTCCCTCGCGATTCGGAAGCTCCTGTAGCCGCCGCATATGCATTTCAAAACATCGCAACATGAAATGCCACAAAAAGCGGTTTGTGAATAGGTCTTAGTGAGTTAGGAGTCCTCTCGACTTCTTTTAAGCTGTCCCAGGCATAGGTGCTACTTTTAGGGCTAAAATGCTTCGTGAATTACTCTTAGTCAAAAAAATGAGGAGTCCTAAAGTTACGAGTGACACGCCCATTATTTTTAGGAGTTGCTCCTAAATTCGCCAGTTAGGAGCTACTTTTAGCCTTAAAATTCTTTGTGAATACGGCCCCTGACCTACATCGACCGAGAAAGATTCTAGATAGCCTTCTGCCACCAGCAGCAGATGTAGTCAAACACTTAGGTTGACAAGCCCTTCCTTCATCTTACCTAGACTTACTGGACTTACTATTTCTTAAACAGGCTACAAGATTCTGGTGAGAAGCCATCATTATACTTACAGTGGTTGCAGACAGTTCTTACCAAGTCAATAAAGTGAGGGGTTGTTTCTTCTAAAGAAGCTGAAAAGCAGCTGCTTAAACAGTTTTGTCGAGGGTGCTGGGACAATGTGTTGAGACCATCCAATTATGTTTCCTGAATTTCTTCTACAGTTACGTAGTGAGGAAAGCAAGAACACGGCCAAAGAGAGTAGAATGAGGAAACATTTTGGAGCACATAAGCAAAAAAAAATTGCCTCTCAAGTTGTATCTCTCTGCCCTACTGACAATGATCCCGAACTGACCACAGAAGATGAAGTATCTGATTTGAAAAAGCTGAGTTGCCAAACTTCAAAGCCAACTTACCAAACACAAGACCAAGAATGCTTAAGAGTGTATGGTTAAACCGTTCAACTAGGTTTCCTCTTGGGTGATATGGTGTAGTTCAAACGTTATGAATCCCAGAAATTTCACACAGCTCTTTAATAGTTTTGGATTCAAAATCCGGGCCTTGATCACTGTGTGTGTTTCAGGAATGCCATAATGAACAATGAAATTTTCCCAGAGACACTTTGCTACAGTCATGGCTTTCTGGTCTTGAGTAGGAATGGCTACCGCATATTTTGTTAAAAAAATAAAATAAATAAAAAACAGTAATCACCAGGATGTCCTTTGTGTTGCTGGAATCTGGCTCCATTGAAAGGAAGTCCATACAGACTAATTCGAGAGGTCTGGAGACTTGTTAACCAATGTTAACCAATGGAGCAGCTCTTTCTGGTAAGGCTTTTCGACACACATCGACTGCAAGTCTTTTTTCTTATGTCCAATATTGTTTGCCATTATGGGCCAATAGAAACAAGTTCTGACAAGATCCAGGGTTCGTTTTAGTCCTAGTTGACCCATATCATCGTGTAGACTTTTCAGAGCCACATTTCTGAACCCATCTGGAAGAACCAACTGATACTGAATTTCTTCCAATGGTTCTCTTTCTATAAATAATCCCATTCTTCAGCTTCAACTTCTAAACCTACACTCACGCAACAGAAATGGAAACTCTGGTAACTCTTTTCTCACTGTTGGTGTGGAAGTGTCTCCAGATTGTAACTGATGTATAACTTCTCGTATTGCAGGGTCTGCTCTCTGTTTTTCCTTTAGATCATCTTCAGACACGCTAGGAACAACAGGAAGCCCATCAAAATATTAAAAACTCTCTGGTACAGCTTCTGGAAACAAGGAGAGGGACTCAGTGTTCAGAGGAACACTGTCACCACCCAAAGTTTCACATAGCAGATGTTTGTCACAAATGGCTTGAATTACTTTTTTGGAAACAAATTCAGAGTTCTCAACTTCGGGCAGGTGGTGCAAAGCAAATTGGCGAATACATTCCTGCTCCTTCAAAGATACAGTCATTCGTCAGGCCATCATGGGAACGCCTTGAAAGACCATCAGCATCCAGGTTACACACTGCTTCAAGTCAGCCACCGATCGGTCTGCGCAAGGCTGTGTGAGGTCGAACAAGCCTAATGAAAACACTATCAAAAACAGAACATATTTTTATTTTTGCAAAATATTGCAAGCCCACAAGTACCATTTGAGAGAGAGTGAGTGGGGAAATGTCACCAATTTCCTCAAATCACCAATAATCTTTTGTTTGCCTTTTTTAAATTCCATGTTAAATAATATAAATCTCATAGCTGCGACCTCTTGCCACCCAAATCGCCCCTTCCTTCCGCCCTGTTCCCCTCTCTGTCTAAGTCACTGTCACACATGCATTAGCCCTTCAATCTTCTATTAATACACACAGTAATTTCAGCTTCCCTCCATTCCAATTACCTCCTGCTTTGCACTTTGTAGGCACATTCATCTAATTCCCTCATGTATGAAATGATCTCTTGTCTGCTACTGGCCACACCATTAAGTTTAGGCTTGTTCTTGACTGATAAGCTTTAGCATTATTAAATGATCACCAAAGCCACTTCCCTCAGTTTCCTCCATGGAGGATTTTGCTGCTTTCATTCAAACACTTTCTAAGGAGTTAGCAGCCCTTAGAAAGTGGCAGAATTAGGGGACAGTGTCTGCAGTGATAAGACGAAGGCCATATTCTGAGAGGAAGAGCTTATTGGAAGTCACTCAACAGACTGATCAACAGATGTCACTTAGTTAAACTGATCATTACATTACTTTGTAAAATGTTGAAGGCCATTACAAGAAGGTTTAGGGGGGGGGGGGGAGGAGAAAAAAAAACTTACTTATTTTATGTACAAAATAAATGTTATGTTATTTATTTTATGTATACAGTTTGATTAAAATATCTTTTTTTTCTCAGCTCAGGTGAATGGAGAGATGTTATAATGAAAAAGTGTTTTTAACCCCTTAACTGAAACCCCCCTTTTTGAGAATGGACATTAAAATGCACTATTCAAGCTTAAATGGTTGTAATTCAAGAATGCTTTGGAGTATAGACCTATGTTTGGTCTTATTTTAAAGGGGAAAAATAGCAGATTATCGCTGAAGTGAAAGCACTTCTTTAATATTTTTTTTTTTTATATAATATATATATATTTACAAAATATTTTTACTATAAAATTACTATAAAATTCAAAGCCATATATCTAACGAAGTTGTGTTCTAAATTTGAAGTTGATATCACAAAAATTTAAGTTCCCATGAGATTTTGTTTAAGCGTAATACCAGAAATAGCCACCGGCTGACATTGAATTCCATTGAATTTAATTGTATGCATTCTGCCATAACAAATTAATACATTTCTGTCCAAATAACACTTCTGTCACAAAATATGGAAAAGATTGATCATAAATTATGAAACATAATGATGCCCAAAAGGGGAGGAGCCTGATAAAATAATTTAGAGTACTGTTTCTATGGTAACGCAATGTCCAATTTCAAAACGGTTTTCACAGGATGAATTCGGAGATCGTAAGCTTTCAAATGATACCTAATTTATGATAACTACTGAAATATGTAATGTAATATAAAAAAGCGATAAAAAAGATAATATTATACTTTTTAGAGGATAATATTTTTTAATATATTTTTTATTGACAAATACTAGATTAAATGTTTTATGATGAACTTTTAGCAAGAAAACCAAAGTTTCAATTATTAAAAGTGTGTGAGTCGACTTTTTCAGGTCAGAACTCCTGCTATGATGTAGATTTTTTTGAGGTGCGCTCTTGTCCTAAATTCATCTATTACTGTTCCTGCATAATTTGTAACAAAAAACAGTGCTGAAATATCTATTAAGGAGTCTTATGCTGCGTTCACACCGGACGCGAATAGCGCGTCAAATTCGCGCCTGCCGCGTCTAGTTTGACGCTTGACCACTTTGTGTTAATTCGTGTGTCCAACGCGCGTAAAAACAAAAGTTTGAAGCGAAATTTACGCGCGTCAGAGGTGAAAGTTTTGGCGGCCATCTTTTTTAGATGTTTATCGAGCATTAGCATTAGCATTAATCGAGAGAGTCACCGCTCGTATATGCTCTGGAGAGCAGAAACAGCTGCGTAGGGGACATCGTCGCTGTACTCGGGTCCACTACACCCTCCGGAGGGTTTCAGGAGTTTCACAATTTGCTCCAGGAGCTAGGTTTGATGGACCTAACGGTGAGGACGCTGACGAGGACAGCATTGGCCGTATAAGGCCTCGGCCTCGAGTGGTCTATGCCTGTCGAGCCCGCGCTCTACAGCCCGGCGCGAGGTTCACCCTCGCCCCCACCCACCTAAACATTTATTTTTGTTTTGATAATAAATGGAGCCAGCCTCCAAAAGTGAAACCTGTCCTGTGATTTTTAACAAAGTTTTTATACACTAAATTGTGTTTGTTGTCTTTACATTAGAATAATAATGTTTCATATAATCTAGAATAGATAACGAATGAATGATAATAGAATGAAATAGCATTCAAAACAAAATGAGTATCTCTCATATATTGAAATCGAGTTTTTATGTGAAAGATTTGCTTTGCACACCAAGCATTTTAGTCATATTACAAAATAATTTATTGAGGCCAAACATAAAATAACATTATAAACTGTCACTTCACCACGTGACAGCAGCAAGCAGGCTCCTGATTGGTTAACGCGGCGCGAATTGACGCAGAAGTTCAGATTTTTCAACTCGGGCGGCAGACGCGAATTCGCGTCAAACACGAGAATGCACAAATAGCACTACATAAAACATTCGCGCATAACGCGCTTAACGCGCTTAACGCGCCAGACGCTCAATTCGCGCCATTCGCACGAACTTGACGCGCGAATGAGGTGTATTCGCGTCTACCGCGCCGCGCTCTACGCCTCATTCGCGCCGCAGGAATTTTTTACGCGCGTAACGCGTCTTTGCATTGACTTAACATTGAAATCACTCGTGCCTGACGCGCTATTCGCGTCCGGTGTGAACGCACCATTAGACCTTTCCAACGATATTGTCATGATTAAATTAGGATTTAATTGTAATATAGTGAAGTAAACTTAGGCGTCCCGTATACGGGACGAAGATTTCAGGTTATCAGGTTTCATTGAAATGTTAACTTTATTTGAGATGTTTCTCCTAATATTCCTTAAGAAAAAAATAACTAAAGTAGACAGAAATAACACAGTGGTTGAAATTCAATATGAGATTTTAAAAAATTAATGTAGATAGGAACATTGTATGAAACATTTTCAAATTTAAATCGAAATGTCAGGTTTTTGATTGCAGAATTTGTAATCTTGACAAATCTGAGCACGGTTTGAGACTGTTGAGATCAAATAAGAAAAACACAAACAGCAGAGGAACAAAACTAAAAAGGACTACAAAATGTGGCAGACACGGTAGAAAAAGGAAACAGAACAAAGGTCCAGTAACAAGCACAGATAACAAATAACAGATGCATGAAAGATGACCAGGGTTTTTAGTTTCCCAGGAGAAAAATCTGAAAGGCAGGAGACTTAGAAATTCCCTATTTGATTGAGAAACAACTGATACATTAACAATTGAGAAATTAAATCTCTAATTTGTCCTGTGGTGTGTAATCTAATTGATTAGGATCTGTGTGATAAAGGCGAGCTTGAGAGTAAGATTGCAATTTTGCTCATTCTTCATTAAACAATCTACTGAATGTCTAATTGATTAATGTCATTGTATTGTTTTATACTGTAGGTAATACAATATATTGTACTGTATACAGGTTCTACTGAATCACATCAGAGAGTTTAAAAGCAAGACCTGGGATTGTTCTGTCTTTAAATAGCAGAGAAAACAGTGAATCATGAAGACGAAAGTGAGGCCCCTGGGAGAATAGGTTCATCTCCAATAGCATGTCAACACACATGTGTGCAGACAATCAAAGGCTTTAGATCTCATCTGTGAAAGATGCTGATTCACTCTCATGGGAAAAATGCTCAGAGAACAAGCAAATGAGGCACTTTAAGTACCATTGATTTTAAAGGGAAGCTAATCCTCCTACAAAGCAAGACCCAAAAGTAAATTTCCTCGTCAGCTCAATTAGGAAATGAAAAATACTGGCGTGTACTAGCTCCTCATCACCCCTTCAACAAACAGCACATACAACGGTGCACTAAGGCCATGTTTAGACTGCAGGCAAATCTGATTTTTTTTTTCTTTTCAGGCGGACTGTCCACATTATGAATTGCAAGTGATCAAATACGATTTGTGAGTCCAGACATAACCAACCTATCTGCATGGGTTGATTTGTTAATGACATAGGCGTACCCACATATGTGACGAGACTTTCAAAATGGATGCAGGAAAATGGAGGTGCATCATCCTGCTCTCCAAATAAGCGCCCTGTCAAGTTGTGGTGCAGAACTCGTGTTTCGATGGAGGAAACTGGTGCATATTGTGATGTTCCATGCTATAGTCATGGCATCTTTGGACATGCAGTTTGAACACTTACAACATTGCCGTCACCGTTTTTGACATTATCGTTGTGTGTCGCGTTAAGAGTCACACAAAAGACAATTTGGAATCGCATTTCAAACCACCTCCAAATGTGCTTTGAATCAGATTTGAAAAAAATTGATTTTATGTGTTTTTTGGGGGGTTTTTGGTTTATCTGTTCAGACTCTGGATAAAATATTCTAGATAAAATTTGTATATGCAAAATTGCAAAAAAAAATTTTTTTTTTTTGGCAGTCTGAACACAGCTAACTTCTCTATGCAAGTGAAATAATGCCAAATGTTTTTGAAACAAAATAAGTTTGTTGAATTGCACTAATTAAAAAAAACAAACATGCATAGCATTAACCGTGCTTGCATTTTTAATGCATTGTATTTTAAGGGCTTGCATTTTTATGGGCTGAAATTCAACATGGTTATATTTTTAAGCTGTGAATATTTCTATTCAAAACATTTCACACACATTTTCATTGTTACAAATTCAATAATCCACATTCACCTTTCAGATTTCATTTCCAAAATATTCATACTGTTTAACTCTCTGGGGTCCACAGGTTTTTTGGGGTCCTGGAGAAGTTTACATTTGCTTAAACATATTAATAGCAAAAGTGTATTCAGCACAAACTGGGCTACCATAATATGTGAGCAACATGTCTGTACATGTTTGTATTTTTGAGAGAATAACGTATGCGTGGTTATAAAAAAATAAAAATAATAAGATACTGAATAAGGCAAGAAAACACATACTAAATATGTGTCCACAAGACTTCTAAGAACACTACATATGTTTTGATCTTCGACTACGCCACCCTGGGAATTTCCCCCAGAGAATATTATCTGCACACAGGTTCCCCACTAAAGACAGGAAGACATGGAGACACAGGTATTTATGCAAAATTACAACAACAAAAAAAACATTTATAAAAAACCTAAGGCACAAAAAGGGGACAATTCCCAAACATTCAAATACAATGTAAGAAGAAAGAAAGCTGCTGCCTACGCAAAAGCAGGTACCCTCGCAAAAGGTATATACGTTCCCCTCACACACACACTACATGCTCACACTCACAGCACAAGGGCCCCAGTGAAGTGATCAGTCACGGCACATGGTGTAAACACCATGTTTACAAAGAAGGGAGGGGAACAGTCAATTTCCTATGCCAAAGAGGCCACAGTTCCTACAAAGAAAACACTTTCCACACCACACACTCACCCCAAAAATTCTTGCAAAAATCTCAAAAGCTTACAATGACTTGCAGTCAATATTCGGCAGTTATCATGTTTTTCACTTTAAAATACTGATCCAAATTATTTGTAGTTCCTTTAGAAGGATGTAGTAACACTTGAGTCATTACTAGTGGGTTACATTACCTTTTATTATAAATTATGCATTATTCATGTTAATTATGAATATGTATATAGTAGTTATCTGAGAGGTATGAAAAAATAGTAGTTATTGATTAATTAATAGTGAACTATCACATTCGACTGAGCGCTGTTACTTACTAATTTGTTAATCGGAGTTTCTTGTTAGTTAATAGTAGTTACTAGAATGTTAATAGTGCGTTACTCGTTTGGGTAACTCGTAACTCGTTGTGACGTGAAAACACGGCAGACTGCTGATTGGTCAGAGAGAATCGTCACTATTCACAGCGTCATCATTGCATGCGCCAGACGGAGTATCCTGAAAAAAAAAAAAAAGAAAAAAGAAAAAAAAAACATCCAAAAACAGCACACACTCGATTTCCTCCATTGTCCTATGTGTGTGGGTAGCGGGTGTGTCTCGCGCGTCTCGCGTAAAAGATTAAGTCACGGCAAAATTATACAAAAGAAGAACAGATATTAAAAAAGACAAACAAATTGATCCTACTGCAAACAAAAGCTCAAAACGACAAAGCAAGAAAAAATCCAAACAAACTGAGCAAAGCACAAGGTAGTTCGTAATGGTAAGGCCCTTTTCTAACTGTTGTGGAAGAAGATGTGCCACACTGTGATTGGACTAGGGTTGGGTATCGTTTTTTTTTTTTTTCAATACTGGTGCCAAATCGCTACTTTTAAAACGGTTCTGGTGCTTAAATGGCCTGAACCGATACTTTAAAAAAATAGAGCCTCAAAATGATGGTGAATGACATTAAAGAACGGCTTTTTATTAAACAATTGTTTTTTTGTTTTTTTTTATCTTAAAATTGTATTAAAATGTTAAAGCTGCAGTAGGGAACTTTTAGAAAACGTTGACTTAGCCTGAAAATTTGAACAAGCACAGCTTACAGGTCACTCCCCCTCGCTCTCTGCTGCGCTACAGCCCTCCCTCCACAGCTCCTCCCCCACAACAACGGAGCCTGCCGTGAACGCGCAGGCTAGTAAACAGGGCCACTGATGACGGCGGATAAACAGTTATCGCACATTCACTGGTAGGGACGAAACATCAACAATATGCTTTACATTGACTATCATGGCCTGCCCATACTTTGACTACAAACTTGGTCCTCAAATCATTACGTATTTTGCGATACATGTAATGTAACTTCATAACGTTGCACTCTTTCTATACGTTTTAAATAGCTAGAAAGATAATATAATGGTAACGTTACAGTATGTAAGTAATTATTCTAGTGATGTGTAATACTAAATAAGGTTTGCTAGTACATTATTTCAGCAACATGACAAACCAGTGAATTAGCAGGTTTCAATTGTTGCTTTGCACACTGCGTGACATTTTATCTGTATGCTATGCGGCTAGAGTTTTGACACTGAGTAAATGGGCTCCGATGCGCTTGTTTATCGTCATCGGTCTTTTTCCGTTTACCTGTCTTTGTTGTATGAGCAGGTGCCACTCGAGAAATTGGCAGTTTTAGTTGTTTGTCCGCCATTAGCAGAGCTGCGGCACACCGGCAGTCTTGATTTTGAACGACTGTAGGCGCTGTGCGAGAGAGGGGGGTGATCAGCGCGTACACAAGCTTGATTGACACTGCTAAGACACTCCTCCTGGCTCTGATTGGTTGTTTCTTACTGGGAGCGGTGTATTTCTGCAAATGGCAATAGGACCACTGGGAGGAGCCTGAGGAGCTTGATTTTTTCACAGATTATCTGTGTCATATTCTACTGTAAGGAACTACCATAAAAATTCCTTTAGGACCTCCTGGATGCAGTAGCAAAGAGAGAGGCCAGAGATACCCATCTAAATCCATTCATACATATTGTATGTTGGAAGGCCATAAACTAATGCAAACTGCAAAACATCCACTTCAAATTCAAGCAAAGCACAGTTAATGAGTTTGTTTGCCCATAAAATCTTTAAAGGGGTCATGAACTGCATAGTTTTTTTGTTTCAAATGTTTCCTGGGGTGCACTTATAATGTTAATATGATTTTTACTTAAAAAAATTGTCATAATTTAGAAATAAAAGGCATTTTTCCTAGCCTGATTTTAGCCTCTGATTTGAACGCTCTGTTTGAAGGGGCGTGTCTGCTGTGACACTTCAGTGTAAATGCTCACTGCTGTGATTGGCTGACAGCTTTGCATATGAGTAGTGATAACCCTACGGCAAGTGTCAAAATTTGATTGATGGCTTCCGGTTGTCATTGACCTTTCCGGTCGCCCTTCCGGTCACTATTGTTATGGATTGACCTATTGACCCTTCCTATCCGTCGATCATGTGGTTTTGACAGTTAGTTTTGACCTATGACCCCTTCCTATCCCTTCGATCATGTGTTTTGACAGGTTGACCTTCCGGTGTCTATCCGGCATATGTTGTTATGGTTTGCCCTATTGACCTTGCTTTGATCATGTGGGTTTGACAGAAGCTTTTGCCCTATTTGAACCTTTTTAGCCCTAGATCATGTGATTTTGACAGAAGCTTTTTTGGCTTTTGAAGTTGGTATGACAGAAAGTTTGAAGGCGCTGTTAGGATATGTGTCAGCATCTCCTCCGCATTCCAGGGCACATTGTGGGCCCCTGCGGAAAAGTGAGAAGAAAAAGACTGTTTTTCCTGAATGCCTCACCAGCCAGAGTAGTGTGTGTGTGTGTGTGTGTTTGTTTGTGTTTGCGCGCGCGTCCTCTGACATGATCCCCTCCACATTCCTGAGGTAACAGTGAAAGTGAGAAAAAGAGAGTTGCCCTAATCATGTTTTATATTTCACACAAATAATATACAATAATATCTTACTAAAAATCTACTGAAACCATTTAATTCAGTTTTAGATAAACAAAACAATAAAAATCATATTACATAAAACATCCCGTTCTTTATAAGTGTATAAAATAAAATGGTTATCTTGGTAATTTAACTAAAGTTGAAAACCATTCAGTTCTTTATAAAAGTATATAATGAAATGCTTATAAAATAAATATCTTATTGATCCAATTGTTTTAGATAAACAAAAGAATAAAAATTATATTACATAAAACATTCCGTTCTTTAGAAATTAAAATAATTATATTGCTAATTTAACTAAAGTTGAAAAACATTCTGTTCTTTAAAAGTATATAAATAAATTGCTTATAATATAATATAAAATCACAGAGTGGTTCTCTCGCTCTCTCTCTCTCTCTCTCTCTCTCTCTCTCTCTCTCTCTCTCTCTCTCTCTCTCTCTCTCTCTCTCTCTCTCTCTCAGCTCCGTCTATCGTTCTCTGACTCAGAGGGGCCTCTGTGCATCATGTCAGAGCGTATGTAATGTTAGTCTGCTAATGCATTTCCAGAGACAAAGTTTTGTTCATACTAAATTTATTTCAAAATATAATCGTAAAAGTTTAAATATGATCTTTTAAAATGAAAGACTGTTTAAATTAAATCTTTAAAGTTTGAATACATACGCATCTTCTATTTATCTTTTAGAAGATTACTGTAATGATTTTGTTTAACGGTTTAAAGCATAATTGTTATTAAACAATGTCTGTTCAAAAACTTTAGATGGTTGAAAAACTGTACTTAGTCAATCATAATTTTTTGTCCATGCGGGGGTTTCAATTTTTATGTTGGGGGCTTTCCATAGAATCCATAGAATATTGCATATTCTATCCCGTACACCTAAACACGACCATCGCAGAAAACTATAAAATAAATCATTTAATATCATTTCTAAGCTGTGTTGTGTGCGCACACACGCGGTTCTAAAAAATCTCTATTTTAAATTAAATTATTAATAAATATATAACCAATGAATAATAACATATGTTACTAAAATGTATTTAAAAAATGTAAACAAAGTTTTAGCTAAATAAATATATAAATAAAAACACCTTACATTTCCAGAGAGGCGAAGTAGTTCTTTATGCAACGATAAAAAACAATCCAAAAAGCAAATAGTTGACCAGATGAGCCTCGGGGGGGCAATGTCACAGTAAATCTAGTCTGCGTTCCAGAGTACATCCAGAGTTTTATACTAAATTAATTTAAAAGCATAACCTTATAAATTAGATATTTTAAAATTAAAAGACTGTTTAAATCAAATCTTTAAAGTTTTATTAAAATCATATCTTCTATTTATCTTCTTAGAAGACTTATGTATTTATTTTTATTTTTTTTACTAAACAGCGTCTGTTCAAAAACTTTAGATTTAAATAAAAGCAAAAATTATGCTTAGATCTTATTTATACAAAAATATTTCAAACAGTATTTTTGTCCATACAACATGAAACATGTTGTCAAAGTTTGTCACAATGTTTTTGTTGTTGTTGTTGTTGTTGTTGTTGTGTTTATGTTGTTTTTAAGAAATCCGAGGACTCCACGTTGCTCTTATTTAGACTAAGTTTGTATCATTTGGAAAATCACCACACAATTTCAGAAACGCGATGTGTGATAAGTAAAGTTTGTCTTGAGCGAATATTTAATTTGACTCGTCTTGATTCAAAGCATGATCTTACTGGTAGCTATGATCTATTACACGTATAAGATCATTTTTACTTGTATCTCCCGAACTATCCTTAATCAGTGTGGAAACACACAAGGTGAAACCCTTTACTGAGAATATACTATCGGTTATCTACTCAAAATATATGTAGAAGTTTAAATCCAGTGTTTAAAATCTGTCTGGTGGTCGCATGAACAGACTTTGGGTAGAGCTGATGATACTATAGCAGGAAGCATGCCCTTTGACCTCCTCAATTGTGGAGTTTTTTTTTGTTTTTTTGTTTTTTGTTAAAGACCCTACTACAAGTTAGTTCTCCCAAAAGAATTTCTCCCATCTAGCGGTGAAATTGTATTCTGCATTTAAACAAATAGTGCTCTCTAGCGCCTCGCTTTTTACAACTGCGTGTTGCAACTGCGGTAGCCGTTATGTGTCAAGAATCTATGACAACATGTCTTCCAATAGCACTTCATCGAGTTTAATTGTACATGTTCTACTGTTATGCTGCCTATATAATGATTTACACAAGCAAGCAATGAAAAAAAGCTTGTAATTCAGACCGTAACTTTGACTCACCCGTCGAGAAGAAAGCATACAACTTCCCTTTCAAAGTCTTTCTCCTTCATTAGCTCTTTCCACCTGGGAGAAGCTATCCCGATATTTATATACATCCCGATAAATTACATTTTTGCTTTTTGGCCACGAGGATTCCTTCTCCTGTGGCTCGGCATAAGTATGATCCAGCATTATATTGTACTGTGCAGTGCCTCCCATATGGTCTAGCGGTTAGGATTCCTGGTTTTCATCCAGGCTGCCCGGGTTCAACTCCCGGTATGGAAAGTCAATTTTTTTTACATTGTCAACAAAATTCAAGTTATTCAATAATCATTTTTAGTAATTTATAGGCTTAGAGGCCTACACGAACTGCAGAAACAAGCAGAAGATATGTAAA
Organism: Leuciscus leuciscus; assembly: GCF_965113295.1. NCBI lineage: Eukaryota > Metazoa > Chordata > Actinopteri > Cypriniformes > Leuciscidae > Leuciscus > Leuciscus leuciscus. The sequence continues at coordinate 22,586,129 of NC_138726.1, read as the reverse complement.
AACTCATAAATGCTGTTTCAGTACTGAAACATTTTCACAAATACAATTATATAGAATTCAGAAAATTTCACTATGGAATATTTACTTTATCATAATTTCAATTTTAGTACATCATCATTTAAACTTTTCATCTCATAATTATGACGCATAGTCAATTTTAATTTAAACTTTTTGTTATAATTATTACTAAATTCAGAATTACAATTTTTGTCAGTTTTAATGTAACACTATTTTGATGGTCCTTTTGAATGTGCTGATGACTATACTAGTGTTGATGATGAAACGTGTTGAGTTAGGCTAGCGCTTTTCGTCCCTCTCTGGTATTATAGTGTTTCAAGATGGCGGAACGACACGGAAGCCTCCTTGGACTTACCCGCCCCATGTAAATAAAGATAAGAAATGTTTCGCTTACGAGGATAAGTCAGATCATTGGCAGAGGTCATTTTACACCCATGAGGACATATTTTATGAATACAGACAATGATTTTAGCTAATAAAATAAAAAATTTCAACGAGCGAATCTACACGAGAGGCCTTCAGAAGTCATAACTTCAGGGGTCAACGGCTTAGGCCCATTGGTTTAGGTATTTGTAAAAATCAAATACTGTATTACACTTTTCAAAGTTACAATAAAAAGACCTGTTGTGTTCTGACACAAGGCCATTAACTTGTTTTTATAAATGTATTTTGCTTATTTCTACAAATATCAACCTGAAAAAAAAAATGAAAAAAAAAGAAAAAAAAAAGAAAGTGTTTTAAAATACAACTAAACCATGATAATGTTTAGTTTAGATGTTGATGACTAAGCTTCTGGCATATAGTGCGACCACGCAACAAGAAATCTAATATTGGTGTAATCTTTGCGAGGTCTCACTCACGACGCACAACTTTGTAAATAAAATAAAATAAAATATTATGGAAGTCATTGTACTGTAATTTAACCATATTTTATTGATTAATATTATGGCTTCATGTTGATTTAAAGTTTTTAATTGTTATTAACTAATACCTTTATCTTTTAACATCCGGCACAAAATGAAAGAGATGTATTATAAAAATAAAAAAAAAATAAAATAAAAAAAAGGAATGTTCACAATCACTATGTGTCAAAAACAGTATGTGTGTAAATAGTTGTGCAAAGTTCCACACCCTATGGACTAACTTTAAAAAACAAAACAAAAATACACATAAATAAATATATATATAACATACACAAATAATTTCTTATTTGCTTGTAAAAGCAACTGTTTCTTAAATTATCAGACACTCACCGCACCGATGTTAACATCACCATATATTGTGTTTTCTACCATGATTGTAGTAACTATTGTCCCACCATTCTTCTGGGCAATTGTTAAGTTAAGCTGATTAGGGTTCTGAATTAATGGCTGTCCGAATGATGTAGAAATATTATGCTGGCGTCGTTGTGGAAGGTTGTTAGGCTGTTGAACGTCACCATCTGTTAAAAAATGAGCAATTAAATACACAACCAAAACCATGGTTTTGTAGTAAAGCTAATTGAAGATTGAGAAACATATTGACTACTAACAAAGTAAATTATACATCTTTCCTACGTTTGATATTCTTTTTTCAGATTTTTTTCACTATGGACTTGATCCTTTTTAATGCTGTTTTCTCTCCATATTTATTCTGTAGTTCCTCTACTGTGTCTTCCAACTTCCCTGTTGTTCTTCTCCAGCTGTGCTAACCAAAGACAAACAGTTAGAAGAATAAAATGTATGTAGCAAAAATAAAGTTGGTCATTAGTTGTTAGGGTTAGATACACCTGTAGACACATTCATACACCCGTTCGCCTGGTTTCATTTAGCATACACCAGAGTTCAAACATTCACTTTTTCAAAGGCCGAAAGATTGCGCGGTCAAAATTTCTCTTTTTAACATAAGAGTTAAAAAAAGGTACATGAGTCACGACGCATTGCATTATGCACCTGACCTGCCGGCTGATGAAGTATTTATTACATCAAGAAAAATGGATGAATACATTTATTAGATTTATTTAATAATATTACCAGTTCCATATTATCTTTATAAAAAAATAAGACAATAAATGATTTTATTTTTTTAATTTGACTGCATTCTTTACTTTTTGATTTATGAATTATAACAGACTGATGGGAAAAACATTATTTTGCTGTTACTTTAAAAAAAAAAATATATATTATTCAACTATTTCTTTCTTTTTGTTAGTTTTTATTAGTTGTAATTTTATATAAACATTTAACTTTTAAAATAAAGGTTTTACAACAACATCATCACCATCTTCTGTTATATTTGGGCCTCCATGCTCATCTACTGTACAGTATATGATATTGGTGAAGGGGGCCTGCATGAATATATTTTTTAGGGGGCCCCCCGAATTCTCTAGCTACGGCCCTGTTCACATCGCATCGTAAGCGCATAATATCACCTGCTCAAGTACTTCTTGACGAGTTTCTTCTGTATTAAACAGCGAATCTTCTCAGTCAGATCGTCGCAAGATCTCAGGAATCCTCTCACACTGCTCGTGTTCACGCGCTCCATCGCTAACGATTCAAACTTCCATAAAGCGCGCCAAAACAGCAGCGCGGAGATGTGACGTCACGTGTAAAAAGCACATCTTTGCATTTCTTCTGAAACAACAATTTTTAACATCACTAGCGCAACACTTATCGTATTGCCGGGTGTGATTGTAATGTTTTGTATGGCGTTTTCTTTACACTCTCCCCGGATATCTGTTTCCTACAGTTAGCTGTAATGTTAGTGAACTCTAGGTCTTCTCTTTGTTCATATACGACAGTATTCGCATGAATTGGCTTGATTTGTTAAAATTATGTTTTAAACCATCATCTTCACTTGAGACATTTACATTATATTATATACCGTCCTATATACCGTTATACCGTCCTAGTTTTTAAATAGCGCTAAAATGTATATTTTAACCCTTTATGCGGATATGCCGCACAAGGTTCTCTGTTCTCTGGTTCTATGTTTTTAAAAATAAAGACAAGGATGCCTCTTTCTATAAGCGACCCTCAAAATCTGTGCATACAACAAAACACATGTAGGTGTACGATGATTTATCCGAAAATTACTTTTGTTTGAAGAAAAACTTAAATCAGCTGGTTCTTGATAACTATTGAAGTTATTAAACTCCCCTGAATTCGGTAATGATGCGATATTTATCACGTTTTAATTTTAACTCAATACTCAAAACATCTTGTTGGTCAAATTAACTTAAAGCCTGCGCAAAATTATTCTTAAAGCACATTAACTTAAAGCATGCGCATCCTAGCTACTTTCTAAAAGTTTGTTACAGAACTTATGGTGAACAATTCACCCATATGTTTTAAACGTGTAATGTTTAATCAGATTTTGTCACTGGATTGAGTGAAAATAATAAACTTCTCTCTGGCGACATGTAGGACTTGTTGGTTATGCAGGAACTAGTTATTTATGGCTTTCCTGTACCCCCCCGTACATTCTACACAACAGTGGGGCGGGCTGAGCTGTTGTCCTGATAAATATTTCAGGACATCGCACGCTCTAGCTCTACTCTAGCTCTACTAGCCGAGGACTGCTGTGCTACTGCAACAAAAGTTGAAAGTCCTGTTTGCCTGAACCTGACGCAAACTTCCGACCCAAAAACACAAGGCTTGGATAATTGTGCTGCAAGGACTCAGGAGATTCCAGGAACATTCCAGGAAAATTTGAAAAAATTTGAAAAGTTGAAAAAATGGCGACGCAAAACCTGATGGAGAGCGGTGCCCCGTTGAGTTCTGACGATGCTGGACACAGGTATCATCCGGCTTGTGAGTGCGCCATTTTTTCAACTTTTCAAATTTTTTCAAATTTTCCTGGAATGTTCCTGGAATCTCCTGAGTCCTTGCAGCACAATTATCCAAGCCTTGTGTTTTTGGGTCGGAAGTTTGCGTCAGGTTCAGGCAAACAGGACTTTCAACTTTTGTTGCAGTAGCACAGCAGTCCTCGGCTAGTAGAGCTAGAGTAGAGCTAGAGCGTGCGATGTCCTGAAATATTTATCAGGACAACAGCTCAGCCCGCCCCACTGTTGTGTAGAATGTACGGGGGGGTACAGGAAAGCCATAAATAACTAGTTCCTGCATAACCAACAAGTCCTACATGTCGCCAGAGAGAAGTTTATTATTTTCACTCAATCCAGTGACAAAATCTGATTAAACATTACACGTTTAAAACATATGGGTGAATTGTTCACCATAAGTTCTGTAACAAACTTTTAGAAAGTAGCTAGGATGCGCATGCTTTAAGTTAATGTGCTTTAAGAATAATTTTGCGCAGGCTTTAAGTTAATTTGACCAACAAGATGTTTTGAGTATTGAGTTAAAATTAAAACGTGATAAATATCGCATCATTACCGAATTCAGGGGAGTTTAATAACTTCAATAGTTATCAAGAACCAGCTGATTTAAGTTTTTCTTCAAACAAAAGTAATTTTCGGATAAATCATCGTACACCTACATGTGTTTTGTTGTATGCACAGATTTTGAGGGTCGCTTATAGAAAGAGGCATCCTTGTCTTTATTTTTAAAAACATAGAACCAGAGAACAGAGAACCTTGTGCGGCATATCCGCATAAAGGGTTAAAATATACATTTTAGCGCTATTTAAAAACTAGGACGGTATAACGGTATATAGGACGGTATATAATATAATGTAAATGTCTCAAGTGAAGATGATGGTTTAAAACATAATTTTAACAAATCAAGCCAATTCATGCGAATACTGTCGTATATGAACAAAGAGAAGACCTAGAGTTCACTAACATTACAGCTAACTGTAGGAAACAGATATCCGGGGAGAGTGTAAAGAAAACGCCATACAAAACATTACAATCACACCCGGCAATACGATAAGTGTTGCGCTAGTGATGTTAAAAATTGTTGTTTCAGAAGAAATGCAAAGATGTGCTTTTTACACGTGACGTCACATCTCCGCGCTGCTGTTTTGGCGCGCTTTATGGAAGTTTGAATCGTTAGCGATGGAGCGCGTGAACACGAGCAGTGTGAGAGGATTCCTGAGATCTTGCGACGATCTGACTGAGAAGATTCGCTGTTTAATACAGAAGAAACTCGTCAAGAAGTACTTGAGCAGGTGATATTATGCGCTTACGATGCGATGTGAACAGGGCCGTAGCTAGAGAATTCGGGGGGCCCCCTAAAAAATATATTCATGCAGGCCCCCTTCACCAATATCATATACTGTACAGTAGATGAGCATGGAGGCCCAAATATAACAGAAGATGGTGATGATGTTGTTGTAAAACCTTTATTTTAAAAGTTAAATGTTTATATAAAATTACAACTAATAAAAACTAACAAAAAGAAAGAAATAGTTGAATAATATATATTTTTTTTTTTTAAGTAACAGCAAAATAATGTTTTTCCCATCAGTCTGTTATAATTCATAAATCAAAAAGTAAAGAATGCAGTCAAATTAAAAAAATAAAATCATTTATTGTCTTATTTTTTTATAAAGATAATATGGAACTGGTAATATTATTAAATAAATCTAATAAATGTATTCATCCATTTTTCTTGATGTAATAAATACTTCATCAGCCGGCAGGTCAGGTGCATAATGCAATGCGTCGTGACTCATGTACCTTTTTTTAACTCTTATGTTAAAAAGAGAAATTTTGACCGCGCAATCTTTCGGCCTTTGAAAAAGTGAATGTTTGAACTCTGGTGTATGCTAAATGAAACCAGGCGAACGGGTGTATGAATGTGTCTACAGGTGTATCTAACCCTAACAACTAATGACCAACTTTATTTTTGCTACATACATTTTATTCTTCTAACTGTTTGTCTTTGGTTAGCACAGCTGGAGAAGAACAACAGGGAAGTTGGAAGACACAGTAGAGGAACTACAGAATAAATATGGAGAGAAAACAGCATTAAAAAGGATCAAGTCCATAGTGAAAAAAATCTGAAAAAAGAATATCAAACGTAGGAAAGATGTATAATTTACTTTGTTAGTAGTCAATATGTTTCTCAATCTTCAATTAGCTTTACTACAAAACCATGGTTTTGGTTGTGTATTTAATTGCTCATTTTTTAACAGATGGTGACGTTCAACAGCCTAACAACCTTCCACAACGACGCCAGCATAATATTTCTACATCATTCGGACAGCCATTAATTCAGAACCCTAATCAGCTTAACTTAACAATTGCCCAGAAGAATGGTGGGACAATAGTTACTACAATCATGGTAGAAAACACAATATATGGTGATGTTAACATCGGTGCGGTGAGTGTCTGATAATTTAAGAAACAGTTGCTTTTACAAACAAATAAGAAATTATTTGTGTATGTTATATATATATTTATTTATGTGTATTTTTGTTTTGTTTTTTAAAGTTAGTCCATAGGGTGTGGAACTTTGCACAACTATTTACACACATACTGTTTTTGACACATAGTGATTGTGAACATTCCTTTTTTTTTTTTTTTTTTTTTTTTTTTTTTATAATACATCTCTTTCATTTTGTGCCGGATGTTAAAAGATAAAGGTATTAGTTAATAACAATTAAAAACTTTAAATCAACATGAAGCCATAATATTAATCAATAAAATATGGTTAAATTACAGTACAATGACTTCCATAATATTTTATTTTATTTTATTTACAAAGTTGTGCGTCGTGAGTGAGACCTCGCAAAGATTACACCAATATTAGATTTCTTGTTGCGTGGTCGCACTATATGCCAGAAGCTTAGTCATCAACATCTAAACTAAACATTATCATGGTTTAGTTGTATTTTAAAACACTTTCTTTTTTTTTTCTTTTTTTTTCATTTTTTTTTTTCAGGTTGATATTTGTAGAAATAAGCAAAATACATTTATAAAAACAAGTTAATGGCCTTGTGTCAGAACACAACAGGTCTTTTTATTGTAACTTTGAAAAGTGTAATACAGTATTTGATTTTTACAAATACCTAAACCAATGGGCCTAAGCCGTTGACCCCTGAAGTTATGACTTCTGAAGGCCTCTCGTGTAGATTCGCTCGTTGAAATTTTTTATTTTATTAGCTAAAATCATTGTCTGTATTCATAAAATATGTCCTCATGGGTGTAAAATGACCTCTGCCAATGATCTGACTTATCCTCGTAAGCGAAACATTTCTTATCTTTATTTACATGGGGCGGGTAAGTCCAAGGAGGCTTCCGTGTCGTTCCGCCATCTTGAAACACTATAATACCAGAGAGGGACGAAAAGCGCTAGCCTAACTCAACACGTTTCATCATCAACACTAGTATAGTCATCAGCACATTCAAAAGGACCATCAAAATAGTGTTACATTAAAACTGACAAAAATTGTAATTCTGAATTTAGTAATAATTATAACAAAAAGTTTAAATTAAAATTGACTATGCGTCATAATTATGAGATGAAAAGTTTAAATGATGATGTACTAAAATTGAAATTATGATAAAGTAAATATTCCATAGTGAAATTTTCTGAATTCTATATAATTGTATTTGTGAAAATGTTTCAGTACTGAAACAGCATTTATGAGTTTTTACATATCTTCTGCTTGTTTCTGCAGTTCGTGTAGGCCTCTAAGCCTATAAATTACTAAAAATGATTATTGAATAACTTGAATTTTGTTGACAATGTAAAAAAAATTGACTTTCCATACCGGGAGTTGAACCCGGGCAGCCTGGATGAAAACCAGGAATCCTAACCGCTAGACCATATGGGAGGCACTGCACAGTACAATATAATGCTGGATCATACTTATGCCGAGCCACAGGAGAAGGAATCCTCGTGGCCAAAAAGCAAAAATGTAATTTATCGGGATGTATATAAATATCGGGATAGCTTCTCCCAGGTGGAAAGAGCTAATGAAGGAGAAAGACTTTGAAAGGGAAGTTGTATGCTTTCTTCTCGACGGGTGAGTCAAAGTTACGGTCTGAATTACAAGCTTTTTTTCATTGCTTGCTTGTGTAAATCATTATATAGGCAGCATAACAGTAGAACATGTACAATTAAACTCGATGAAGTGCTATTGGAAGACATGTTGTCATAGATTCTTGACACATAACGGCTACCGCAGTTGCAACACGCAGTTGTAAAAAGCGAGGCGCTAGAGAGCACTATTTGTTTAAATGCAGAATACAATTTCACCGCTAGATGGGAGAAATTCTTTTGGGAGAACTAACTTGTAGTAGGGTCTTTAACAAAAAACAAAAAAACAAAAAAAAACTCCACAATTGAGGAGGTCAAAGGGCATGCTTCCTGCTATAGTATCATCAGCTCTACCCAAAGTCTGTTCATGCGACCACCAGACAGATTTTAAACACTGGATTTAAACTTCTACATATATTTTGAGTAGATAACCGATAGTATATTCTCAGTAAAGGGTTTCACCTTGTGTGTTTCCACACTGATTAAGGATAGTTCGGGAGATACAAGTAAAAATGATCTTATACGTGTAATAGATCATAGCTACCAGTAAGATCATGCTTTGAATCAAGACGAGTCAAATTAAATATTCGCTCAAGACAAACTTTACTTATCACACATCGCGTTTCTGAAATTGTGTGGTGATTTTCCAAATGATACAAACTTAGTCTAAATAAGAGCAACGTGGAGTCCTCGGATTTCTTAAAAACAACATAAACACAACAACAACAACAACAACAACAACAAAAACATTGTGACAAACTTTGACAACATGTTTCATGTTGTATGGACAAAAATACTGTTTGAAATATTTTTGTATAAATAAGATCTAAGCATAATTTTTGCTTTTATTTAAATCTAAAGTTTTTGAACAGACGCTGTTTAGTAAAAAAAATAAAAATAAATACATAAGTCTTCTAAGAAGATAAATAGAAGATATGATTTTAATAAAACTTTAAAGATTTGATTTAAACAGTCTTTTAATTTTAAAATATCTAATTTATAAGGTTATGCTTTTAAATTAATTTAGTATAAAACTCTGGATGTACTCTGGAACGCAGACTAGATTTACTGTGACATTGCCCCCCCGAGGCTCATCTGGTCAACTATTTGCTTTTTGGATTGTTTTTTATCGTTGCATAAAGAACTACTTCGCCTCTCTGGAAATGTAAGGTGTTTTTATTTATATATTTATTTAGCTAAAACTTTGTTTACATTTTTTAAATACATTTTAGTAACATATGTTATTATTCATTGGTTATATATTTATTAATAATTTAATTTAAAATAGAGATTTTTTAGAACCGCGTGTGTGCGCACACAACACAGCTTAGAAATGATATTAAATGATTTATTTTATAGTTTTCTGCGATGGTCGTGTTTAGGTGTACGGGATAGAATATGCAATATTCTATGGATTCTATGGAAAGCCCCCAACATAAAAATTGAAACCCCCGCATGGACAAAAAATTATGATTGACTAAGTACAGTTTTTCAACCATCTAAAGTTTTTGAACAGACATTGTTTAATAACAATTATACTTTAAACCGTTAAACAAAATCATTACAGTAATCTTCTAAAAGATAAATAGAAGATGCGTATGTATTCAAACTTTAAAGATTTAATTTAAACAGTCTTTCATTTTAAAAGATCATATTTAAACTTTTACGATTATATTTTGAAATAAATTTAGTATGAACAAAACTTTGTCTCTGGAAATGCATTAGCAGACTAACATTACATACGCTCTGACATGATGCACAGAGGCCCCTCTGAGTCAGAGAACGATAGACGGAGCTGAGAGAGAGAGAGAGAGAGAGAGAGAGAGAGAGAGAGAGAGAGAGAGAGAGAGAGAGAGAGAGAGAGAGAGAGAGCGAGAGAACCACTCTGTGATTTTATATTATATTATAAGCAATTTATTTATATACTTTTAAAGAACAGAATGTTTTTCAACTTTAGTTAAATTAGCAATATAATTATTTTAATTTCTAAAGAACGGAATGTTTTATGTAATATAATTTTTATTCTTTTGTTTATCTAAAACAATTGGATCAATAAGATATTTATTTTATAAGCATTTCATTATATACTTTTATAAAGAACTGAATGGTTTTCAACTTTAGTTAAATTACCAAGATAACCATTTTATTTTATACACTTATAAAGAACGGGATGTTTTATGTAATATGATTTTTATTGTTTTGTTTATCTAAAACTGAATTAAATGGTTTCAGTAGATTTTTAGTAAGATATTATTGTATATTATTTGTGTGAAATATAAAACATGATTAGGGCAACTCTCTTTTTCTCACTTTCACTGTTACCTCAGGAATGTGGAGGGGATCATGTCAGAGGACGCGCGCGCAAACACAAACAAACACACACACACACACACACTACTCTGGCTGGTGAGGCATTCAGGAAAAACAGTCTTTTTCTTCTCACTTTTCCGCAGGGGCCCACAATGTGCCCTGGAATGCGGAGGAGATGCTGACACATATCCTAACAGCGCCTTCAAACTTTCTGTCATACCAACTTCAAAAGCCAAAAAAGCTTCTGTCAAAATCACATGATCTAGGGCTAAAAAGGTTCAAATAGGGCAAAAGCTTCTGTCAAACCCACATGATCAAAGCAAGGTCAATAGGGCAAACCATAACAACATATGCCGGATAGACACCGGAAGGTCAACCTGTCAAAACACATGATCGAAGGGATAGGAAGGGGTCATAGGTCAAAACTAACTGTCAAAACCACATGATCGACGGATAGGAAGGGTCAATAGGTCAATCCATAACAATAGTGACCGGAAGGGCGACCGGAAAGGTCAATGACAACCGGAAGCCATCAATCAAATTTTGACACTTGCCGTAGGGTTATCACTACTCATATGAAATAGCTAGTATTACATGTGGAACTCTCTCGAAAACTTTTAGCAAGTTTTTACTATTACAGCTCTCAATGTTAACTACTCGTGAACAGTGATAATAGCATTACAATTAGATATATGGCATTAAATTTAGATCGTGGCATGAAAGGTTGCAGTGATGAGCATAGCCGATCACAGACATGTATGCAGCGATCTCGTCGTTGCAACTCGATTTCTGCACACTAACCAATGCTTTCATCATAACTAACAGTGCAAACACAATGTAAATAAGAGATGCTTTGATTATTATGCGAGTTTTGGCACGAGTCCAGAACTCAGTCACTGATAAGCACGCGTTTGATTGACAGCTACAGCTATTGCAAACGGAGCATTCTTTGATCGCTTTCTATATATAATTCAGTCAGTTTAAATAACAGATTATTTACACCCTACAAAGAAAAACAATGTGAAGTTGACCGTTTAGTAACTGATTTGATTTACTGACAGGACAAAGAACATCTGACTGTAGCTACATTAATCATTACATCAGAAATCACTGGTCACAGATCAGGCATTAGAATGAATGGACCAAAGTTAGAATGGTTGATTTTCTTCTGCTGAGGCGGTCTTTCACTACCTTATTATGTCAAAAAGAGGCACATTCCAGGACAAGTTGTTCGCTGGGCCTAGTAACAATAAAAGCTGATTTTGGACTAACAAGGAAATTTTCAGTTCTGAAACTTTCAGGATATTCTTATAATATGATGACCTCTTATTTGTCAAAAACGAAAGAAATTTTTTTATATCTCAGTTCATGACCCCTTTAAGATATCATGTTAAACTTATTTGGCTTGCTGTCCACTGATGAGGGGCTTGATGAAGCAGCTTCAACTCGAGCTCTGATATCCCACAGTGGCTAAATATAGGATATGATGAATAACGATATTACGAAAGGTCATGGTACCCAAGATGAAGATGGAGTTTGGAGAGGTAGAGGGATGTTGGAACACCTGATCCTCGAGAGAGGTAACCGGCTGCTTATATACTCTTTCTGTTGATTAAAAGATTAGATGGGCTCGCTCCTCCCTAACTTACGTTTGGGAACTTCATTTTAAGTTGATGGTTATTGACTGTTAACACAACAGTTCACAGGACAGACCTATTAACAGATAAGCGAATGCATGGACGATGACTTAACTGTTTCTTATCATGTTTGGTCTCTATCTGTTCCATATGATGCCTTTAATATTTTAAAAGAGGTTTGGTAAAGAAATAATGCAAGGGTAAAACTATAAAGACACTGTTTTAACACTGTACTTTATGCTATGCAAATGAGTTCCGCACTAAGGTGGGCAACACCATGGCTACTTCAGACACCAGTGGCCAACTTCAGGATCGGAAATGCCCCAGATTTCAATTTCCTCCTCATCAGAGAGGGATAAATATGTCCCCCTGGTAGACACACCCTTGTTCTGCGTTTCCACCTCGACTGGGAAGGAGACACTAACAGACACACCACATCCTGAATTTCTGATCTGATGAGGAAAGAGACTACAAGATAGTTGAGGTTAAGCTTTTGCGATCAAAACCTATTGCTTCCGGCTGCACTATAGCTGCAAAGGGCCCCAGCATTGAGGGACCTCATCTGACCCTCACGGCTCCTCCAGTAGTGCAGCCAGTCCACAAAGGACCTCTGCTTCGGCAGACACTGCCTGTCCCACACCAAATTGGAAAATAGAAGATTGGAAAACATTGTCAGGTCTGATGAGTCTCAATTTCTGATTTCCTTCAGATAAATCAGCTGACCAACTCCCTCTAGTTTACATTCATTATAAATTATTGATCAGCTCTTTTCAGAGAGTTCAATAGGGGTGCTAAGAGGGGTCATCTGATACACTCATAACAAGACTTAAAGTGACGTGATCCAAAATCACTATGTCATAGGTGAATTACGTAAAAATCATTACAATAACTTCATTTGATTACCAGAAGATACACAACACAGAATTTGTGGAAAACAAAACATTTCAATTTCAATCAAAATTTGTTTGTCATTTCAAACAAACAAATTAATTACATTCTTTTAAATGGTTGTTTTTATGAATTCAGTTAATTAAGTAGCTAGTAGCCTCGTCACCTTGGAATTATAAGGATCTATCTGGCATTTTTGTCAAAATTGAGTTTTTCACATATTCTGTGGTAAATTATTTATATTATGTGATGTTTTTTAAAAAACAAAAAGGGTCTATCCACAAAGGAGTATGGAATGCAAAAACGTTGAAGCTCTATCTCAAAACTGCTCAGAATGCAGATACAGTAGAATTATAATTCCAAGGTGGCGTACTATTTACGGGTCTTTTAACCAGGGGCTTGTTCCATCCTTTTGAGGGGTTGTTACAGACACCTTGGGACCTTGTTTTGTGATTGGGTGAGGGGGTTTGCGGGATTATTCATTAAAAATAATGAATAATTGTGTATCTGATCTATCATGGCATTCTTTTTTTAATAATATCTTGGTTTTAACTATAAGCACAAGTGTACATGTAAAGTATTTAATTCAGCCATTCTTCATCCATTATCTATTCCAAGTTCACAGTCAGTAGTTTCCGCAATAAAAGGAATCTTGTCAATCAGACAGCGAGATGAAAGCAAAAAAGGTGAAATCAGTGGGGATGGTGTGCTGAGGTGTATGCTGCTGGCAGTGCTGTTTTATAAGGATTTACTCCTTATTACGATTACTCAGAAGATGGTCAGCGTTTCCTCTCTAACCTGAGGGCACTAAACCATCAGTAGACATTTATGGCACACAGCAGGAGCTGATTAGTTCTAAACTCACCAATTCGTGTTCAGTGGACACACAACATACAATTAACCTTTCTGGTTGAAAGTAGAAGGGAACTTATTTCTAATATTACAATATGTCAGCTTTACAGAGTTCATGTGCCTAGACCCTGATTAGATAAACTGATTATGAAAAAGTGTGAAAGTTGATTCTGAAAGTTAGTCAATTCTGGGGTTTTTTTCTACAAAATGAACCACCACTGCAGTGGCGTGCACAGACCTCCTCCGGGGCAGGGGCGGAAGGACCAAAAAGGGCACACAAAAAAACAAAAAAACATTTATTGTTTAAATAAATCACCTGTATTTAAAGCAGTACCCGTCTGTCTGTTGTGTATATATTTTAATGACTTCCTCACAATTATTTGGAATATCTCGCTCGATGGAGAGCAGCAGTAGGTCAGAGAGCCTCTCTTCATTACCAATGAAAAGATGTTGATACAATTAGAATGCATAACACATCAAACAAAAATAGGGAAATGATGATAATATTACTAAATATTATTTACTTTACCAAACAAAACAGAGAATCAAGTAGGTAATTATGAGGAATTCATGAGTCAAAAAATTATTACCACCTGCCTAATATGTTAAGAAACCAAGATGGCGGCGCGAGTACATCGCGAGGCTCGCGGTCTCTCCAGATTCTGCAATTTAGCAGTATTTTTCTTGCTCATTTCGGGTCTGTTCGTGCAGAACAGTTGTGCCTTAACATCGTACACCCAAGGTGAGCTTTTGGATATTGGTTTGCGAATTTCCGACAGTTTTATGGACAACCTTCGACTCCTTCCTGAGATCGCCAAAACACCCGAGGCTATGCACTCTGCCCGGCCGGGCGGAAGTGCTCGCAGGCGGCGTCGAGATCGTAAACAAAGGCGGGGGAAGCGCGGAGGACTAAGAGCTAAGCTAAAGCTAACACCACACCGGCTCTCTTTACCCAGCATTTTCCTTGCCAATGTACGGTCGCTGTTGAACAAAATGGAGGAGATTCGACTCAACATCACATACAGCAAGAGACTTTTGAACTGTAATGTTCTAATTTTCACGGAAACATGGTTAAACAGCGGAATACCGGACAAAGCTATTGAGCTAGCGGGACGCCATACATTCCGGGCGGATAGAACATTAGATGGCTCCGGTAAGACCAGAGGTGGTGGATTGTGCATTTACATTAACAAAGCTTGGTGCACAAACTCTGCTATTGTTGGGAGACATTGTTCAGCTAACCTTGAGTTTCTCATGGTTAAATGTAGACCGTTTTATCTACCGCGGGAGTTCACTTCCACTATTATAACTGCAGCCTATATTCCCCCGGATGCTGATGCCAAGTTTGCTATGAAAGAACTTCACGCAGCCATCAGTAAACAACAGACCGTTCACCCGGAAGCTGCGTTTATTGTTGCGGGTGATTTTAATCATTCAAACTTAAAGTCAGTGCTACCGAAATTTCACCAGCATGTTTCCTGTCACACCAGAGGAAACAAAACCTTAGACCATGTTTACACAAACATGGCTGGAGCTTACGTCGCGACACCCCTCCCCCACCTGGGACAGTCAGATCACCTTTCTTTGTTCCTCACCCCCAAATATGCACCTCTCATCAATCGCGTGAAGCCATCAGTGAAGACCATCAAGGTGTGGCCTGTGGGGGCAGATTTCTCACTCCAGGAAAGGTTTCTACACACAGACTGGAGTATGTTTGCTTCTCAAGCCACCAGTGGCTCTCACACGGACATTGACTGCTACACCTCCTCTGTACTGGATTATATCAATACCACCATTGACAGTGTTACAACCCAGAAGCAGATCACCACATACCCAAATCAGAAGCCATGGATGAACAGGGAAGTGTGACTCCTATTGAAGACACGCAACACTGCCTTCAGATCAGGAGATGCACAAGCCTATAGCACATCCAGAGCAAATCTGAAAAGGGGCATCAAAGAGGCCAAGCACTGCTACAAGCTTAAGATAGAGGGACACTTTTCCAACGCTGACCCTCGGCGCATGTGGCAGGGCATTCAGGCCATCAGTGACTACAAACCCTCTCACTCCACCCCCGCAGCCACTGATGTCAACTTCCTGAACGAGCTAAATGACTTTTATGCTCGCTTTGAAAGAGACAACAGAGAAACTGCCACCAAGCTCAAATCCTCAGCTGACCACCCGCCGATCACACTCTCCTCCACAGATGTCTGCAATGCACTGAGCAGGATCAGCGCGCACAAGGCTGCTGGACCAGACAACATCCCTGGACGCGTACTCAGGGCATGTGCGGAGCAGCTCGCTGGGGTTTTTACAGACATTTTCAACCTGTCTCTTGCCCAAGCAGCTGTACCAACATGCTTTAAATGCACTTCCATTGTGCCAGTGCCAAAACACTCCAGCCCGAAGTGCCTTAACGACTACCGCCCTGTAGCACTCACACCCATCGTAATGAAGTGCTTTGAGCGGCTGGTCCTGGCACACCTAAAAGACTCTCTTCCATCCACATTGGACTCACACCAGTTTGCCTACCGTAGCAATAGGAGCACAGAGGATGCAGTTTCCATGGCACTGCACTCTGTGCTCACACATCTGGACAATAAGAACACTTATGCACGCATGCTGTTTGTTGACTTCAGCTCAGCATTCAACACTGTCATCCCAACTAAGCTAATAGCCAAACTTGGAGACCTGGGCATCAACACCTCCATGTGCAACTGGATTTTGGACTTTTTGACCAACAGACCCCAGAATGTTCGATCAGGCTCCAACTGCTCCACGTCCATCACACTCAACACTGGTGTACCACAGGGCTGTGTGCTAAGCCCGTTTCTCTACTCCCTCTTCACCTCCGACTGCAAGCCTGTGTACGGATCTAATTCCATCGTCAAGTTTGCGGACGACACTACGGTGATTGGTCTCATCAGCAACAACGATGAGACTGCCTATAGGGAGGAGATCAAGCACCTGGCCACATGGTGCACTGAAAATAACCAGCTCCTCAACACCACCAAAACGAAGGAGCTCATCGTGGACTTCAGGAAAGTGTCAAGAGGCACACACGACACCATCCACATCAATGGAATGGCTGTTGAGCGTGTCTCCAGTTTCAAGTTCCTGGGGACCCACATCTCGGCGGACATGACCTGGACAACCAACACCTCCAGCCTGGTCAAGAAGGCTCACCAGCGCCTTTTCTTCCTGAGGACACTGAGGAAGAATCAGCTTTCCTCCACTATCCTGGTGAACTTCTATCGCTGTGCAATAGAAAGCATCCTGACCAACTGTGCTACAGTGTGGTATGGGAGCTGTTCTGTTGCAGAGCGCAAGGCACTGCAGCGGGTGGTGAAAACCGCCCAGCGCATCACTGGGACTCCACTACCTGCCATCGAGCACATCCAGAGGAAACGCTGTCTGCATCGAGCTCGCAGCATCCTTAAGGACTCCTCTCACCCAGCCCACAGACTGTTTTCTCTCCTGCCCTCCGGCAGGCGTTTCAGGTGCCTACGGACCAGGACCAGCAGACTAAAGAACAGTTTTTTCCCCAGAGCTGTCTCTTTATTAAACTCTAACCCTCATTGATCCCACTCCCCTCATATACTGATTGACTCTCCTCTCCCTCCTCACACCTGCCTCCATTTTGTTATTTGCAATACTATAATGTTCATTTGCACTGCTGACTGTTATTATAGAAACAACTGTTTACATATGCATCTTGCACTACTACCTTGACTGGAATATGCTCAATTTGCACTGCCGACTGTTTATTTACAGTACCGACTGTTTACATATACATTTGCAATACCGTACTTTAACTGTAATATGCAATTACTTCCACTGCACTTTCACTCGGATAGCTTCTGTCCAAACTTTATTTGCACTACTTTAAATCCATTGTTATACTGCTCATTTTAGCCTAACTTATACATATATCTATTTGTAAAATTCTGTTTATAGTAATAGCCATCTGTATATTATGCTCACATTCGGTTTATAGTAACAGCCATCTGTATATATATTCATAGTACATATCTATCTGTAAAATTCTGTTTATAGTAACAGTCATCTGTATATTATATTCAGTACATATCTATCTGTAAAAATTCTGTTTATAGTAATAGCCATCTGTATATTATGCTCACATTCTGTTTATAGTAACACCCATCTGTATATATATATTCATAGTACATATCTATCTGTAAAATTCTGTTTATAGTAATAGCCATCTGTATATTATGCTCACATTCTGTTTATAGTAACAGCCATCTGTATATATATTCATAGTACATATCTATCTGTAAAAATTCTGTTTATAGTAATAGCCATCTGTATATTATATTCAGTACATATCTAGCTGTAAATTCTGTTCACAGTAATAGTTATCTGTATATTATATTCATAGGACAAATCTATCTGTAAATTTTTGTTTATAATAGTATTCAACTCTATATTTATTCAGTACATATCCATGTTCTGCACTTATGGAACCACTGTATATCCTGCACTTGCTGCTATTGCACTTCTGGTTAGACCTAAACTGCATTTCGTTGCCTTGTACCTGTACTTGTGTAATGACAATAAAGTTGAATCTAATCTAATCTAATCTAATGTTGTTGGTCCTCCGCATACTGCCAAAACAGCACCGACCCACCGAGGCATGGAATCTACAAGACCCCTAAAGGTGTACTGTGGTATACGGCTCAAAGACATTTGCAGCAGTCCTGTAGGTTGCAAGGTGTCACCGCCATGGATCAAAGTTGTTGGTCCAGCACATCCCATAGATGCTCAATTGGATTGAGATCTGGGGAATTTTGGAGGCCAGGACAACACCTTCAACTCTTTATCATGTTCTTCAAACCATTCCTGAAAAATAAGTGCAGTGTGGCAGAGTGCATTATCCTATTGAAAGAGGCCACTTCCACCAGGGAACACCATTGTCATGAAGGGGTGTACCTGGTCTGCAACAATGTTTAGGTGACACATGTCAAATTTATGTCCACATGAATGGTCCGACCCAGGGTTTCCCAGAAGAACATTGCCCAGAGCATCACACTCCCTCCACCGGCTTGTCATCATCCCACAGTGCTTCCTTGTGGCATCACTTACCCAGGTAAACGGTGACTTTGCACTGCCGTCCACGTTATATAAAAGAAGACAGAACTCATCGGACCAGGCAACCTTCTTCCACTGATCCAAGGTCCAGTTTCAACGTGTGCCCATTGTAGGTGCTTTTGATGGTGGACAGGGGTTATCATGGGCACTCTGATTGGTCTGCGGCTACGCAGCCCCATACACATCAGAGTGTGATGCACTGTGTGTTGTGACACATTCTTCTTGCATCATTAACATTTTGTGTGACTTGTACCATAGTAGACCTTCTGTTGGCTCGGACTAGATGGCATAGCCTTCATTGCCCTTGTGCATCAATGAGCCTTGGGCTCCCAACTCTTTGTTGCCAGTTTGTAGTTTGTCCCTCCTTGGACCACTGTTGGTAAATTCTCATCACTGCTGACAAGGAGAAACCCACAAGCATTGCCATTTCAAAGATACTCTTACCCAGTAAACTTGCCATAACAATTTGGCCTTTGTCAAAGTCGATCAGATCTAATTCCCTTAATATGTGGCCTTGTTAGGAACTGATCAACGATATTCACTACACCTGTGACTGGTCATAATGTCATGGCTCGTCAGTATATATTATAAATGTAAACAAGAGAAGGGTATTATATTACATTGTTTATAGATTTGTACAAGAGTCAATTATAAAAAAATTAATAAAAATACTGGAGATAACAAGTACTGTATATATAATAGACATAGATTAAAAAAGGTGCTGGAATTATTCCTCAGAGATTTTGGTCCATATTGACATGATAGCATCACGCAGTTGCTGCAGATTTGTAGGCTGCACATCCATGATGCAAATCAATTGTGCTCTATTGTATTGTGATCTGGTGACTATTGAGGCCATTTGAGTTTAGTAAACTCATTGCTATATTCAAGAAACCAGTTTGAGATTATTTGAGCTTTGTGACATGGCACGTTATCCTGCTGGAACTTTTTTATGTTGTTTACGCAAAATTCTGACCCTACCATTTACATGTCGCAGCAGAAATTGAGACTCATCAGACCTGACAATGTTTTCCAATCTTCTATTTTCCAATTTTGTGAGCCTGTGCAAATTGTAGCCTCAGTTTCCTGTTTTTAGCTGACAGTATGGCACCTGGTGTGTTCTTCTGCTGCTGTAGCCCATCTACTTCAAGGTTCAACATGTTGTGCATTAAAATATGCTCTTCTCCATACCTTGGTTGTTAACAAGTGGATCGTCTTGACCATATCTACATGCCTAAATGCATTGATTTACTGCCATGTGATTGGCTAATTAGATATCTTAGTTAACGAGCAGTTGAACAGGTGCACCTACTGTAATAAATCAATCAATCAAATAAATCATATAATAATCATATTATATATAATAATCATATTACTGTATACTAATATTTGACCAAGAAATATTGTTACAAAAAAAATGTATCTATTAGCTCACGCAGGCCAATCAGACATTATTGACTTTGATAGGATTATTTTAAATAATTATATTCTTTATAAATGTATCTTCTTCAAAAGCATTATTGCATTGTAAATTGCATAAATTTTTTTTCAAATTTATAATCATATTTTTGGCAAGACTTTTTAGATTAAAACATTATCATGTTGCACATATTTTGATTTGTCTTATCGAGTTCATGTTTGTAACACATGATTATGGCTCAGTGTCCTTTACAATATGTTTGTTTTATTTTTTTTATGCTGTCATCCGATGTTTTGTTTCATGTGGCGTTTGATGTATCACATGAGGCTTACACTGAACAGTGTATGAATTGTGTGAAATGCCTTTGGGCCTGAAAATAATAGTCAAAAACTACTGTCTTTTGCATTGTCCAAATCCTGCTTTTTGGATCATTTCTTGTAATCACTTTTCTCCTCCCACTTTATTTAGCACTTACACTCAGTGTGTGGTATGTATCCTTGGTTTGAGGGCCCATTGAAAGCTGTGAGATGCAATCTACCACACCTTGAAACAAAGACACAAACTTCACACATCTCCACACCAATTCTGCACCAATTTCACACCTGAACTATGACTACTGTGTGCAAAAAAGCCACTCCTGTTGTGACTGGGTGAGAGTTAGCTTGTTAAAACGGTGAGTGAACAAATATTATACTGCTCACAACAACAGTAACGAACCGTCTACTGGCAAAATTGCAACAAGAGGAGAACTGATGTGTGGACTGACCTTTGTTTTCTTTACATCTGTATCTGTCACTGACACATTTTTTGAAACTCATTCTAAATATCTGACAGCTTTGAATGTGGAAAGTTTGGAACTGTGGGAGTTGGAAGCATTGGTGTCACAGCTTAGAGTATTGTTTTGTTTTTAGACAATGTATTCAAATGTACTTGGTTACAATGCAGGTGCCTTGGTGGAAATTTAGGGATTCTATTATCCGAATAGATATTCCAAAGCAGCATGCTTGTATTATGTTCTGACAGAGCTGAGGTCAGGAACAAAGAGCCCAACATCTCCCACAAGCACTAAGGTGTCATGAACTGTGAGAAATACCTTCTTAATTGGATGTCTGGTGGAATTTCCATGCGACCAGAAAATAAGTGAGAGGGAATTATTAAAGCTAAAGCAGAATGAGAAATTCAGGTCCATTTGGAAAACATAAGCCAAGAATACCCATAATGCCCCAGGATGCAAGCTGACCTCTAGATTAATTTGCATACAAGCACAAGTTGGCATCCATGGTAACAAGCTGACAGGGACTTGGGGCTTGATTTGAGATATTAATAATGGTGCTCGTGCTGCTTGAAGTGAAGAAGAATCTTTTTCTGTTGATTAGTGCAAGTAGTCTTTCTGAGATCTTCATTGCAAATATTGAGACCAATATTGAGATCCCAAAATACACTTAAAAGACAAGTTCGGTATTTTACACTTAAAGCCCTGTTTTCAGATCGTTTCTGATGAAATAGAACGGTTAAGATTGAAATTTGGACACATGCTGCTGTCCCGAGAATTTTCGGTTTCTGTGGTAGCACCTTCACAATGGTTGCATAGGTGCACTGGAACAATCCTTCCTAAAACGCATTAAACTTTCGTTTACAAAGACGTGAAACTCACCGAGTGGTCAGGGGTGTTCACTGATATGCTCACACAAAAATCACTGCAAAAGATGCTTTCCAACTGTCAGGTTCTGGGTAGATGAAGTAGGAGGCGAACACGAAGATGATAAATCAAAGGTTTTAATTCTCAATATAGCAAGAAGCAGGGAGCGTGTGCTCAGAGCATAGACTAAACCAAACATAAACATTGACCGACAAGTGAAGAGTGAAAACCAGGAACTTAAATACACACACAGATGAACACAAGACAGGTGATGCAGATAATGATGATGATGAACAGGTGGGTAATGAAGGGAGTGAGTTCAGGTGTGGAAACAAGGAGGATTCTGGGAACTGTAGTGCAGACAGGACGATGACAGACCGTGAATGTGACACCAACAGGTTTTATCGTAGTTTTTGTCCAACTCCATTGACTTGCATTGGATGTGCTGTGAGGTACGGTATTACTCCGCCGCCGGGCTGGAGTGTCTATTATTCAAGCTCTCAACGGAAGAATGCACGGGTGTGAGGCGTTTGGAAAAATAGGTCCACAGTTTTACAACGAATGGTAAAACACCTGTTGGAAAGCATCTTTTGCAGCGATTTTTGTGTGAGCATATCAGTGAACACCCCTGACCACTCGGTTAGTTTCACATCTTTGTAAACGAAAGTTGAATGCGTTTTAGGAAGGATTGTTCCAGTGCACCTATGCAACCATTGTGGAGGTGGGGGGGTGCTACCACAGAAACCGAAAATTCTCGGGCCAGCAGCATTTGTCCAAATTTCAATCTTAACCGTTCTATTTCATCAGAAACTATCTGAAAACAGGGCTTTAAGTGTAAAATACCTAACTTGTCCTTTAACAGAGACCCAATATCTCAATATTTCACTGTTCCCAGTAGTTAGTTGCCCCTGTAGTTCCAAATAACAAAATAAATAAAAATATATTATTCAGAGACAATAACCAACTCAAGAAAACAGTCCAGAAAATATAAAAAAATATGTATTAGTCCTACTAAAATGAAAAAAGAATTTCCAGAATTCAAAGCCTGAACCTGTAAATACCAACATACTCTCATGGCAATTTGTCATCTTACGTTTAAGTGAATTTAGGGGTGGACCTTCATGCTTAGGTTTTAAAAAAAAAATGTACATTTCTAAACAATTCACATCGTATGAATTCATTTGAAATTGCCACCCCGTAAAATACTTGTTTTCTCGTGAGATAGAATTAAAAAATACACTACATTTGAAAAGATGAATGAGGGGCTCTCCTTCCTGACAGAAATATGAGTCATAAGGACAATCCACTTTCCCTCAGCAGTGACATGAACAGAGATTTTCTTATAGAGTTAATGATTGGAATGGTAATGTCATACATAGCGTAACCCATTAGAAAAATACTAAAAGTATGATTAGAATATATTCACACATGATAGTTGCTCATCTGAAGAATGCAGCCAGCTTTGCTTCGTGGGTTTTTATTTATTAACTGAGCCAATTACCTGAGCTATACAGTAAATGTCATGTGAATATCACTCCATGCAACTGACAGGGGAAAATATTTATATATATTTCATGCTGCTACAATTCCTTCAAAGAAAAAGATTAATCCAATGTAATTTGTAAGATTTTATGTTTGCAAACAAATGTATTTCGTCAGAATATATGACTAAGAGTCCATCAATCCATTTACACACTTTTTTTGCTGGCATAATGGTCTAGCTACCCTAAACAAGGGACTTTCCATAAATATACTTCTCTACTTGTTCTCTCTCTTCTATTACTTGTATGCAAGCTTACTCTTGTATTCTGCACTGTTAAACTTTGAGAATGTTGACTAATACATGATACATTGCCTGTGATGTTCCTCATTTGTAAGGTACTTTGGATAAAAGCATCTGATAAATTATTAAATGTAATACGTATACCAGCAGAGGCTAAATGTTAAAGCTAACCAGGCAAGAAATTAATTTTTATAAGAGATGTTTCTTGACTTTCTCTTATAAAACTACAACAAATTTAGAAGCAGACTCCAAAAATAGCTCTCTCTCAAATGAATGCCGTGCCAAACATGTTCAAGATTATCAACAACGAACTCAGTTATAACTCACTGACAGCCAAACTGAGATATTAATAATGGAGATTAAATTATGGCGACTTGGCAAAGTCAAGACAAATATTCTCCTGATTAGTGCAGCTAACTACATACGGTGTCTACATACAGAGGCAAATATTGATATTGTGTCCCATCTCACAGTGCAGTGGGACTCAATAACTCAATATCTGTTTAACAGCACTTCCTATTAAGAGTTAAACATCAGCAGCCCATCTGCTTCAGTACTTGCAGACTATTAGCATACTGTTATTAGCATTTCCCTCTTTGTCTCGCAGCTGTTACCCCATAGAGTGCTCCACTTCCTGCGATTTTACTGCTTTGCACATTTCCTTCTTTGTTTGGTATCCCTTTCTCACTGCTGCAACACTTCGACCACAACACTTTTTAAACGCTCATCTTTCCTGTT
Organism: Leuciscus leuciscus; assembly: GCF_965113295.1. Classification (NCBI taxonomy): domain Eukaryota; kingdom Metazoa; phylum Chordata; class Actinopteri; order Cypriniformes; family Leuciscidae; genus Leuciscus; species Leuciscus leuciscus. The sequence goes on along the minus strand of NC_138726.1, from coordinate 22,561,804 downwards.
GTGTCAAATCTCCCCAGAGATGAAAACAGCTGCAGATGCTGTGTAAGGATGCAAATGTGTATGTGTGTGCATGAATCAGAAGCTTAGCCATAAGTCATGGTTGTGATGTAGTTTATTGGTCACTCCTGTCAGGGTTTGTTTGATAGCATGGCAGGAGCTAGAGCAGAGAAGGGAGAGAGAAGTAAAGCAACTGACTCACTATTTTAAACCTCTCTCATTACTCAGCAGAGTTACAGGGATTTGCAGGGACACACACACTTACACACTCTTTCCTTTTGTTCATTGCTCCAAGGCAAAACGTCAGCACACTATTGTCACTGTTTATAGCACACTACTGCACACTGACGTATATGTGTAGGCTGGTAATCCTTCTCTTTCAGATGTCTGAAGCAGATTTATTTCTCTCAGCATTGAAATAAAACAATGTTGCCACTGAGTTTAGAATGGTAATGAAATCAATCAGGACCTAATATATCTACTTCTGTCAGTCTAGCATCGAGGGAATGTCAAAGCTTATAGCATTCAATAAACACTTTATAGCTCTGTTTCAAAACCTAGGAGACAGCAGAGAGGAACGTCTTGGTTACGTATGTAACCCTCGTTCCCTGAAGGAGGGAACGGAGACGTAGTCGATGTGTCGACTGATTGGGATCACGTTAGGGAGCCTATCATCTTCGAGTATTGTAAAAAAACGATCCAACGGACATTGGCGTGCGTGAATCGCATCACCCGCCCCGCCCCGCAGTGGGGGTATAAATACGGAAGTGGATGCACGCACCAGTTGTTTTTTGCTGAGGAGCCAAGCGGAACCCGGTCAGCGGTGGTACAGCAAAAGTGGCAAGGGGACTACGTCTCCGTTCCCCTCCTTCAGGGAACAAGAGTTACATACGTAACCGAGACATTCCCTTTCAGTCGCTCACATTCGACAAAGTCGACGTGTCGACTGATTGGGATCCTATTAAAACGCCACTAGTGCTGCCACCTTCCAGTGCCTAGACAAAAGCCTCCTGATCCTCCTGCATATTGAGGCGGATATAGGACAGGGCTTAGGCCAGGAAAGTCACTGCTGTTCCACAGGACCACTGGGAAAGCGTACCTTTCGTTGGAAGGCATACGCCACAGAAGCCGCATCCTGCCCGAAGGCGGAAACAAGTGGAGAATACACATATGGACTTGGTCATGAAGTCAGTGCTGAAGTGGTCATCATATGGAGGAAACCGGTTATATGAGGCTGCGTCTACCATATGCCCCAGGAGCCTCTGAAGGTTATTCATTGGGACCCTTTCTCACTTCTAAACACCGACCGGACACATTCCAGTTGAGAAACGTGTAAAACAAGTCCACCTCCGAACTGGAAAAAAGCTCCTCAGTCCATGGATGAGTTACTCTTCTCCAGTTGACCTGAAGACCCAACTGAGTGATGCAGAGGAACCACAGATACCACAGACTTCAGGCAACAAACAGGGACCCAGCTCGAAAGGCCTGAAGGCGGCCCATGACAGGGTCTGAGTGTGTAGTGCGACTCTTACCGGTCTTCTAGATTACCTCAGGGAGTGCGTGAGAAGGCGAAACTGGGTCCTCGAACCGCACCCAACTGTCGGCTGGCGAAGCAAGAGGTAGCTGAAGGTTGCAAGGCTGTACAGGGTCACACACCAACAGTCTAAACCTCTAAGGACTTAGGAACAGAGGAAATTGCTCTTTTGAAAATGTAGGTACCGCTGGCTTTTATGGGAGCCAGCAGCGGAGCAGACAAACACAAACAAAGACTCCTCCCGGTCCTCCACCGGGGGGGAGGGAGTGGATCGGTGACCATCTCCAAGAGCTCTCTACTCCATCCCTGTGCGGCCCGCTTCAGGAGCGCTTGCGCTTACCATGTGGCTTGGCAGTGCCTGGAGCGTGCGGGGCGCCCCGTCTGCGACCGGGTCCACGCTGAGATCTGCCCACTACAGAGGGACCAGCATGTTCCTCGGGGAGCTCCACCGGCTGCGGTGTAAGAGAGTAGGGAGGGATCCACAGGGCTTTGCCGGGCGAATTTCCCCTCACCGTAACCCTCAGATCACCCAAACCATGCAGCACTCCAGACTTCCCCTGGGAAGTTGACCCAGAGGGAACATTAGAGCGGGGCATAGGAGTAGGGACTCCACCTTCGCGTTTAACGAAGGCAAGTCTCGATCTTAACACAGAGATGACCATGTTCCCACAATGAGAGCATGAATCATCCACGAGAGCTGCTTCAGCGTGCTGTAAGCCCATCAGAGGGGGACAGAGCCCTACTGCAACCAGAAACGCACGGATGGAATGGCATCTTGAAAAAGACGAAAACACAACCATGTTGCTCTTTCAGGAAATGGGACCTGTCACCAGTGCCGGAGCACACAGGGGAACAACCGCGGCAACACTTCCGCCCTCAACCAGCCGTCAACAAAACACTCTTAAAACAGCAGTTGAGAGCATCCGTAACTCGCGATCACCGCTGCACTCGCTGTCAACACCAGCAGCGGGAGAGTCTTCCAGAAGAACACCGACACACTCACTCGTTGTAGAACAACACTCTTCAGAGACATCAGAAGATCTGATCGGCTCTGAAGCGAAAGACAACTGGTGCGTGTATCCACTTCCGTATTTATACCCGCGCTGCGTGTGATGCGACGCCAATGTCCATTGGCTCATTTTAACAATACTCGAAGATGACAGGCTCCCTAGCGTGATCCCAATCAGTCGACACGTCAACTACGTCGAACGTGAGCGACTGAAAGGGAACACTATTTTAAGGCAATACCAGAATACAAGCTTAGTGTATTAATTCCAAGATGGCAGACAAAGTGGAACATGGATAAACAAATTTCATATAAAAAATTTATTTTTGATTTAATTCAACTTGATTATGTTGCACAATATTTTTGTGTGCTATATATGTTGATGCTAATCAGGGAATTGTGCTAATTTCATAACCCCTCCCCCCAACAAGTACAGTGCAAATCCTGCCCCATTAACAATATCAGTGGTTGACTCGATCAGTCAACGCAGTCACCTGTCAAGAAATATTCAGACTTAATGGATTCTGTTCAGAGATCAAAAATATCATGAATGGATCCGATCATGAAAAACAGTATTGCAATCTATTAGGGTGTGCTAGTGCTACCGGCTTAAGGTTAGAGTTTACATTAGGGTTTGGGTTAGCATTTGCTGCAACATTATGTAAGTAAATCAGCACTGTAATAACATGACCAATTCAATCTTTAGAAATGGTGGTGGGGCAGGGTTTGCACCGAACTGATTTGGAGAAAAAAGGTCACATGGCTGACTGTTAGCTTAGCTACATGCTAGCATCAAACTCTATTGGAACTGCTTGGCATTAGAAGCATTATCTGAGTGTCAGCCTATGTACAACGTTCAGAATAAGTCAATTATGAGGTTCCATTTCTGTTAGGATACTGTCTATGTAGGCAGTTGGCAGCAGGTTTTGAAGCAGGCTTTGTACTACGTGACAACAACATTACTAAATATATAAAATCAACTTATTTTGCTAAGTAATTCTTTTTTAATAAGCTCTAGCAGATTTTTTTTTTTACACATTTAGACCAATGTAACCAAGATATATACTTGTTGTACTAAATATTGTTTTTATTAGTTTACAGTTTAAGACAGTTACTTTAGAATGCTATTAGCTCTGCTTTCATTATGTTTTTCTCAATGTTATTGTTGTTTTAGCATATGTGAGCCATTCTCAGTTTTCAAGTATTTTTGTGTGGTTTTTGTCACCCTGGGTGAATGACTCACCTCATATCTGATGCAGTGTCTTCTCTGCTGCCAGCTTGTTCGCATAAATGTGATCAGTTTGTGCCATGGCTTCCAGTAAGATTGTGGCTGTTTGAGTCTACATACCCCAAAAGCAGGGAAACATCCTGGGTGGATGGCCAGTCCATCACAGGGCAAAAACACACAGACAATTATTCACACTCGTACTCTTACAGCTCCTACAGGCAATTTAGTGTTTCTAATTTATCTATCATGCATTTCTTTGGGTTGTGGAGGAAAACCACGGCAACACATAGAGAACATGTAAACTCCGGACAGAAAGGTTTCCTGGCTTAGCTGAATCTTGAACCAGGGACCTTCTTGCTAAGAGGCAACAGTGCTTATGTTACTTCATTCATCCATTCATCCATCCATTAATTAATTAATTTGAGGCCTAGCAACACTCCACACTAAGGTCAGTAGCCTAGGAGGCTCTCAGAGAGCCTAACAACTTAGCATACTACCCTACGGTTGTTTTTTGTTTGTTTTTTAGCCGAGCTCTAGGAGTGGAGGCCTCAATATGACGACTCCCTAAATCGAGAGGAGACCTAACAAAGGCTCATGCTCAAGACATCTTGCAAGGAGGCTCACAGAGCCTACAACTCGCAATCGCTATCCAAGTGGAGCTCTGGGGAGCGGAGCCCTAGTGAAAAAAAAGTATACTTTATTGTATTTGAAATATATTCCCTTTTTCAATGGTACACTGCAAATATACTAACAAAAATCTTTAAATATAATAAAAGTATATTAGAATCATGCTTTTACCTATTTTCACAATACAACTTTTAACACACTTTAAAATAATTGTACTTTAGTATATTTTGTAAAAATATATTTTAGAAAAATATACTTGAAGTGAAAATTCAGTAAAAAATGTTTAAAGTGTATTTATTTGCACTTTATTAAAAATATATTTTAGGTATATTGATGATCATAATCATGTATCATATGATCATTGTAACAATGCATTGAAAGTATACTTTCAAATTACATTAAATTTTGTACAAAGTATAGCTAAGTATTATTTGTCTATTAATGTGCATTTGTTATTGAAGACAAAGTGTGCAATTTGTAGTATACACTTATGGTCTGCGCCGATAGCCTTGTGGGCAAGTGCGCCAATATGTAGCGCCGTTGTGCTTCTGGAGACTCGGGTTCGAGTCATGACTCGTGGACCTTTCCGGATCCTACTTTCTCTCCCACCTCACTTCACCTTTGTGATTTCTTGATTATGAACAACTATGGGATCAAACAACTTGGGATCAAAAATGATTTCCTCCGTTTTCTTAGTATTCACTATTAGAAAATTTGCATCACATCAACCTACAAATGAATTAATCTCGTAATAAAAAATAGAAGAGGAGTCTCGTTTTTTCAGCAGACTTAAAATTACTGTATCATCTGAGTACTTGAGTACTGAGTACTACAAAATGTAGTTTTGTGAGTGCCTACTTGAGCACTCATTAGTGTACAGTGTAAAAAGAGCTGGTGAACTAACACAGCCCTGAGGAACGCCAGTGCTACAGTATTTTACTTGAGATAAACTATTATTTACTTTGACTCTCGTGTATTGAGTTGTGTATTTACTTTGACTCTGTTGTATTTGTTAAAAAGGAGTGATACCACTGTATAATTGTAGGATTTACATTTAACTGCTTTCATTTTTTAATTAAGACATGTGGTTGAACAGTATTGAAGGCTGAACTAAAATCAATAAAAAGCACTCGTGCATAAGCATCAGAATCCTCAAGGTGGTTTAAAACCAAGTGCATCAAACTATTGATAGCATCACCTGTTCCTTTTCCTTTCCTATAAGCAAATTGGAGTGGATCTAAGTGACTATTAACATTTTCTCTTAACACTGACACCATACACTTCTCAAAACACTTCATCACCACTGATGTAAGGGCAATTGGTCTAAATTCATTGTTCTCGGTAGGATGGGCCGTTTTTGGCACAGGAATTAATAGACTTTTTCCAAATTGCTGGAACTACTTTGGAATCAATAGACCTTTGAAATATAGAAGACCACACCGGTGACAAACTTTTAGTTTTAGTCCTCTGCACAGACTTTCAGTAAAAAAGACGAAATACCATCAGGACCAGCGGATTTCTTTGGACACATTTTTTTTAATAATGATTGAACATAACCATCGTGAATCAACACCCTATTGTCCCTTCGATCAGTAGTAGATATAGAATTCAGTTCCTTACTACATTGTTGATCGAAATTTGGATTATCAAACCTTAGGAAGAAACAGTTCAAATCATCAGCTTTTTGTGTGTCGTCACTCGTAAGGTCTTTCTAGCCGGTTGCAAATTAGTTATGTGCTTCATCGAATTCCACATACTTAGAGTGTTAGATTGATCATTTTCTTCTAAAATATTTTTTAGTTTTTTGCTTGCAGCTCTTAATTACTGGTTCAGTTCTTTCTGCACAGATTTTAATTCTACACTATCACAATTTCTAAAGGCAGCTTTTTTCCTATTAATACAATGCTTTATCTCTTTAGTAATATAAACTTTGTTGTTGGGATATACAATGACTTGCTTTTTAGTAACCACATTGTCCGTACAGAAATTTACAGAAATTGAATTAGTTATTACTTCAGTTGTTTAATCTAGGTTTGCACTATTAAAAAATCCCAATCAGTGCATAAAAAACAGCCCTTCAGGGATTCAATCTTATTTTCAGACCACACAAGAACCTCTTTAGTAACTGGTTTTGAACTTTTTCAAACTGTCCTGTACGTTGGAATTAGATTCACTGGGGGCCTTGATTTTGCAGTATAATCCCTTTTAAAGGGCCCCTATTATGCTATTTTATAGTTTCCTAATGGAGTCTCATACAACACATGCATCAAAGGTAAAAAAAAAAAAAAAAAAAAAACTGTTTATTTCTGTTTCTGCTTGTCCTGAGGCTTCCTACACGCGTTGACTAAACACAGTAACGAACAATGACGTTGATTTGACCATATCAATGCGAGCGCGAGTCCAATGATGAAACATTGGAAGAAGTAGTTATTCAACCCGAACCTCCATCACAAGGACGACTCGAGCAGGACTCAGTGTTTCTCAGTGATACACTAACGTTACACAGTTTGAGCTACATTATATGAAATGTTGCAACTGTAATTCCTCACCATCAGCATTAACATTAAGTGCATGTCCATCAACAAACCGATTATTTTACTTGTACTAATTTATTTACCGAGTATTTTTCTAATATATTGCGGTGAACACATGGAAACTGTATCAATAACAGTGCATTTATACAATAACATTAGTCGAGCTCTAGAGTGAATGATCTGATGTATAAACGTTGGTAAAACAAATATTTCTTCAAAGTAGTGAGAACGACAGACAATCTGCATTAATAGACACAGTTATAGGTAATTGTGGCCCACAACTGATTAGCAGAAGTATTTCAGTAAGACAGTAATAACGTGAGTTAGCCAGTTAGCAGGAGACCTAACTTAAGGTAAATTAAAATTAATCAAAATTAAAGTATTTTGAAATTCCATCTTTCAAGAGCAAGCGGTTTGTGAATCCTGTATTGAACTTTGAGATTTGAGAAGCAGTCGTCAGTAAAATAAAGGGAACACAGCAAAAGCTTAGGATTATACTGCTATGATATCGTGGTAAAGATGAATTTTAACCACTGATTCTTCACATGCTCGTCCTTGGGCAGTGAAAAAAAACTGGCTTTACCTTCACATTGTAGAGCACAGCGTCTTCTCAACATGATGCCATCCAGTATCCACAGGAATCAGCTGTTAGTTTGATGGTGCGTTCAAGTCCTCCTGGGAAGTTCGTACGTACGAGGTGGGAAGTCGTGTTTACAACAGCATGTGCGTTTAAGTCACTTTCGTCAGAGTAGTCACTTCCTCTTAATTAATTACGGAGTACTTTCTCTTAATTAATTACACAAAAATACAGTAAGGTTCTTAAACTCTTGTTCTAGAAAATAAAGAACAAAGAAATGTGCATCAGGTGTACTTTGTTTTTTTATGTTTTTAATTAATTTATGAAGCCACTGCCGACTTTATCGTTACATGTTGCATTGTTATATTATAATGCCATCATATTCTGTGCCGGCAATTAGCTTACTGCGCTGTAAATAGAAAAGCCTGACAATATCACTAAATACCTTTAAGTATTGTGGTATTCCGCCATGTTTCTCAGTGACACGGCCACAACTCCCGAGAATCCCGAGCTCCCCACTGGTATTTACGACATTGTGGTCGCGTTAAAGTGCGTTCAACTCGTAAATATGATCTATAAGAGATGACTTGAACGCACCATAAGGTTCAAGTTTTCCCTGGTGTCTGCGCGTGCAATAAGTAGGCGGGTAATATTCTAATGTTTCGTCTTGACGTCACAACGAAACGGCTTATGACTCGTTTGAAAAACAATTCATTTCATTGACTCAGAGTTGACTCTTACTTTTGAAAGACACTAACTTTATATACGGTGCACTTTCAGATTTAAAACTTTGCAGGAAGTTTTCATTCACTTAGAGCTATGTTACACACTACATGAAAGGTCATTTTCAAAAATCCATAATAGGGGCCCTTTAACATTCCCATAGCATTTATCTAAGATTCTGTTGTCTCTTGTGGCACACTTAACGTATTGCTCAAATCCAGGAAGTGACAGTTCCAGTTTACAGTGATTAAAATCGGCCAGTATAAAAACAGGTGCATTGGGTGAACATTGAAGTTGTTGTTGAACACAGTCATTAATTTGCTCCGCTGCTCTTACTGCATTACCAGAGGGTGGAACGTAAGTCCCACATATGATGATGCTACCAAACTCTCTTGGAACGGCCTTAAACTTAGACAAAGCAGTTCAATATCAGAGTTACATATTATAGATCTCACAGTGAACTGGGTGCACCAGTCATCATTCACAAACACGCACAAACCTCCCCCTCGGTTCTTGCCCGATGCTGCCGAACGATCGGCCCGAACCAGGGAGAAGCCATCCACTTCAAACTGCGAGCAGGCCATACTAGGATGTAGCCATGTTTCTGAGAGCACTATGAGGCCTGCTTCTCTGTATTCAAAGCAGACTTTGGATTTTACACGCAGCTCCTCAATTTTGTTCTGTAGAGATCTTACATTGCTCATAATTATTCCAGGCAAGGGAGGTCTGTTTTCTCAACACCGAAGGCGCAACCGAATGCCGGCTCTTTGTCCTACTCTCCTCTGGCATCGTTTAGCCGACGACCTTCTCACGTCGAATGGTAAACCCAGCGGGTCCGGTGCTATAGTTGTTCCAGGGAATCGAAGCAGCAGAAGAGCGGCTCTGGTGTAAGTTATTGGCATCTTGCCATCACATGGCGTTGTCGGATGAGTGTGGCAGATTACGAACGCCAGAACCAGGATCAGTATCCAAACAAGCAACAATCTTTGAACTGCCTTGCGTGTTACCATTTTTAAGAGGCAAGTTTAAAGCAAAATTAAAATTAAATTAAATTAAAATCAGTATAAGGAGAGTCGAAGCACATGCTACAGAGTCCGAGTCGCCAGCAGAGCAGCGCCACTGGAAGAGATTAGAAAGCCTAACAACTTAGCAAACTGTCTGGCCGAGCTCTAGGAGTGGATGCCTTAACATGACGACTCTAAATCGAGAGGAGCCCCACGCTCAGGACATCTTGCAAGGAGCCTAATAATTTAGCCTCAGGCTGAGCTTGGAGGATGGAGGCCTTATGATAACCTCTCTCTCTCTCTCTCTCTCCCTCTCTCCCTCTCTCTCTCTCTCTCTCTCTCTCTCTCTCTCTCTCTCTCTCAGAGAGCCCAAGCTACATCCAAAGTGACTTTCTATAACGAGAGGAGACCTGGCAACACTCCACTCCTCTAAAGGCAGTAGCCAAGGAGGCTCACAGAGAGCCTAGCAACATAGCACTCTGCCTAGCTGAGCTCTGAGGATGGAGACCTGAGAATGACGACTCTAAAGCGAGAGACAGCCTAACGACATCCTAGGTTCAGAAAAGCTTACCAAGGAGGCTTCTTAAAGCTTAACAACTTAGACAGCAGAAGAATGACTTTCTATAATGAGGAGGCCTAGCAATGCTCCACTACTGTAAAGGCAGTAGCCAAGGAGGCTCACAGGCATTATGCCTAGCTGAGCTCTGAAGATGGAGACCTCAACTCTTTAAAGCAAGGCAGCCTAACAATGTCCTAAGCTCAGGATATCTTGCCAAGGAGGCTTACAAAAAGCCTAACGACTCAAAACTGCTATCTAGGCGGTAGGGATGTAGACTCGTAGGAGTGAGTGAAAGTAGGAGGGAGCTGATCCTATGGTAGATCTGTAAGCAAGTGTCAATGCCTTGAACTTGATGTGGACAACATTCAAAAGACAACTGAAAACTCATCTCTTCCGTGAGCACTTAACCTCATTAAAAAAAAAATCATTAATGATCCCACTCCTGCTTCTCGTGTTGAGTCAAGTAACCTTCATTTATATAGCGCTATTACCAATATAGATTGTTTCAAAGCAGCTTTACAGTGATAATAGGAAATTAAAGGAACAGATATTGTTTTGGCTTTACAGCAGCAAAAGCTACTTCCAAATCATCAGTTTGTAGCAACATTGGGTGTTACATGAACATTAGCTCAAATGATCTATAGGGAATTTTAATAATTAATCATGAATATGATTAATATATTGCATATTACAGTTACATTAAATTATCGAAGTTGAAAACAGATCAATTGTAGGCTATATATGAATAATCAATTACAACGAATTATAATTCCTCATTCAAATATCAATAGTCTTATTTCAGATCGATTTATGTGAGATAACCCTAAATGGAAATTAATGTAATTATCAAACAGTGGTTTGTCCGGCAAACGTCCGTAAGATTAACTTATCAACTTCTCAATAAAGTTATCACTTCTTATAAACTCCAAGAAATATAAATTTTCTGGCCGTGAACATAATTTTTCCTGTGTTTATAAAATTAAACTACTCAACGTAGTAAATAATCAAATTGTAAAGCTTGTAGCTAGAATCGACATCTCATTGACTTTGTAATACGAGCATTTAAACAGAAGCACTCATGAATATAATGGTTTTAATAGTTGAACTAATGAATAAATGAGTAAATATGCGCATATCAAAACAAACAGTAAAACAATATAAGACAAACGGATAACAGATGAGAGAGAGAGAGGAATGAACGAGAGAAAGTGAAACTAAAAGTCAGGATGAGAGAGAGAGACAGACCACCGAGATGATCGAAGCATGGCAAAATTCACAGACCAGGTAATCTTGAGAGAGACAACAAGAAATCAGATCACCTTAGTGGTGCAGGCAATCTTAAACACATTAAAAGCTCGAGGGCTTATACTTGCATATAGTCTTTTGTGTTGCTGAGGCAAGAAGACGCGTGGGTCTTTGGAGCAGTGCGTTCTTTCGTGTCTTCCGGTGCGAGCAGACTCGCGCGAAGTTTTAAAGGTTCACCGAACTTGGAGTTACCAAATAAGTGATTCAGAGTTCATCTCCCTTGTGGAGGGAGAGGCGAATATGAAAATAAGAACTTAGTAAAGAAAAGAAAAGAAAACGGAGATGAGAAAAAATCTCTCAGACGAAGCGCTCGTGCTTGTTGCCGGCTACGTTCGCGTCGCTGAACGTAGGGAGAGTTCCGAAGGCGAAAATAAAGAAAAGACTTGAAGAAAAAGAAAAGAGAAACGGAGAACGCTCCCTAAACGGGAGCCATGGATCTTCTCACTGAAAGTGCTCGTAAAAGTGCTCCCTGAAGGATTTTCTGAGGGTTTCTTAACCCGCGCCAACTTTGTGCACGTGGACCAATCACCTTCAGAGGTTTCAGAGCGGGAAGAAGTTTCTTTGTCTTGTCAGAAGAACTCACTTGCATGGTTTATGATAGTGATAAAATGTCATCAGTTATACTCCAGCAAGATGGTACACACAGAATAATACATTTCTTAGGAGAAACACTCCCAAGTTACAAATCAGAAAATCATAACCATCACATAACAGGCTAACCAGTAATGCAACGCACAAACATCAAATACATCTTAGTAATGACTCACATGATGAGTGTAAAGAAACGTTTGTGTGTGTGTGTGTGTGTGTGCGTGCGTGCGTGCGTGCGTGCGTGCGTGCGTGCGTGCGTGCGTGTGTGTGTGTGTGTCACATAGAAAGTTTCGTTATCTCTTTGGTGCAGAGAGGAAGGGGGTTTGGAATGCAGAACTTTGCAAAGCTAAGGGAATGTGGTGTCGTGTTGTTCTGGTTATCCTCCAAGGGGCAATAAAGTGTCGCAAAAGACCATTTGTTGCCGACTAGCTGGAGCCGACATGTGATTTGTATTTGGGGGTTCAGAGAGGGAAAGCAAGAAGAAATGTGCATTTGTGTTTAGATTCAACGAGCTATGATTCATTAATTCTGAACCAATGAATGAATCAATGATCTGCTCATCCGCTACAAGTTCTTATTCTCCTGGATCTGTCTGCTGCCTTCGACACTGTTAATCATCAGATCCTTCTGTCCACCCTCTCATCACTGGGCATCACAGGAACTTCCCTCCACTGGTTTGAGTCCTATCTCACAGGTAGATCCTTCAGGGTTGCATGGAGAGGCTAGGTATCCAAAGCACATCAACTGACCACAGGGGTTCCCTCAGGGTTCAGTGTTTGGACCCGTCCTCTTCTCCATTTACACCACATCATTATTATGATTATACATATTCTAAATGTTACTCAGAAAACGGGTTATACGTTTATTTCTTTTGAAGTACTTGTACTAAATGTTACGCTCTTAGATGTTAGAAAAACATCCCTATTATCTCTAGCCTTGGCTACCGTATATAGACCGCCAGGGCCTTACGCTGATTTCCTAAAAGAGTTTGCAGATTTTCTCTCAGACCTATTAGTCAATGTCGATAAAGCATTAATTGTTGGAGATTTTAACATACACGTAGATAATCCAAATGATGCGTTAGGAGCTGCGTTTACAGATTTATTAAATTCATTTGGGGTCAAGCAAAACGTCACCGGACCAACACATCGTCTTAATCATACACTCGATTTAATTATATCACATGGAACCGATCCAACCGATATAGATATCATTCCACAAAGTGATGAAGTCACTGATCACTACATGGTAACTTGCATATTACGTACTGCTGTAATATGTCATGCGGCGTCGCGTTATCAACCAGGCAGAACAATCCTCCCATCCACCATAGATATCTAATCAGTCTCAGCTGCTGCCTGAACCCAAACAAACAGATGAACTAGAATAACTAACTAGCACTATGAGCACCATTCTCTCTAGAACATTGGATGTGGTTGCACCTATTAAATTAAAAAAGGTCAGAGAGAAAAATAAAGCACCATGGTATAACAATACTATGCATGTTTTAAAGAGAGAAACCCGTATTTTAGAGCGTAAATGGAAACAAACTAATTTAGAGGTCTTTAGAATCGCGTGGAAAGACAGTATGTCACGTTATAAAAAGGCCCTAAAAGCGGCCAGGGCTGAGCACCTCCGCAAACTAATAGAAACCAACCAAAACAATCCAAGGTTTTTATTTAACACCGTGGCTAGACTAACAAATAAACAGACGTCACCCGAACAAAATATCCCGTTACAGTTCAGTAGTAATGATTTCATGAACTTCTTCACTGAGAAAATAGAAAGCATCAGAACCACAATTGTAAACGTTCAATCTTCAATCGCGCCTTATAATTCAGCTTCAATTATCACCCAGTGCTTTACAACTATAGAACAAAAAGAGTTAAATAAACTTATCACTTCATCTAAAACAACAACATGTTTATTAGATCCTATACCAACTAAACTACTGAAAGAAGTGTTACCTGTAGTGGAAGAGCCTCTCCTCAATATTATTAACTCGTCTTTATCTTTAGGTCATGTTCCAAGAACATTTAAACTGGCAGTTATAAAACCTCTCATTAAGAAACCACAATTAGATCATAATAATCTAGCAAATTATAGACCCATTTCAAATCTTCCATTTATGTCTAAAATATTAGAAAAAGTGGTGTCCGCTCAACTGGGCTCTTTCTTGCAACAAAATGATATCTATGAAAAGTTTCAGTCTGGATTCAGACCGCATCATAGCACTGAAACTGCGCTCGTTAAAATCACAAATGATTTACTTTTAGCTTCTGACCAAGGCTGTATCTCAATACTAGTTTTACTTGATCTTAGTGCTGTGTTCGATACTATAGATCATACATTACTCTTAGATCGACTACAAAATTATACTGGTGTTCAAGGACAAGCACTAAGCTGGTTCAAATCATACCTATCTGACCACTACCATTTTGTCTATTTAAATGGAGAAAAATCGATCATAACTCCAGTAAACTATGGAGTGCCGCAGGGATCTGTATTAGGCCCTCTGTTATTTTCCATATATATGATGCCATTTGGAAATATTATAAGGAAACATGGAATTAGTTTCCATTGTTATGCAGATGACACTCAAATATATATTTCATCACGGCCGGATGAAAACGCTAAATTTTGTGTTAAAGATATAAAAGATTGGATGACGCGTATTTTTCTTTTATTAAATCCAGACAAGACAGAGGTAATACTTATCGGTTCAAAAAACCGCCCACAAAACCTCGCACAATACAACTTTAACATCATAGGATATCCTGTTACTTTATCCTCTACAGTAAAAGACCTGGGTGTTATACTCGATTGCAACCTGTCTTTTGAAAATCATATTTCATATGTTACAAAAACAGCCTTTTTCCACCTTAGAAACATTGCTAAGCTACATAATATGCTATCAGTTTCTGATGCAGAAAAGTTAGTTCATGCATTCATGACCTCGAGACTGGATTACTGTAATGCTTTATTAGCTGGTTGTCCTGCATCCTCAATAAACAAGCTACAGTTAGTCCAAAATGCCGCCGCTAGAGTTCTTACGAGATCAAGAAAATATGATCATATAACACCGATTTTATCATCACTGCATTGGTTACCTATAAAGCTCCGTATTAATTATAAGATATTGCTACTGACTTATAAAGCCCTAAACGGCTTAGCTCCAGTCTATTTAATGGATCTTCTATCACCCTATAATAATCCATCGCGCTCTTTAAGATCACTAAATTCAAGGCTTTTGGTCATACCTAGGATATCCAGAACCACCAAAGGAGGGAGAGCATTTTCACATTTGGCTCCAAAACTCCTGATACTGTTCATTGCTCAGACTCGCTCTCCCAGTTTAAAACTAGATTAAAGTCGCATCTCTTCAGCCAGGCATTCATATAATCCTACAGTTCAAACTACAATCCAGCCTCTAGCTCATAAATGCCAGAGGAGAACTGGCCCCAGACTGAGCCTGGGTTCTCCCAAGGTTTTTTTTCTCCATTAGGTCACCTGATGGAGTTTTAGGACACCATTAGGTCACTTGATGGAGTTTTTCGGTTCCTTGCCACTGTTGCCTTTGGCTTGCTCAGTTGGGGATATTTTGGGGATATTTAATTTAATTTTATCAATCAATAAATTCCTCTTGAAACAAACTTTGTTGTATTATTTTAATTTAATACTGTGAAGCTGCTTTGATACAATCTGTATTGTGAAAAGCGCTATACAAATAAACTTGACTTGACTTGACATCACTGGGACACATCATACAGGCACATGGTTTCTCTTACCATTGCTATGCTGATGACACACAGCTCTTCCTCTCATTTCAACCAGATGATCCCACAGTAGCTGCACAGATCTCAAGCTGTCAGGCGGACATCTCGGCATGGATGAAAGAACATCACCTGCAGCTCAACCTGGCAAAGACTGAGCTTCTCTGCCTCCCTGCCAATCCATCTCTACAGCACGACTTCACTATCCAGCTAGATTAATCATCAATCACCCCATCAAGGTCAGTCAGAAATCTTGGAGTAATCTTTGATGACCTTCACTGACCACATTACAAAGACAGCTCGATCATGCAGGTTTGCACTACACAACATCAGGAAGACCAGGCTTTCCTAACTGAGCATGCAACGCAACTTCTCGTCCAGGCCCTGGTCATTTCTAGGCTTGATTATTGCAGTGCTCTTCTGGCTGGACTTCCATCATGTGCAACTTAACCTCTACAAATGATTCAGAATGCTGCAGCCCGTCTTGTCTTCAACGAGCCCAAAAGGGCCCACGTCACTCCTCTGTTCATCTCTCTGCACTGGCTACCACTCGCTGCTTGCATCAAGTTCAAGGCATTGACACTTGCTTACAGATCTACCACAGGCTCAGCTCCCTCCTACTTTCACTCACTCCTACGAGTCTACATCCCTACCAGAAGCCTACGATCGGTCAGTGAGCGACGGCTCGTGGTACCATCACAGAGAGCCACAAAAT
The DNA here is from genome assembly GCF_965113295.1 of Leuciscus leuciscus. Classification (NCBI taxonomy): domain Eukaryota; kingdom Metazoa; phylum Chordata; class Actinopteri; order Cypriniformes; family Leuciscidae; genus Leuciscus; species Leuciscus leuciscus. The sequence continues at coordinate 22,545,631 of NC_138726.1, read as the reverse complement.
CACTCTCCAGAACATTCTCATTCACGGTTCCATGCTGGTGGAATGATCTCCACCCTCATCCGGAATGCAGAATCCCTGACAACATTCAAAAGAAAACTGAAAACTCATCCTCTTCCGTGAGCGCTTAACCTCATAAAAAAAAAAAAACCTTTTCCTTTAATCCTCCTTTGTCTGGCTGATGCTACTCTGAGCAATGCCTGAACTTTGTATTTTGAGCTCTTCTTTTGTTGTTTTTGCCTCTTCATGATTACTCGCTTAATTTAGTCCTCATTTGTAAGTCGCTTTGGACAAAGGCGTCTGCTAAATGACTAAATGTAAATGTGTGTGTGTGTGGTGTAGGTGATCTCAGTTTGTAGCGTATTTTTTGTAGGTTGAGAGTGAGTGAATAGTTTGTTAAGAGGAAGAGTCCTACCTGCAGTCTGACACACAGTATCTTGGCTTCTCACAGTCCACAATGAAAAAGAGGTAACTCACTCACAGTGCTGCAACATTCAGCTTCCGCTCAGAACACCTCTGATAACGAGTGTCTTTCAGGAATAGTAACAACGATAATCCAGACACTCTTTCACAGTGCAGCCAGCGAAACACAGCAATCTTCAATCGAGTTCATCCTTTTCGGCACCGTTGTATTGGAAACTCATAAAAATGTCTACTATTCAGCTCACGCACAGCCCAAACACAGCCGATGAACAAGTGTCCTTCAGGAATCGAGACAGCGATAATCCCAACACTTTTCCGCAGTGCAGCCAGCGAAATGCTTAGAATCACCAGATAACTCAGTCTTGTTTAACCCGTGGGGTCGGCGAGCTTTTTTTCTTATCAGTGCAAAAGAGACTCAAATAACTCTGTCGATTTTTGCCATACAGGCAATTGTTATACATCATTCAAAACTGTTAAATGTCTTCTTTTATTTGTGTAGACTAATAATAAAAACAAAATGTTGTGTTTTTTGTAAAGAAAATAAACATGTTGCGCTTTCTCCCGTCTCACTCAATGTGAAGATCATTCTGAAACGCGACAGAAAATGATCTGTAACTCAGCGAATGCTTGTCACTGTGACATGAAATAAATGTTTTTACAAAGCTTGAAGTCTCCATTTTTAAATGATGTAAATCATATCAAAAACAAATGTTCTCTGTTTAAGTAATCCGAGTGAAAGCAACGACATGTACAGTTTCTCCAGTCTGAGCTAATTAACTCTAATGTGACCACGCCCATGCGCACACGAGCGATTGACATGCAAATAGTCCACGCGGGCCTGTAAAAGCCCTCATTACCTCAAAACAAAGAATCAGAGACTACAGTAACGTACTTCTCTGCTTTTCGTCGAGACTGTGTTTGTGATGTGCTGTTTACCTTGGATTTACCTCAGAAGAATTAGAAGAACGCGATTTGAAGATGAGAAGATTTTTAAGGTAAGACATTTCCACTCCTAATAGTAAGCAAGTTATTGTTGTATAAACTTTACATTGTAGCTACTAGTTAAACTGGTGCCAGACTAAAATGTACGTTATGAAATGAGATTGGAGTAAAAACCTGAAGCCTATGTCGTACATGTATATGTAGACTATCTATACTGTATATAGACAGAAACATGTTGAGATGTGAACTAGAATGCAACCTTTGAATACTAAATGTATATACATGTACGACACGAGGATGTTTTTCGATAATAAAACACAGCATGATAAAAGTAGGCTAGTATGAGTGTTTACTCTAATATGGTTATTATTATAATGTTTAGACCCGTGTTTACTGTTAAATACTTTGTTTGTGGATATCTGCTCAAACGTAGATGGTAACAATAATTTTTCATAGTTTGGAGCGGCTCGATCGCTTCAGTTATGTTTGAGTCAGTCGCACTGTGCATTAGGCTTAATGTTTTTACTCCAATCTCATTTCATAACGTCATAACAAATTGAAACATTTGAAGAAACATATGATAATCAACATATTTTTCTCTAGTGTAGTGTTACTGATATGCTCCTTTTTAACGATGTATAGGCCGCCTGCTATAGGCTATTGTTAATATTATTTTATGCAGCACTGCACGTATATGCCTACAAGGCACAACAAACCTGGTGTTCATTATTTATATATATGTGTGTGTATTAGTGTTGCACGGTGTACCGATACTTCAAAAGTATCGCGATACTCGGAGATTAAAAACGTCACGATACCTAAATTTATCAGTATCGATAAAAAAATAAAAAAAAATGCCTCCCTATGGACGTCTGTGTTCTTTTCCTGACGCACGCAGCAAAGAACCTGCCGCTGTCAGTGTCATGTGACAAAAGACTACAGCGAGATGGCTGCATGTGCGAGCACAAGTGGTCCACGACTCGTAGAAAAAGATGACGCGAGGAGTGACATGTGGAAGTACGTTGCCTACCTTGCTCTGTTGCACAGTGCACTGATACTTCAAAAGTAAATCGGAAATGAAAAACGTCACGATTCCTTAATTTATTAGTATCGATACTTCTAAGAATGACCGCGTTCCAGATTTGTAAGGCCGGCGACACACTGGCTGCGTGTCGTGTCCGTTTTTATTTCGGCTCCCATGTTAACTGCCTGCGTGACACACGCGTCTGGGCGCAGCTCGAGACGCGCGGAAAACGCGTGTATGCTATAAATAGAACCGACGCCTATTTTTCATGCGACACGCAAGCGTGTTGGAAGCGTTTCCAGGCAAAATAGAATAGGAAAAGATGTTTCTATGTCATTTTGACACGAATACATATTAATAAATGACATTTTGATGTTTGAAAGTTTTGACATAAATACAATATAAATGTAATTAAAAAAAATATTATCGATTTTCAAATATTGCACCTCTCAATACAGAACGAATTATTCTGTAGCCTATTTTGCCGTCAACACTGCCGACGTTGTCTTTGCTGCTATATATTTATGTTTAACATGAAGTATAGGCCTTCCACAACTCTCTCCCCACATGTCAAATATATCACCAATGAGGCTTAGGCCTATCATATGTTACCAATATTAAACATTGTTTAATATAATCGCTGTTCATATTTTTATTCAAAGTTCAGAATCAAGATAAAGCTCTTATGTTTCTTATGATAAATGAGATAATTCTGCTAAATTTATAAAAAAAAATACCTTGAATGTCATTGCTCTAATTTATTTTTTATATTTTTATATTTCATATTTCATATTTTGTTCAAACGTTTAATATATCTGCTTTTCATATGTTCATTTATTAGTGTGTTATATGATTAGAATGTTGTCCCGGTTTTAAAATAAAGCACAGCAATGATATTTGAGAGTGTTTCTCCCTTTTCAGGAAAAGTATCGAAAAAGTATCGAAATATACTATCGGTATCGAAACAATAATTTTGGTATCGTGACAACACTAGTGTGTATGTGTATGTGTATGTGTATGTGTGTGTGTGTGTGTGTGTGTGTGTGTGTGTGTGTGTGTGTGTGTGTGTATTTTGTACATTTTAAATTGCAATTTTAAGCAGAAAAATCTAAAATGTATTCCCAAAATCGTGCAGCCCTATAGTTTCTCTTGATATCAGCATGTTCACAGGTGTTTATTTTTATTTTTTATACAGGGACCAGATGCCCCACTGATGAGTCCTGCTGACTTCAACATTCACATGAGTACATGAACATGGCAAATGAAAAATCAAACACCTTGGAAATGACAGGTATGTACTATGTTTCATGAATGACACAAAGGTGTGTGACTGTTCAAGTCTCTGTCTTTAGATCAGTGTGTTAAATAATGTGCTTTTTTGTCCTTTGTTGTGCATCTTTGGATTATGTTATGTTGTAAATAAATCCAAACAATCAAAAAGCCATTCTTTTTTAAATCTCCTCATTCTTTGTGCAAGGTTGCTCAGAATGATAGGGCCTGATAGCACCTGATAGGGCCATTATGGGAGGGTCTTTGTCTTCCTCAGGTGTGAAAGACATTAATATTCACGATGTGTTCACGCCTCCCCGCATAAAGCTTTCTTACACAAAACATATCTTACAAATTTAAAATCGATATATTGTTTCATCTGAATGAGTTGTCAGGATGATTTTCACATAGTTTTGGAGCAAATATTCTAGGCTACGTGATACAATTTTCAAAAGTCTTGTGAAGAAATAATTAGTATGGGTTGCATGACCTTATTTTAGTGACAATTATTTTTATTTTTTTCACAAACCACGCATAAACGTCATTATCTCAAAACTACAAACTTTTACATACATGCTGCTGACATATTATTGTAGCAGAGTTTGTGCTGAATACAGTGTAATCAGACTTTAGCCATGGAAATGTCACAAGTAACAGAAATAAGCACAAATGTCAGAGCATGTCAGAACATCTCTAGGGCCCAGAAAACACCTCAGACCCCAGAGGGTTAAAACTCCAGCAGCTCAAACTCGTCCAGTTCACGTTCACTCTTTGTGTCTTTCAAACTTCCCCGCTTTAACCCCACACACCTGTTGCTTAAATAATCCTGTTACATCCTTCCGTCTCACCGTTTTGGTCAATGTAGTTCCTTATTTCTGCCACAATATGACTGGTGGCTACATCTTATGTGAGTGACCTTTTCAGATTAGGGTCTATATAGGCACCAGGACACAGACAGAGAAGAGAGAGAGAGAGAAAGAATCATCTTCTGATGTGCCTGAAAATACATGCATATGTAAATGGTCTGTACTATTAGCTCTATTTGTGTCGGGGTGAGGGGCGGCGCAGTGGCGCACAATGACATTAATAAGAGAGAGATAGGAGAACACAACTCTTGACTGTCATCTGGCCAGCAGCATATGGCTTTTCATGTGGCCATTGAAAGAGCCTTTGATCATGTTCTCACTAAGTTAGACAAACTAATGGCTCTCAAGAGACAACATCTGCCAGCTTGATTCTATAATCTCCTTCTAAATTCAGATGCCTTTAAATGGATGAAGATAAAGAAACGTGGCAATAGTCTTTTAGTTCAACAAGGCTACATTAATTAGATGGAGGGAAAGAGAGACAGTGAAACAAAATGTGGTGGTGTGTCTTGGTGTCCAGCACTCACTCAACGAGAAGCTAAATGAGTGTTAACTGGAGAGTGAAATTATCAGTTTGGAAGTGCAGTCAGGGATTTCATCCACAGCTGCAGTTTTTAAGACTAAATACTTGCAACAATTCTCATGGTGTAACTAAATGACAATTTTTTGACTGAATCATTGGACTGAATGGTTCTAAGAATAGTGGGTAATAGTACCAGTAGCATTTGTTATGGTCCGGTTACAAACCACTCCACCTGTTCCATTTCAAAAGCTACACTTAATGCTGCGCTTGATTCAGCGCTCTGCAAACACTTTTTGTGTGACCAGCTGTGAATATATGTGTATAACACGTTAATGGAATTGACGTTTAACTTTTATAGCATCGGACAGTGACATCATTGGAATGCGTGCTCGTCGGAGGCTATATTTAGATGTGCCACAGGTGCATCGGCGGGTCTTTTTGTCTTCAGACCATACTGTGTGTATATGTGGGACTCAGGCTGACGGATGAGGGTGAAGCATGTACCAGTGTCCACCCCTCTGATGCAGAGCAGCTTCTTGACCAGACAGACAGAAAGACTGAAAACAACCTCCTTCCAAGAAAACAGCATGGGAAGATCTCCTTGGAGGGACTTTTTGGGGATTTGTTTTAAAATTTCAATGTAGTTAAAATAAAGTACAATTTCAATGTAGTCAAAGCTTTCCTGTAGCTCAAACAGTAGAGCGTTGGTGCTTGCTATGCCAAGGTCATGGGTCCGATTCCCAGGGAAAGCAAGAACTGATAGAAATGTAAATGTGTACCTTGAAATGCAATGCAAGTCACTTTAGATAAAAGCATCTGCTAAATGCGTAAATGTAGATTTATTATTTAACAAAATATATTAAAATTTTTACAAAGAAATGTGCAACATTTTGTCTGGGAAATAATAAAAGGACATTTTTTTTCATTTATAATTGTTCTTAAATCTAATTTTGTTAAAAAAAAATTTTTGAAAATCGTATCGTGAAATCAGTATCGTGTATCGCATCGTGAGTTGAGTGAATCGTTACATCCCTAACTCGAGGTTGTGACTCGTGCAGTGGCCAGATTACAGCTAGACTGTCCCCTCTTGAGGATCTCTGTGACGTTAACTCGTTCATTGCAAAAATCGTATTCTTCGTGTGTCCTTGTGCCCTCGATGTCAACTTATTCGACTATCGTTGGGTGCAAGGGCGTGTGGTTATACGATGATGCCCCAGTCCGAAGAGACGCTTGCATGCTATCTCTTCTGTTGAGCTCATCGTTGCTTAATAAGTCACCGCTCCCCACCAAGCCGTGCATAATAACACCCACGCTGGTGGGGAAGGTGTTTCGGTCAGCGGGTCAAGCTGGTGCTGCTCTGCACACTATGGCAGTGTTACAGGCATACCAGGCTGATCTGCTGAAATAAAGGCTCAAAAGCAGAGTGTGGGCAAGACACGCTCCCCTTTGTGAAGACTGGGGACCAGCTCATCGCTCTCAGCAGCCCCTTTTTTTTTCAACTGCTTACACACAAAATCCTTACTTGTCACACAATTTCTGAAACCTGACACTCAAAAACCAGAACCAAACACCAAATCTGCAAAACCATACACTAAATCTTGGCCTTTGACTCAGTTTTCAATTTCATAAAACATTTTTGGAAACCACAAAACACAATTCTCAATGTAACACACAAAAATCCAACAGGAAGTATCTTGATTTCCTTTTTCAAACAATACCTATCAAAATGCCACACTAATACTGCAGTGCCTCACACTAACTCCTCACTTGTGCAAACACTCATTGCTTTACTTAACACCAACCAATCATGGCTTTAGAATAGGCCTATAAATTGGCCAAAGGTCCAAGTTATAGGTTTTGAACAATGGATGCAAACAATGCAGACAGAGTAAGGGGAGTTGGAGGGAGAGCCAGAGGACGAGGCAGGGTTTGAATTAGAGGAGGAGGAGTTCAAAGAGGAGAAAGAGGAGGAGTTGGAAGGGGAGGAAGAGGACGAGTCGGATGGGGAAGAGGAGGAGGACAAAGACCAGGGACAAGAAGAGTGGTCTCTGATGAGATAGGGCTAATGTCACTGATCATGTGATCAACCACATTAACAATGAGAGAGGCTGGACAGAGAGTGGCGGGTATAATTAAAAATATAAATGAGAACGTATGTTACAATCTACTGTAATGTACACATGTTCTAATGTACACATAATAGCTATTTCAGTATAACATACAGTACATATAATACATATATTTTAGCACCCATCTATCCATTTACTGCAGTGCACTGCATGATTGGTCACAGTCTGGTGGGTTATCATATGTCTACGAAGGTTTCATGGTGGACTAGGTCACATGTTCACTGAAGAGCAAGAGACGGCTACTGTGAATTTGGTTTTGGCCAATAATGCTATAACAATTCGCGAAAAACTTAATATATGGTGGCGCATTGCTGCCACATCCATATTTTCCCACTCAATTATGTCGTAATAACGAGATGTTATGTCATTTTAACGATCTTTTCTCGTAATAACGAGATGTCGTTTTAACGACATCTTTTCTCATAATAACGAGATGTCGTTTTAACAACATCTTTTCTCGTAATAACGAGATGTCGTTTTAACAACATATTTCCTCGTAATAACGAGATGTCGTTTTAACAACATCTTTTCTCATAATAACGAGATGTTGTTTTAATAACATCTTTTCTCATAATAACGAGATGTTATGTCGTTAAAACAACATATTTTCTTAGGACATGTGTAGTCATGTACAAAATAAGCCTTCATTCACATATTCATAAATGTATAGCCTATCATGCCTTTATCATACTTCTACGTTCGAAAAGGTGAAGCAAAGTAGCATCCCCCAATACAGGACATTCTAACTCTTAACGTGAAAAACGCTTAACGTGTCTTAATGTACTAAGACAGTCAAGATCAAATTCTGTAAACACCTTATTACAGTTTTTCTCGATTGTTTACACACATTTTCTGGTACTTGAGACACAATGATCACAACATGTAACTCATTCACCAACCCCCTGAACCAATTCTGCTAAACTACAAGCACAATTCCTGCTTTACACTCAAATTGCAGTTCTAAAACACACTTTTTTCAAAACACTACACACAATTCTCTGCTTTTGGCAAAATTTTCATGCAGAAAATCTCTTGTTTTCACAAGGAACACATACACATGGCAAGCCGTTTTAACTTTTATTTATTTCCAGGATATGAATCCTTGATATCAACAATTCAATTTTCACTAGTTAAAATGATAATTCTTGATATCAGGAATTAGATTTCTACTAGTAAAAAAAAAAAAATTTGATATCAGGAATTACATTTCAACTAGTAAAAATGTTCATTCTTGATATCAACAATTGAATTTTAACTAGTAAAAACTATAATTCTTGATATTAACAAATGAATTTCAACTAGTAAAAACTATAATTCTTGATATTAACAATTTATATCCTGGGAATGGCAATAGGCAAGCCGTTTTGACTTTTAATCATTCGCAGGATATGAATCCTTGATATCAACAACAAAATTTTCACTAGTTAAAATGATAGTTATTGATATCATGAATTAGATTTCTACTAGTAACAATGGCAATTTTTGATATCAGAAATTACATTTCCACTAGTAACAATGCTAATTCTTGATATCAGCATTTACATTGTCACTAGTTAAAATGATAATTCTTGATATCAACAATTGAATTTCTACTAGTAAAAACTATCATTGTTGATATCTGTAATTGTATTTTCACTAGTGAAATGTCACCATAGGCTGCCATTCAAAATCAATTGTTGATATCAAGAATTGATTTCTTACTTGTTGAAATTCCAGTTTCACATATCAGAAATACAATTCTTACTAGTAAAAACCTTTATTTTTGATATCAAGAATTCAGTTGTCACTAGTTGAAATGTCTATTATTGATATCAACATATGAATTGCTACTAGTAACAATGTTCATTTTTGATATCAAGAATTCCATTTTTACTAGTGACAATGTTAATTTCTGATATCATGAATGTGATTGTTACTAGTAAGAAAGCCATTTTAGATATCTGAAATTTGATTGATATCAGAAATACATTTTCAGATATCAAAAATTAAAATTTTTACTAGTAGCAATTCAATTGTTGATATCAAGAATAGACATTTCAACTAGTGACAATTGAATTCTTGATATCAGGAATTTGCATTTTTACTAGTAACAATGTAATTCTTGATATCAACAATTCAATTCTTGATATCAACAATTCAATTCTTGATATCAACAATTGATTTTGAATGGCAGCCTATGGTGACATTTCACTAGTGAAAATATAATTGTTGATATCAACAATTAAATTGTTGATATCAACAATTACATTTTTGATATCAACAATTACATTTTTGATATCAAGAATTACATTTTTGATATCAAGAATTAAATTGTTGATATCAAGAATTAAATTGTTGATATCAAGAATTTAATTGTTGATATCAACAATTCATATCCTACATGTGTTTTAAATGTTAAAAGGGCGACAAAACTATTACAGATATCAAAAATGGATTTCTTACTAGTTAAAATTCTGAATACACATATCAGAAATACAATTCTTACTAGTAAAAACCTTTATTTTTGATATCAAGAATTAAACTGTCACTAGTTGAAATATCTATTCTTGATATCAACAATTGAATTCCTACTAGTAACAATGTTCATTTTTGATATCAATAATTCCATTTTCACTAGTGACAATGTTAATTTCTGATATCATGAATGTGATCGTTACTAGTAAAGAAAGCCATTTTAGATATCTGAAATAATATTGATATCAGAAATACATTTTCAGATATCAAAAATGAAAATTTTTACTAGTAGCAATTCAATTGTTGATATCAAGAATAGACATTTCAACTAGTGACAATTTAATTATTGATATCAGTAATTGCCATTTTTACTAGTAACAATGTAATTCTTGATATCAACAATTATATTTCTACTAGTAAGAAATCAATTCTTGATATCAACAATTGATTTTGAATGGCAGCCTATGGTGAGATTTCACTAGTGAAAATATAATTACAGATATCAGGAATTCAATTGTTGATATCAAGAATTACATTTTTGATATCAAGAATTACATTTTTGATATCAAGAATTCAATTGTTGATATCAAAAATGAAATTGTTGATATCAAGAATTACATTTTTGATATCAAAAAATGCAATTGTTGATATCAAAAATGTAATTCTTGATATCAACAATTCATATCCTGGAAATGAATAAAAGTTAAAACGGCTTGCCATAAACACACTGCCATTCAAATATGCACACTGACTCATCACATGGGCAAACACCCGTCACACAGTTTTACAATTAGCAATCAGAGCTTTAGCATAAAAGGGCAACAGGTCAGCTCTTCAATGGTGCAATGGATGCCAACATTGGATTTTTTTTTTTTTTTACTGTAACTGTATACAGTAAATTATTCTCTTCTTTTGTATGTAGACCACTGTATGTACAACTTTGTGTTGGTTTGGGATGTACACTGTGTACAATGTTTTTGTGGGAAAAATAAAATATATTTGTTACCATGTATTTGTGTGTTCTGAGTATAAAAACAATATTCTCAAATATTTTACAGCACACTTATGTATGTACTGTCTGTAGCTAGTGTAACACTGAACAAAAAAAGGCCTAAGTCATTATGATGAATGGAGAAGAAGTGTTTTCCATTCATCATAGTGTTTTACATTGAGCACATCAGTGTTCAACTGGTTCTTATAAATGTCTATTCATATGATGGTTTGTGTGTGTCATTTGAAAACAAAATACCATTTTGAGAAGAAATAACATTGTTTTGAATGTAAAGTTTCATTTTGCAGGAGAATTGAGGGGTTTTGCCCATTGTGTGTGTTTTTTGGAATTTGTGTGTAGAGTTCTGAGAATATGAGGCATGCTTTCAGAAAATGTGTGTAAACAATCGAGAAAAACTGTAATAAAGCATAGGCTACCGGTATGTATCCTACAGAATAGGACATGAGGCCAGAATACGAACGCATTGGGTTTAATTACACGTTAAGCGTTTTCCTCCCATAGAAAACCCTTATTACAGTTTTTCTCGATTGTTTACACACATTTTCTGAAAGCATGCCTCATATTCTCAGAACTCTACACACAAATCAAAAAACACACACACAATGGGCAAAACCCCTCAATTCTCCTGCAAAATTCAACTTTACATTCAAAACAATGTTATTTCTTCTCAAAATGGTATTTTGTTTTCAAATGACACACACAAACCATCATATGAATAGACATTTATAAGAACCAGTTGAACACTGATGTGCTCAATGTAAAACACTATAATGAATGGAAAACACTTCTTCTCCATTCATCATAATGACTTAGGCCTTTTTTTTGTTCAGTGTTCACTTGCTACAGACAGTACATACATAAGTGTGAAAATATTTGAGAATATTGTTTTTATACTCAGAACACACAAATACATGGTAAAAAATATATTTTATTTTTCCCACAAAAACAATGTACACAGTGTACATCCCAACCAACACAAAGTTGTACATACAGTGGTCTACATACAAAACAACAGAAGAATTGAATGTATACAGTTACAGTAAAAAAAAAAAAAAAAATCCAATGTTGGCATCCATTGCACCATTGAAGAGCTGACCTGTTGCCCTTTTATGCTAAAGCTCTGATTGCTAATTGTAAAACTGTGTGACGGGTGTTTGCCCATATGATGAGTCAGTGTGCATATTTGAATGGCAGTGTGTTCCTTGTGAAAACAAGAGATTTTCTGCATGAAAATTGTGCCAAAAGCAGAGAATTGTGTGTAGTGTTTTGAAAAAAGTGTTTTAGAACTGCAATGTGAGTGTAAAGCAGGAATTGTGCTTGTAGTTTAGCAGAATTGGTTCAGGGAGTTGGTGAATGAGTTACAGTATATGTTGTGGTCATTGTGTCTCAAGTACCAGAATTTGTGTGTAAACAATTGAGAAAAACTGTATAAAGAAAACGCTTAACGTGGCTTTTTATATGGGAGGATGGCATTGTGGTTTCCACAACAAATCCTTTAAATGGTATTCAATACAAAACAAAAATGAAAAATAAGTATATAAAATAAACATATTATTTTGGCATTAATTAGCCCATACACAATATTTATTTTAAAGCCTAAACTAATTTATTTAAAGCAAAACTGAAACACGCGCTGGCCGTTTATCTGTAATAGGCTAAGTGTTGTATTTCTTTATATTATTACTATTATTATTATTATTATTATAACTATGTGCATTTTTGAATTTATATTTGTATACAATAGAAAGCCACGTTAAGCATTTTCTTTATAATAACGGTTTTCTATGGGAGAAAAATGCTTAACGTAATGCGTTGCGTTCATATTCTGGGCTCATCTGCTTTTCTGTACATAGTATGGTTTATTAATAAGGTGTGTACAGAATTTGATATTTTAATATCACTGTCTTAGTAGCCTATTACAGTTTTTTCCATTTGCTAACACACTAAAATGGCATGCACAGCACAGCACAATTATTTAAACTGACACACAGAGAGCAAAACCTCTTCTCAAATCTCCAAAAGTCTAAACACATTTTCTGCTTTACACACATTTTGCAATTCAAAATGGCACTTTTTAAATGCACTGAACACGGTTCTCTGCATAATACACACCAATCTGACATAAAGTCACATGTTTGCCATTTCAAAACACTGCCATTCAAAATGACACTACATGAGCTGATTGGCCGATACATGTGCCACCTGGCCAAACACCTCAATGCTTAATTGTTAACATTTCAATCTTTTTCAGTTTACTGTTTTTTTTTGTGAGCATATTTTTGTTCAGTCCAATGTAAATATATCTGCTGTGCATATGTTGCACTGACTGAATAAATCACTGAATAAATACATGTTTCAACAGCATGTGTGTGTATCTGCAAATATTTCTGTGCATGTGAACAATCTGAAGAATTTTCTACAATTTGAAGTATTACGGCAAAGCATATGAGAGTGCTTTTCATTATGCTCAACGGTGTGTAGTTGGTTAGACAAAAATCTGGTAATATGAATTAAGTGTGTGCCATTTCGTGCAAAAGTTTGATTTTGATAATGCTATGTAGTTTTGGTTCCAGTGCTTCATTTTGCAGGATATATTAGTTATTTTGCAGTTTGGTTGTGTGGTTTTATGAATTGTGTTAAGTATTTTGATAAAAACCAGCCTAGTTTGCAAAATTGTGTGTTAGCAATTGGAAAAAAAAACTTTAAGTTACTTCAAGAATCTTCTTTGGGAGGAAAACGCTTAACGTGTAATTAAACGCAATGCGTTCGTATTCTGGGCTCATGTGCAATTCTGTAGGCTACCTATGCTTTATTAATAAGGTGTGTACAGAATTTGACCTTTTAACATGACTGTCTTAGTACATTAAACCATGTTAAGCGCTAGAATGTCCTGTATTGGGGGCTGCTATTTTGCTTCAGCTTTTCGAACGTAGAAGTATGATAAAGGCATGATAGGCTATTGTTTGTGGATAAAGGCATATTTTGTACATGACTACACATGTCTGAATGCAGAATGAAGATCAGGCAAGATTTGTCATCATCTGGGATAATGTCAGCTTTCATCGAGCCCATCAGGTCCAAAACTGGTTTGTTACTCATCCCCATTTTTCTGTTGTCCTCCATATTCACCATTTCTAAGCCCTATTGAGGAATTGTTCTCCACATGGCGCTGGAAAGTGTATGATCATCGTCCCTATGTCAACATGACACTTGGAGCACTAGGCATGTCGAGACATTGATGCTGCCTCCATCCAAGGTTGGATATGCCATACAAGGAGGTTCTTGCCACGGTGTCTGGCAAGAGAGAACTGACGTGGATGAAGTATTGTGGCCGGACCCAGCCCAGAGGAGAGATGGAGCCTAGATACACCCATCTCGCCCACCAACAAAGACACACCATTCCTTTGGAATAATCACCTTTTTCAAACTTATGTTTGGTTTCTGTCCAACTAAACATGGTTGATGTATTTATTTTCTTTCGGACTGTGTAATACTGTATTTACAACCTTATTAGCCGTAAAAAAAAGTAGTTTCCAGTGAAATGTTGGATAGCCCGGGACACAGAACATTGAACACATGGTGCAGCGGAGTGGGTATTCTCGTTCCCAGAGCACTGAAACAAGCGCAGCATTAAGTCTAGCTTTTGAAAGTGAATGTCTCTGGTTACTTGACTGTAACCCTGTTCCCTGAAAAAGCGGGAACAAGATGCAGCGCTTTAATGCCGCACTGAGGATGTCCCAGGACTGCTCTTCATATAAAATGATACCTGCTGATGCACCTGTGGCACATCTAATTATAGCATCTGACGAGCACGCATTCCAATGACGTCACTGTCCAAGTCTATAAAAATTCAAAGTCAACACACATTACACACATATTCACACAAAAAGTGTTCCCAGAGTGCTAAATCAAATGCAGTCGTTCCCACTTTTTCAGGGAACAGGGTTACAGTCAAGTAACCCAAGACAATTTAACTGATTACAGATTGGTTATGGAATGGCATGTTTTATTTGGTGTGATGGAAAAGCGCTAACAATTTCAGTGGAAATCATCAAAAAAAAAGTTTGATATTGAATCACTTTTGAAATCAATAAAGCATATTTTTAGGTGATATTAATTCAGCCTAGTTGAAAATAAATGAATGCTCAAATATAATTTATCGTGATTTATGGTCTTACATATTAATATTTAGTATTAATATATAAAAAAGAAATGAAATGTTCTTTCAATCTCAGTTCATGTTTATTCTCAATTTAATTCTGAATGCCGTACAACCCTGGATCAGAATATGTTTACTGCGGGATATTATATTTATCGCAGACTCATATATGAGCAAGTATTGCACCTCACTAATGAAATGCAGCGCAGTGCATTACAAAAATCCAGTTGATGACAGCATTACTCATTCATGTCTTGTGCAATATCTATTGTGACTGGAGAAATGTGCTATTAATCTGTTCTTGCCAAGTTCTTTTACAAGTATCCTCACATGCACAGCTCAGGAAACCTTTGATATGAGAGTCCCTTGACAGGACTTTATAGGAAGCTGTTAAATGAATAAATGCAGTGTTGTTTTGTTGTTATCTCTGAAATCTGTCCTCTGAGCTTCCAGATTATTACAAGTGAGACTTTACAGCAATGAACTGAGACCTGCATAAATTACCCATCATTTTGTTGTAGTACTAATGAGCAGCATTGTGCATTTGTGAACTGGTGTGATTTTTCAAAGGAGATTTGAAAATGGCTACGTATGAGGACACAAGCATAAAAATCCACTTTTACTGAGTAACACACAAAATTATAACATTGACAGAGGCAATTTTCTGATAATTGTACATACTGTGTGCATAGAAGACAACGTAATGATTTTTTTGTTTTGATTTTTAGCTTTGAAGTGAGTTAAAGTAGTATTTAAAATACTGTCATTGTGTTCCAATCCTTTAACTCTTATTCTTTTGTCTTTCCCAATAGGCTGTTTTGGGGCACTTGCAAGATTTTCTCAGGGCAGCAAAACTGTATTTCAGCACTTCAAGCCACAATTTCATACATTTGAAAAAAAAAAAAAGGATTGAAAGCACTTGAAAGGAAAACGCCTTATTCTGCAGCCCTAGTTAGAATTAATTAGCATTAGCTTCTTCAAGGCAACCAAAAGCAAAGTAACACAGATAAAATAATTTAAATTGCACATGCAAACTATTTTACTTTGTGCCGATTTCTTTTGCAAAGCAAACTCCTTGTTGCATATTTAATGTATGGGTTCAGAGAGAATGCGTAGTATTAGCGTTGCCCGTTTGACACAGGATTAATTACCACAATATCCAGCAGCACTGGCTTCCTGTGCCCTCTCAGTGCTCAACAGTATTAATATTTAGAGAGCTCTATGAAGAGATGAAGCTAAACACAGACATTACCTAATAAGCACTTTTAATGTCTCTTTTAGAATTCAGTGATTGTAAATTAAAATTGGTTCATTTTCTTATAATGATGAGAAGGAAGATCGAAAACACCAAATTCTGCACTTGACATGAAAAGAGACCGAGGTTTTTTCACGGCTCCCTTTTGCCACCAGTGTGTGGAAAAGATTAGATCATGGTAATGTTACTTTAGTGAATGTTTTTTTAGTTACATACGTCACATCAACAACAGTTTAGCAAACCTCTTTCACACCAACCAAATAAACCAAACTCTTATATTTGACAGTAGGCTAAATGGACTCAGATCAGGACATATAAAAAAATCACATTCTTCAATGCACTTCTAAATCACGTTTTTCAGAGCAGACTTGGAGTTTTTTAACTTTCCCAAGAAAGTTAATCAGATTTACGGAGGAGATACAGCAGATGAAAGCTTTCCGGGGTGTGTTAAAAAAACATTGTTAGCCAATTATGGGGTGATGGGAGACTAGGTGTGAGGTGTGTGCTTATATGAGGAGGCTTGATGAGTGATTGCAGAGAGCGAAAGATGAGGGAGCCTGGATCATCTGTGACAGTACTGCGACCACCAAGGCGTGATAGGTGACAGGATTGATCTGGCGGATGATGGGAAAGGGACCAATGTATCTGGGACAGGGTACTTGCAAGGAAAAGCTTCTTGCAAGGTAAGTGCATCTTGATGTCCTGGGTGGATAACCAGATCTTCTGCCCGGGTTGGTATTGTGGAGTGTTGGTCAACCCAGCATTGGCCTGAATTCTTTGTCGACACACTGCCATTTGCAGACCGTAATGGGGCTTGTCCCAGAGACTCTCCCAAAACCAGGGATTGACAGATGGTACGTTTGACAGTTCCCCGGACCACGGGAACAAGGGAGGCTGGTAACTGAGTACACACTGGAACGGTGTAAGTCCAGTTGCAGGTAGGTGGAGGGAATTCTGTGCATCGGTCCTCAGGTACTGGCTCCAGGAGTTCTGGTGACCATGGCAGAAGGTTCTCAGGAATCTCCCGATTTCCTGGATCTTTCTCTCCGTCTGCCCTTTCGACTGGGGATGGAAGCCAGATGAGAGACTCACGGTAACACCTAGGAAGTTGAAGAATGCCCTACAGACTCTTGAGATTAACTGTGGGCCCCTGACTGATACGATATCCTCAGGGATGCCATAGGGTGCTGGATTGGCCATGGGACTGGCGATAACGGGGGGAGAAGGAGCCTGGCTCATCTGTGACAGGTATAAGATTTAAGACACTAATTTATGCCCTTTTGATTAAATTTGATTTTGTTTGTGTTTTGTTGTTCATGATAAACATTACCTGCAGGTGGGGTCCTGTTAACCATGGTTCCATTTCTCCTCCTATTTTCAGAAATATGCCCCATGGCAGTACAATTTGTTTCATAATTATCCTTTGATGATGATCCTATGAAGAATGTGTAAGGGCTGGTTCCTAGCAAGCCAGTATTTCCATTCAATGACCTTGAGGTGCTCTTTCAAAAGTTTAGTTGTCCTGTTGCCAGGGTGGCGCTATATAAGGGTGGTGGTGGCGCTATATAGGGGTGGTGGTGGCGCAATGGATAAGACACATGCCTTTGGTGTGAGAGACCCGGGTTCGAATCCACTGTGAGACACCAATGTGTCCCTGAGCAAGACACTTAACCCCTAGTTGCTCCAGAGGCGTGCAACCTCTGACATATATAGCAATTGTAAGTCGCTTTGGATAAAAGTGTCAGCTAAAAAAAAAAAAAAAAAAAAAAAAAATGTATATCAATTTTGTACGTCAACCCATGCACTCTCTTCAAAGGCATTATGCGTGCATTATAATGCATTATGAATTCCCTTATGATGAATTATAAAAAAAAGTTGAGTAATAAGATTAAACTTAATAAGGCAACCTATCGCAAGCTCGTTTTTGACTTTACTCCATGAACAGGGACTGGAGTCCACGCAACTCAAAAGATTACGTTAAAACCATAAGTTGTCACAACATAAATAGTCATATTTACCTAATGAATTACAGAACAAAGTATTTTTTGTTGGCTGAACACAAATAGGCCTCTTATGTCAGGTTTGGGGGTGATGAAAGGAGTGAAGATTCAATGCAGAAGAATTTGGCTTTTATTAGTTATAAAAATATAACAAAAGAAAAACATAAAGTACATGAAAAAACAGAAAACATGACCGGCAGCAAGACTTGACTTGAAGGGAAACACATTTGAAACATTAGACAACGATCTGGCACAGGATTCGGGGCTCGACATAAGCAATGGCCCGATGGCCCGATGGCCCGGGGCCAGTAAAAGAGTATGTCGGGCTAGTTGATTGCCATCAGCAAAACAAACAGCAAACGTCATACACCGTGGCGCGAAGAGTGTCAATGTTACTTCAGGTTATTTATAACATGTTAAATGTCAAAGAACTACGAGGCTGATACGAGAAAGAGGACATTCCTAGTGTCATGGAAAACACAGTACACCTGGGTGGAGAAAGGCTATGAGGGCATGTACTGTTTCGTTTGCCGGAAATTTCCAACAAAAGCCGACCGAGCCGGGACATTTTACAAGGGGACTCAGAACTACAGAAAACAGGCCTTAGATGCACACGAAAAAAGCCGCCAACATTTGCAGTGTGTGTTGGCAAAGCGGGTGGCGGACAACCCATCAGCTGGGCCACTCCATTACTGGACACAACGGGCCAACAGCGACACAATCCAGCAGATGGTGAAGTTAATCAACACTGCTTACCATATCGTGAAGAGTGAGCTCCCCTTTACTGCTTACGAGAGAACGGTCGCACTTCTCAAGAAGAATGGCGAAGACGTTGGCTCTCAGTACCTCACCAATGTAGCATGTCGAAGGTAAGTTACTCGGCTAGCTAGCTAATGTATCACCGTAACTTTGCTCATAAATGATAGATCCAAAGTGCGACTGCTTGACTTGTGTCATGAGTGAGTTTGGGTGTCACGTCACAGCTAGCAACCAAGCCACATTATCTAGCTATGTATAACATGTATATGTTTTCATGCTAGTTAATCGAATGTGTTTGTAGCTTGAAACAAGCTAAGGCAAACCGCTGATTAGCTAGCATATGAAGTAGCGGCCCAAGATGGCATCCGCCCGTATACGTGAACAGTATAGCTAGTCTTTCTAAACAATATTTTCTAACTTTTGTCTGTACCCTTACAAAGTTCTCAATGCTTCGGTTAACATGTAGGGACCCTCATTATGCTACCGTTGAAGTGTTGTACTATTTTTAGCCTTGTTAGTGGTGCAGAAATAGTGATTTGTTTTTACTTTCCAAGTGCCCCGGCCCCCGAAAAAACAGAGATAATAGGTAAATAACTTAAATAACCCTAATATTGTAGTTGTCCTAACTTTTCTTTTGTTTATTTTTATGTCTGTCGATTGTTATTTATAGAGAGCTGTGGGAGGGCTGTGTTGCAGAAATTAAAGCAGCAAATTTTTTAAGTGTTCTGTCAGACTCATCTACTGACGTGAGTGGCAGAGACCTGGAAGGGGTTTTTGTCCGTATATTGAGCTGTGGACATCCAAAGAACATCTTTATTGGTGTGGAGGAGCTCCAACACGCCACAGCGCCTGGTCATTTTGCTGCAATGAGCGCTGGTAAGCCTGGCTATTGAATCTGTTTGTGTTGCTTGCTTTGTTTTCACTTGTTGAGTAACGTTACATCAATAACAAGTATTTCTCGGTCTACAGCACTGGATAAGGCAGACATATCCCAGTGGAAGGATAAGGTAGTGGGCTTGGGTACTGATGGAGCTGCTGTGATGGTTGGGAGGATTGGGGGTGTTGCCACACTTCTTTGTGCTGAAGTTCCCCACCTGATAAATATCCAGTGCCTAAGCCATGGCCTGGAGTTGGCTGCCATGGATGCTATGAAAGACCAAGAAAGAATGAGAAAGGCAAGTAACAAGGAAGTAAAAAGCCAACCTTCAGCAACTTCTGTATAGAAAACTGAGAAAATCATGTCCTACATAAACCCAACATGTTATGTGCTACTTAAGCTAATTTGTATAATTATCATACTCCTATAATTCTAATTCAGGTGATGGACATACTGAAGGGGCTGTATAAACAGTATCATCACTCTCCAAAAGCGTGGAGAGAGTTGAAAGATCTGGCAGATGTATTCAACCAAAAGGTCTGGAAGATGACCAACTTGGGAGGGCCTTCAGGTGTTGAAAGATTTTCAACACCTTCTCTTCATCATGCTGGTCCAAGACGTCATAGAAGTCTTGAGTTGGCAAGTTTCTATTAACTATAATCTGTCTGATCAGTTTATTTTAAATTTAAGTTGCAGTGTAGTGTACCTGAGTTGAGTCATGTTTTCATTCTTGTAGTCTGAGTCTGAAGCTGCAAGAGGATGGGCTTACCCTGCCAGAGGCACTCTATGCCTTTGAAACAGCAGTGTTGAGGCTGACAGCCATGGAGATAGAGGCAGGAAAGTGTGTGGAGGGCTTCCTAGCTCAAACCAAGAATGGAACCTATCAAAATGTTGAGCTGTTGAGGTTCAGGGACAGCAGAGAAGAGTTGTCCAAGTATATATTTAATATATACATAATTTATTTTTAAGGTGCTAAATTCTGAGACATTATTAATTATTAGTATTTTTTTCTCCAGTAAGAAGCGGATGCTCCTGCGCAGTGTGATTGCCAGGCTACAGTCCCAATTCAAGGGGGTTGAGTCTCATCAGGTGCTGCAGGCTGCAGCAAAACTGGTGGATCCTCACGAGTGGGCTGCTGACCATCATTAACTAGCATGCTATGGCAGGGACCACCTTGCCACGGTTTGTGATCACTTTGCTAATGTCCTTGACCGGATAGGATGTGACCGGGAAAAAGCACATCGTGTGGAGTGGCCTGCTGCTAAGGTGCTGATCAAGTCTTTATCACATAGCCTACAGAGGAATGCTTGGCAAGACTTTTTCCTGGATAATGAGTGAAGGAGTAGCTTCCCCAACCTCCTCCTCATTGTGGAGCTCATCTTGGTCTTGCCTCTGTCCACGGCAACAGTCGAGAAGGGCTTCAGTGCCATGAAGCGTACGAAGACTGACTGGAGGAACAGCTTGAGTGTTGAAATGCTGAAGAGCTTGCTCTTCATAAGCTTGGAGGATCCCAACTTGGAGCACTTCAACCCCATGCCAATAGTGAAGAGGTGGCTCATGGAGCGGACAGAAGGACTTTCCAGTGAATAAAATGGACCGCTGAGGGAGAGAAAGGGAGGGGCCCATGAAGATGTTGCACTGTGTTGGAGGTTAGGGTTAGGGTTTTCTTTCTACCCTGACCTGTCCTGGTTCCTGATGTGGGCATTCTTCTTTCAGAGTTTGTCCTTGTTTGCTACAGTTTTTAAATAGTTTATATAAAAAGCTCACTTTTTTTTCTGATGCTTTTCTTTGTCATATATGACAATAACTTGCATATCATTGGATAAGACTGTTGGTTGGACAAAAAAAAAAGAATTGTTTAATTGAGAAAATAATTTGCAGATTAATCATTTTTTTAAATAACATACTTTTACGCTTACCTTATATGGGAGTTCACTTTTATTTCCTTTTATGTTAACAATTTAAATGTTTGTCATTAACTGTTGGAAATTCATTATTTTAATTTCAGTAAGGCAACTGAGTTGAAAAAGTTGCATCTACAAAAACTGGGAAAACTATAAGTTCTACCAGAAAGACTCGGGAGATAAATTGATATAACAAGCGCATGTTTATTAACAGCCCAGCAAGCATACATTTATAAAGTTCTTTGGCGTAGGCCCCGTCCTTAGCGCGCAATGCGAGGGTAGCGGAGGCTGCATATCCTGCCTTAAGACGAAGGCAGGGGCGCAGCCGACCCCCTGGAGGTAAAGGAAGGGACCATCCTGGTGGTGGTGGGGAGGATGGAGGGAAAGGACCATCTTGGAGGTGGTTGGGGAGGATGGAGGTAATTGGCGCCGTCAGTATCTGCGAACTCAGACGAATGTAAGTACCATTCTTTTATACTGAGAGTGTTAACACATGATTGGTTAGAAGTGAGTTAATACATGACGCGCTGATTGAGTCTTCCTGGCAGAACTTAACGCTAAGCTTACATTAAGTATGCAAATAGTGAAGAGGTGGCTCATGGAGGCGGACAGAAGGAGTTTCCAGTGAATAAAATGGACCGCTGAGGGAGAAAAGGGAGGGGCTAAGGGGAAGAAAGGAGGAAAAGTGGAATCTCTTAGTAAAATGGATCCCTGTGAAAACCACATTCTCTCCGTGTTGGCGAGCCTATGTTCATTGCAGGAAAAATAATATATACTGCAATAACCAGTTACAATGACAATTTGGTTATTTTTGCATGTCTCCAGGGGCTCTCTCTTAATTCCTGTACTCCCTTTGCTGTATTGATTAATCCTAATGTATATAATAAATACAGTTTAATGGAAAAGTGCTTTTCCTTATATTTCTTTCAGGGCCAGTAAACATATAGAAGGGGCCAGCAAAACTCTGATCTACTGAGCCAGTGGGGATTTGTTTTTTTATGTTGAGCCCTGGGATTTCAAACACAATGAGAATAAGGGTATGTTTACACGACAACGATATGATTAAAACAGAGAAGTTTTTCCTTTGAGTTTTCCGCGTACAGATGATACCATTGTCAAAATGATCCCCATTCACACGGATCCGCGAAAACGGCTAAAAACACTGCATTCTGCTGCCAAGCCGTTAGATGGTGATGAAACACTGTAGACTGAACACGTAATACGCGTGTGCATGACGTCATCGTCTTCAGAGATTTGCATTTTTGTTTTTTTGTTTACACTGAGACCGTTTTCAAAAACTTCCACTTTGAAACCATTTTCAAAAGTTTGCATTTTCAGGCACCTAAAACGCAGTTTTCGTGAAAAATAAACGGCCAAAGCGTTTTTAGTTGAAAACTGTGTCGTGTAAACAGCCCCTAAATAGGGAGCCAACAAGGGAGGTAATGAGTGAGGGCAGGTGGGAAAAAATGAAAATGAGCCAATAATCAGGTAACAAGATGAGCGGGGTTAGACAATCACAGGAGAGCATGTGCTCACACCAAACATGACAAAAACACGAGCACATGGCCAGCAAACTTAATCACAAGCCATATGCTCAAACAGAATGAGACACGAACACGAAGCTAATGAGAACACAATTATAAGCCGCGTGTTATCACAAAACATGACAACATGAAACCACACAGCCAGTTAAAAACACAAGCCACGTGCTACACAGCACACAACTACACACGCGGGCAGAGTGTACAGCCCGGGCAAACTCGAAGCCGCACGCTCACACAACAAGACAAAGCACACGAGAACGAGTGAAAACGTACTCGGTTACTAACGTAACCTCGGTTCTCTCTAGAAGAGGGAACGAGTACTGCGTAAGATATCTTACGCTAGGGGAAAATCCTTTTCCGCGAGATATTGAAGCCAAAAATTATCCTTAATTTTGTAATAATGCAAACGCGTTGCAGCAGCAATGCAGACATAGGCGAGACAGCTCGCGCGCCTATTGGCTGCTCTGCGGCAACTGCCGCAGCCTATCGAGCGAGGCCTGGCGTGACGTCAGACCCAATCAGGGCACTTCGCGCCCGCTGCGTCACGTCCCGCCGAAATGGGCGTGGTCTAGGCCTATAAATATCGCTCGCAGGCAGCTATTATCTGGTTTTTCATCATCGAAGCAACCAGAGCGTGTGCATGCACGGCAAGATACGCAGTACTCGTTCCCTCTTCTAGAGAGAACCGAGGTTACGTTAGTAACCGAGTACGTTCTCTTACGAGAGGTCTCTCGTACTGCGTAAGATATCTTACGCTAGGGGACCCAATGTAAAACGCCGTGCATGCTGAGATCTGACACCAAAGACCCAAGGGCGAAAGCCCGGGGTACATATAGTGCACAATCACTCAGGGAACTCACAGGGAGTCCGGGAAGAGGGAGGGGTGCAGCCTCACTTTTCCACATAAAGTAGCGTCGATGGGACGCGAATTTCATCATACAGACAGGGCGGGGTACGGCCTGAACTGATGGGGAAAATGTGGGTCTTACACAGTTTGCCCAGCTTTATACTGTCGAACATTGAGCTGTGCTCAGCAGACGCAGCATTCTGAGCTGATCGCATCAGGTCAGATAATACTGGTAGTTTAGACCGACAGCAGCCTGGCCTGCAGGGCGGGAACCTCTAGGTTATAAAACCTTATAAATGTAGACGGGGAGGCCCAGCCTGCCGCCATACAAATATCTTGCAAGGCAATCCCACTTGACCAGGCCCACGAAGAGGCCATGCCTCTCGTGGAGTGCGCTCTGACACCCAAAGGGCACTGCATGCCCTTGGAGGCGTATGCCAGCGCTATAGCATCAACTATCCATCTGGATAGGCTCTGTTTCGACGCGGCTAGTCCCTTAGAACGTCCGCTAAACGAAACAAAGAGCTGCTCCGTCTGTCTGAAAACAGACGAGCGAGACACATAAGCTCGTAATGCCCTGACTGGGCAAAGGAGGCTCGCGTCTCTTTCCTCATCAGGGACCGGTAGGGCTGACAGGGAGATAACCTGCGCCCTAAACGGTGTGTTGAGGGATTTTGGAACATAACCGTGCTTAGGTTTGAGTATAACTTTTGAGTCATTGGGCCCAAACTCCATGCACGCCGCGCTCACAGAGAGCGCGTGCAGATCCCCTATGCGCTTCACTGAAGCGAGAGCCAGCAAAAACACCGTCTTGAAAGACAGGTGTTTCAAATCGATTGACTGTAAAGGCTCAAATGGCGCACCTTTCATGGCTTCCAGAACCGTAGAAAGGTCCCATACGGGGACTGAGGGAGGTCTGGGAGGATTCAGTCTCTTAGCTCCTCTAAGGAAGCGGATGACTAAATCGTTCCTTCCTATTGACTGACCAAGCGTTGTTTCTGAGAACGCTGCTATAGCCGCCACATAAACTTTGAGCGTGGAGGGGGCCCTGCCCCCATCCAACAGCTCTTGTAGGAAGGAAAGCACCTCCGTCACATCACAGTTTGTGGGTGACACACCACGGGCTGTGCACCAGCCCGAAAACACTGACCATTTCGAAGAATAGAGTCGCCTTGTAGACGGAGCTCTAGCCTGCGTGATCGTGTTTAATTCTCCTTTAGGGAGTCCAACATGTACCCGTTGATGGCCCAGACATGAAGGGACCATAGTTCCGGGTGAGGATGCCAGATCGAGCCGCGGGCCTGTGAGAGGAGATCTCTCCTCATTGGTACTGGCCACGGGGCAGTACTTGCTAACTGCATCACGGCTGGGAACCAAGGTTGGTTTTTCCAGAACGGTGCTACCAGCAGTACTGAGCATCCTTCTTCCCTGATCCGTTCTATCACCTGAGGCAGGAGAGAGACGGGGGGGAAAGCATAGAGCGGGCGGCGGGGCCACACATGGGCCAGCGCGCTCCTGCTCTTGGAGAAAAATTCTTGACAGTGAGCGTTTTCTTGAGACGCAAACAGGTCCACTTCCGCTCTGCCGAATTTCTTCCACAGCAGTTGGACTGTCTGTGGGTGTAGAGACCACTCGCCTGCCGGAACATTGTTCCTGGACAGTCTGTCCGGTCCTATATTCAAGATCCCTGGCACGTGCGCTGCTCTGAGCGAGCGCAGGTTGCACTGAGCCCATACCAGGAGGCGTTCTGCCAGCCTGTACAGTTTCTCGGATCTGATGCCGCCCTGGCGATTTATGTAGGACACCACAGACATGTTGTCCGAACGGACCAAGACGTGGTGACCTTTTATTTGGGGACAAAAACGCGTCAGCGCGTTGTCTACTGCCAGCATTTCGAGGCAGTTTATGTGCAGGAGCTTCTCCCGTTCTGACCACTGGCCGAAGAACGGTCTGCCCTCGAGCAGCGCTCCCCATCCCGAGGTGGACGCGTCCGTGGACACCACTTTCACCCTCGATGAAGTCCCCAGGCTTACACCTGATTGGTACCAGTCGTTCGCTTTCCAGGGTTTCAGGGCTGTAACGCATTTCTGATTGACCCTGAGGCGAAGCAAACCGGGTGCCCACGCTTCGCGTGGGACTCGCGCTTTCAGCCAAAACTGCAGCGGGCGCATGCGGAGCAGACCCAGCTGGAGCACTGACGATGCTGAGGCCATGAGACCTAGCATCTTCTGAAATCTCTTGAGCGGGACAGACGCGCCGCAGCGAAAAGAGTTCGCTGTGCGTCGAATGTCTACCGCGCGCTGTTGTGATAGTCGCGCTATCATGGATAGTGAGTCCAGTTCTGTGCCCAGGAAAGATATTTTCTGACTGGGTGACAGGGAGCTCTTCGCCCAATTGACACTCAGACCCAAATCCTCGAGGTGATCGAGTAAAATGGTCGTGTGTTCTATGAGCACTGCGCGAGATTGCGCTAGAATCAGCCAATCGTCCAAATAGTTCAGCACTCGCATGCCTCTCATTCTGACTTCAGTGACTCGTCCCGCTGAAGGTGCTCTCTCTCGACGGCGCGGCTTCTAATCCAGCTCCAGCGATGCGTGTGCTTCGCTTGAAGGATGAAAAATCAGATAATAGCTGCCTGCGAGCGATATTTATAGGCCTAGACCACGGCCATTTCGGCGGGACGTGACGCAGCGGGCGCGAAGTGCCCTGATTGGGTCTGACGTCACGCCAGGCCTCGCTCGATAGGCTGCTGCAGTTGCCGCAGAGCAGCCAATAGGCGCGCGAGCTGTCTCGCCTATGTCTGCATTGCTGCTGCAACGTGTTTTGCATTATTACAAAATTAAGGATAATTTTTGGCTTCAATATCTCGCGGAAAAGGATTTTCCCCTAGCGTAAGATATCTTACGCAGTACGAGAGACCTCTCGTAAGAGAACTCATCCTGTGCTCACAACACAATACAAACAAACGGAGCATGACTTTCTAAATCTCGACACAGAACTGAAACCAAACTAGATCAAAGTGCCGGGATCGAAACAACATGCCCCGCACATGAAACAAGGCACACAGACGAGAGCGCACTGTTCGAGCATGCTCGAAACCCCGCCCCCACACAAAGACAAGATAATACAGCAGCGTCAGTATTATCAGCCCGACATATTATCTATAGGCCTAGATTCATTATATATTATTTAAATAGTCTAATTAAATAAAAGGCAGACCGTGTTATGGTTGGTAGTGATGTAAAACCGGCAACATCATCTTCGACCACAGTAAGGATTCAAATCTTTACACCTTTGGATGCTGTGATCTACAGGATCAGTATCCTGGGAAAATAGTAATTCATGGGAGGGGGTTATTAATGAAAGTGTAAATTTAAATAACAACAACATTATTGTTATTTAAATAAACTAAGTACATGTAAAACATACATAGTTTCAAAAACGACTAAGAAATAGAAAATGGTAATTTACCAGACACATCTTGAATAAATTTGTAGCGTCTTCATGCAGGAGAAGTGGCTGTTCTTTTTCGACATGTGGTAATGTCACTCACCTAAAAAGAAAAAAATATATACATTATTGTTTATAAAATCTACAGGTGCTCTACGACCTTAACTCTTATTAAACACATGCCTTTGGTGTGAGAGACCCGGGTTCGAATCCACTGTGAGACACCAATGTGTCCCTGAGCAAGACACTTAACCCCTAGTTGCTCCAGAGGCGTGCGACCTCTGACATATATAGCAATTGTAAGTCGCTTTGTATAAAAGCGTCAGCTAAATGAATAAATGTAAATGTAAATGTATTAAACATATGGATCTCAACTGATTTGGTACAGTACACCCAAAAATGATATTTTGCCATCGTTTACTCTTCCTCGTGTATTTCTAAATATATTGTTTTAAAGAATGTTCAGATTGCTATTTTCCACAATGGCATCAAAAAAGATGTACAATCATAAAATGTGTCTACAAAACATGCACTGTTTCCCATTTGACAACTGCTTTGAGTGAAAAACAGACTGATATTAATATGAAGTTTATTATTTTTTTATTATACCTTTATTTAACCAGGGAAGACAATCACATTGAGATAGATATCTCATTTACAAGTGAGCCCTGGCCAAGGTAACAGCACACAGTAAACATAATAAAAACAGACAATTTATGAAATTGATAACTGATATTATGAAGTCATTTACTGACTATTTTCCTCTCTGTATGTGTTCATTAAAAGTAGATTCTCAGTGCTGGTTAAAAAAACAACTGGTTATTGCTTAACCTGACATACTGCAAAACACCACTGGTTCCTGAGACACCATTTTGAATGAATGCAAAAATGCCTTGAAAACATGTCAAATGTCACTGTATGTAAATTACTGAAATGTGTTCTATCTTCCAAATTTCTCATTTTGTGTTGTGCTGGAGAAAGGAAGTCATTATGGTTTAGAACACATGGGTAAGAAAAAGATTACAGAATAATTCCAGGGTGAACTAAATCTTCAACAATTGGCTTAGTAATGGGTCGTCTTAAAGTGCTATGTTCCATGTGATTAATTTTACAACACAATAACATTAAATTGTAAAATTAATTTGATTAATTATAGTCTATGATTTCACATTATAATTATTACTAAGAGTAGCAAGTTCCATACTGTTATATGTTAAACCCAATATGTAGCCTATATATAAATGCAAACTTGCATTAATGGCCTTATTCAGAAAGCTGTCAATACTGCAGAATTTTGAATATATTAAAGGATCTTAAAGAGTAGCCTACCTGTTCATCCAGTTTGTCCAAAAGAGTCTTCATTTTTTCTCCAAATGCATTCATTCTCTTTCCTGTAGAGTTTTAGGAGATGTGTACTTTTCAAGGGACATGTTGAACTTCCCCAGGAGGTCGATGTTACAGATACTTGAAAACTCCATGCAACTGATTTCTACTTCAAAAATATCTAATATAGCACACAACTTATTTAAATCATTAATTTAATTTTCATTCACAATAAAAACTATTACTTAAACTATATAACATTATACCATTTGGAATGCAGGTAGAGTGACCACAAGAGGGGAAAAAAAACTTGCTGTGTATTTTGAGCTATTTGAGTTGCCGTAGTTTGCTTTAGTTCTCAAGCAGTGATCGGTAACGTCTTCCAGTGAGCGCCGGCGGTAACAAACCCCGTGTATACAAGCGTTACAGTAAACAACACAAATAACAACATTCCCGTCGGTGTGTCTTTAATACAGTGACTCTGCAGACACTTTGGATTGAATAGACAAGATACCGCTCGTTAACACCAGCATTGGAAAGCACCTTAAAGTGTCGGCAACACTGGTAGATCGAGGCCATCAGTTTGGGAAAAGCACAATATATAATATATGACAAATAACATAGTCGATTATAAAAAATGATTAATACATAGGCCTACCACCAGTGATTCTACAGAAACGCTGAATTGAAGGCAGCACACCGCTACCGAATTATTTTCACCAGCAGCAACCCTTCGAAACCACCATTAAAGTAGCTGACGTCTCAAACTGCGCATGCGTTGAGGGTTCAAACTGCGCACGTGCTAACAAGAAACGCGAACTTCAGTGAAAACGAATTATTTAGTACGATCAACAAAACATTGCACGTTTTTAACATTTAAGGAACACATTTTTGGAATCAACTTAATATGATGCATGAACTTCCAATCAAATTATCTAATTTCTATTTACTGTTTTATGTTTATTTGGAGAACTTTTAGTAAGTTCTATAAATATATTTATAAAGACTCATTAAGACTTTTACTGCGTTATAAGAACAGTTATAGTTACATTTATATATTTTTTTATAATTACTTATAAGTCATGCATTTGCTTTTTCAATGTGCATGTTCATAATCCATTATACACTGATTTATAAATTATCAAACAGTTCCAGAGACATTTGTTTGCTTTACTAATTAGTTATCAGTTATGTATTTAATGGCTAATGTTTGCATTTGAGGTCATGAATGGTAATTTTGATTGTTAATATATATATCCTCCCCATATGCATTGAATTGCTTAAAGAAATTTGGAATTATACTGTAAAAAATATTGTTGCAAAAAATATTTTGTTTTGCTATTATGTAACCTTAAAATATAAAAAAATGCAACTGTTTTTATTAATGTCTTCTGTGTTTTTTTTATTTTTGTTTTTATTACAGGAATTACTGTTGTATAATGAGCACTTGTTCTTGATTTCGTAATCTTAACATTTGCTTTAGGAAAATTGCATCCTATTTTTTCACTTTACTAAAGGGTTAGTTCACCCCAAAATTATTGATTTGATTTAAATGCTGTTTAATGTGTATGATCGCGTTATTTTAACATAGCATATTACACATACTGTAAGATTGCTTGTTCCTGCATTTTCTTCGCATGTGTTTTGATCAGGAGATTCAGTACTCTTTCAGAAGATGTGTTATAGAGCCCCCTACCGTATCATAGTGAAAATGAGAATTAATGAGGTAACCAGGGAAGACTGTTCAACTGACGGGTGTCGTTTTTGTGACAAGAGGGAGGCCCAGGATAGAGAGCTGGAGAACCTGGGTATTAGTGGTGCTCTCATGGCATGTAGGCATGTCAACATGCCAGTGTGTTCAGCGTTGGAGACATTAGGCCTCAATTATGAAATGAAGGTTTTCACATAAAACTTGCCAATTATCAATTTGGACGTAAGCGGTGGCTACAAACCTCACTTCAGATCTCAGCTCGTGTATGCAAGATTTCAACTTAGCAAACATAGTAAATCTGATGGAGAACGTTAATGATAGCATTTTGTTTATTTAGATTATTTTCCTGACCGAGTCCGACAACCGAAGCTCATTAACCATTCATTAAGCGCTAAACGACTAGATTAGAATGTAACATTTTATTAAATTCAGTTAGAATAGAAATACCACAGGGGTTTAGCTTTGCATGCGCAAATAGTAGCATAAAAAACAGAACATAAGGATACACACATAGTCCCATCACGCAGCGCTTCTGTGAACGGAGAAAAACAGAATCAAATTAACTATATAAAAGGATTAATATATGCCAAAATAGGACTACACGAAAAACATTTAACTTAAATATTTAACAGATTTACAAAAGAAAAAAGCTGTGCGACAAGTTGTATAAGCTAAGCTCGTTTTTGTGACACTCTATATCGCATTGTATTTGTTTTCTTTATGTATCTTTATTTTATTAAATCCAAGTGATCGTGCAGGTGCCTCTATCACTATGCGTTTTTGTGTGGTCTGCTTTGTCAATTCCTTATGAAGTAATCATACACAAAGTTAATTGCTAAGCATATTAGCAGCTAATGAACATTCAATATTGTGTTTATGCAGCAGCAGCAGCAAGCAGACAATGTAGTTGCCGTAAGGATACAGAGACAAAGAATTTCTGGCATGTGAACTTTTTTAAGTGAAATAGGCTTTCGCTTTGATATGAAACGGAGCTATAGCAATGCTTAGTACTTTTGTAAAGCAGCAGCAGCATGTATAAAACATTCAGATTGCAATGTTACCTAATATTTCAACAGCAAGGACACCATTATTTCCGAGGGTGATATTTTAATTTTTACGCGTGTGCGTTCGGACTGATTTCAGCTGCACGTTTTAGAGTCTGCTCCGTTATTTATCTATTGTTCTGTGACTTACACATATACAAATAGGAGAATAGAGGGTTTGAAATGACGATATCAAATGATACTAAATCATCATACTATTTCCACCAGGTAGTTTTTTTTTTCTTTTTTCATTTACGTAATATGTTATGCAGCAGCAAGCGGTCTATTGTACATATTTGTTGTGAGGATATGCCATATAAGCTACGAATATGAGAAAAGGCTGAATTGAAGTAAGAATTTGCACTTTCAACAAGTCCGCTATATTTAGTTGTATAACTCTTATGACACACTCATTTAAAGGAACACCGTTTTTTTAAATAGGGCTTATTCACCTTCTTTCCTACATTTAGATAGGTAGGAAAATGCATTTTTGTCTCAGTGCATGCATTGTTTTAGTTTGACAGGGTCGGCGCTAGCTTAGCTTAGCTTAGCTTAATGAATGGAATCCTTTGTTGCCAGCTAGCATGTCCTGAGTAAAAGTGATAAAAATAAAATAAAATAAAAACACCTAATTACTTCTTGTGGCCTGCATATTCACAACGAGTACAAATAGCGATGCAGATTAACACTAGGTGATTTCCTAGGCAGATATTGACTTGGGACTATATTAGGGGGAGCGGGGAAGCATAGGCGAAGCACTGCTAGTGCGCAGAGATATCACTCTACACATGAAATCCCACAACTTGTGAATACAGGTATAAAATGGGTCGATCTATACATGCGTCATGTTTAAAATAATCACTTTCTCTGTGGACTGCTGTCAATTTGGTCCATTCGGCGTGTGGTGTTTTTTTTCCAGTTCACTTTATCACACCGGAAAAAAAAATCGAGTACCCTACTGCAGGATGGATCAACGCCGTGAAATCCTCGATAGCTGTGACACAACTGCGGGCACGCTCATCTTGATCTGACGCGTTGAGCCTGGTCATCAATGGCAGTAACTTGTCTGTAGCGACAATGAGAAGGAACCAACCACAAACTAATCTTCTTCCAGAATTATAATTCAAACTCTCTGTGAACAAAGAGGAAGATTTGGTCAGGACTTCGTATCCTCATCCATCTTGTCACGGGATCCAGGCGCCGACCGGTCTGACTAATTACAAGAGCCCCCAGCACTAACACATAACTGGTCAATGCTAGCTTTGTTGCCAAATTACTGATTGGTTAAGAGAAAGACAGAGACCAAGGTCTGACACAAGAGTCTTCACATCCCAGACTCAAATCACAAACCAGAGCCATAAATCACCCAGGCTCCAGAGAGTCTGTAACCAAAGACTTTTATTGGTTAACTGAAGGAAGAACTGGTCAACTTCGATAGTTTGCAAGACGGATCGATACCAGCAGATGTTGTTAAACCCCCACAACATTCCTGACCCCTTCCCCGTTGGGACCTCTGAACGAACAAACAGAGTCCTTTTCTCTCTAAACCAGAAAACTGAGATTTTTCCTACAGTATACATAAAACTCATTAAGTAACAATTTTCAATGGACTTATAAACATCATACATCATTCTATGTGTTTCTACGATATATGTGTCCATCTAATATGCCTTGATCCCATATAATTCATGTAATTGTTATAATTATTATAGGTGTGTGACTGAAAGTGTGTACTGTTTCATATCAATGCTATCTTACGAACACCACTAGTAAGTTGGCTGGAATGAAATCTGTGTAATATGTTTTGATCTTCTTTTAATTAGAAATCATGTCTAAACTGTGGCCTCTGTTCTCTCTGCTTAAGAGCGAGACAACAGACAACCCCCCAGATAAGATAATTTACGATCAGAACTGAAAAGAATGCCACCTCCTAAATTTAGCCAGTGTCTAATTGGCCAGAACTCATCCTGGAGGTTGGACAAACTTTGAGTTTAAAATCTTAGACCCGAAACAAAGCTTTCGCTCTGCTCTCTAACTCTGCTCTCTATCTCTGTGCTCTCGCTCTCTGGGTTCACCCTCAAGAAACGCTCTGCTCTCACTCTCAAGAGAGATGGGCAGAAAAAGATGAAGATCTAAACCAGACCAGTAACCATGTAAACGCAGAGACAAAGAACCCAAATTAAGATCAGAAGAACGGGTTCAACAGCTTTATTCAAGCCATCTTACTACTCTCGTCTAAGTTGTCTTTTCTTTTCTAAGTTTTCCTTTATTTTCCATTGTGAGTCTCGGTTCTACTGTAAGTTAAGTTTTGCGACAAGATTTCGAGCCACGTTTCTTCTGCAAAGCCAGCTTCAAACAAAGACTTTCATTCCGCCAGCACACCACGTGACTGGCCGCCGCAGACCCAGGCACAAGGACACCAGCCAACGAACGGACCGGGAAAACCCCTTTCACGTAACAAAAGGGAATCCCCAAAAGCAAAGACCAGCAAGTATACCTCCAGACTAAAATCTGAACTGGTGTATTGATATAAATTTAATAACCTGTCTAAGAAACGATAGAAGGGTTAAATTAATGATTGATGGTTCGTTCCAGGTCATGTCTTATAAGTGCATAAACTTGGGATTTCATCATCTCACTCTTAAACTCACTCTTAAAACTTAATCTTTCCTTACTCTTTTTCCTTCTGCAACTCATATGAATGTGTGTGTGTGTTTGTGTTAGATATTAGTTTTATGTGTTAGTATATAATCAATAAAGTATTGTTTGTATTTGAACAAAGAGATTACTTGTGTTATCTGCTTACAAATTTTATTGTCTTGAACTTCGATCTAAGTACCTATGCTTACCCTGGATTTAGTTCTTAATTTACTGTTGGGGGGGGGGGGGGGGTATTCTTCTTTCTTGGCCAGGAAGATATTATATTTCCTAGAGTTAATAACTGTTTATGCTTTCTGTTCATTGGATGAACTGATAGACTAATCATACTATTGATTCTGCTATAGTAAATTCTGAAAATAATTAAATTATTAATTATTGATCATAATTCGTTATGAATAATAATTAATTCGATTTATACGTGGGCGTATAAACGCTACATGTCCCACTCGCCACAGCACAGACACTCTATTACAGTCGGCATAGGTTGGCATATTCCCCCACACTCACACCACCAGTTCGTTGGCTCTCATCCTTACGTACTCAGGCTGTTGAGCGATCGCAACCTCCTCCTCCAGTCATTCTATTTCCAAAACACGCCGCTCATCTTCTGAAAACTCTGGTTCATATGTATGGTTCTGGATCTTGACTGTCTGAGAAGTCACCCTCTTCGTCTCTCACAAAATCAGCCATGTTCATCGCCATTCATGTACTGTAGGAAAAATAGCCAGCTACTATTCACGCCGGTATGTTGACGGAAGTCGTGGGATTTCATGTGTTGCGTGATATCTCTGTGCCCAAGTAGCAGTGCTTCGCCTGTGCTTCCCCCTAATATAGTCCCAAGACAATATCTGCCTAGGAAATCGCCTAGTGTTAATCTGCATCGCTATTTGTACTCGTTGTGAATATGCAGGCCACAAGAAGTAATTAGGTGGGGGTTTTTTTCATGTTGTTTTCCACTTTTACTCAGGACATGCTAGCTGGCAACAAAGGATTCCATTAATTAAGCTAAGCTAAGCTAGCGACAAAAATGCATTTGCCTACCTATCTAAATGTAGGAAAGAAGGTGAATAAGCCCTATTTCAAAAAACGGTGGAGTGTTCCTTTAAATCCAAGGGCAATGTTTTCACTAATGTGTGCTGCATGCAGTGTCAGAGTCATGCTTCTGTCATTCATTATCGCTCCCAACGGGTTTGACTTTTTTGATACTTGTTTAGGTTACTGGGGTTTCTTATCTCTATCAGCTTGCAACATGATATCTGTTGTTAATGAGAACACACAGTGCTCGTTTCTAGAGTTAAGCCATTCGGCAAAGCAGTCCCAGGCACACATACTCGTAGGCCACTAGAGTTAAGCCATTTGGCAAAGCAGGCCCAGGCACACATACTCGTAGGCCACTAGAGTTAAGCCATTTGGCAAAGCAGGCCCAGGCACACATAGATATTAAAACATGCGGTCTCATGGCTCTTTGGAGCAGCAGCAGTGCATATGTCTTGGCGGTAGATCTGCTTGTTGCGGGGGTGTTTTGTCCTGTCCTGTCCTGTCTATGTTTATCATTGTGCAGATGAATGCGTGTCTGCCGATGCAGCAGCTTGTTTTCTTCACTCTCTCCGAGAGTTGTCATGACAGAAATATTTTTTTTTTACTTCTTGCTCTGTTCTGGATACTGTTAATTTTAAAGGATCCCAGCAAGCAATTTTGCATTTAAGAGATGTCTAATAGCCGTCCAAACATAGCCCTGACGTCTGGGCTAAAACAAGGCATAATTTGGGCTGTCAGTGAAAATGGAATAGGCGTCTAACCATAGCCCAAGAATAGATGCAAAGGCTCCACATAGAACATGTCAAAGAAATGAAACCAAACACCTTGTAATCACTGTTGACTTTGCTTATGGAATATCATACATATCGCAAGTTATTTTGGCAAAAACAACATGTAACCAAATTCAAGGTTTTTTTGTTCAGAAGTTGGTTACTCATAGCCAGACTATATCGGGTCTATAGTTAACCTAGACGGTGAAATTACAGCTATTGCTTGCTGGGATTTGTTGTGGAGTGAGGGAAACTAAAATAGGCTAGTGTTTATAATGTTTGTAAATGTTACTTTTTATTTATTTACCGTATTTAGTATGCATATAATATAATGTAATTGTCAATGTCGTAAATGCTACGGGAAAGGCTTCTAAACCATACATTTTTAGGGGCTCGATATTCATATGACGATTGTTTTCAGCCATAACATTTATCAACGGACGATCATTCATAAGATGGTAATGGCAGCTGTAGCAAGCAGGGCGTGGCCGAGAGCTGTGGGAGCTTAACGAGGTCTCACGGAGTGTCTCACATACCCCTTTTCCACCAAGGCAGTGCTGGTGCCGGTTCGGAGCCGGTGCCTACTCGCGAACCAGTTCTTTGTGTTTCGACAGCCAAAGAACTGGTTCTCGGCCAGGAAAATTGGTTCCAAAGCGGCACAAACTCTTTGCTGGACTAGAACCGTTCTTTTACCACGTCATGCTTACGTCGGGGGCTGGGGGCGGGGTTATTGTCGAACTTCTTCTCGAACGTAACCTCCGTCTATAGTAATCCAGACGAGCAGCACAAATGTGTTCTAAACGTCTTCTTCTGACCCCAAAAGCAAAGCCAGGAGAAACATTTGCAGAAAGACGATGTAGTCCGCCATTGTAATTGCTTGAATGCTTGAAGTTGGCGCAAGCGTTTCTGGGAAAGCTAAGACATATGGCAACGTACAGTGACGTAACGTTGTTCGCTGGGCTCTCTAGTCAGTGGTAAAACAAACAGGTTCTGAGAAGGTTTGCAAGTTGAACCAACTTTGAACCAGCACCAGTTCTTTTTTGGTGGAAAAGGGGTAACAGAGGAGCTCCGGATCCTTCACTTGTCTTCTGAAGATTAAGAGATCATTTAGAAAATTATCATGAAATTAAAAGTATTTACAAGGCAGGAATAAACACTGCTGCAGCAGCGAAGGTTTGAGAAGGCAGATGAAATAAAATATCTGACAATATCAATGCATGATGTGAATCAAAGAAATAGGCCTAATAATTATAGGTTCACAAAGAGCTCAAATGAATACACGTTGTTTAAAAGCATTTTATATGAATACATGTTTTGTATTTATATTAATTTAAAAGAAAATATTAATATTACTTGTCAATTAATAGGCGATAGTAATTATATGAATATATAATATGAACTTAAAAGTAATTATAATTCATATAATCTAAATATAATAAATAATTAGCAGCAAAATTCTCTAAAGTTTTTTCACTATAACCTACTTTAATTTGGAGTGAGAGAGACAGGGGGAGTGGTTTTATTGCATCAGATACATGTCACTTTGCTCACAGCTGATTGGTTTCTGATCCAGTTTGTGTTTGAAATCTCTAACCCAAAACAAAAAAACCTGATCCGGAGTTTATGTGGCAGTCGTCCGTTTTGTTGTTTGTTTATTTTAAAATTAAAGTATTGTGTTAAATGATCGCCGGTTCTCACCTCCTTCATCCCTGAGCTTTAACCTCATTACAGCAGCATATTAATGTTTCATAAATCACACGTGAACCGTCGTAAGATGATTTCTGCGCTCTGATCTGCGCTTGTTTCTACGTTAGATTGATAAATAAGGCCCATTTGGGCATAGCAGAGTGGAGGTGCTACAGGAAATGTATTGGGTTTAAACACAACAGCGACTTTCTTAAGAGTAGGGGGCCATTCTCTCACTGCCCATAAAAAGCTTATGAGCCAAGTTTAGGGACTTGCGCCTGTGAGACGGGGTGTTAGAGCGATAATGCAAAGACTGTGCCACTGGGGAAGAGAGGTGGCAAGTGGCAGTGCCCAGGTCGTTGCATGAGGGGGTTATAAGGGCTACACACGGAAACTTGGTCAGAGTATTTCAGTGTGGTGTTCCATCTGTATTGGTAGCTGTAAATTTACCAGTTTGTCATTGATGTGGTTCTATGTGCTGTATGCTGTCTGTATTTTTCTTTCCACTTGAGAGAGTAAGCTGACATAGCTATCACAAATCTCTCTCTCAAACACACACACACACAAATATTTTTACAAGGAGTCAGCAATGCCAAAGCCAATCAACAGCAAAACAAAAATAGGCTCCTAACCTAAATGAAATGAGAGAGACAAGATCATTGGAGAAAAACACATTCATAGAAGATTGATGCAGGAATGCATGGATGGACAGATGGATGAACACGCAGATGAATACAAGGCTGAAAGGACAGACATATGAGACAAAAAGATTGCTGGATATATGTATGTGTGGATGGATGAATTGCCTTGACATTTCTGTCTCTGAAGGAGGGGCTGTCCCTGCCCGGCCCTGAAGCCAAGCACTAATGTTATCAGAGGGCCGCTGACTCAGTGCATGATGTCTGCCATGATACTCCAAACAGAGCAGATGGGGGAGGATGTAATAGATGATTACTACTGATTAACTCATTCTGTCGGTCAATGCAATAAAAAAAACACTGGATATATCACAGGACAGACTAACATAGAGCCTTATTTGGTTGTAGATGGGCACTTTTGGCCCTGTGAACTTTGGGGTATAGTTTACCCAAATAGTTCACTCAAAAATGGAAATTCTGTCCTTATTTGCTCATGTTATTCCATATATTATTCCAAAGCTGTATGATGTTCTTTCTTGTGTGGAAGGTAAAATAAATATTTTTGAGAAATGTTTCAGTGTTGCTGTTGTTTGTAGACCTTCACTTTTTAAATCTAACAATCTACTATCAATGTCCAGCAGTGAAAAATTATCGGATTTTGAAAAAAAAATTCACTAGATTGTCATTTTCACCGCATCTCATGTTATGTACTGTTGTACAACATTTTGTGGAGGGCATGACAGTGGTTAAAATTATATTTTAAACATTTTTGAAAGCAAAATGGGCTTGGGCTTATTTCATAGTTAGACCTTTATGTATCCCCAAAAAAAAAAGATTTTCACAATTTGATAAAATTACTGCTTGGCTAGTAATAATGCACAATAAGAAACAAATTCAGTTAAGCAATAAGTTATTTACTTTGTGATATTTACCTTGATTTTACTTTAAACATCACGCCTCACATTTGATATCACTTCACTGTAACTTGTGTACACTAACTTTTGAAAAAAGTCCAAAATTGTCAGTCGTTATGAAAATTTTTCACAATTGGTGTTTTTATATAAACTTTACACAATAAATATCTAAATTTATTTTAATAATAATTTTGTATTTGCATTGTGTTTGCACTGTTATGATCAAAGCATTCGCAAGAGTGCAGAAACTGAATTACATCATTGTGTTTGTGCACTCAACATACATAATGCTCAGTGCTGCAACCTTTTATGCAATGGGAGTAGATCTAAATAAAATGATGTAATCGCTTTTCACAATTAGTTAATCCCTGCAGCTGTAATAGTAATAATAAAAACGTCAAAGCTTTCAAAAGAGTTCTACATGTAATACTTATTTCATATTAAAAAATAATACCCAATCATTTTTGTTTATGGAGAAGTCTTAAAAGAGATAGCCCCTTTAAACAGAGTTTTTAAATCAGAAGGCAAAAATTAGGGTAGAAAATGGTCATTTATTTAGAAGTTATGGTGTAAAACTCATACTAACAGTTTAACATGCACCTCAGGAAACATTATAAAATAATAATTGCAGTTCATGACACTTTTAAAATGCAATTCATATTTTTATGATCAAATACTGGATCTGTGTACAGATGTACACAGTGTTCTGTACTGTGCACAGTGTACTGACATCTACAGATTATGTCAAAAAATTTAAATAATGTGACCTACATATTACAATTTAAATGTTAGTTTCAGAAAAATAAACCACCTGGTTAGATATAAAAGTGCTTAAACACTCTTTTACCCTTTTTGTGTATTATCATTTTAGCATATTTTAGCATATTTCTTATTCAATTGTAATAATGCTGAACATCTTTTTTATTTTATTTTTTTTTACTTTCCTTTTTTGCTGTCTCCATCTGCTTGGCCAGACCATAAGCAGCTGACTGTCAGATGTGTGAAACTGTTCCTTAGCTCTTTGTTAGATTAA
Organism: Leuciscus leuciscus; assembly: GCF_965113295.1. Taxonomy (NCBI): domain Eukaryota; kingdom Metazoa; phylum Chordata; class Actinopteri; order Cypriniformes; family Leuciscidae; genus Leuciscus; species Leuciscus leuciscus. The sequence continues at coordinate 22,505,380 of NC_138726.1, read as the reverse complement.
TATTGGGCCTGCCCTCATCCACTCATTGGTAATGAAAGCGAGTTAGGCATTAACTGCAGGCATCTCTATGGCTAGACACATGCAAGAGTTGCTGTCTCTGCAGAAAACAGCCCCCTCCCTCTCTTCTCCCCTCCATTCCCCCCTCTCTCTCTTCAGTTAATTACTGTAATGGTTCGGCTGTCCTTCGGGGGATGCTGAAAGGTCAGGGTTTGGCAGGGAAAGGGAAAGAAAGAGGGCTAGTAAGAAATGGTTAGCAGCATACAGTGGCACAAACATCCCGAAGACATGTTCATTAAGATTGTTTGATTTTTTTTTCATTTTCTTTTTCTTTTTTCTTTTTTGTGGAACACATACACACAAAAAGATATTTTGAAAAATGGATCAGTTTTTTGTCCATGCAACTGGTCCAAGGTTGTTTTGAACGTCAATGATTTTTAAAATAATCTTCAAAAACTCCGTTTTTTCCCCTCAATACATATAAATGTATTTATGTACATGTGTCCTCTCTCCCTGGTCATGTAGACCTGTGTTCACTCCACTCGGCCATTCTTAAATAAATACTGTGCTGACTGCTTTTATTAACGGGTCGCTTCTTCAGCCTCTTTTTAATGATCACCTCAAATCTGCAGAAGAGCCTGGCTCCACTATGATTAACTGTGACCAGAGTCTATTTCCTTTATTCTCACGTATGGCAAACATTCCTTTTAATGAATTTGATATTGAAAAACCATTAGGCTAAGCAGACGGTTCAGTCATTCGAGTGTTCAATATGCTCACAGAATCGTGCTTATTTGACATCATGAATGATTTGGTGTCTTTTTTCAAATATAGGCCTATTCTGTATTTTATTCCTGTTTGAGAGGTATAATTGATGTCTGAGCGATTTCATTTTGAAGTTTTGTTGGAACAAACAGAATGAAGGATCTAAGGATTCTTAATAGCAGCCTTTTTGTGTGTTTAATTATCTTTTTTTAATTTATCATATTACTTTTTATTTTTTGTTATTTTCCTTGCCCTTACACTATTTGCTATAGTTGTTTAGTCTTTGTGGGATTTCATGGGTAACTGGTCTTCACAAGTAAGGAATAAGAGTGACAAAAGCCCTATTCTTATAGGATAAGTATTACCTGGTGACCTCTAGTTGACCAAAATGACCAAAAACATCAATAAATGAATCCATGTGACTCCAGTCGTTTAATCTCAGTTTTATGAAGCTATACGCGAATGCTATGTTTACCACTTTATTTAAAACATTTTTATCTCCAAAGATGCATTCACGCAACAACACATGTCATGTCAGGTGGCTGGATGCAGTATATCTCATAAACCTTGCCCTCTCCATGTAATCGAATGGGACGTGAGACAAACTAAACAATCAAATTACACAGGCCGCATCCAGATCTGATGAAGGACCTGCACCTGGACACGATGACAACGCAGTCCTGAAGTGTCAACCAGTCCCTCCCCTGTTTACTGAAGTCAGCCGGATCCCGGCCGGATGCAGATCAGATGGTGGACCTGCACCTGGACTTATCCATGATGCATCCCTGAAGTGCCAGCCTCATCAGCCCCGTGAAGGCCTCATAGACACGACAGCAATCGGCACTGATCCTCAACAAACTCGTCTCCATACCGGCGTGATGACTCCAACTTACAACCAGATGGAACTGGATAAATATTCTGAATATTCTGATCCAATCTGACTTCTGACCTGTAATACTGCCTGGATCATAATCATACACTGTTTTCTTGTTGGCCAGAGGAGAACTGGCACACGACTGAGCCTGGGTTCTCCCAAGGTTTTTTTCTCCATTCTGTCACCTGATGGAGTTTTGATTCCTTGCCACTGTTGCCTTGGCTTTTGGCTTGCTTAGTTGGGGACATTTAATATTCAACAATATTATTGATCTGCCTTACTTAAGATCGACGATGACACAATTTTCTTCCAGAAATAAGCTTTGTTGTATTATTTTCATGTTATCAATGTGAAGCTGCTTTGATGCAATCTGTATTGTAAAAAGTGTTATATAAATAAAGGTGACTTGACTTGACACACATCCGAAAATGGTTTCTGTCAAAAAAAAAAAAGTCACACTCAGGTCCACTTAGAAAATGGACAAAATTCATCCTCAAAATCAGAAATAACGCAGAACACATATAGACAGTAATGAAGTGGCACACTTCCAACAATGCAGAAAACATCCACAATGCAAAATAATCATGCCCACATGCACACGCACACACACACACACACACACACACACACACACACACACACACACACACACACACACACACACTATAAAATAGAGACTATAAAAACTGCTCTCTTACAATTTGTCAACTAAAATAATCCAAAATGCAGAGCCAACACAAAAATAAATTGGTGACACTGAAACATCGACAATGTGAACACTCCCACTCACACACACACAAACAGAGAGAGAGAGAGAGAGAGAGAGAGAGAGAGAGAGAGAGAGAGAGAGAGAGAGAGAGAAAAGTTACTGCTTTATTTGCTCATTTGTTATTGCTGTTCAGTTCATTGCATTTTGATGTTCATGTAATATATTTGTACTCAATATGTAATATAACCCTTCATTTCTGTAAATTTTTGTTCTGTTACAGTTAGTAACTGAAGTGTAGATAAAATTTGTAGAATTATATAAAAAAACAGATGATTGAAATAAATGATAAACTCTAAAGAATCCAACTTTTCTCTTTGTAACATATTGTTCAGGTGTGATCATAATGTATAACATTATTGAAAAATGTCTTTAAAAAAATACTAAACTTTGACAAAAAGTCATTTTTATTGTAATAATTGCGATTTCATAATATTTAGATATGAATCCAACTGGAAAAACTGAAAAGATATCTTTCAGTTAGTCAAATAGCAAATGGCAAATAATGGAGCTCTACATCTACTGGCTTAAGTGATAATTTCTTTACTTTTAAAACTGCATTTTCCAAAAGATGGGCAAAAATCTTACACTAAACCATGTCAAATTATCCATGTTAACCCCATGAATGAAAGTTAGAAATGTGGGTCTTTTATAAAGTGAATTTTACATAAAAAGCAGTTTTTGTAAAAAAAAAAAATAATAATAAATAAATAAATTATATAAATTTTAAAGATATCATAAATCCTCACAAAACTGCACAAATGTGGAGTAAAAACATTAATAAACAGAAAGAAAAAAGAAAAAACTATTATATTGTTACAAAATTACATTTTGTTGCCCAGGTCACTGAGTGTACACCCCAAACGAAGACCGTACAAGGGTTTTAAAGTTATTATTTATTTGATGCTATAAAAACGGCAGTTTGGCATCATGATTGACAGCTTCTCTGAGCAAAGTAGTCACTGAGGCACCAACAGACTTTTTTCAGGATTTTGGGGAGGAGATTGGAGATTCAAATTTCTACATTTACAAATTTCTACATTTACAAATAACTGTTTATTTCACATCAACATATTCTGTGGGAGTGTGGGCAGGGTCTTGATACCGCGGCTCCACTTCACACTCACTACTGTGCAGACTCGGGGTCCTAGATGTCAGCGCCATATTTGGACATTGGCGGCTTCACTTTTCTACATTGGTAGAGAGTGAAGGTGCATCGTCCATCTTTTTTTTCAGTCTGTGGCATCAACACAACACGCATACGTCATGGTGCTCTCGTGAATGCACGTTGGAGATTAATATTTCGTAAATAAGGTGGTAAATGATGTTTGTTTGTGTGGCGAGCAGGACCTGCGCGACGCACCGGTCTCCTATCTCTCACGGAGGAGCGGAAGCATTAAAGAAGGAGCGCGGACAGTGGAGATCGAGAGAGGCCAGGCCTGGATTTTATTTGATGTTTATGTTTTATTTGATGTGACAGCAGTCGTCTGTGAGGGGCTGCTGTCTTTTACTTTCGTTTTGTATTTGTTTTATTTTATGTCATTAAAGTCTTTAAATGTTCGCCGGTTCCCGCCTCCTCCTTCCCATAACAACGAATTGCGTTATGGTTTGTTTTTTGCGTAAACAAAGCAGTTGTGTTGCTTCATAAAATTGAGATTAAACCACAGGAGTCACATGGATTACTTTGTTTTTACAATCTTTCTGGGGCTTGAAAGTGGTAGTTGCGTAGGCTGTCAATGGAGGGACAGAAAGCTCTCAGGTTTCATTAAAAAGATTTCCACACCAGTCTTACAGGTTTGGAACGAGATGAGGGGCTGAACTCTGATGGTTTTGGATACCAGACAAAACTGATATTTTCTGACAAGAAAAGAGAAAAGAGACTGGATCCAGTATTCCTGACATAGAGATTCGATCTAAAAAAAAAATAGCGTAGTCAGCAGGATGTCAGCACAATCTAACAAGAGTGAATAAATGTACCTTAAAGGGATAGTCTTTCTGTCATTATTTACCCTCATGTTATTCCAAAACTGTTTGACTGATTTCTTCTGTGGAACATAAAAGAAGATATCTCAGTGGGATTTTACTATGGAAGTCAATGGCCACCAAAGCTATTTGGTAACCAATATTCTTCAAAATATCTTCAGTCCACAGAATGAAGAAAGACATACAGATTTTGAACATAATAAGGAAAGTATGTCATACATTTTTATTTTTGTGGGGGTGAATTATCCCATTAACAGTGAACTATTATTGTGTTGTGTGGTTGCTATTGTGTTCTGAGTGGTTGTTAGATGGTTGTTCAAGTAAAAAAAAAAAAAAAAAACTCTAAGTCTTTATAATATTCTGATCCCTGATATGTCTTGTGTCTTTCCTTACATGCTTGTTTAGTCTGATCATAACAGCAATAATAGCATGACTCTCCTCAACAAATCGCATGATTTGAGTTGAGTTGAGTTTTTGCCTTACCAAGTACCCCTAATAACATCCACAGTTAATCATTATTCATGTGGTAAATAGGAAAATCACTCCCACATGACAGTGCATATAAGATAAAATGTGGTCATTTATATATATAAAGGTTAGACGTAAAAATACAGATGGATGTAAAGGAAAACTGAAGTATAGAGAGAGAGAGAGAGAGAGAGAGAGAGAGAGAGAGAGAGCAAGAGAAAGAGAGAGAGGCTTGAGGGGGTTGTGGGGAGGACGAGAGACATGAGTGCATGAGCTCGCAAGACTGAGTCTCATTACTGGAGCGACCCCAGACTCCCACAGCAAATCACATTTATTAAGTCAACAGACAAGCGCACACACACAAACATACAGTATACAACCAATAACACAACACAGCATATCAAACTAAAGCATGAACACACACAATTAAAACACTACAGCAGGATGATACGCACTATTTGAAATGTGTTTGTATGTGTATGAGAGAAGACCTTTGTCTTGTTTATTTTTTTCTCATCGCTGACTCACCCTTGAGAATGGTCTGAGAAACTGCATCACATTAACTGAACTGAACCATAAACCATAAAAACAATCTATACTCAAATAATCTGACCCAGAACCACCTTGCTTGTGCAACACACAGAGAGCACACACACCATGAAAACGGATCCCAAATCAGTGTCTCGTGAACCTCCTTTCAGGACACATTCAGAGATCTTGTTATTCCCACAATGAGATATTTCATTAAGATTGAAAGGAAGTGGCTATTTTTATAAAGTTTAAGCAGCGAGAGTGGTCTTACAAGTGATGGTTTCTTTATTGCCTGTATGTCTGTGTGTGCAGTATGATTTATTTATATATTTCTTTCTTCCCTCAGCAGACACGCTGACCTTTATGCGGCTCAGGCAGAAGAGACAGCTACAGGGTCACGCACAGATCTCGAGAGCCATGAGCAGAGAATACAAGATGTGCAGAAGGGAGTTAACTCACGTATGTGTGTGTGTTTGTGCTCATGAATGAGTGGAGTCTCCACACTATAAGACCCAGGCGATTATTTCTGTTATTGGTCTTTTTATTTTTCTCTCACACACACACAAACACAGTACATTTCTCTGTCAAGAAAGTGGCTAAAGAAAGCGGCTCCTCCCCTCGTTCTCCACCGTTCTCTCCCTCTCAGAAGCATGAAATGAAGAAACAATTGAGTCGCACATCAACTGCCTGAAAAAGATGGTAGTGCTCCTTGCCTTCAAGGAATTTCAGCAGGAGCTCATGGGACAACATGTCCTGGTCTGGTCGGACAACATGACAGTGGTTGCCTATATCTTTTACCAGGTAGGTATCAGGTCCTGTCTACTGAACAGACTGGCACGGCACCTCCAATCTCCGCTCAGTACGAGCTTTACATGTGCCGGGCTCCATGAACACAGGAGCAGATATCCTGAACAGACCGCCCCCTGGGGAATGGAGTCTGACGGTCCGCATGATTTGGAGCATTTTCGGCATTTTCTTTTATAGGCAAGAAGTGGGCTATCTTTTCCGGCTGGTGCGCAGCCTAGATTATAGACCCCATATCTTGTGAGATCGCTTCCATTCCCTCTTTTTTCCAGGAGCTGTTGGATGGCGGACGCACTCCTTCCATGCTCAAAGAATACACAGCAGCTATAGGGGCGTAAAACACCCCTATAGCTGGCCAGTCGATTGGGAATCATGACCTGATGGTCACATTTCTCAGAGGGGCCAGGAGGTTAAACCCGCTTCGCCCAAAAACGATCCCTTCCTGGGACCTGCCCATTGTCCTGAGGGCACTCAGGGGCCCTCCGTTTGAGCCGCTCATGACAGCCACCCTTCGGCCTCTCTCGCTAAAGACTGGGTCCTTAAACCCAGACGAGGCTATGCGACTAAAGGGCTCTCCAAGCCCTTTAGAGCACAGGTTATATCTCTCTATGCTCTCCCCTCTGCTGAGGGTGAACAGACACCACACCCACTCTGCCCGGTACGGGTCCTTACGGGTCCATTGAGCACTCCAGCCAGTTTAGGAAATCAGAGCAGCTATTTGTGTGTGCTTCGGAGGCCCCTCTACAGGGCTGCCAGTTATAAAGCAGAGACTGTGCCAATGGATTAGCCTACAAGTCCCTGGCCTTGCAGTGCCCTATTGGAGTGAAAGCCCACTCCACAGAGGAATGGCCTCCTCTTCGGTGTGGTCTAGCAGAATATATGTGGCTGACATCTGTGAGGCGGCTGACTGGTCCTAATTGTCCACCTTTATCAGGTTTTACAACCTGGATGCCCCGGCCCTTCAGGCATGGGGTCTGTCGCCCTAGACCGGGCTACCCCTCTGGGGGGGTTTCTAAGATAGCCATACCTTCAGAACCATTTCTGGACATTCTAAGTCCTTGACTGTAGTAGCCTGCCTGGGGCCCTCCTCATTGAGTGTCCCTGGGCTACGGCTTTGCAAGACGGCTTCCGTTTTGTGCTGGTAGCACAGCGTTTTGCAGCCGTTCCCCATAACATACTGAGAAGAGACGTTCATCTCTCCTGGGAGCTCATCGTCATTTAAAAAGTCAGCACTCCCCAAAAAGCTGTGCAGAACAAAATTCACACTGGTAGGGAAGGCATTCGGGTCATGCTGGTGCTGCTCTGCACAATATGGCAGGCGCAGCAAGCTGAACTGCTGGGGAAAAAAAGGACAGAAAGCCCCTGTAGCCCCCTGACAGAAGGCATGTAAAAATATTTTAAGTAGGTCCTTTCCGACAACCTCACTACAGCGCTGTTCCATCCCTGCTACCTCTGGTATTTTGGGGGCAGCCGTTTTCAGAGAAATGGTCAATATTCGGTTGCTTCCTGCTGTGTCCCAGGACACTGGATATTTAATTCACCCATCAAGTCGTTGCGTCATAATTTGTGTAGGAAAAAGCTACAGAATACAGTTTGCGCACCGTCCTCCGCGTTTCAGCGGCGTGGTCTCCACTATTGGAAACCGGAATAAGTGCACTTGCGGATACAAGAACTGCAAACTCTGCTGGATAAAGGGGCCATAGAAGATGTTCCCCTCCCAGACTGACAGTCAGGTTATTACAGACGCTATTTTCAAGTTGCGTCCAATTCTAGACCTTCGCGGTTTGAACCGTTCTCTCAAAGTTAAAAAGTTTTGACAATCAAAATGATTGTGTTTCAAATTGGTTACCAAACCAAACCAAAAGATTGGTTTGTCACTGTGGCGAGCAGTCGTCTGTGAGGGACTGCTGCCTTTACTTTTGTTTTGTATTTGTTTATTTTACGTTTATTAAAGTCTTTGAATGTGCCCTCGCTGCTGAGGAGGTTGGGCAGCAAAGGAGCGGAGACCGCCGATGGTTGCCCGAGGTGATGGTGCTGGAGCGATTGAACAGCAGGTGGGACGGAGAGATCACTGCCGTGCTCCTGGGTCGATGAGGGGTGGCTGCCGTCCGAGAGGGAGCAGAGGAGTCGCTCCTGTTCGTCGTGGGCCGGAGCCTGTTGCCGTAAGCCAGGATGAGGGCGGAGCAGGGAACGGGGGACTCGCTGCCAGCTGCCCTCAACCGGAGGAGCCATCGCCGTCCGCCAGGAGGCGGAGGAGCGTCGAGCCGTCCCCCAATGGATGTAAAAGATTTAAAAGATTGGATTTCGCCCTGTTTATTGTAGTGTCTCAGAAATGTTATTGATAACATGCTCCTGTGTCTCATAGGGATAAAAAAAAAAACAGGGGGAGCTTTGTTCTTTCTGAACACAGAGGGAAAAAAGTACATTCTGACGTGCTGTTGATATATTTTAAGAGGTTGTAATAAATAAGAATAAATCATTTTAAAAATTAAGCTTTATGTACGATTAACAATACATACTTGCTATATGGAAGTTATAATTGGAATAGAGTCTAAAGATGGACTTTTCACTGACTTCTTTGGGCTTTTCGCTTTTCATTTGACACTTATGGTTTAAGACCCGCCCACATCTAGTTATGTCAAAATACAGATACAAATAATTTTGTCATTGCATCATATACAGACACATAAACAAATAATGGCTTTGCTGCACACTTCACTGCTTGTATTGAATTAGAAGTAATGTACTCCTGCTATAAATGTTGAGAAGTAAACAAGTTAGGCCTTGTGAAATAGTCCATCATCGATTTAATTAGTCTGGGAAGACAGGCACTAGCATGTTCTGGGGAAAAGGCATACACCTGGGCCTTAGCATTTTGATATAAAACAGCACACATGTACACACAGGCGTGTGCACTAAACATTTTCTGAACAGAGTGACAAAGGCAAATGTGAGAAGACATCCCTTGTGACAAAAACTGAGAAAATGGATGGGTCTGTGTCCTAAACTCTTCTGTGTCCTGTCTGTGTGTGTGTGTGTGTGTGTGTGTGTGTGTGTGTGTGTGTGTGTGTGTGTGTGTGTGTGTGTGTGTGTGTGTGTGTATCTCTGGCTGTTGAGAAGGATGTTAGCCCCTAGCACCACTCTGGGAAATAACAGTATGTCTGGGCAGTCGAGGTGTGAATTCCATAGACATTTCCAACACGATTCTCCCACCCTGCTGTTTTTCTTTTCCTCACAGCTCAGAATGTCTAAAAGCTCCATAGGCTACAACAGACTCGCCGCTTTGTCTAAACAGATAAGACAGTATCAGATCAATATATATAATGCACAAGAAAAAAATGTCCTCACTAGAAAGAAATTGAGACATGTCCTCCTCAATGCAATGGCCCCTTAAAGTCCCACTCCGATCATATTTTGATTTATTTTTAAACATTCTCAGTGGTCTTTAAATGATGATTATGCCGTTTTTAGCCAAAATCACAAAACCTGTGCCGTTTTCTGGGACTTCGCTTCAGCAGAGCGGCAGTAGCTCATTAGCAATTCGCCTCTGCGTTGTGGGCGGAGCCGTTGGCTGAAGCGAGATACATAGGTAGCAACAGCCTCTTTCTGTCTTTCTTTCTTTCTGTCAACACAGAAAACATTTCATCACTGGATAGTTTTTTTCGTTTAATTAAAGTGTTGTTTTATGTCAGCTGAATGTCCGGAACGCTTTTCAGAGAAGATAAGGCAACTTTTTAAGCACAATTCACACCCAGCGGCAATTCAGAAAAATAAAAAAAAATCTCCGAATGCTCCACACGAAACTTTGGTCTTCCGACCTTTTACCGCCGTGTCGATTTATTTTGATTAATATGTGCGAGGGAGAGAGAGCAAGACAGCGCTTAGTTTGGAGACGGTGAGGTCTTGTTTACATTTTCGCCTGGCTCCGAAGACAGAGAGTGCGCGCGCGCGCGTCCGGGTCTCTCTCTCTGCTCGTTCTTTCAGTTATAAACATGTCCTGTCACAAGCGCAGCAGTTCATCTACATTACTCACCGATCAAATAAGACTTTGGCGGGACAAAAAATCACTTTGGCGGGCGCTAAAACAAGTTCAATGCAGGAAAATTCATGCGTGAATTTAACTGAGTAGTACATGACCATGCACTCGCACAAATGCGACCACATAAAATTTTAACTCGCACATTCTCAAAAAATGGTCGCAGTCTGGAACCCTGGAACGTAATCCATTCATCTCTCACAGCAACATGTTTTGGTAAAGCATGAAAGCTAATACCAATATCTCTCCTCTTAGCATTGCAACCCGCTACCGCACATAGGTATTGATCCGCCATCGTCTTCTCTACTCCTCAGAACCTGAGCGGGCGACCGGGCGGGCCCCGCCCAGTGGAGTTACTACGTCACAACTCCAGTCTATTTTAGCCGGCATTTTAGCGTCTGCTACTGATTCACAGCCATTTGAATGCAGAAATACTCAGAAATACAACTTTGAGCTTATTTTTCTCAAGATATGTCCTCTAGCATAAGAAAAAAGCCACAAGAACATGTTAACACCTAGAAAAACATGATTTTCATCGGAGTGGGTCTTTAAAGCACCAGTTGGTGATTTGAATGGGTAGATCGGTTTAAAGAATTTTTGGAAACTCTTTAGAATAATGTTTCGCCATTAATGAATAACTACACAAGAAGAAACGAGTAACGCAACATTAACATTCAATTTACTAACCACTATTTACCAACAAGGAACTCTGATTATTAATTAGTTAGTAATCAGTTGTATTAAGTAAAACCATACAAAAACCTCAAAAGCTTCATTGACTACGTTTACATGCAGCCAATATCCGGGTTATGGTCGGGTTAAGGTCACTATTTGGGTTTCTGAAACATTCGGAATAACGCGTTTACATGCGTGAGCAGAGAGAGTTACTCCTGTATACATGGAATTTACAATATCCCGATGTAAACGGCGACGCGCGGTTAGCGTCTGGACGTTCGGACTTCCTTAAGACGCAATATGCGTCATTTCCGATTCTTTTTCCTGTATCCAAAGACAACAACAACAGCAGCAGCACGCGGATAATGAATAGGTCGGGGCAGATAGCGATCGCCTTTGTTTGCGCTTTCCTCCTCGCTCCAAAAGTGTGGTGCTGTGCTGCGTCTCGCCATGTTTACCTCTACTTCTTGTTTACTTCCGGTATACTGCACGCGGGTTTCTGTATGCGCCGTCCCTACTCAAAAGACCAAGATTCCTTGCGAATAGAACATGCGCAGAACACAAATCAATGTCCCTTTTGATGGGGATATGCCGATACGCGTTTACATGACCAAATATTCGGGTTAGAAAGGGGGTACCCCAGGTATAATATCCGGGTTTTTAAAAACCGGGATAAGAGCATATCCGGGTTTTTGCTGGTGTTTACATGGCCGTGCGCGACCGGGTTATTGCTAATATCCCGGTTTTGAACGGGTTATTGGCTGCATGTAAACGTAGTCAATGACTTCAGTCATAAGGGAGTTATCATGGTTTTCACTTTAGAATACTGTTCCAAATAATTAAGGATTTGATAATACTTGAGTCATAACTAGTAGGTTATCATGATCTTTACTTTAGAATTAATTATTAATGGGTTTCATCAGGTCCCTTTCCACAGGTGTATAAAATCGTACCCTGTATCACATGAAATACGTTCTGAGGAAACTATTTTGCAAATCGCAATTACGTTACATGCCAACATATAAGCAGTGCTATTACGTTGGTCCTTAACCTAATATAGCCAATCTATTGCAGTGCTATTACGTTTGTCCTGAACATAATACATCCAAGCGGGTTTCTTTTCACACGTAGCAGCTAATGCTGTATATTTAACTTATATTAAAATCGTGGCATTAATGTTTTGACTCTATTGCATTCAATTGTCTTATCAATTCAATTTTCAGTCGCATTAATTAATACAGTTTAACGTTACTCATAAATAATAACATTTCGCTCTGTTCGTGCCTTCAGCTGCAAACTCGTTTCGGAGGATTAGCCTAACTTACATGGTGTTAAACAAGAATACACTTTAAAACCTTAAAAATGCCTTCTTTAATCGTTTAACCATTTTGTAATATTTGGTTTATTTACCGTGAGACACAAAAGGCGTTTTCTCCTAGACCCATAATACACTAAAACACAACATAAATTCACAAAAGACATCAATTTTATTAGCTTGGTGTAATCCAAATCATTAGAATCCATGCGCTGTTTGCAAGAAACAGATCCAAATTCAGCCCTTTATCCAGTGATCTTCATAATTTCTCAGCAGCAGCGACCGTAAACGTCAAATCCCGGCATCCCGCACTTGTTGTGAATTCAAATTCAAAAATTGCGCCCGAAGCATTACGACATGATTTACGGCAGTGATATCAAACGCTCATTGGCTCTCGCATGCTTCGTCACAGATTGCGACATGCCGTGTTTAAGTTGGTGTGCTACATTTGAAATGGAGAAGCGCGCGCGCCTTCACAGAGCAAACAACGAACCGAAAGCGGATTAACATTTTCATGGATTAATAACTTAAATTCTGCTCTGTAACGTTACCTCATACAAAACTATTATACTGCCAGAGAGGACTGCGACACATCGTCATGTGAACGACTTTTGGTACCGGTTTTGACATTTTCTCACTAAATAAATTATTGTGATTAAACGTGTATGTCTGTTGTTTTTCTTTATAATTAATTGTAGCCTAACGTTACGTAGTTTTAAGAAATTGTTAGGTTTAGGGGTAGGATTAGTGGCTCAAACTATCTTTTAATGCTAGCTGCTATATTGTTAATAAAACTGCCATTTCCCTACACATAGCCTATGTCCATTACGTTTTATCCTTTTAATGTTGTCTATAAAATGGGTATGTTTAGGTGTGGGAGTAGGGTTAAGGGATCTTACATTTATAATCTATAAAAGGGGAAATATACAGATATCTTTATGATATGAAATATGCGTAAATAGTTTACGTTTTTTAGCTGTAACTTAATAATGTTACGTTTAAACGTTGCAGATACGTCCATATTATACGTTTCAGCATCTATCCAAACGTACAAAAAAAGTACGTTTTCTATCTTTGAAAATTATGTATTAATACCTACGTATTAACAATGAGACCAGGCTGAATGAACAGCATTAGCTGCTACGTGTGAAAAGAAACCCGCTTTGGATGTATTATGTTCAACGTAAGTCAAACGTAAACGTAATAGCACTGCAATAGATTGGCTATATTAGGTTAAGGACCAACGTAATAGCACTGCTTATATGTTGGCATGTAACGTAATTGCGATTTGCAAAATAGTTTCCTCGGAACGTATTTCATGTGATAAATCAAGCACCTAGATTATGAATGCAGACTGCATTGTGCTTGATTATTACACCTGTGGAAAGGGACCTGATGAAATCCATGAATACATTGTGTATTTGTAATGTTGTGGTTGAATGATAGGAGGAAGCAGGATCCACGTGCAGAAAACTTTATTAAATAAACCCAAAACTAGACGGACACGGGACACACAATAACAAGAACTCACAAAGACTGAGACTAGACACATGGCTTAAATACACAGGCAAACAAGCTAAACAAGATAACAAGGGGGCGTAGCTAATTAGAAACACCTGGGAAGACTAATAAACAAGAAAAACTACAAAGGACTACAGAACAGGAAATGGCACACAAGACAAGGGAAACACAAGACAGGAATCATGACAGTATTACTCTCATTAATTATGAACCTGAATAATAGTGAACTACCACATTTGACTGAGTGCTATTACTTGCTAATGAATAAATAAGAGTTTCTTGTTAATATAGTTAATATAGTAGTTATGTTACAGTAATATTGCATTACTCACTTGTTCCTGTGTGTTGTTCATTAATGACGGAACAGTATTCTCCCAAATTTTTTAACGAAAGATTGAAAGAACAAATGAATGAATGATCATGGGCTATGATCTAATGTGCTTGTCTTTCACCTCCTGTGTGTATGGGTCAATATAAATGGATTAACTGTAAAGGTGGTAAAACATTGCATTGATGACATATGAATGTTTGTGTTTGTCTGAACAGATGCATTAACAGCCTTTCATTCAAATTACAATGTTTTTTGTTTGTTTTTTACAAAGAGGTGTTCTAATCTCTTTTCCAAGTGTGAGACGCTGCAAAGGATGCGAGAAGTGAACACAACAAACATGTTCATGTTCTGTGTGAATAGCTCCTTAAAGTATATCTGTTCAAATGTTTTTATTTGTCAAAAGATCAATTCCGTTTACAATATATGTTCTGCAGTGCATATAATGCACAAGAAAATGGCAACGATCCAATATCAATGTTTGTAAAAGAGCAGCTTGCAGACATTTTTCCTAAAACTTCCTTTTGATCTCATCAGATGAAAATAAAGTCATATGGATTTGAAAATTTCCTTTCTCAAACAGTGTAAAGATCTTTGATCTCTGCTGCTGTCTCAAGCAACTGTCCAACTCACCATCCACTGCCTGCTGATGACTATTGTTCGTATTGCCATGTGTATGATTGGTATAACAACTTCATGATGTTGTATTTCTTAAACTGAACAAGTCCACATTCAAAAGAAGTGACTCAGCTTGACAATCAGTTTTAGCCTATTTACCAGAACCTTTTTTTTGCAGGTTCTAAAATATTAAGACGTTTCCTGATCTGGCAGTTCATCAGAGTTGTTGTTGATTTTCTCTGTGAATTACTTGTCAAGAGAGTTTGGTACCGTTTGCATAAATATGTGTGTGTGTGTGTGTGTGTGTGTGTGTGTGTGTGTGTGTGTGTGTGTGTGTGTGTGTGTGTGTGTGTGTGTGTGTGTGTGTGTGTGTGTGTGTGTGTGTGTGTGTGTGTGTGTGTGTGTGTGTGTGTGTGTGTGAGTGTGTTTGTGTTTGTGTTTGTGTATGTGTGTTTGCAAGCATACGTGTGGCCTTTATCAATAATGCAGAACTTGAGAGAGCTGGATGTTAACAGGAAATGAGTTCTGTGCACAGTAGGACTTTCTTCTGTGACATTTATAGGCATCCGGATCTCCACACATGCCCTGGCCACCCACCATTGCAACAAGTGGCTCTAATGACACCCCCCACGGCCACATGTGCTCAGGATATGCAACAAACACCTGTTAAATGGGAAAAGGTTGGTGTGGTAGTGTGTGTATGTGGGTGCACACAGGTCATTTGTTCTGTCCTTTTGTTTGATTGTGTCTGATGTTGAAAACCTTTAAAAATAAAAAGTCTGTGTTTAATACTAAATTATCTGCACTTCTCACCTCACCCACACTTCTCTGGGCCCCCCTCCTGTGTCTCCACGTTGGTATATCCCGATGTCTGACACACATCTTTTCCCCTGACACCTGAGCTCCTCATTAATGCCAGTGCTACAGGGAAAAAGATTGGAACAAAGAGGAATGGGCGAATTAAATTATGCAAAATCTTCTGTTTGACAGAAGAGAGAGAGAGAGAGAGAGAGAGAGAGAGAGAAGGACTGATGAATAAAGAAACAGCGAGACACAGAGGGAGAGAACTGTTGATGAGTTGAAGGAAACTTCTCTCTCGCAGACCATATTTCACTCTATTCTGTCCCAGTCTTGATTCATAATTTAACTACAGTTATTAACAGCCCCATCTCGTTAATGGTGAAGAATGTGCACCAGAATTATACTTTTTGAGAACTTGACTCCTTAAAAATCTCTAAGCATTTGTGAGGGTATCTATTCATTCATTAATTCTTTATGGTTTGCTATCTTTCAAAAATGAATTCATAATTAAAAAAAACATAATTAAACATAAAGCATTTTATCTGAGACACCATTTACCCAGAAAGTAGGCTATGTGCATCTCCAGATCATGCCCGACAAAATCAAAACAGTTAATTTTAAGACTGAGACTTAAATTTGTGATGTAAAAAGCTATATAAGATATATCTTCACAAGATCCAGATGAAAATTGTATTATAGACATTGACATTGTTTATGCTGTTCATAATAATTTTAATTTTTTTTCATTTGGTTCTGCTGACCTCAAGTGGATTTAGAGTGACATTACAGGAGCACATCATCCAGTAACACAGTGAAATTGAGACATTTAGTACATTTAATTTAATTTATTTTTGTTATATTATTCACCATATCATATATATATATATATATATATATATATATATATATATACAGTATATCACAAAAGTGAGTACACCCCTCACATTTCAGCAACCATTTCAGTATATCTTCTCAAGGGACAATACTAGAAATGAAACTTGGATATATTTTAGAGTGGTCAATGTGCTGCTTGTATAGCAGTATAGATTTACTTTCCTCTGAAAATAACTCAATATACAGCCATTATTGTCAAAATAGCTGCAACAAAAGTGAGTACACCCTAAGTGATAATAGTAGTACGTTGTTTAACCATGTAATGACACAAGTCCTATTCATCATGTTCATGTTTTGGAGGTCAGCTTGTCAGGCCTCAGACCATACACCGCACACTGCAACAAGTCGGTTTACATGGCCGTCGTCCCAGAAGGAAGCTTCTTCTGAAGCTGGCTCACAAGAAAGACAACCTGTCCAAGAGGATGAATTACTGGAATCATGTCCTGTGGTCTGATGAGACTAAGATAAACTTGTTTGGCTCAGATGGTGTCCAGCATGTGTGGCGGCGCACTGGTGAGGAGTACCAAGACTATTGTGTTTCACCTACCTCAAGCAGAAGGTGGAAAAGCGCCATGTGTCTAACATCCAGCAGCTCCGTGATTTCATTATGGAGGAGTGGAAGAGGGTCCCAGTAACAACCTGTGCAGCTCTGGTGAATTCCATGCCTAGGAGGATCAAGGTGCACATAACAATAACAATGATATCAATGGTGCTCACACAAATGGTGTACTCACTTTTGTTGCCAGCTATTTTGACAATAATGGCTGTATGTTGAGTAATTTTCCGAGGACAGTCAATATATACTGCTATACAAGCAGCACATTGACGATTATCTAAAATAATCCAAGTTTAATTTCCATAATATTGTCCATTGAGAAGATATACTAAAATGGTTGCTGAAATGTGAGGGGTGTACTCACTTTTGAGATACTGTATATATACACTACCAGTCAACATTTAATTACTATTTTGTACTTTTTGTAGCAAAATTACAGAAATTTGAATGAATGATGTTTGAGAGGTTAGGGTAGTTGTCTTACTGATACTCTAATACCTTCTGAGTTATTTGACATGTAAATGCAACATTACTCAACAGAAGGTCTAAAGATGACCATCAAAATAAAGTGTACTGTAATGTTGAATTTCCAGATTAAAGTTTAAACAACATTATGCATATTTCATACAGTGCAAGTGACATGAAAATGAGCAAGAATGTCACACTTTATACATAGCCCCTGTATTGTATCCATTGCTTAATGCTGGCATTGCACCTTGCATTCTTTACTTAAGTAGGAGTGAAGGCAGATGAGAAAGGACAATTAATTAAATAAGAAGCACCCTCCTGATAATGCTGACATTGATTATACATTGAGTTGTAGTTGACAGCTTAATCACCTGACCTGGGATTTGATGCTATCCTGTGCTTTATCTCCTGCTCCCTGATTTCTGCTTTATCAGGCAATCATTCATTTTCCCGAATCAGCATTAAATATGAGAAATGTAACTGATCTCCATTCCGTTTAGACTGTTCTCACTTAAACACGATCACAAAAAAATACATTTGATGTGTTAGAAGTTAGAAGTGAGCGCCACTCCCTGTATTTTTGGTATTTTGGATAGTAAGTGTAGTTGAGTTATGCATGTTAATGCTGAAAAATACTCTGTTTTAGATATACCTGCAGCCTTTGATACAGTTGATATATAATTTTAATTTATAAATTGCCTAGATGGGTGGGTGTCGCAGAGAGGGCATGGGATTGATTTTGTTCTTCAGTTTATCAGTTGGAGATGATTTATCCTCTCCTTCTTCAATTAACTGTGGTGTTCCTCAGGGCTCCCTGTTGGGGCCATTTTTTTTATTTTTATGTTACCTCTTGGATCTGTAATTCGGAAACATCACATACATTTTCACTGCTATGCAGATGATTTGCAGTTATATTTATCACTGCGATCTAATGATCAGTCAAGCTTAGATGTCCTCAAGGCATGTATCGGAGACATAAAAGACTGGTTGGCTCGTAATTTTTTGCAGTTAAATACTAATAAAAGTGAAGTAGTGATATTTGGTCTGGGCTCTAATAAAAGTAAGATTGAGTCAGCTCTTAATTACATCTTTCCCAATATTCAACAGGTAGTAAAAAATCTGGGTGTTTACTTTGGGTGTTTAATTTGAATTTTGAATATCATATTAGGAAGACTGTTCAATCTTGTTTTTATCAGTTAAAAGATATTCCCAAATTGAGGTAGATTTTAAATTTTAAAGACACAGAGATGCTTATTCATGCTTTTATTTCATTTCGCCTGGATTAATGCCCTGTTTTCTTCTTTAAATCAAAGTATTTTATCACAGCTTCAATTGGTACAAAATGCTGCTGCTTGATGACTGACTCAAACTAGATCTTTTAATCATATTACTCCAGTTTTAGCTTCACTACATTGGCTTCCAAATAATTTTTGAATTGTTTTTAAAATAATATTATTGACATATAAAGCGCTTAATGGTTTGGCGCATAAGTATTTAGCAGAACTTTTAAGACCTCATGAAACAGTCAGGTGTCTCAGATCTTCAAATCATGCATTGTTGGCTGTTCCAAGATCTAGATATAAAACAAATGTTGTTAAAGCTTTTGCGGTAAAGGCACAATGTTATGGAACAGCTAGCCAATGGAGATTAGATCTAAGGAGTCTTTGTCTGTTTTTAAGTCTCTTTTAAAAACGTATTTGTATAAATGTGCTTTTACTACTTTATGAAGTATTTAGATTCTTGTGGTTTTTTAAAAATTTGTTTTATTTAAATTTGTATTATTATTTTGTATAGTTCTTGTCTTTGTGCCTTTTGTGAAGCACTTTGTGCTAAGAAGCTTTAAAAGTGCTATATAAATAAAGTTGGTGCCGCTCGCATCCCTTTCCCATTGGGTTTATTTTTGATTTGCATTTACATTACATTTTACATTTATTCATTTAGCTGACGCTTTTAATCCAAAGCGACTAACAATTGCTATATATGTCAGAGGTCGCACGCCTCTGGAGCAACTAGGGGTTAAGTGTCTTGCTCAGGGACACATTGGTGTCTCACAGTGGATTCGAACCCGGGTCTCTCACACCAAAGGCATGTGTCTTATCCACTGCGCCACTACCACCAGTTATCAGTTGGAGATTTGTGTCATTTGTTAATATTGTATGTATATTGTTTTCTATTTTGTACTTATCAATTATTATTATTACTTCTCACCTCTTGTATATTTATTTTCTCGTGTGTATAATAAAATCACTTCTTTTGGCATTATTTCGGTTTATGTTTTGCCTCTTGCCATCCCATAAAGAATTATCACAAATTAAATGTTACCCCTTTAAAACCTAGACGAAGTCGGGGGTCGCAATATTTAACGGGGCGTGGCCGGGATCATCATAAGATATCCCTGTAGTTATAAGATATCTCTGTAATTATCTGTGATAATTTGCGTGTGTGCATGGCGGTGGCAATTGATGCTACATTGATGCTACACAATTGATGCCGATGCGATGGCCGACTTGTCACCCTTTGATCCATTCTCTCTCATTTCCCCTGATTCCGGAAAGGGGGCGCGACTGAAATCAGCTTTTGCATCAGCTTGGCCCATTTGCAATATGAGGCACAAGAGACAGCCAAAGCGTGTCAGCTGAGCTAGAACTGCATTTGGAGATATGCTGGCTCGAAAGTTAGGGTGACAAGCAGGTGAAGCTGCGACAGCTTGAGCTGGAGGCAGTGAAGGTTGGTGCTGGCTCAGCTGTGCAGTCAAACCCGGGTCAGGTCTCTAAGGCCAGGTCTCATGTCTCCACTGGTTGATCCGTCCCAGAGTACTTTTGACGTGAGTAAGCACATTGCTTAAGTACCTCAGTTTAGAGTATCAGAAGTAGATTCTTATTTCTGTGTACTTTAATGCATTGCTACTTCCCTTAAAGAGGTCTGTTCTTTACTATTGCAGCGCAAGTCGATTGGTAAAGCTCAGGAGGTTTGCTCTACTTTATCGTTAGAGGAGAGTTTCATGTATGATTTGATGAAGTATGCTATTCTTTGTGCTTATGAGTTGGTTTCATATAGGCAGATAATTTTACACCCTCTGCTATTTTCAATATACATTCTGCTTCCTGGTAATATTATTAGAAAACGTGAAAATAGTTTCCACTGTTATGCCGATAATACTCGGTTATATATTTCATCACAACCAGATGAAATTACAAAATTATCCAAGTTGACAGAGATTGTTAAAGATATAAAATATCGGATGACCAGTCATTTTCTTCTATTAAATTTAAAAAAAGACTGAGGTAGGCTATTACTGTACACAGAATCTCTTATAATACAATTTTCATTTAGAAGGGTGCACTGTTAATTCATCCTCTACAGTTTAATACCTGGGTGTTATTTTAGACAGCAACTTGTCTTTTGAAAATCATAGTTCAAATGTTACAAAAACAGCCTTCTTCCACCTCAGAAACATCACTAAGCTATGGAACATGTTATCTGTTTCTAATGCAGAAAAGCTAGTTCATGCATTTATGACATCTAAAATGGATTACTAATGCATTATAGCTGGTTGTCCTTCATCCTCAATAAACTATAGTTAGTCCAAAATGCAGCTGCTAGAGGTCTTACTAGGTCAAGAAAATATGATCATATAACTCCAAAGTTATCATCTCTACACTGGTTACCTATTAAGTCCTGTATCAATTAAAAATATTGCTACTATAAGGCCCTAAATGGTTAAGTTCCTGTGTATTTAACCAATCTTCTATGGCCCTACAATCCATCACGCTATTTAAGGTAACAAAATGCTGGACTTTGGGTAGTACCTAGGATATCTAAGTCCGAGAGTGTTTTCACATTTTGCTCCTAAACTCTGGAATAGCCTTCCTGATAATGTTCAGACACACTCTCCCAGTTTAAATCTAGATTAAAGATGCATCTCTTATTCACATAATACATCTCATAACCTTGATCTCCAGTTATATCAGATCAAATGCACCTGGTTGTTTTTTCTTGAAATGTTATGGACCACAGCTAGACTAGTTATTTTCCTTTTCAGTCTTTACCTCGGGATATAGGTAACACATAGAGAGTACGCCAACACTAGTTTGGATCCAGCCTCTTACGAAGATTTCAGATTCCCCAACACCTGTAAAGAGATAACGTCAACCCCTGCGAGGACTTCAGATGACACCAACTCTGAATCAACATGAACCACTGCTCTATATTGTAATCATAATTACAACTTGTGATAACTGCTTTCATGAGATCATTGTTTCAGCCTAAAGGAATACATGATATTGGCTAACTGCATGATTTGTATTATCTTAGAACTGTACATTTGACATATAGACATTACTTTGACACAGTAACAGATTACTCTAAATTGTAAAGATGAAACATGCATTCTTCTGTAAAGCTGCTTTAAAATGATATTTAATGTGAAAAGTGCAATACAAATACACGTGAAATGAATTGAACCACAAACTAAAAGTGTATGTGAAAACTATTAAGCCAACTGTTACTGTACCTGATGAGGAAAGAGTTGATGACAGTCACCAACCTTTTATCTTGAAAGCGTTAATGTCCTTAACTGGAAATGGTGAGGATCAAAAAGAAATAAGGATGCTCAGAGACATAGGTGCAATGCAATCATTTATTGTGGCAGGTACATCACAGTTGTCTGACGATACTTTATGTGCAGCAATCCAGAACGGTGACTTCAGGGTCTCGTCGTCGTAAGGGCAGGTGACTGCAAGACGGCAAAATCCCTCCATAAAAAACAAGAATTCAGTGCTCTTCTGTGCCAGTGCAGTTAAACATGCTGCATAATCCATTGTTAAAGGGATACTTCACCTCTGGAAAGATGAATGTGTATTTAAAATAGGTCATTTATGTAGAAGAAATGTGAAATTATTTTTGAATTTGGAGCTTTCTAGACTGGGAAAAGCCAGAAAATGTATTTTTGGCTTATGTGGATGAAAGCTTCCGCAAAATTCGGCTTTTGCGTTCTACAGTCGCCATTCATCATGTTTACTGTGGCGAGCAGGACGAGGATGAGGGCCGCGGGATAACGGCGCGAGGCCGGTGGCGTGATTACTGAGACGCACAGGTCTCGTATCTCTCACGGAGGAGCGGGAATTTTCTTAGCAATGTTAAAACGCACATCAACCGGTCACTTGTTGAGCGTTCATGTAAACACTACATTCAGATTCACCAATCGGAATGAATTCAGTTAGACTGAAACAAAAGGTGTGCATGTAAACAATGAATGGCGACTGCAGAAAGCAAAAGCTGAATCCCGGACATTTTGGACGATCTCGACGGCCCGACATGTCCGGGAAAAAGAGGATGGTAACCCCTAATACTCAGCTTTCTCCTCCTACTCCGCTTTCTCCACAGAACAAGAGCCTGTTAGCTTAGCTTCCAAAGAAAGACGGCTGATACTATGTGTACATTCTGTGAGTGAGATCCCACCCTCTATGGGCTGGTTGAAAACATGCGGGACAGCTCCTCCTACTGGCTGTAGTCTTTAGCCTCTGGCCAAAAAATCCTCCGATGATGCAAAATGACGATTTTTGCGTCATCGGAGGATTTTTTCCAGACAAAAAATACATAAATCTCTCATCTCAGGGGGACATGAGGGTAGAAAGCACGGTAATTCGAAAATACTACAGGTTTTCTACTAATACAAAGCTTAATGCTAAATCCTGAAGTACCCCTTAAAGGTTTGGTCTTCTGTCACAGTTGGTTGCAGGAAGGCAGATGAAGTTGAAGAATAAAGTTCCAATACGAAGTTTAATGAGGGTAATACAAATAATACTTCGACAGGCAGGGCAACACACACTAAATGTAACGTAGGCCGAACATTGAAGGACTGTGAGGGAAGAACTTAAGTAGCCAACGGTATTACCAACTGTTCATCAACATCAACAGCAGTAATGTAGAATCAGCCTGGGGAAAAGTCACAGACTGGTCAGGCTCAATATCAACAATCCCATACTCTAGCAAATTTAAGCAGTTTTGCTTAAAATCATGACATCATTCAGTAGGACTTTCAGTCAAGATAATCTATGGATTTGAACTCAGTCAGGGGTCAAAGTGTTAAGTGAAGTATCAGGGAGAATTTTATTTTAAAAGAATAAAATTGCTTCCTTTAAAAAGTCAACATGAAAACTGATCATATTTACTTTATTAATGTGCATTCCTGGGGCCTGTTCTTCGTACGTCGCTAACTCAGTTAGCTGGATTTGATTGTTGCCGATTTGGCATGATCTTGGATTGTCCGGTTCTTCGAAGCTCATCCTGGACTTGCTGTCATAGCAACAGGTCCGTAAGCTTAAACCTGCTCGGGAGCAGGCTTATTTCATGTAAACAGGATTAGACTGCGGCTTTATAAGCGGAGTTGATACGGGAAGTCCAGCGCTGAACGATAGTGCACTTTCTGAGATGTATATTTTTTCTCGTGACTCGTGAGATTGTCGTTTACATTATTAAATTGTTGGAAACGCACATTTATTTTCGACTTGTCGGAGTCGGGCTTTAACTACAGAACAAACTGTTTGCATTGCCCTAAGATTATTTGCGAGTGGCTCTTTCCTTTACACTATTGGAGATGCGGAGAACTTGATGGAAAGTGCTGTCTGTCGTGTCATTTGGAGTTTACCTGGCGCTTTTAGGTTTAAAAAACAGTTTTAGGTTTTTTTGTGGTATTTCCAAGCCACTTAAGACCCAATGTTGTAAAGCAGTTTTTTTAACGCAAATTTTAATTTGTTAGGCTATCATGACCATGCCGATTACAGTATGTCACTCAGGCTTCACTAACGTGATTGGTACCATAGACTATAGGCTACCATAGACTGCCATCAAGGCCTCAATGAAGGGGATTATGTGAACAGCAAGGGGGTTCACAATGTAAATGTGCAGCCCAGTTACTATTGGGATTCTTAATATTCCAGATTAATAATATTATATCAAATAAAAAAAAAAAGGCAGTTGACTAAAATCTTCCATATCACAAATGTGAAAGCAAAATGGCCAGGATCTGTGTATGACTTAAGAATTTTCAGAGATTCACATTTATACACATTATTTGAAAGTGGTAAGAAAAGTTCCACAATTAAATATCAAACTCACTGTATTACATACACTTATGCTGATCCTAACAGAACTGCATTTTTTTCATAGGTGATTATGACATGTTCCTGCAGACAGGTGTTTTATGACCCCATTCCCTGACCCAAACCAGTTACAATGCAGCTCTAGCCAGGACAAGGGCACACAATGAAATGAACTTTGGCTAACTAAAGGGAAGATTTCAGTGTCGTAAAAGTCTGAGGGTTGCACACCTGACGGGGCCTGTGACATTGTTGCATGTGCCATATTACACAACATTGCCAAAAAAAACAAAACACTTTTCATTAAATGTTTCATAAAAGACAAATATACTTAGTTCCTTGAGTTTTATTTCAATTGTTCTTTGTAAAGAAAAGCCAGTGGTCAAGTGCCTGCAACAAGAGATATTAGACACATGCCTCATGCAACAAATAAAAAGGAAAAGTTGGCTATACACGGCCTATAGGTGGGCAGTGTATAGCCATGTCTCCTCTGTCTGTGCAGACTCTTCTGTAGGCCTTTCTGTAGATGTGGAATCCTGCAACTTCTATTGCAGCCATAAAGCATACAAGTATAAATGAAGTAAAGTTATTTATGCACTTGCAGGTAGGCTAGTTCCTCCATATGACAGTTATCTGAGAGGGTTTATTCACTGTCCAGTGCAATGGAAACAAATGGACTTTACAAAGTCTTATACTTTCTTTCCTTTGGAAAGTTAGAAAATGTCCACTTACTGCACATATTTCAGCCACCACTTTCTTGGGAACAGATACAAGTGTTGGTGTATTATGTAAAAGTGCACAAAAGAGAAAAACACAATGTCATAACAATGAACTACACTCGGGAAAAATGTGATCAATAACTCATGGCAAAATATTTTTACATTAACATAAATTTATCAGTTTTCACTTTCACAAGTCAAAGCAATTCATCATTACTCAAGATTTAACAGTTGAAATGACTATTCAGCCTTAATTTAATGCAGCAAAAATTATTTTACAATGTAGGCTACTAAGATCTTTTTCTTGATTGCTTGTATAAACAGACAACCATTTATTTAACAGTGCCTTTTATAAAAGAGACTATAATATAACAAAAAATTTCCATTATGTAGAATATTTTTGTACTTCACTTTTATTTGTTCCCATGTTCTACTGTGGTGACTGACATTACAATGAACAAAGTAATTATGCAACTATTAAAATACAAAAATATAGGCTATTAAGTGATAAAAAACATCTAACATGGCCACTTCTTATGGATTTAAATTGTCTGCTACTTTTTGCCAGCCCTCTCTCCTGGCTTTTGCAGACTTTGAGGTGTTCCCTGGCGTTTTGATTAAACATAAAAATTCCGAATAAACTTCGACTGTTCTAGCTCTGCTGAGGAGAAAAACTGTGCGCGCTCCCGCGCTCTTTGGCCACGCTGAGCAGCCAATAGCAGCGTTGCTGATCAATGTTTCTACAATCGATACATATCCCCTTTTAACCCAGCGCATGAACGCGCAATTATCTCAGATAACTCAATCCAGCGATACTAATCATATCCGGCAAGTGTGTTCAAAGAACCGAGTTAGCCAGATCATGATTAGCACGATGATATCATCTTGGATGTGTCATTTGATCTCGGATGTAGGCTAATAAGCGACGTACGAAGAACGAGCCCCTGGTCTTATCCTGAATGATTCATCCATTTATGTTTGTCCAAATCAAAAAAGGGGTTGTCTCCTAATTTTGTATCAAAATGTAATGACTTCATCTTCCCCTGAAATAACTCTCCTTTTTGTAAAAAAAAAAAAAAAAAAAAAAAAACCCTGATTTTCAATTGTGTCAGACTTTTGGACTATGCAAACACTGACGCACTGCACTGGACTGATGAGTGTTAATAATTTTCCTGTGTGTGTTGAGTTGTCACGTAGTGATACAAGGGAGGAATGTGGAAAAATAAATGTGACAGACTGTGACAGTTTCACAGAATGTTGTGCATGAATGTACATTTGAGGTCATTATTAGATAGATGCTCCAAAAAGCAGTAGTGCAGTAAGTATTTTCTGTGTTGTCTTTTTGGGGCCACTATATGTAGGAATCTACATCTCTGACTATTAAAATTCTCATACAGAAAGCTTTGAATCACCACAAGATTGAAGATGATTGTTGGCCAGCGCAGCAAACCATTTGATATGGACATGCCTCTGACATCAGTTTGGCCTTAGCAGATGATTCTCTGTGTTATGTGCTGCAATTAAATGAACATACTGCAGACTGACATTCTTTTCTCTGTTTTCCATTGGATCAACATTGATTTAAAAAACAAAAACAACCCTTGATAAAAGACTTTAAATATGATAGCACAAGAGTCACGTATGCTTACTTCTATTACTTCTTTAATGTATTTTCAAAATAGGACATGGAGATGGAGTATTATATCTACCATCAGGGGCAGATTAAGGTGGTCAGGGGCCCCTAGGCTGCGTGCATTATGTCAGCAGGATCATTTAAAAGGCAACAAAAATAAAAAAGCGTGGCGGAAGAAATTTTGCCATTGCGCACTGCCACAATAAAAATCAACAGAGGAAACGCATTGTGGAATAACTCCCCCAAATTCCCTGAAATATTACCGATGACATGATGAGCTAGCTGCTGCAACAGCTAAGGATCCCGCTGCAGGCGTTTCAACCCCAGCTCCGATGTTAGCCGATGTTAGCTGGCAGTCCTCCTGCTGTGGATCTTGTCTTCAACTGTTACGAACTGCTCCGACACACAAAGGTTGAGATCCAAATGCAGCTTTAATTAAAGGTATAGCGGAGGATGTTTTACTTCCTGGTGGGTAGTCTAAACTATTGGTCCTCCTAATTGTCAATCATTCTGGTGAATCAATCAAACTTTTCAAAAAGTGGAGAGGGCGGGTCTTATCTAAAATTTGGAAAGATCCTCCGCTATACCTTTAAGGGGCAAACCAGACACGTAATCCAATATACAGGCAATAGGTCAAGACTCAGGTAGGCCGTCCAAAAAAACAAAAAAAAAAAACAGGTGTCAGAGGCAAAAGAGTAATCCACAGAACAGGCAAGAAATCCAAAAACCAAGAGACTTGAAACCAGGGAAAACGCTCAGAAATGCAGTTCAACAACATACAAAACTTCACAGTGAGTGAATGAGTGAATGGTATAAATAGGCTGAGACTAACAGGGTAATGAGACCCAGGTGAATGCAATCAGTGATGATGAGTCCGGGCAGTGAGATATGGGAAATGTAGTTTGTGAGGGAGTGATAATAGTCTGGCGTGGAGTGCCCTCTGGTGGCTCTCAAGGGCACTCCAGCTGGTGACCGTTACAGACTGGATGAAGATTCAGCAGCCTTGAAATATCCAGTCAATTTAGGGATTTTTTTCAGGATATGTTAGTCACGTTGTTCTCTTAACCTTTGTATTTTGTGTTTTTGTGCTCCACTTTAATGCTTTCTTTCGGTCAATCTGCCACTATGCCACTATGCCGTCCAGCAATAGCAGTGACATAAATGAAAATGATTGACATGATTTGACCAGCAGCAGCTGATTGGATAGCCAATTCACATCTACCCAATCACCTGCTTGTTTAAAAAAAAAAAAAAATCGTATGGGCCAATTAGGGTCTTTTTTTGTTCGTGCTTAAGTAAATTAAAAATGTACAAAAATTGTCTGGCCAATCCGAGGCCCCTGCACACATGGGGCCCCTAGGCTGCAGCCTACGCAAGCCTGTGCATTAATCCGCACCTGTCTACCATGCCATATATTTAAGTATTTGAGGGCCTCCTTATCGTTATTCTTAT
The DNA here is from genome assembly GCF_965113295.1 of Leuciscus leuciscus. Classification (NCBI taxonomy): domain Eukaryota; kingdom Metazoa; phylum Chordata; class Actinopteri; order Cypriniformes; family Leuciscidae; genus Leuciscus; species Leuciscus leuciscus. The sequence continues at coordinate 22,477,076 of NC_138726.1, read as the reverse complement.
CTTTACATGGGTTTGCCTACAACAGTAAAAAGCAACTGCAAATAAGAAAGACCTTCAGCACAGAGTTCAGGAATAAAATAAAATAAAGAAAATGAGAAGTGAAGAAAACTGCACTTTTGATGCAGTGTGCCTCTTGCTCATGTTGAGTGTCCTAGCATAGATGTTTTTCAGGTGAGTCTGTTGACACTGGATCAATGAACAATGCTTTGATCATGAATACATGATCCTGTTGGAGATAAAAATGTTATTAGGCACTACAGTCAGCAAGGATATTAGTCAATAATGTCTACATAAATATTTGTCCATATAGTTGCTCTTATTTCTGTTCCACAGCATCAGCCATTCAGCTTACCCTTACGAAAAAGAAGTATACTTCTACTTTAATTTTATGAAGTATACTTAAGTAATGTTAAAGTATATTTTTAAGTATACTTTATGTAGTAAGTAAATCAATGTGTACTTGTAGTAAACTTGTAAGTGTACTATTTCAATACTGCTTGGGACTAAATTGGCCCAATTTTAGTATAGGCTATAAAAGTATACATTTAAGTGTACTATAAGTGTAACAGCAGTAAACTTTAAGTACACAACAAGGTTTCTCATTTGTAATGCATCTGTAATACAAGTGAACTTATAAGTATACTAGTAGTTTACAATTTTAATACAAGTACCGGTAGTCATTTTTTTAGTTTATAAAAGTACACATTGAAGTGTACTCAAATAAACTACTAGTTTAGTAGTTTACACTCCAAGTATACTTGTAAGTTTTCTTTAAGTGAACATAACATTATACTTATAGTTTACTATTTATATATTATTTTTGCACTTGTAATATACTACTATGTTCAAATGTAGATATATATTTTTTTTTCTTACTTGAAAAATACCTTTAAATGTACTTTAACTAATTTTAAAAACATTTTATTAGCTTCATGCATCCTTTTTTATCAACACTTGAATGTCGGTAAGTTTCATAAGAAAGGCAACATTTTAAACAAAAAAGTTGAGAAAATCGAATTTTTGTCAAAGACTACGCCTTGATCAGATTCAGAACTATGATCTAAACACAGATGGAGAAGATCGAGTCCAACACCCCCAAAGTTTCACAGTCGTTTTCTCTTCATGGGTTACGCTTCATTTCATTTGGTAATATTAAGCAGTTTTGATTTACACGCTGTTTAATGTTTGATAATCACGTTATTTTACATTCGAGTGAGCAATCTTCTATCACTTGTTTCAGCTTCTTCTTTTCTCCTGTGTTTTGATCCAGGGATTCTGTACAAAGAAGATGTGTCATAGCGCCCCCTACCGTATACCAGTGAAAACATGGATAGCTTGAAAATTCAGTCAATGGCGGGGAAAGAGTAAAGTAGAATTAAAGTAAATTCCTATGTACACTACCAGTGGACTAGCCTACACAAAAATTCAGATAGAATTAGAAACAGTTAGTTTTATATATAATATTATATATTACATATCTGTTTTATATAAATTTTCTAATCAATATTTTCAAACAATGTAAGTTTCATAAGAACTATAAGTACGTTTCAATATAAAAACTATGTAAAAAAAGTATATTTAATAGGTTACTCGATCAAATGAGTTAACACAACTACAAGCCAAGTATACTTTGAATACATAATTATAATTTAAGTATATCTCGATCAAAAGATTGAGTACAAGTACAGGCCAAATATACTTGGACTTTTCTCTCAGTATAAGTTAAGTACACTTAAAGCTGCAGTCCGCAGTTTTTCCTCTTTGTTGCCATCTCTGTTCGAAATCTGCAATTGCAGTTATTCGCACAATGATCAACTTTACGTGTGTTGTGCCTCGGCATAGCACAGCGCGGATGAATCCAATTGCAGTAAATCGTGCCGATTAAATCTAACGATTGCTTATAATATCACGTCAAACTTTGCAAATTATCCTTTGTTCCCAAATTGTTAATACTAACAACATCAGCATTGCGTGACTACATTTAATGCCCTTCCTATATTTGTCCTTGTTTTCGCATGGGCTGGTTGCAGTCTCTTTTTTCTCCAAAATCCGAAGTCTTTCGCGTTTTACAACGGGTGAATCTCCAGTTGTCACTGGTGATTGTCGTTTGCACCTTTCTGGATCCGCCATCAAATTGATAAGTTTAATCATATCAAGTGCTGTGAGAAAAGGCTATAAATCTCCACCACCAATATCCTCACACGCAATATAGCCTACTATAGCCGAGACACCTTCTTTATGTGTACAGATGTGACGTAATGACCCAAAGACATGCTTGAATTTCCCGTGGAAATCCACCAGTACCACTGGAATTAAAAACATTATTACAAGCTTAACATTTTGCAGATAGTTTTGAAAGCAGCAGATAGTTTTTTTTTTTTTTTTGTAAAGCATTTTTTATTGAGCACCAGTAATACAGGGCATGTACATATACATGAATACAAAAGGCAACAATTGTAGAAACAATGCTCATATTTTCTAATAATAACAACCCCCCCCCCCCCCCCCCCCCCCTCCCTCCCTCCCTCCCTCCCTCGGAACATGGGACATTCATCCAAGGCAAAAAATAATAAATTAAGACAGAAATAATTGAAGTACAATAAAAAAAAAAAATAATAATAATAAAAATTAAAAATTAAAAATTAAAAAGGAAGTATACACACAGACTCACTGCAACTAAGGCTGCACACTTCACAGGACATTTGGTTCACATGGGTAAATAAATATCACAGTAACAAGTGAATAAGCAAGAGGGGCTGCTATAAAACCATTTGTGGAAGGCATCCGATGAGTGTCAACCCGGCCAGATCAGCAAGTGCATCAAGGCAACCACGATTAGCCGGTGCACCAGCCAGCAAAGTGATTCAATGGTTCATAGGTGTAGCTCGCAGCCTCATCGCCCTACCTTCCACAGCAGCAGATAGTTTTGAACACTGGCTGGTACTTGCTCACAAATTTATTTTGGATAATTGTTAACCCAAAAAAGCTACGAAGTTCTGAAGTTCTAGAAGTACATAAAGTATATTTTTGAGAAGTATATAAAATGTAGACTGAAAGTATACTTTCTTATTTTTAGTTTAATAGAAACTATACTAATAGAACACTTGAATGAACTTCTTTTTCATAAGAGTAGCTTTGTTGTATTAAGAAGGTGATATCACCTCCCTATGTATTGCAGACACACTTTGTCATTGTTACTGTTGTATTTTTCATGAATGCATTAAATTCTCTGTTAAAACTGCAGAAACAACAAGAAATAGATTTTAACATATTACCTATTGATTTTTTTGGTGGATTGTTTTTTATAATGATGCTTTCAAATTAAATTCTTAACAACCGCACAAAAAATATTATCATTCTTTATGTTTCTGTTTACTTTGGTATGTTTCTTCTCTTTCGGCAGGTGATATAGAGAGACTGTGATTAAAATATTATCATTTAGAGCAAATCTCGATACAAAATTCAATACAATATTTTAATTTCAAAACAACATTCTAAAATATAGAGGGAATGATAGTGAGGTTTCTTTTCCAAGTTTCTCCATTTTATTTTATTTTTACTTTTTTTTACTCTCCTTATCCATACACCTCTACATGAGAACAACAAGCAGGAGATAAACTGTGTTGTAAAACCTATTTTCTAAGTTGATTAGTTTACAACCTTATCAGTGCCAGATAACCATTCACCTCTGTTTTTGAAGAATATTGGCCGCAGCTTTTGATGGAAAACTATGATTATTCTTCAAAAAAAAATGTTAAATTAGTTACACCAATATAGTACTCAGTAACTGTAAATGAAGCCTGTATTTATAGTACAATTCATTATGGCTCATATTTAAATACACACTGTGTAATTTTTTTAAGTTGATTCTTAGCAAAAAACACTTTGTTCTTTCAAAATGATATTTGCTCATTAATGTGTAATTACTTCTACCAACTAATCAAGTATTCTCATAAGCGTAGAATCTACCATTTAGAATACATACGAGCGAGTCGCTCGAATGGCGGCAGCCATGTTGCGCCTCCATCTTGAAAATACATTAGCTAAAGCGGGACATACCTGGAAATTCAAGCTTCACCTTTCGCGTTTTTACACTCAGTGGCACCGTGATGAATGCGAGGGGGAGATTACTCGCGACTGCCGGCAGATTTGAAATAATACGGCCACCGTAGGAGTTAAAACACCCTCGGAATGGGAGGGGCTAGAAAGCAATATTCAGTCATAAACAATTTCACCGCTAGATGGGAGAAAATCCTACACAGTGTAGCTTTAAGCATATCTTATAACAAGAGTGCTGTTGTTTCATTTGAATTAATGAATTAATAATGAATGAAAAAAACGTCAATGCCTATCTCTGAATCACATCACTGCCGTGCTGACTTTCAGACCAACATGATTGCGAGTGTGATGTTGCTTTTATAAGTTAATTCACAAGAAATTTAATTTGAGTAACTTACATTTAAACACAATATTGCCACTTTGTCTATTCTTTCTTTTCCAACAAAAAAAGTGTTTTGTCTCTGTGGTTGTTACTCAACGAATTAGTATTTTTCAATCAATTGGTTGAGTGAATGATTCAATAATTAACTTAAAATGTAACTTTAAAAGGAAAGCTGCACCCTAAGGCTGCATATCTTGGCTGTCAAGTCATCAAGCTCTGTCAAAGGATGTCTCAATTTAAAGGATGGATCAAGTGTATCTTTCACATTCTCCAATCCACCCACAATCCTTTGCACACATTCCAATTCACACACACACACACACACACACACACACACACACACACACACACACACACACACACACACACACACACACACACACACACACACACACACACACACACACACACACACACACACACACACACACACACACACACACACACACACACACACACACACACACACACACACAAAGAATTAGCAGGATATTGGTGCATCTTGGCCAAAAAAAGAATTAGCAGAAAATGAATCAGCACTAAGCTTTTCCAATTTCAGCATGTAATGCAAGGCAAAAACCAAAAACAAAATAGCCTACAAGCCTCCGAAGGACTGAAGAAGGAAGGACATTGAAAAAGAGTAACTGAAAAATCCCCACCACTAATATACAGAATGACAGAGAGTCAAACAGTAAAATCACAGGGCACAGGAAACCATTGATGTTTGTGTTCTCCCCATAAAGCATTACATTTACATTTACATTTATGCATTTGGCAGACGCTTTTATCCAAAGCGACTTACATTGCATTATCCTATACATTTTTATACATAGCATTATAAACACCTTTTCTCTTGTGTTTGTTTCTCTCACTATCCCATAATGCACATGGACTATGCAACACTCAGCAAAACCTTGCTTATCATCATATCTCTCTTCCCCCTCCTCTTCATCCATCCCTCCCTCCCACGTCTCTGTCTTTAAATCCTGCTGCTCTTTAATGGTGGGAGAAAGAGTGTCTGTGGTTGGCCCGTGTGCACGAGGGTAGTATTACGTAAGCATCAGAGGATGAAAACCTGCATCTAGAGAGAGAGAGAGAGAGAGAGAGACAGTTCAAAAGTGAGAGAGACAGAGAGAGATTAACAGGATCAGGCCTCACAGTCTCACAGCCTGTGTGACAGAAGAGCAGTTCTGGCTGTGTACATGATAGTGTGTACGCCTGGGTGCATGTCACAACACTGCCAACATACCCCGTTCTCTGGATCTGCTGATTGTACCACAGGATTGCAGCAGAACTTTCTGGCCCGTTCATTTGTTGTACATCTGACACCTAACGCTGATTTTGGGCTGAATCTGGACCTGGCTTGACAAGTGAGTATAGCTGGATGTGATCAGCTGAGTATTTACACTGTAGAAAATATATTGTTGGTTTAACTTAAAAAAGTAAGTAACCTGGTTGCCTTAAAATTTTAGGTTAATTGAAATGAAAGAAATTGAGTTGATACAATGAAGGAGATTCCGTTGAAGGAGTTTCAACAGAAACTCAAATTATTATGTTATCTGAACCATATAAATTATATTAGTTGATTTGATAAAAGAAAAGAAAAATTGTGATAACAAATCATGTAAATATTTTTTTTTACAGTTTAGTGTTTTGAGGGGAAATTAATTGGGTCATGTTACAGAGAAAACCCTCCTGTAGCAAACGTTGTTTTGAGCTGTGTGTATTCAGAGATCTTGTGCACGTGGTGATGAAACTACTACCATACAGTATGTCACTTTTATGATGTGAGTGATTGTATATGTGCATGTACATTTCCTGAAAATAATTGTATTCTGTGTAATTCTGTGCTTGTTGTCAGTGAATATTCATTCGACCATTTTGTCATATATAGGACCTCCCCAAATGCAATTTTTTTTTAGGGTTGCATGATATATATATATATATATATATATATATATATATATATATATATATATCAGTGCATAATCAGTTATTGGCCGATATCGGTTGATATTGGATATATGTTTGCTAATATTGAATATTACATTTTTCCTCTATTTTTATATTTAGATTACTACCTTTACTGTCATATAACACTCATTTAAATCGAATCTTTTAAAAACACTGTTTAAATCAAATCGAAAAAAGAAAACAAAGAAAAGAAAAGAAAAGAAAAGAAAAATCCTTTTTTATACTGTGCATATACAGTAACATTGTGTTGCTTAAATTCCTTTGTAGATTTTAAAATGACCGATTTTAGTCCATAGTATTTAATTTTTCATTTATTTATGCAAAATTCTATTGAATTTAAATATCAGCCATTTATTTGTTATTGGCCACAACATAAAAATAATTATTGTCTTATCAGTTTAATGGAGGTCATTTTAATATTGTGCAACACGATTTTTTGTCCATGTGTGTTTGTGTGAGAGAGAGTGTGAGCGTGCACACATGTGCATGATTGTTTCAGGGAGGAAGACAGTGGAACACAAACTGTGTGTCCACTGGCATATTAACAATGTATTTTTTGCACAAGGACTGTGTGACCTTTGGTCAGCTGTTTGGTGCGGAACTGTGCAAACTAGATCATTTGTTCTTGCCGCTTTAAGGACTTATCAGCAGCATTTAAATAAGAAGACAAATGTTTGCAAAAACAATAGAAAGGAGGCCATCCTGTGTACTTACATGTGGTCATACTCATTGGACAATCAAAACAAAATACCACTAGTGTGATAATATATCTGATTGCATATCTTGAATGGTCGAGCAACTACAGATCAATGGCATTTTGTTATCATTAACTTATTCATCATTCAACCCTAGAGAGGATAAAATACCCTGTACAGAGTTCAGTGTTGTTTAATATTTAAATGATTACAAAACAAACAAAGACAAACAAACAAAGAAGAAGACCACCAACTTTGTACACTGCCCAGCAAGCAATAGTTGTCATTTCACCATCTAGGTTAACTATAGACCCTATATAGTCTGGCTATGAGTAACCCACTTCTAGCCAAAATAACCTTGAATTTGGTTACATGTCGTTTTTGCCAAAATAATTTGCCAATAGTCAATAGTTATTACAAGGTGTTTGGTTTAATTTATTTGACATGTTCTAGATGACTAGTATTCTTGGCCGATGGTTAGACGTCTATTAAATTTTCACTTACAGCCCACATTTTGCCTTGTTTAAGCCTGGACATCAGGGCTGTGTTTGGATGGCCATTAGACGTCTTTTAAACACAAAATTGCTTGCTGGGTGTCCACTTAAAGCTCATCAAAGGATGATGTGATAGTTTGTACTTGACAGGGAGATAACAGTGCTCACGTACTAAACATTCACGTAGAGTCAGTCCTAGTGTCTGAAGGCTCTGTGTGTTTGATAAATCAAGTTTAAACAAAACAAAACAAAACAAAACAAAACAAAACAAAACAAACTGATAGCCCCTCCCCCTCCGCTATGTAATTAAAACTGCTACAGTCGAGTGCATGACGTGTCCACCATTTCACACTTGGTTTTTTTCGGTTAATTAATGGCATAATCTGGGTATTTAAAGTTTAATTTTTCTATTTGGAATTTTCAGTGCGAACAGACTGCTTGCACTACTTATACTGCAAAACAGCATAGAATAGTGAAGAAGTATGTGAATTGGGATGCACCTCTAATGTTGTGTTGGCTACATTATATTATATATTGTGTATATTATTATTATTATTATTATTTATAGATGTGTGTTTTAGTTTAACCATGTCTATATTGACTTTGGAGGTTGACACTATCTCAGATTGTATATTGAAAAAGTTGTGCATTTGTGTTTGTATTGCTTGAGCTGGCCTCATCTGCCTTAATGGCAGAATATTTGCACTGCTTAGAATGCAAAGACAAAGAACATCTATCTACCGGAGCTCTAATGGACAAACAGAGCAGGAAGTGTTAGTCAGGTGGAAGGAGAGGTGAAGGAATAGACTGAAAGGAGAGCAGAGAGCAACAAAAGGGCCCAAAAAAGCTCTGCTGATGTATGGTTCTATTTAGATTGTGTACGGAGGCGGCGGAGCATGTTGATTTTACCCAGCTTGGCCTTTTAGGGCAGCGTTCAGAGTAATTTAACGCTAACTGAGCAATTTTGGAAGGCACCAAGAGGCTGATCATTATATTTTCTCTGTAATTTCCCCTTGTGAAGCTATCAGTGCTTCATAGGTGTGCCACAGCCGTCTGAATTATGGTTTAGTATGAAAAAAACATTTTTCCTTTCCAAAAGAGAAAAGAATGGAAGCAGCTAATATAGCAACACTCTTAAAAAATAAAGATTCCAGGAGGGGAGGTTTGAAGAACCATTGTTGGTTCCCCAAAGAACATTTCAGTAAAAGGTTCTTAAAAGAACAGTCATTCTCTTAGTGTGAAGATTTTTTTTTTTTTTTTTATCTAACAAAAAAATAAATAAAAAACAATTAAAAATAGAGAAAAGCCTTGGTAACACTTTATTTTACAGTGTCTTTGTTACACGTTACATAGTAAAAACTACAAATGATGCATAATTACATGCAACTAACCCTAAACCAAACTGTAATCCTAACCCTAACACTTTGTATGATTCATATTACTCAGTACTTACATGTAAAATTACACTGCAACAAGTACACCTTAAATATAGTGGCTAAAGCCTTTTGTGGAATAGAAAGGTTCTATGGATGTTAAATGTTCTTTGCAGAACCATAGATGTCAATAAATAATCTTTATTTTTAAGAGTTTAAATTAATTTCACAGCACTTGGTGTCACTAAAGTAAAGAAAAAAAGCAGAGGTTGTTCATTGGATTTTCCCACATGATCAAAGTTCATGTTGACACAGGAGTCTTGATGAAGGAACAACTAATGACCCACGAACTCTTGTTCAAAGTTTGTTCGGTTTATGAGCTACTAACCTACTGAATCTTTTAGCCAATCACTGCTGTCTTTGACCTGTGACCAGTGAAAGCCAGTCACTGAGTTGCTCCCTATTTATTTACAAACATATACAGTATCTATGGACTGCAGTTCACCTATCAATATGTATCTACTGATGCTTTCCAAGGCTTGTATTAATATGTCTATTGCTCATACTTACAGATTTGAACACCCCCACCCCAGGTATAGGCCTGCAACTGTTCTAAGTGATATGTGATATATTTTCAAGCAAGGACTAAAATGAGTGTAAAAATCCTTTATACTTATGGAGAGACCGAGCCATATCAGGCACAAGAATATCATAGAGATTTTGAAGTGGGCTCTTTTGTTTTGGAACAGTAAGCAGCTACAGTGTACAAATATAGAAAATACCAGCCACTTTTAGTTGAGTTTCTATGCATTCTTATTTCAAAATATAGACCTTGAACACATTGTAAAATATATACATAGCCTACATTATTAGTACTTGGAGCCAAACAAATAAAATGCAAATGTGTAAATATGAAAATATGCAATGCTATTTGAAGGTTGGTGTGCTCAAACTGCATACACAAGTGGGTGAATACAAAAATGGGTTTGAATATTTGTGACCCTGGACCACAAAACCAGTCTTATGTGTAATTTTTTTAAATTGAGATTTATACATCATCTGAAAGCTGAATACGTAATCTTTCCATTGATGTATGGTTTGTTAGGATAGGACAATATTTAGCCGAGATACAACTATTTTAAAATCTGGAATCTGAGGGTACAGAAAAATCGAAATATTGAGAAAATCGCCTTTAAAGTTGTCAATTTCTATTGGCGATTGTGCTGCATCCATTCACAAAAATAAATGTTTTATATATTTAAGGTGGGAAATTTACAAAATATCTTCATGGATCATGATCTTTACTTAATATCCTAATGATTTTTGGCATAAAAGAAAAATCTATAATTTTGACCCATACAATGTTTTGTTGGCTATTGCCACAAATATACCCGTGCAACATAAGACTGGTTTTGTGATCCAGGGTCACATTATGTCTGCCATCTGTGATGGTGTAGGTGAGACATAGACAGGAATAGAGTAACAGCGAGATAAGTGTTAGCATACCCGGGCGTAATTCATAGTTTGCTTCCCACTGGAACACACTCTAAATACATTAGCACAGACACACTGGAAGTTGTCTTAGACCAATCAGAGATGTATAAATATGTATAAACAGGTAGATGAAAAATTTAACTTTCTGATGGCCCTCTGTAAATTGTCACTCAGGATATTTACTCTTAATTGTTCTGAATATATAAGTAATATATTGAGGGTGGCCATGAGATGAGATCATTTTAATGGTTTGTGTCTAATTTTCATTCAAAGCACTATAATGAATTCAGATACTCAGTCAAACTTAACAAACACTCATGTCAATGCATAATCACACAGACATAATCTGAGAGCACATGCATACACCAACATCCAGACTTTGAATACTGGTAATTGCGAAAATAGCAAACTGCAGACTTTGCCAAGGTAAACTGACCCAATTTTTATCATGTGCATTTCCTCGGTTCAATGTAATATAAAGTGTAAATGATAAAATTACAGTCTTATTTATTAAATACAAAAGAGAAGCTTTATGTTTTCATTTATAAAAATGGGACCTAGTGTGATCTGTTTTAGGTAAATACATAAGTAGCTTTTAAGGAGAAACTGTTTACTTTACAACCACAAGATGGCAGCAGTCCCTTACAGGAGATTCAAAACAATAAAGTAAGCTAGATGGATAGTAGGTTATACATCTGCATTCATAGCCAGTGGAAAACGAAAGAGTTTTGAAATACATCACGGCTCATAAAACTTAACTGGACTATTGTTTTGGTGAAAACAGTAAGAGATCAGGAGCCTATTCTGAAGTGTTTCACATAGATAATTTATTTTTACTCCTCCACTGTCTGTATTTTTAAAACTAATTTATGATGGATAACTAGATCCGGAGCAATTTGTTCATCTTTGTCTTTTCTGCTTGTATTTCTCTAGGATGCTCGTGCATTTGGGAGGGTCCAGGGGGAAGATGGGCATCCTGCTCATCAGGAGAGTGGGTTTGTTTTGTCGTTCTGCCCACTTGTCTCCCCAAAGCCTGGAGTATCGACCAATCAAAAAGGTCATGGTGGCAAACAGAGGTAATCCTGAGATTAAATATTTTGCAAACAGAAAAAAAAAGTGAAAGTGAGAGTCTGATCCCTGGATTAGTGCTCTGAAAGTCTAAATACACACAGGCCCGGAGTGCTGCATTTTAAATTAAGTTTCAACATATAAACATGATTTACTTGTTATTATTTACTCACCCTCTTGTCATTATTTACTCATCCTTGTGTTATTTATTCACCTGCTTGTCATTTCAGACCTGTATACTAATGCAGGTTGTCTAACTTTTAGATGCAATACTCCAAATATTTAAAGTGTATAGTGCTGGGTAGTAACTGATCACATGTAATATGCATAATCAGATTACAAAAATTAAAGGGTTAGTTCGCCCAAAAATTACATTTCTGTTATTAATTACTCACCCTCATGTTGTCCCAAAGCCATGACCTTCGTTCATCATCGGGACACAAATTAAGATATTTTTTATGAAATCTGAGGGCTTTCTGACCATGTTTTTTTTTTTTTTGCACACATTTACTGATGTCTTTCTGGTCCTTGAAAGTGGTAATAACGTTGCATTTCATCAAAAAGATCTTCATCTGTGTTTTGAAGATGAATGAAGGTCTTACTGGTTTGGAATGACATGAGGGTAATTAGTAATTACCAAAGAGTAATCAATGACAGAAATTTCATTTTTGGGCGAACTAACCCTAGTATTAATGAGATTATTTTAAAATACTATCAGACTAGAGTTAGTTCTTTATTTATTTCATGATTACATGTTATTCTCACAGTGACATATTCATAATTCATTGATTCTACTATTTCTTTTTTATATTTTACATTTACCTATTTTAAAAAAATCCTATAGCCTACTGCTTATATACGTTAAGAAGGTCTTCCAGTTTTGTGGATCATATGTAGGCCTACCTATCACTGAAAACTGAGAGCCACACAGCATTTGATCACTGGATTTACAGAAATCATCTAACTTTTTAAGTGTTTTCTCAAGTTTGCTTATCTAATCAATTCCTGACGAACACATTAAATATTGTTTAAATTTTCACTTAGAGAGTCGATTTAACCATGTATTACTATATCTTTGGTAGGCTTTCATCTTTCAAACACATTAAAATGTACAAATTCACATTTCATATTATGCAATGCAGGGATTCCCCAACCTTTTTCTCAGCTCAACCTATTTGTCCTAATATTAGAGATTTTCTCTTTTTTTTCTTTCTTTTTTTGTTGATTTACAATAATTACTGACTGCAGTATATTAGGCTGCTGTTACTTTAAGACATGACCACAGTCAATGGACCTGACTCACGTGACGCGGATCTAACACACATGAGGATACTCACTCACAGGCATAGATATCTATGCTCACAGGCATTCTGACAATTTTGTAAGCGCAATAAAATATGCCAAGCTGTTGTCTTTCTGTGCGTGCGTGCGTGTGTTTCATGTGTGTGTGTGTGTGTGTGCGCGCGCGCGTCTACTCGCAGTCTCGCACATGGAGAGCCATTTTACAGACATTGCGCCAGCACCAATTTGAGTTGGATGCTGTATTAATTGCAGAAATTAACGCATTATCTTTGACAGCCCCAATAGAAATAAAGTCAAAAACTCACAGGGGGCATTTTTCTCCCATATTGAATTTTGGGGTCAGTTCGGCATTCTAGCCTACTAGCTACATCAGCAGTGAAAGTGTTGCTCTCAATGTGTGTTGACATGTAAGCTTGCACATCGTTAAAACAACAATTAGTAGACGATATCGCACACCCCTAAATTCAATTCAATTACATTTTTTTAATTTTTTTTTAATTTTCTCATTTAAAATGCTCTGATATAGCCTAGTACACAAACTAACTACTATTGTGCTTTTTGTTGTTTTGTCCTTTGAGAAACTGCAGGCTCATTTTCAGGGGAACTACCTACGCTATCTACTAACCACAGTTTACATTTCACAAATTTAATTACATGTAAAAAAATAAATAAATTGTTTTACTATTGTTTCTCTTCTCCCTTCACTCAGGTGAAATAGCCATCCGTGTGTTTCGAGCATGCACAGAACTCGGTATCCGGACAGTGGCAATATATTCAGAGCAGGACACGGGGCAGATGCATAGACAGAAGGCAGATGAGGCTTACCTCATCGGCAGAGGCCTGCCCCCCGTTGCAGCCTATCTTCATATCCCTGACATAATCAAAGTGGCTAAGGTTAGATATATCTATCTGTCAGACTGTGATTCACCTCCTCTGTCAATCTCTGAATGACGGCCTGCCTGCAGTGTGCAATAAGTGCATCTCTTCTAGTGCTTAGTATTCACATCAGCACTTCTCTATATGGTGCTCAAATAGATCCATTCCTGTTTTTTGGAACGGTGTCAGAGATGCCAGCCAGATTCAGATCCTTTGGCGAACTCTCTCATTATGCCACAGGCAGCTCATCTCTCAAACCAGCAGCTTAGTCGCCACAACAATACACTAATAATGCATAAACACAAAGCAGTACACACGCACAACACCACACCATATTAAAACTGAACAAGCAGCCAACATCATCGTCTCTAACCTCAGCAGACGGCCTCAGAATAATTAGTCTTTCTCCAATGCAATTACCATGTTGCACACAGTCAGCCAACAGAGAGATGGGGCCTTTTCAAATTCTCTCTGATTGGGATTTTAATGAAATTAGTATTTTCCAGCATCAGAATAATTAGGCCTGACTGCTGTGCCACATACATATCCCTGGCTAATGTTTTTTCATTCTGCTCTCATTTCTCTCTCTGTCTTTCTATTTCTCATCCACTGTGTATTTCTCTGCCTGTGCTTCTCTCCCTCTCAGGAAAATAATGTGGATGCGATCCACCCTGGTTATGGCTTTTTATCAGAGCGCGCAGACTTTGCCCAAGCCTGTGCCGAAGCCGGGGTGAGATTCATTGGACCTTCCCCAGAGGTTGTGCGCAAGATGGGGGATAAAGTGGAAGCCCGTGCCCTGGCTATACAAGCAGGTACCTGATAAACTCTACCCCTGAGATATCTTTCTACATAGGGGAGGGGGGTAAACAGCATGTATACTTAGATATCTCATCCGTTGCTCTAGACACATCAATGTGTCCACCATATTGGAATAATCAACATGCTGTTCATCACTCATACTAACAAATCAATGCATTTTCATAGAAAATGCCACAGCACTGTGCAGCCTATGGTTGTAATAACCGCCAGGCTATAAATTCCAGTTAAAATGGGATCCCCTTTCACAGGTGACAATGTCTAAGCTTGTGTTTTTCTGTAGCTATAACTCAATATGCAATATCCATATGCAGAACTATCTAACATAAATTATAAACTAATTCCAGTGAAAATCATCTGCTAAAGTCAACTTGAACAGTCAACTTGCTCTCAAAAGCTACTTTCAGACTCATTCCAAATCCGATTTTTGTGCATGTCTGATTGAAATCTGATCAGATTTTGCAAGAATTTTTGTGTGCTCAAAGTCTAGTGTGACCCTGGCATAAGACATCACCTATACTGGTGTAACAATGTAATTGGCAGAAAGAGTCACTGCAAAACCCCCGCTACTAATCCATCCGCGGAGCCATGACAGCAGTTTCCAACCAGCAGTCTCAGAAGGGAAGTTAAGGTACAGCTTATAGACCCAAGGACTATTGGTTAGGTTAGTGATGGAGACCGATTCTGTTCTGCCCTATCTTCCGTACTGAGAATGGGGATTTGGCACTGCTGGTCGGAAATTGAACAGGCTGATACAAACAGTAAAACATTTCAGTGCTGTAAAACTAAATTCATAGCTCAGCAAATCAAATTGAATCAAACTGGATCCATATAATAAACAATTTACAGGTATGATGGAAAGAGAGAGAGTTTTCTTTTATGACACTATGGCTGCTTTAACACTGCAAGGCATAAATCTGATCTTTTGACACATATCCTTTTTTGTCGCATCTGTTCATTTTCACTTCAGAAATAACCAGCTGTGTTTACATGAATACCTGTCAAGGCTGTCAGTCAGCATGATATAACCTTGTTTCTAGTAGTAACAAGAACACCCCAATGAACATGACATTATTTTACATGTCCTTGTTCTTAAAAAAATAATAAAACTTATAGAGAATGCAATAAATTATTCAATGGAGAACAGACTCCCTCAAGAATTCACACATATGAATTCTATTTATTCTTTCATTACCTTAAATAAGTGAATACTCCTGTGTGTGGTCATTAGAAATAAAATATAACATGTCTCTTTGGGAAATACGGGGGATGCTCTCTCATAACAAATATAATGCTGCATTTTGCTTATTCTTCACAGTTATTTAAATAAAAAATGAATCGTCCTTCATGTCCTTCACTTATGATGAAATGTGACCAAAAATGAGGCCTTAAGTGTACAACAAAACATATATACTTATAAACTAGTCAGTGAGAGACTTGTTGTTTGTAGATTGATGTACAGTATCCTCATTTCTGCAAAATTTGTGATTGACAAAACAACTTAAAGGTGGTTAGCTGGTCTTCCTGGTTTAATCTGATGTAGCTGGAAGTGTTGTAATAGTATTCGAGACCAGTCTTGGTCTCAAGACCATTTTTTTTACTTGACCGGAGTCTTGTCTTGGTCTCAGACTTAGAGGACTCTGAATTGTATTTCAAGACCAGATGTGATGTGATGCCCTATTGAAATAGCTATGCAAATGTGTGTGTGTGTGTGAAGGTGTTCCAGTTGTTCCCGGAACAGACGCTCCCATCTCATCTCTTCAAGAGGCTCATGAGTTTGCCAAAACACATGACTTTCCCATCATCTTTAAAGCTGCATATGGAGGAGGAGGCCGTGGGATGAGGGTGGTCAGAGATTATGAGGTCAGTGAAGCTTCTGGCCCATGAAGGAGTAAAAAATAAATGACTAGGGAATCAGAAAACCACTGTGTGTATGTCACTGTGATGATAGCAGGCCAGCCATCTGAATATACAGAGTGCTACAACGCCACAGCGTTCACACTTATTACTTATAGCTGCCTCGACAAATTAAACTGGAAGAGTGGAAAGTAATTTAAAATTGAACAAATTGCACACATCACTTTTTCACTTTAGGGCTCAAAAACATTCTCGCTAGATCCACAAAATCACTTTTTCCCATTTGAAAAACACAACCTGACATCATGGCCAGTAGTGCCCTATTCCTCTTTGTCAGATAACTGTGTTTCAAGGCTAGCCCACTAAGCCATGTCGATCACACCTGTTAATGGGCCTTATTTTCTGCTCATGTCTATACAGCTTATAATGTTTATTTTATGTCAGTGGCTACTGCCTATTTTACGACTGCTTTCAATTTCTCCACTTGACATGTGGACATGCACATGTGACAATTACTACTCCAGGGTATAACTATATCACACGGACATTGATAGCTCTGCATAGTTCATTTGCTGTATTTATTGCCTATATTTTATTGCCTATATTGTCACCTGCGAAAAATGTTTATTGCCTCCTTCTACAAAGCTCTGTGAGACAAGTCGACAAGCTTTGTTTGTCTTTTTTTTTTTTTTTTTTTACTTTTTGCACCGTGATTCCTGAACATCAAAAAAAGAAACATCAGTTCATGTCTTTAACTACTTCACAGAAAAGAAATGAGGGTAAATCAAGCTCAATCTTTTATGGACACAATCGAGTGCTCACCTAATGGCATTAGCGGGTGTGTGGTCTCTGTTCCATAAAAAAATTTCAACTATTCTCTACTATTCAGAATCTCCTTTTTATCAGACATGTACTTGAATTGACCCCTTTGGTTATTTAAATTTTAAACTATGACTGGCTTTAATTATATTACGTTATATCATGTTAAATATCAAAAGTTTTGGGGTCAATAAAAAACTAAAAAAAAAAAAAAAACTTTTATTCAGCAAAGATGCATTAAATTGATCGAAAGTGATCGTAAAGATTTATAAAACACTTTTGAACTTTTTCAACTGTTTTCATTTTTGATAATGATAAGAAATGCACCAAATAATATTAGAATAATTTCTGAAGGATCAATTGTCACTGAAGACTGGAGTAATGATGCGGAAAATTCAGCTTTGTCATCACCAGAATATATATATATATATATATATATATTTAAATATATTAAAATTGAAAATTTATTTTCTATTTATTTTCTATTTATTTTCTATTTATTTTCTATTTTTTTCAATTTTTTTTCAATTTTTTTTTATCTTTTTAATCAAATACATGCAGCCTTGCTGAGCAGAAGAGACTTTTATCAAAAATATTAAAACATCTTACTGACCCTACATTTTTTAATGGTATGTTCATGATGATGAATTTTTTTTTAATTAATTTTTTTACCATTAAACTGACTGATTGGCAGGAGCTAGAGGAGAACTATCAGAGAGCCTACTCAGAGGCTCTGGCGGCATTCGGGAATGGTGCTCTGTTTGTTGAGAAGTTCATCGAGAAACCACGACACATTGAAGTACAAATTCTTGGTGAGTACATATATCCAGGTGTGCATTTTGTGTTTGTGCATGTTCGGGTTGACAAATGAAACAGAGAGGGATGGATAATGTAAGAATTTGTTTGCAAGTCCCTAGGCCATGTGCACATATTTGCTTACTATGATCTATTAGCTTCTCTCTGGTGTATTTCAGCCATTATAGCTGAGTATTTTGGCTCATTAGACGTGATTTGCTCGTCTGGAACAGAGCTCATAGTCGATAGCATACAGCTGGAATTGAATTGGGCTTGTTAACAGAGAATGGGTCTGTGTGTGTCCAGGGAACACCAACCACATGCTCGCTTTCTCTCTCTTTCTCTCACTGTCAGATAAACTGGTTTTATGTCTTCTTGTCCTCCAATATGAATTATTATTATTATTATTATTACCAAAAGATAAATAGACAATTATCTGAGATACTAGAAAAAGGAATTAACTTAAAGTGAAAGGATAGTATCAACAAAACAGAGTATCAACTAAAAGACGATTATGTTGTTAAATGCTGTTCATGTTTGTGTTGGATTCACATAAAAAATGGTGTCACTTCCAGGCTTATTGAGCATTTGTCTTTTTACTTGAAGGAATTCAATAATTCAATAATTAAAAGGGATTTAAGGGAATAAAGAAAAAGTAATACGATAAAATAAGTTCTATGTCTAATTATGAAGTAATCAGTTTTAACTATTTGCAAAGAATATTTTATATTATGCACACATTCACACTTATTCGTATGTCTACATTTCTTGCCTTGTCATATTCAGTTATGAATTACATGAATTGTGTAAATGATAGCATAGTTTCAAATGAAAACAGCAACATTTTGTAAAAAAGTTGAGTTGAAATGCTTCACATTTTTCAAATAGTTGTCAGATTCTAAAAGTTTAGCTACTTACATCACATACATCTACATGCTCTCTTCCACCGTTAAAACTAAAGTGTTGTGTTGGAATTCACATTCGTCTATGAGCAGTAAGGCCGCTGAGGCATACCAGCCTAGAAATGTAACTTTCTGAGTGGAGCGGTGCATAGTGGAGTGCAAAATAGCAGAAGGGACAATTTGGCCATTTCTAATCATTATAGGGGACTTTTCCTTCTCAGTGTCTATGGTGGTTATGGCCCAGGCTCAAACCAAAGTTGTTGATTAAAATGTCATGTTTATGTTCACTTAATTGTGATAAAAAACAACAATGTTTTTCATTATATATATGAAGAGTTCAGATGCAAAAGCCTCTAAATGCCATCTGAAATGTTCTTCTAGAATGATCATTTTTATCAAGCTTGTATATTTAAGTCCAGTAATTTCACTTAAATGACAATGAAAATGACCTATTAATTGTCATTTAAGTGAAATTACTGAACTTAAATATCCAAGCTTGATAAAAATGATCATTCTAGAAGAACATTTCAGATGGCATTTAGAGGCTTTTGCATCTGAACTCTTCATATATTATCTTAAAATAAGAAAATATTTTATACACTATTCAGACATTATGATAGGGTCATGGAAATATTCTGCATTGTGGGAGTAACCCATTTAAGAACAAACCTTAAAACGTTCTCTTTGCACCTCTCTCTGTCCCTTCTCTCAATATTTATTCTTCTCGCTTTCACTCACAGGTGATAAATATGGAAATGTAATTCATCTGTATGAGAGGGATTGCTCTATCCAGAGGAGACATCAGAAAGTGGTAGAGATCGCTCCTGCTGCCCAGCTCGACTCTCGCCTCAGAGACAGACTGACCTCAGACGCGGTCAACCTGGCCAAACAGGTACAGTACTGAAATCAAATGATTGACATACATTATACAACCTGTGTGACCACAGCTTTCACACATACTGTAAATTTCTCTTAGCAACATATTGCCATGCCCTTCAAGAACTCTCCTCTATACGGTGTGAGTCAATCAACTCAAGGTTATAATACCTTCTCTTATTTCACTATCATTGGTCACACGCTCACACACACCCTCAAGGGATGTGCACCCAGGCCCAGATTTCTCTCAACTACAGTGCTGTATGTGTGTAGTGAATGATAAACAAATGCTGCTCTGTCAAAAGAATCAGTCACAGAGGTAGGTTTTATTTATTAATGTGTTTAGCAGAGGCTGATAAATGGAGATTAAAGCAATCAGTGAGTTATTGGTAGTGAAGTTTCAGGATTGTCTGTCATTATGGAGATATGTGTTGCACTGCCAGTGCCTACATCATTTTTCTTTCACCTTCTCTCTATATCTCTTTTTCATCTGTTGATTATTAGTAACAAAGTTTGTATTTTGATAGCTTGTATTTGATAGCTACATTTGTGCAATTATTTATGGACAGTGGCACATTGTAAATCTGGCATTTTGCTTAGTAAATATTCAATTGAATTTAAATTAATTAAAATAATTTAATTGTGGTCTGACACTTTTGGGCCTCTCTGAGGAAAAATTAACAACTATATGAGAAAACAATTGACAATAATAAATATATATATTTAGAATGATAATAGAAATATATGGATGACCAAAACTACAACATTTTTGTTGAATACAGATGTAACAACCCTATGCAGAAGGTATTGCGAAAGAGCGACAAAATAAGCAACATAATACCACATGACTTTTGAGATGGCCTGGATGAAAATGAAAAGAATGACAGAGCTAAGCATGATGTAGAGATATTTGGGCTAATGCAATTAGACACTCAAGTTGAGTGTTTTGATGTCAGAACGTTTCAATGGAAAATCAGTAGTCTGACATTTTTCAGTTTTCAGGAATGGAAAAAAAATAAAGAGGAGAGGGAAACCCTCCTGGTGCATGCTGGGAAAGTGTAGAGATTAATCTGTGTTGATCTGCCTGCTCTGTCAAAACTGAGTACAAGCTTGCGCGCGCACACACACACACACACACACACACACACACACACACACACACACACACACACACACACACACACACACACACACACACACACACACACACACACACACACACACACACACACACACACACACACACACACACACACACACACACACACACACACACACACACACACACACTTTTTAGATATCTCCTCTGACCTTAGACTTAGTGACAGAAGGATTACGGATTTGGAGAGATAGACTCGCCACCCAGTGATTACAAGGTGTGTATGTGAGCAGCAATTCCCATCTGTTGATAAACCACATGCTGTCAGTTTTGATAAGTCATTTGCCCCTGTAGGAGTCAAATTTGTATGTTTTTGAAATGATATTAGTGATGCTGGCAGTAGCTGGGAAAAGGTGAAGAGAGAGTGGGAAAGAGCGACCATCCAGACGAGAGAGAGAGCAAGAGATGACAGATAAAGATGGAGAGAGGATAAATCAATATTGGGCAGGTGCAGGAGACAGGATGGGTTTATTGTTCTATTTTTTGGCTTGATGAAACTTGGCAAGCTGTTGCTTCTCAGTCCCTTTCATTTTATTGTACAATTTGTAATGTAGATACATTTACAACAGGTGGCAGTATTTCATTCATACTGATTTCAGGCCACCCCCAAGTGTTCGTCTGGATAGTTTTGAAAACTGAAAATTTGTCCACCTTAAATGACCCAGTAATTACTTGTTGTACTTGTATTCTTCAAAGTAAGCAAGATCTCATTTATACTGTGAGCTAACAACACAAGCTAATTAAATGTGTAGTGCGACTACTGAAAGTTTTCCCAATTAAGATTTCACTGTTTAAATTCATTATCTTCACAAGGTTATAGGCCTGTGTTAGCCTCTGATTGTTTCAAATTAGAAAGCCAGTTTTTGTCTTTACTGTTCTCAGATTACAAATTAAGTATTCTGTGCTTGTATTTTAGCATCTTTGGAGGTATACCAACACTTGGTTTGTATGTTTGGCAAGTTTAATAGCCTACTGTGCTCCTACAGAGGTTAAACAGGTGTTTAAGGGCTCTATTGGATGGTCACATGATCGCTGATGTGAAAGGAAATACTTTTGATAGTGGCACCACTCGATAGAAAAAAAGAGAAAATAAAGAAATCTAGGAGACAGGTGAGACTCTGTAAGCAGAGGTGAGACACAATTGAAAAAAATCAAATAAAATAGTAAACAGGTTTTGTTGCTGGTTCATAAGAACTATAGGCACATATGACAGCTTTGGAATGTGATAGATTGATGTTTGTGAGCTCAGTTTCTTCTCTCTTTCAGGGGCGAATCTTGTTCTAACAATGTCCATGTTTTGGATTTTGGTTGTGCATGACAGACTATTACCATGCAGTTCTTTGTTTTGTACATATTTGCCTTTTTGGTTTTCCTGTGTTCTTGTTTATGTATAGTGACCAATCAAGCTGCGTTTTGATCCTAAAGCCTAAAGACTGCTTTAGCTTTCATCCTCACACCCTGGGAAATACAGAGAGATATAATTGTCCAATTGCAGTGTTTTGTGTTATTGATTTCAATCATTAAAGGGATAGACCTCCCAAAAATGAATATTCTATTATCGTTTAGTCACCCTCATGTTGTTTCAACCCTGCATGACAGACTTTCTTCTGTAGAAAGATATTTTGAAGAATGATCAAACCACACTGGACCCCATTGACTTTTATTGTATATAAAACAGAAATTTTTCAAAATGTCTTCTCTGAGAATTTTAAGTAAGAGCAGCCAAAGACTGGTTTAGACCACAGTTATTGTATTCTTAAAATGTCTAAATATTGGGTGATATATCAGTCTGCTGATAGTCCTGTGCCAGTTTTTATACACCTGTGCAGAGAGGTTTGTTGGTCCCACATCGCTTTGATGATTTCAGGAATTCCTGTTTCTGGATGGAATAATCCACTAAGACAAGGTTGAACTCATGACCCTGGATTTAGGTAGCGGCCCCATTATTTCAAAATCTCTATTGTTGGCAGTCTTAGTAGGGTTTTTTTTACTCACAAAACCCCTAAAATCCCACAACTAATGCACTTGCCTTGCCAGTAGAATTGATCTATAGAGCTCTGGTAAAGCTCTCTAGCTCCATTACAGTCTCTGTTTTGGATTGTAGCCCAACCAGCAGCTTTCTTTATTCTTATGGCCTTCATGACATGAAATATAGGCCATTTATGATAATGTTGTACTAATTTGATAATAAATTACACTCGCCCTCTTGGTAGGTCTCCATTGCTGAGAGTGCTGGTTGAGCATGTGTGTTTTTTTTTTTTTTGTCTGTGGAAAAAGCTTTACTTTACATTCACTTTCTTATCTATTACTGAGCCAGTAACAGCTGATGGAATTCAGGAGGGTCTGATCCTAATAGGAATAGCACGACATGCTGAGGTCCTCCTCAGTCTACGCCGTTCATTAGCCCTCACCTGAGTAGCCTCGCAAGCTCTAGGACCTTGACAAGTTGGTCGGTGTCCTGGGGGTCTTGCAGGCTAAAGACATGCTGTTTTTGACATGACTGAGAATGGAAGTCTGCCGCCTTTTCTGTCGGCTGGCAAAAGGAAAGACATGTATTAGGCCTAAATAATCTCTCCATTGTTACTCACCAGACTGGGATGTCAGTAGGGATCGACTAGCCAGAGGAAGCTCTGGATCTTTTCCCAAAGGACTGGCTGACAAATCCATATATTTTATTTATTTATATATTTTATACACTGCCGTTCAAATGTTTGGAGTCAGCTAATTTTTTTAATGTTTTTCAGAGAAGTTTCTTATGCTCACCAAGGCTGCATTTATTTAATAAAAAATTTAGTAAAAAGGAAATACTGTGAAATATTATTACAATTAAAATAACTGTTTACAATTTTAATATAATTAAAAAGTGATTTATTCGCTAAAGCTTAATTTTTTCAGCAGCCATTCCAGTCTTCGGATTTGGTGCTCAATAAACATTTTATTATTATTATTATTATCAATGTTGAAAACAGCTGTGCTTAATATTTTTTTGTGGAAACTGTGATTTTCTTTTTTAACCTGGATTCTTTGATAAATAAAAAGCTCATAAGATCAGCATTTATTTGAAATAAAAGTATTTTGTAATATATGCTTGTGCTGTCAAATTTGATCCATTTTAGCACCCCAGTTGAGTAAAAGCATTAATTTATTTTGAAAAAATCTTACTGACTCCAAACATTTGAAGGGTAGCATATAAATATGTACACCTTGCTAGTACTAAGTTCGGACCCTTTTTGCCTTCAGAACTGCATTCATAATTCATGACATACTGTAGATTCAACAAGGTGCTGGAAACCAATCTCAGAGATTTTGGTTCATATTGACTTGTATATGTATAGCATCACACAGTTGCTTCAAATTTGATGCCTGCACATTCATGATGTGGTGGAATCTCCAGTTTCACCACATCCCAAATGTGCTCTTTATTGGATTGAGATCTGGTTACTGTGGAGGCCATTTGAGTTTAGTGAACTCATTGTCATGTTCAAGAAACCAGTTTGAGATTATTTGAGCTTTGTGACTTGGCATGTTATCCTGCTGGACGTAGCCATCAGAAGATGGGTACACTGTGGTCATAAAGAGATGGACATGCAGCAACAATACTCGGGTAGGCTGCGGCGTTTAAGCGATGCTCAATTGATACTAAGGGGCCCAAAGTAAAATATCCCATACACCATTACACCACCACCAGCAGCCTGAACCGTTGATACAAGGCATGATGGATCCATGCTGCTTTCATGTTGTTTATGCCAAATTCAGACCCTATACCATCTGAATGTTGCAGCAGAAATCAAGACTCATCAGACCAGGCAACATCTTTCCAATCTTCTATTGTCCAGTTTTGGTGAGCCGTGTGAATTGTAGCCACAGTTTCCTAAACTTAGCTGACAGGATGGCACCTGGTGTGGTCTTTCGCTGCTGTAGCCCATCTGCTTCAAGGTTCGACGTGCATTCAGAGATGCTCTTCTGCATACCTTGGTTGTAACGAGTGGTTATGCATCAATGCAGTGAGTTGCTGCCAAGTGATTGACTGATTAGATATTTGCGTTAATTGCGTGTATTTATATATTTTTCAAAACATTAATAAAAAATACAATAGATAGAGAATAACTTCCACCTAATCAGGCCGTACCATTTTACCACAATTGCGGATTCTGACATTGGCATCAATGTATTAAAAAAAAACAAAAAAAAACATAAAACTGTTGTCTTAGTTCTGAAAATTAAGTATAATCATTACAGATTTGAACTCTGGTCCCCATAATGTCATTGTAAGACTCTATTTTTTTGTAATGAGAGCTTCATCCTTTTAACTGTTTCCGTGTCTTAATTATGTCACTGTCCGTGGTTCAGAAATGCATCATTTAAAACACTATGTACATTTGTCTTGTGAGCTTTTGAGCAAGCAACAGTGCATCGTTAATTCTCAAGCATTCTTAGGGGACAGTTTACTTTGTTACAGAACTTTAACAAATTGCAGCAACAACAATTTAAAAAGATCATGTGGACATAAATCTTAAAACTGTTCATTCTATAACCTGTAACTAAATTAAATGGGTCTAGACTGAAAAATCGAGTGAGGATAGAGTAAAAAAGAAATGGGTCTTCTGGACAGGATGAAAGACGTGAATGAATAAAGGAGTAAACATTGGTAGGGGTGGAAACAACAGTGAGGAGACAGTCAGCACTGTACTGTGAAGGACGTTCCCTTGGTTGCAAAATAAACACACATTTTGTGGCATCGCACGCACACAGGCCTGAGGCTCCCACTGTATACCATGTGGAGTTGTGCTCTGCTGTTGATGGCCAGAACTGTTGAATTGATTTATTACTTCTGGCTGCTGTTGTTGACATGGCTGAAATCTAAATGGCTACAGCCGGCTGGCAATGCAAGCACTTTAAAGGGCACTGTAAGTCATTTGTCCTCGCTCTCACACAGCTTTATTTTATTTTCAATAAAATTTCCATCTGACAGTCTTGTGGTCTGTGGTCAAAAAGATTGAATTCTGAGATTAAGCCAGTGGTATCAGAATCTCTTTGTGTTTGAAAGAAAAGGCCCATTGTCCCTTCCCTTTGCGTCCTTCACTCCGTAGATTCACACCTCTCTCTGCGTCCATCCAAACGCCCCGCGCTAAATAAAACGCTAAGTGCACTTAACCTTTCATAAACAGCAGAAACCGAGGGATAAACAACAGAATAGCCGGCAGCTTGCTGTCATCAGCAGTTTGAATTTTTCAGTGTCTGTGCTGTTGGTTGATATCTCTCGCTCTTTTTTGGTCTTTCTTTCAGGTTTTTTTTATGCAATGCATGTGATTCAAACATAAATTAGCACATTTTAAAGGAACGGGGAGTACAAAAGCTCTGTTGACAGATGCAGTTAACACACCACATGTGGCATACTGTGTAATTTAGACTTCGAATGAAGATATGTTACTGCACATGAGCTATTTGCATACATTTGGCTTGAACATCCAGTTTAAAGCCCCGCTTATCTGATGTGTATGTGTCTGAATTAGAGTCAGGGTGATCGCCGATTTTGATGTGATCAAAAACATGTCCTCCCTTTCTTTCTCTCTTGATATCACTGTCTCTCTCCCGCTCGCAGATTTGAAATGCAAATAGTTATTTGATGACAATGAATTTTGCAGCTTAAAGCTATTAACATGAGGTGATTGACTATAGCAAGCAAAATTCATGAATAAATCTTCAAGGAAGGATTACAGATAAAACCAGCTCATCAAATAACACAGAAGCCTGAGATAACCCGATTCTATCATTCTCTTCTCACATCTCACCTCTCTACTCCCTACAGAGAAATACAAACCATTCTTCACCATACTGCAGTCTTTCTCATTCTCTGCTTGCTCTTCCCTAAGGCTGTGTGGAGTGCTGCAAAGTGGGTGTTGCGCAAATGACTGCCAGATCTCACTAAAACAGACGGGCCGCTGGTGTTATAAATGCCGGTCTTTTGTAGGGACCCTGTCCTAAAGGCTCGGAGCAAGCAGATGACCTGCACTCAAACAAACACATGTAGGATAGGCTGTTAAGGGAGAAATTTTCATTTCCATTCCCATTTAATCAATTTCCATTCCGTTAAACGATGTGTGTGTCTTATTTACTTAAGCATACATACTGTAAATATAAACCCACATGAATCTAGGACAGACTTATTACACACTCATGTATGCTACATAGGCCTGCATGGCATAGATAACTGGAGTGCTTCTTATGTAAAGTTTCCTAGACCAAGAAATGCTTTTTTGCTCAAATTTGATACTGGAATGGTTTTAAATGAGCTCCGAATTCAAATGACCACTACACTTTTCTGACACTGTTTACCAAAGATATATCTATATATGTATATAGATTCCTCATTAGGGTCTGTATCTTTGGGCTGCTACACATATGACGTCCGCCATATTGAAACAGTATAAGTCGGTCCGTCAACATTCGAGAGCAAGTTGACTAAGCAACTGTAGTTAGACGCATGTATGAATATATATCTGCAATAGACTTCACTAGATGATTCTGCTGAACTAACATAATACAACAAGACGAAGGCATCAGTTGACACAACATTGAAAAGTTACCGTAGTAAAGGTAAAATCATTAAAAGTACCACGGTAAAAACATGTAATATTGAGTTAATACAGTTAAAAACACAAACCAACACATTCTCACCCATGAAATGTTATCCCATTTCTTTGGGAATTTATATCTCAGTGGTTTCACAACCAGAAGCTGAGCAATGTTGTGGCATCACTGATTCTTACTGTGAGTGACAACACGCTGACCGTTCTAAGGTGCCGCACACTGACGTCTCTAGAGTGGTCGAATGTGGGATCTACGTATACATATCTATGGTGTTTACTGCACTACTGAGTGAGCAGTGTAGTGCTATTCACGAATCATTGACTCTTATGAGCCAAATCTTTTTAGTGAATCAAAACATACAGTATAGTACGACCAGTGTAATCCGATTATGAATAAATGACTCTAATGAGCTAGTTCTTTTAAGTGAATCAAAGACATGCAGCGTGACCAGTGTAGTCTAATTTCCAGCCGAATGACTATTATAAGCTGTTGTTGTGTTTAGTGAATCAAAATCCCTTATGAATCAGTCAGAGAGGTTACTAAATTGATGTCATTCACTTACAGAATCACAAGTTTCTTACGTTTTTCATATTTGTTTCAAAATGAAGCAATATCTGTTAATGTGTCTTGGTGCACTCAATGCTTTTGTGAGACTTGTGCAGTTACTGACTGGTTGTTTGTGTGTAGTTAATTATAGTGGTATAAAATTCAGTTTAATTAAATTGAAATCTGTATTGGAATTGGAATCTCAATTGGAAACAGACTGCTGAGGGTCAGAAATGCAATAAGAATTATATTTCATTCCGCAAACAGTTCTAAAGGAAACGTTTTGGAATAAAAGATAATTAACTTGAATAATGTAATTATTCTAATGGAGTTGCAATGAAACAGAAGTAGCGACAGATCTTTTCTGCATATAATGCATTACTAAAATGTTGGTTCTATTTTTTGATTGTTGATTAGATTTTGAGATGTGGCTATTGCATAAAAAAAAAAAAAGAGAAAGATCTGATAGCGATCTTGCGGGCGTGGGTTTAAGCAGACTAAATGATTGGTGATATCTGACATATGTTGAGATTTTTACATAATATTTTTAATGAAGCATTGCATGTATGAAATTGTTCACAATGTGACCAGTAACATGCGTTTAGAAAATAGATTAATTTCATGCTGACTTTACCAGAATTCCTTGAACTAGAAACATATGTACTTCTAAACACACTAACCAACAAATAAACTGGCTTATTCACAGCTCACTGCATTTGTACTCTCATCTTCTGTGTGTATCTATACATTTTCATGCTTGAAGGTGTTTACACTAAACACACTTAGCAACAAATACACTTCTATTCTCTAAGCTCTTAAGCTCTTATAACACCTGATGTGAGCTGCATGCAAAAAGTTCCCCGAAAAATGCATGCACAAACTTTTATATCACTCTTTATTTTTTTTCTTCCCCCAAGCCATCTAATTGAGCTGTTCATGCAGGAGCTCATATTTAATGCATTTCACAGAGAGATGAGGAGAGACTGGCAGAAATAGTCTTCTGTAGAATGTCCTGCTGGTGTTAACAAGCTTCAGGACTGCACTTATCTGCTGGCTCTTATTTTATATTCTGACTGAGAACATCAATCTTAATTCCATCAGACTGCCAGCAGGGGAATTTTTGAGGGATTTCGTTGATTTTGTCTGGAGTGTGTGTGGAAGGGGTGGTGTTATGCATTTAGTTTGTTTGTTTTTCAGTTTAGCTTGGATGCCTTGGATTATATTCACTGAAGCTTTGGGGTCTTACTGAGTATTATGGGACATTTGCCATGGTGTTTATTGTTTTGTCTGTGGGCCAGTTTGATGGATTCAGCAAAACTTCAGAATCAATTGTTTGTTTTTTTACAAAGCAAATTAATTGGGAGGGGAAAATAAAGGATAGACATTGAAACTCAAAGTGGAAAAGGACGCCATGTTTACACTTGGCATTCAAATGTGACCCATATCTTATGGTTGTCATTTGCGCTTTAAAAAGCATTCATAAAGATCAAGATATGTTTCAAGAAGGTTATGAGAAAAACTAAAAAATAAGGCATTTCAAGACAATGACACTAAATGTTCAACCTCTAAAAAGAACCCCCAGATTTTCTCAAGAAGACTTGCTATGCACCAGCTCCATTATAGTACATTTTAAATTAAAACTTTGCATGGGCAAAACAGATTAAATAATTTTGCTGGATTTAGAAGCTGCTTGATGGGAGTAAACGTGCTGTGTTCTGATTGGGTGATGATCAAATCGGCTTGATTTGATCATAAGTTTCGATGTTATTGCAAGTTGTAAACATGAAGATGTGGAAGATAAAGATGTAGAGCAAAGTATTGTGTTTAGCTTTAGATTTTTGAAGGTGAAGGGGTGAATGAAAGGTAACAAATAAGGAATGGAGAAAAAAAACGCTAAGCCAAATCAATGAGAATGAGATAACATGAAATGAGCAATTTTTAGTTCCCATTTAAAAAAAAAAAAAATTATTGCATGACAACTGTTCACAAGCTTTAAAATTCTTAAAGAGTTGTGAAGTACAATAAGGATTTACCCCTTCACTCATTCACTCATGCAGACTCATTCACTTACTCGCTGTCTCAACTTACTTCCAGACTCATTCACTCTCACACTGAATCACAACATTTATACTACTAAATAGCATAGAATAGTGCATAAATATGCAAATTAGTATGCACCACTCGCTCACTGACTTGCTATTCACTCACTTACTCACACACTCATTCAATCTTTCACTGACTCACTCGCTCACTGATTCACTCACTCGCTCAGAGACAATATCAATCTTCAATTGCTTAGTGACTCACTCATTTAGTGATTCATTCACAGACTCGCTCACTCACCTGCAGACTCACTAGCACACTGACTCATTCGCTCACTGATTCATTCATTAACTGATTCACTCACTGAGTTGTTTGCTCACTCACGCACTCACAGATTCATTCACTCGCATACTGACTCACTCACTCACTCACTGGTTCACTCACTAACTCAATTGCTCACTTGGTCACTTATTCACTCACAGACTAATTCAGTCACAGACTGACTCACTCACTAATTCACTTACTGACTCATTTGCGCACTCACTCATTCACTCACTGAGTAATTCACTCACTCACTCACTCACTCACTCACTCACTCACTCACTCACTCACTCACACTCACTCACTCACTCACTCACTCACTCACTCACTCACTCACTCACTCACTCACTCCCTCGCTCACACACACTCACTCACTCACACACACACTCCATCACTCACAGACTCATTCACCCATCCTGTGACTCAGTCACTCACAGACTGACTCATTCACTCAGTTCACTTTTGTAGAGAGCTTTGCTGAGTCCCAATTCGCATACTATCCGTCCTAAATAGTATGCAAAACTAGAATTAGTACGTCCCAAATCGTAGTATGTTGAAATGAGTATTCCAAAGATACCCGGATGGTCTACTATTTCCGGTTAGAATTCGAAGTGCAGATTAATGCACACTCTAACTGCTAATATTTCCCACAACCCATTGCGTGCGGGAGGGAGGAGCTTTGCGGTGATGGTGGTGATGTAAACATGGCAGTCGGATGCAGCAGCGGAGACGCGCCCGCAGTTCCCTTTCGTTGTCACTCCGAGTTACGTCGGATGACGACGAATGGGGTTTCGCTTAGAAAGCCTGTCATCTTCGAGTATATAAAACGAGCCAATGGCAATGAAATGCCATGGGTCTGCGGAATTTGCATAGCGTAAGTCCGCCCCACCCTGGGGGTATATAAGGAAGTACGCTGGCAACATGCAGATATGTTTTCGCTTCGGAGCCAAGAGTTTTCTTCACTCCTACAAGCTATTCTGTATCATCTTCACTCTACGAGACGAGCGGCTCTTCAGTGTGTTGGTGTGACGGCGTGTTCCAGCGAGATCGCATTGCCTGCTGCTGATCTGTGCAGTGATCTGCCGACAGTGTGTGTGTTTCTCCCTGGGCGCTTCAGCACTCTGCTGAGCTTTTCCTCTCTCTAAAAGAGCTGCACGCGGCACGTCTTTTTCAAGACGGCTCGCCCGTGTATTTACTGGATGTGGGCGCGTGATTCATCTGCCTAACGGTCACGAGCGCTGTTTCGCGTGTTGGGCTGATTCACGCTCGGCAGCGCTGGTGGGTGAGTCACGTTTTCTCTGCGGGAACGTGACCATCGCGATGTTTATAGATCGAGACTCAATGATCCCCGTGTGGGTAGAGTCCCCTCTGCCACACCCCAATCTATCTCTTCCTCGAGAGGGGATACTTTGGCTGGTGGCCAGGGTGATCTGAGGGTTACAGTGTGGCATAATACCGACGAGCATTCCCCTCTGTCGCCAGACCCCTGCCAGAGCACGCCCCCGTGGGACGCTGGTCCTCCCCTGGCCTCCTCTGGCAGGACGCGGCTAATGACCGTGCCCCCGCACAGGGCCGCTATGCCACCCTTGCCTGGGCCGGTCATTCCGCCTCGCTGCACCTCCGACGGTATGTCTGTGGTTCGCTGGCGCAGTTTCTGGAGGCCTGGCTAGAGCCTCCCAGACTGTTCCGCCGGATCGCTAGAACCATCAGGCTCGGCTACGCGATTCAGTTCGCGCGGTCTCCTCCCTGCTTCAGGGGAGTCCGCTTCACTATGGTCGGTGGCAATGCCCCTGTCATGAGAGCGGAGGTCGCCACCCTACTGGCGAAGGGTGCGATCGAGATTGTCCCTCCAGCCGAAATGAATTGTACCGAAGAAAACCGGTGGGTTACGACCAATCCTGGACCTGCGCGTCTTGAACCGAGGATGCCGTTCAAGATGCTCACGGCCAAACGCATTTTCGAATGCGTGCGGCCGCAGGGTTGGTTTGCAGCGATCGACCTGAAGGACGCCTACTTCCATGTCTCCATTCTTCCTCGACACAGACCGTTCTTTCGGTTTGCTTTCGAGGAGCAGGCATACCAGTACGCGATTCTCCCTTTCGGGCTAGCCCTGTCTCCTCGCTTCTTTACGAAGGTCGTCGAGGCAGCCCTTGTTCCCTTTCGGGAACACGGGGTTCGCATCCTGAACTATCTCGACGACTGGCTGATCTAGCTCACTCTCGAGACCAGGTTTGCGAACACAGGGACCTAGTGCTCCGGCACCTAGCTCGTCTGGGCCTTCGGGTCAACTGGGAGAAGAGCAAACTCTGCCCCGTGCAGAGGATCTCTTTTCTCGGTATGGATATCGACTCGGTCGCCATGTGCGCGCAGCTTACGAGCGAGCGCGCGCGCGCAGTCACTGCTGACTTGCCTTCGTCAATTCGAGGGCAAGAGTGCGGTCCCACTGAAACTCTTTCAGAGGCTCCTGGGGCATATGGCATCCGCAGCCGCAGTAACGCCGCTCGGATTGCTTCATATGCGACCGCTTCAGCTTTGGCTTCGCGATCGAGTCCCGAGGTGGGCATGGCAACACGGCACGCTCCGAGTCCCAGTGACTCCGGCCTGCCGTCAGACCTTCACCCCGTGGTCGAACCTCAGTTTTCTACGGGCCGGAGTGCCCTTAGAACGAGCTTCCAGGCATGTTGTTGTATCAACGGATGCCTCCACCACGGGCTGGGGCGCCATGTGCAATGGACATGCTGCCGCGGGCTCCTGGACAGGTCCCCAACGCCTTTGGCATGCCTCGAGTTGCTGGCTGTACGCCTTGCCCTGCACCGCTTCCGGGCGTTGCTCAGGGGTCTACACGTAATAGTCCGATCAGACAATACTGCCACAGTAGCGTACGTCAACCGTCAAGGTGGTCTACGCTCCCGCCGTATGTTGCAACTCGCCCGCCACCTCCTCATATGGAGTCAGAAGCATCTGAGGTCGCTTCAAGCCATTTATATCCCGGGAGAGCTGAACCGTGCGGCCGACGAGCTGTCTCGGCAGCTGTCTCGGCTTCGGCCTCTCGCTGGAGAATGGAGACTCCATCCCCAGTCGGTCCAGCTGATTTGGGATCAGTTCGGGGACGCTCAGATAGATCTGTTTGCCTCCCACGACTCGTCCCATTGCGACCTGTTTTATTCCCTGACCGAGGGCACGCTCGGCACGGATGCACTGGCGCACAGCTGGCCGCGGGGCCTACGCAAGTATGCGTTTTCCCCAGTGAGCCTTCTTGCGCAGACTTTGCGCAAGATCAGGGAGGACGAGGAGCAGGTGATATTGGTTGCCCCGTATTGGCCCAACCGCACCTGGTTCCCAGAACTAGTACTCCTCGCGACAGCACCTCGCTGGCCTATTCCTCTGAGGAAGGACCTGCTTTCTCAGGGACGGGGCACCCTGTGGCACCCTCATCCCGATCTTTGGAACCTCCACGTGTGGCTCCTGGACGGGACGAGGTAGGTTTGAGTACCCTACCACCAGCGGTGGTGGCTACCATCACTTCCGCTAGAGCATCGTCCACGAGACATGTCTATGCTTTGAAGTGGAACCTCTTCGTCAACTGGTGTTCTTCTAAACATCAAGAACCCACGAAATGCTCGATCAGTGTCGTGCTTTCCTTCCTGCAAGAAGGGTTGGAGCGTAGGCTGTCTCCTTCCACCCTGAAAGTATATGTTGCCGCCATTGCCGCACATCACAACGCAGTTGAAGGTAAGTCTCTAGGAAAGCACGACCTGATCATCAGGTTCCTGAGAGGAGCAAGGAGACTGAATCCTCCTCTCCCTCCTCTCATTCCCTCTTGGGACCTCTCAGTGGTTTTAACTGCCCTGCAGAGTGCTCCCTTTGAGCCTCTGCAATCAGTGGAGCTTAAGTTCCTGTCTATGAAGACAGCGCTCCTGGTTGCATTGGCCTCCATCAAGAGGGTAGGGGACCTGCACGCATTTTCGGTTGACGAAGCGTGCTTGGAGTTCGGGCCGGCTAATTCTCACGTGATCCTGAGACCCCGGCCTGGATATGTGCCCAAGGTTCCTACCACACCCTTTCGAGACCAGGTAGTGAACCTGCAAGCGCTGCCCTTGGAGGAGGCAGACCCAGCCTTGGCACTGCTCTGTCCAGTACGCGCCCTCCGTGCTTACGTAGACAGAACGCAGTGTTTCAGGACCTCTGACCAGCTCTTTGTCTGTCATGGTGGGAAGCTGAAGGGAAAGGCTCTCTCCAAGCAAAGGTTGTCTCACTGGATAATGGACGCCATTGCTTTGGCTTACCAGCAGCAAGGTCGACCATGCCCCCTTGGTGTGACGGCCCACTCCACCCGGAGTGTGGCATCCTCTTGGGCTCTAGCGCATGGCGCCTCGCTAACAGACATCTGCAGAGCTGCAGGCTGGGCGACACCTAACACATTCGCGAGATTCTACTATCTCCGAGTGGAGCCAGTTTCTTCTCATGTACTCGCTTCAACTAGCAACTGGGGTTGAAATATTCCACCTGCGGCTGGACACCCCAGTGTTCTCCATATGCAGCCCTCCTGGGTCATATGTGTATTCCAAGTCCCCCCCCTTCGGGTTGGGAATGATTGCATATTTCCACTGAGATATGCTTCCCAGTGTACCTTGGTTTAATCCTGTGTTAAGTAGGAGTCCTTCGTCCGTGCCAGTCTCACGACAGGGAGCTCACACTTACGCAGGGCACTGGAAGACAGTCGGGAGGTGGCGTGATTACACTGGGAACCCCATTCGTCGTCATCCGACGTAACTCGGAGTGACAACGAAAGGGAACGTCTCGGTTACGTATGTAACCCTCGTTCCCTGAGTAGGGAACGGAGACGTTACGTCTCCCTGCCACTTCCGCTGTACCGCTGGGAAACGCCTGAGTTCAGTCTCGGCTCCTCAGCGAAGACATATCTGCATGTTGCCAGCGTACTTCCTTATATACCCCCAGGGTGGGGCGGACTTACGCTATGCAAATTCCGCAGACCCATGGCATTTCATTGCCATTGGCTCGTTTTATATACTCGAAGATGACAGGCTTTCTAAGCGAAACCCCATTCGTCGTCATCCGACGTAACGTCTCCGTTCCCTACTCAGGGAACGAGGGTTACATACGTAACCGAGACGTTTTTAAGTGTAAGAATTCAAATGTTTAACCCTAATTAAAGTTATATTTTATTGTCTCGTAATATTAATGGGTTTATGTTGTGCCAAAAAAGTACCGTGTTTATCTTGTAGGGTCCGATGATACTGAGCGCCTCATTGCAGACTACAAAACAATAAATAAAAAGGCTCTAGTACAGTGTCAAGTGTCTTTTTTATGTATTTCTTTTGATGTTTCTGTCTGACTTATTTGTAGTAATACTGTGGCTGTACAAATGTTAACTTTATCAGTCCAACCAAAGAAACATGGTTACTACACTTTTACTATAGTAAAAGCATGGTTCATTTTATCTGGGTATTTTTAAGTATTATACATAAGTATAAGATTAAGTATAAAATACGTTAAGCAATAGTTACACTGTAAACTTTAAATATTTTAACTCAGAAAATAAGTAGCTTTCGTTACACACATTTGCATATGAACGTCAGAACCAGCCGCCTCACAAACGACCTGCGTTTGGTTGATCTACGACGACGCCCTGCTTCACTCCTACATTTGGTAAAACACATTGTAAATGTATTGTGGAAAAAAAGATGGGAATAGTAAATAAAATTATATTGGATATATAAGAATGAATGAAATGTAAAATGTTTTGTTAACGGTCGCGGTGTGCGTAACTAGGCAACCACGTTCTCGTTTACGTTGCATGACGTCATCGAAGTATGTCCCAGAACGTGCATACTCTTTTGCTACACACTCAAAAGTATGTACTTTTTCATCACAAAAAAAGTACATACTTTTAGGTCGTAGTATAAGTAGGCGAATTGGGACTCAGCCCTTGTTTTTTATATAGCTTGGTTTGTTTATGACTCTGAATCATTATCAGTGTCTTAGGTCCAAACATATTTCGTTCCTTCCTCTTTGGTCTAATGCCGAATTAATTGAAGGAGGGGATGACCCCAGTGGTTTTCCCAATATTGCGCTTTTGCTCAATGAGCAAGCAGAATGCTTGATATAGTGCATGAAAGGCCATGTTTGTATAAGTGCTTCTCTAATGTATTCTGAACAGACAATCTGCCATCTGCTTTATTGTCTGAAAAATCTATAAACAGTAAAGCGGATCCTCATAATAACAAGTTTTATTTGAACTTGTCTTGTTTATTATACTTTTCGTACACTCAGTTAAATAGTTTCAGTAGTTCATAACATACAGTGTTCTCTAGATGTCACTAAAGCAGCGAGTTGTGTCTGAGCACATCTGGAGCTCTGACATACTGCCGGTAATGATCGAACAATGATGTGTGCTAATAACCATAGTGATACTTCTCATGTATTCACATATGCTGGTGTCTATCCTTATCTTTGGACCCGTTCACTGTCTTTCTCATCTGTGTATTCTGGGTCATATCTGTAGGTGAATTGTCGCCATAGCAGCGGCTTGAGAGCTGATTATAATCATGCATGTCACCACAAACACGTCTGATCAAAAAGACACTGATTACGTCTCTCTCTCTCTCCACCCCCCTTACTCTTCTCTTCACCATCTGTCCTTTCTTCCAGCCTTTCCTTATGGTACTCTTGTTAAAACCTGCCTATTTGATGCTGCATCATAAAGGAAAGTGTATTGAATTCAGCTGAAAACAAATATTGTGCAGAAACGTATAATTGCAGAGTAAAAGTAAGTGGCTTTAGTGAAAGGATTAGAAAGAGACAGGTTGGTCTATTGACAGGTCAAGAAGGTCTGTAGTATCTGCAGAAAGCTATCAGTAAGTCTTCCCATTCATCACCGTGACCTGACGGTATAAAGTAAAGGGTATATAATGGAAACTGAAATTGATACTTTTATTCAGCAAGGATCCATTAAATTGATCAAAATGACAGTAAACACATTATAATGTTACGGATTCCTATTCCAAATAAATGCTGTTCTTCTGAACTTTCTATTCATCAAAGAATCCTGAAAAAAATATTTCCGTTTCACGGTTACCAAAAAATATTAATGAGCACAACAGTTTTCAAGATTTAAAATAAGAAATGTTTCTTGAGCACCAAATCAGCATATTATAGGCTAATGATTTCTGGAGGGGGGGGGGGGGGGGGGGCACTTTTTTAGGCCACTGTTATGATTGGCTAACATCATTGCAAAAGAAACAGCGTCAACACTCAGTACATATTTTGAAAACATTATCCATTAGGGGTGCAAAAATACATCGTTATATCGTGATATAAAAATGTGACGATATGTATCGGTGATGTAAACGATATGATTTGCGATACAGAGTTACAGTAGTTTTATCCAAGACTTGTTATTTAACCCTGATGTATGACTCAAGTATGTCCATTTACATGATGTCAATTAATGTGTAAAATAGTATACATAATTTGATGTATTGTATAAATATACTGTACATGTCAGTTATGAATATTTCCATCATGCTACATAAAAACCCTTGAAAGTTCAGTTATGATTTGGTTTATTTAAAAAACATTATTTTGAATAAATCAATTCATCTCACATTAGTTTGTGTCAGAAGTCCAGCATCATTGAGTTGTTTTACATGTTCTCATACAGTAAGTTTCCATTTTGCCACATTGACAGCAGGCACATGTGTATCCACGTGAATCAGATCAATTCCTGCCTTCCGGTTAAATTTGTACGCAGTTACAGTTTCTGAAGAGACATTCAGGCTTGATAAATATCTGTGGGTGCAATTAAATATATAAGCATTAACATCAGCATGTATTTAGTGCATGTATGAAGGAAGGCTCCATATTACACATTCAACACCCTCTAAAACTAAAATGCTGTTTTTAATTTTCTTTGTGAGGAAATCCTTAAGGTTTTACCTCACGTTACAGAATTAATTTGTTCATTAATGTTTTATTAATTCATTGATTTATTCATGATTTTCTCATTAATTCATATGTTTGTCATTGATTCATTCATTTTTTTTTCTCTCTCTCCCCTGTTATCAGTAGTGGTTTAGCTGACATCAGTTTGAACCCTGTTCTCATGGTCATGTTAGTCTGTTAAGATTAAAAAGCATCAAATCCTGCTGGCACGATTGACATGGAGTGTTTAGGGATGCAGGAAGGAGGGATGAATGGAAAAGGGCGGGGGCTGAGTGAATTAATTTTTGTCAAATCAGCATCACAGTAGTTTGAGTCTGTTTATGTAAAGCATCTGGAAGTATGGATTTATGTAGATGTAGTAAATACTGTAATATGTCAGAGTAAGTTTACAAAGCTATGTTTGAAATTATATTTGTGTGTGTATACTTGTGTTTGTGTTGTTTGTGTGGGTGAGCGTCTGCTTTTGGCAAGCTCGTTGCAATGTGGGATTAGTAGGCAACGCTAAATTGTGGGGAGAAATTGGATCAGATTACAGTGAATTTTGGCACCGGATTATCTTCAATCCCTTAATTGTATCCAAGAAGCCTGAATGAGTTTTTTGGAAGACATTGAGAGAGAGGAGACACTGAAAATGAGAAGAGAGTTGCAGATTTTAGAAGAAGCAGGTTCTGCATCTTGGATCTCCTGTTTTTGTTTTACATGTTAAATGTGAGACAGTTTTCATCTCACCTTGTATATATCTATATATCTATATCGCATATCACATCTTCTGCTCCATGGGTTGTGTTTTGGGCTGTGGTCCTGCTGATTTCGTGGCTTTTACCAGAAGCTTCTTCGCTTCCTTCCACTGGCACCACGCTGTTCAGCAGAATTAACCAATTGCCTCAGGGTTTTTTTTCTTCAAGCTTGAGATATTTAAAAGAGGAAAGTTGGGGCTTTTTAAACTAAATCTCTGCTCATCATGTTGGGTTAAAACTGTCATTCCTCTGGGAGCTCAAGCAGAAGCCCCTGGGGATACAGGCACATGTAAATAAAGTTCTCAAACTTTCAAAATTTCCATACCAAAATCTCTGACAATGTTACCACTATTTCTAGTTTCTAACAGAAAGCATCTTTTGATTATTGCATGCTGTGGAGCTGATGTGTTGAGTCTTTGTGCAGTGTCTTAACTTAGCAACCAATTTTACTGGATGCCTTCCAAAGCACAATACAGCTTGAAGTAGCGCAGGGTTGGGCAACCATGGTCCTGGAAGGCAACTGTCCTGCAGAGTTTAACTCTATCTCCATTCAAACACCTAAAAAAAAATAGAACCTAATTCTTGCGTATTACAGCCAGGTGTGTTTGATTATAGGGATGGATTTAAACTCTGCAGGACATCCTGAAGTTTCCCATCCCTAAACTAGATGCTTTCAGGGCCTCAACTAGAATCCACCTAATGTTTAGTGGAGCACACAAGAGAGGTCCAAAGCTGTTTTAATGAGGTTTAAGGTGGTCCCTAAACAACATGTGCTCACATGCTAAATGTATTTTCATGCTAACACAACAACTCTGCAACATTTTTCATAGGTGGGCTATGAGAATGCAGGCACAGTGGAGTTCCTGGTGGACAAACATGGAAAGCACTACTTCATCGAGGTGAACTCCCGCCTACAGGTGGAACATACGGTTACCGAGGAGATCACTGAGTAAGTGAAAAACTATACAATTGCATTTACAAGATGCACATGAAATAGACTCACAGAGGTGTGGGAGGCTCTTATTTTAAGATTTATAGCTAGTTTGAGCTAGTTTCCAAAACGTTAACTTGGCATATGTTGAAAGTTAAATGAATAGCAAATCAAAACACATCATAGATATGTGTTTGCATGTAAATACTCCATTCGTTTCTCTGATTCTGTAGGCCTATGTCTGGAGGATATTACATTTGCCATTATATTCTATCCAGATGCGTTCTTATTAAAGCAACTTCTAAGAAAGCACAAATAACATGTACCCTGCAATTACTTAAACAGTGAGTCAAACACTGAAGTGCAAATATACAAATTCTACAGTAATTACATTCACACACTGCAGTAGCACTATTAGCTCACTAGACAAACTAGCTGAAACCAGCTTCTGATAGCTACATTTACATGGTTTAATGCTGGTCCAAGCTTCTCATGTATTGATTAACTGGACTGCCAGCTGGTTGACCTGGTTTCAAACTGGTAGCACAGTGGTTTTCAACCAGTGGACCTCAGCAAATTTCAAGGGGCCTCAAGATAAAAAAATAATAATAATAAGCAAATAAGCACAAAAAACAACAACAATAAAAATATAGATATATTTCTTATTTTTATTAATGATTGGATAATAGGAGTAGTATATTAAAATAAGTTTTAAAAAACAAATTTGGGCTGGGAGCTTTCAAATATTGTTGTGGAAAATGGGAAGCCTTGAAGTCAAAAAGTCGAAATTTGACCATTTGGGTCAAACTGATTTGAATTGGTAGGTTATGTTTTGTGTGAGTGTGTTGGCAGTCTGTCAATGTATAGTGTCTAGAAAAAAATGTATTTTGTCTGCTGCCCCACCTTGAGAAGTTGGTCAAGGGGAGAAAGGGATGATAGGAAGATCGAATGAGAGAGAACATGTGTTAGGAACAGCATGTTTATGAGAGAGAGGAAGGAAAAGGAGAGAGGCGTTATAAATAGCTCTCACCTCCCCTGATAACCTGTGAGCTGCTCCATAATGACATAGAGATGAGCCTGATCTCATCACACACACACACACACACACACACACACACACACACACACACACACACACACACACACACACACACACACACACACACACACACACACACACACACACACACACACACACACACACATACACACATGCTGACAAGCATGCAGACATTAACGCACTGATGAGTCAAATGATTGATAGCGCTCCTTTCATTCTTCCTCTACACACAGACACACACACAAACACATCTTTGTGTTTTCCAGCACAAGTTCCTCGCCACAGAAATGGAGACTCATACATTATAGATATCAGAGTTGTCAAGTGTAGCTGACAGTGCTGCTCTGAATTGGCTCTCATTGCATGTGCTGCCATCTTAGATTTGCATAGGATTTGTTGAAATATATTATGAGAATAAGTCTGTCATATGGATATTATACTGCCTCTTTTAAATGGGAAAATACATGGTTTGCAATGCAGTCGTGTGTATTTTGCCTCTCAAAACGTGTGTGTGTGTGTGTGAAAGATTAGTAATATGTTCCATTTTATACACCAATGTCATCCATTCGGTGTGGTTTCTGTTTGTGTTTAATATAACAGTGTGTGTGTGTGTGTGTGTGTGTGTGTGTGTGTGTGTGTGTGTGTGTGTGTGTGTGTGTGTGTGTGTGTGTGTGTGTGTGTGTGTCTTTTAATTTGATTTAAACACTGTAATTTCCTTTTCACATGCTTATTATATATATAAAAAAATGGAAATGTGGTTTTAGTTATATTCTCATATTGTCATATTTATCTACTTTACAGTACATGCTATCCATCTATTTTCTAGTTATGATGTTATTTCTTGTGTATGTACATTCTTCTTCAGAGTTCCTGTTTTTATCTTCCTTAAAATTAGCTATAAAATATTGTGGATAGTGTAGACCAATATTTTGGTTATATAGTGTTTGAAAACATTATATCAATATTTAATTTTGTTAATATCACGCTTATCATCAATACCAATATACAGACACTTCTAATTTGAATTTGTATTCGATTATCTGACTTTTGATCACAGACAAACTCAGCACAAGTTTGAGACACGTTCACAAACTGAATGAGTAAGAGAATACCGGGGTATTTTTCTCAGGATCAAGCTGCTGAGAAGCAGGAGACTTAAGTCGAAATCTCTATTTGCTCTACATTTAATCTCATTAATCAGTCTAGGGGAAACCATTGAAATGTCTTGTTCGTGATTAAGCATGATTAAACACATTTCCACTTAAAGGGATAGTTCACCCAAAAATGAAAATTCTGTCATCATTGACTCACCCTCAAGTTGTTCCAAACCTGTATTTTCTGTCCACACTGTGGAAGTCAATGGGGCTCATCAACTGATGGTTACCCATATTATTCAAAATTACTTTGACAGTTCGTTCAACAGAAGAAAGAAATTCATACAGGTTTGGAACAACTTGAGGGTGAGTCAATGATGACAGAATTTTCATTTTTGGGTGAACTATCCCTTTAATTTTTAATTCATGTTGAAAATCAGTAATGAAAATGGTCCTGTCCAAACACAGATATATGTTTAATTAAAATCAGAACAACAAACTCTCCCAATATGTATAAATACTGTAGAACTGAAATGATTGATTATTATTTCCTCAAATTATAGTACTGAAAATTGTCATGAAAACAAACTTGATGGTCCTAATAGGCTTCATATTGTTTTTAATTCTAATGATTTTGGAGTGAAATATGACCCAAAAATATGTTTGTGCTTATGTTTGTGGATGTACACAGAATGTTGTGTGTCCAGGTGGATGTGTGTGTGTGTTCAATGTAGTGCACCACATATTGAGTAATGACCGTGCAACAGAGTCTCTAAATTGCCACAGTAGATCTTTATTTTGGGTTGTGCTGTTAGAGACAGAGGGAGAGAGGACACAGAAACAAGGATAAACTGCAAACGAGGCTGAGAACTATGTAGAAATAAGGTTGTAGAAAGGCTAAAGTCTGAAGTGAGCTAGGGTTTTGGTGATCCAGCACCAGAAAACATATTTCACCTTTCTTTCTGACACTAATACTGTTATCAATCTCTATGAATCAGTTCACAACCTTTTCCTTCCCTTTACTCTTCTTTCATTCTTGTTCAAGTTTTTTTTTTCCAT
The DNA here is from genome assembly GCF_965113295.1 of Leuciscus leuciscus. Taxonomy (NCBI): domain Eukaryota; kingdom Metazoa; phylum Chordata; class Actinopteri; order Cypriniformes; family Leuciscidae; genus Leuciscus; species Leuciscus leuciscus. The sequence goes on along the minus strand of NC_138726.1, from coordinate 22,433,788 downwards.
TTCTTTATTTCCCTATGCCTCTGTCCAACCACTTCTCTCTTTCATATCTCTTCAGTCTTATCCTCTCTGGCTTTTGTGTGGACTCCTCTTTCTCATTCTTCTTGTACATCTGTATTTGTCTGTGTTTTCCTTGTTCTTTCTCATCAGTTTGTTTTTATTGTTTCTGTTGCAGAAGTGAGGTAAGCAGCTGTGTATATATGCATATTCTTGTAATGTGATTGGCTGGATTAGATGAATATTCTCCTCCCCAAACATTATTTTATATTACTTTTTTTCTCCACCTCATCACAAATTCATTTGCTGTCTGGATTACTTAAGAGGGAATACTTCATTGAGATTCTTCATTATTTGTTGACACTTTCTTTGAAATGTCTGTTTGGAATTGAGGATCCTCTTGTTCATATTGATCCTTACCTTCCTTCACCTAAACTCTTGCTCTATCATAAATCAAAGCACAGAAATGACCTCTGAGGTCATCCTCCTCTGACACACTTCTGTGCTGATTCATGACCAGTTTTGCAATCTCTGCTGTACAGTTTGGACAAATTAAGTTATGCTTAGATCAGGATATTAATGGAAAACCTAGTTGGATTGTATTTCTTTTAAAATCTGTTGCAGGTCTGTAGAACAGTAGCCGCTAGCTTTATGTGCTTGGGGCATTGCAAAGAAGGATTTCATTAAATATAATGGCTCCTTGTGGATGCAGCTCTGTGCTGGAGCTTTACCCTCTGCTGTTTTTATTCATCCTTTTGCCCATATTTTTCCCCCTGAAAACATGCTCTACGATAAACTGAGGTGTTGCTTTTTAAGCTTACATAACCGACTCTAGCATGGTGTGGTCAGGGTCTTTATGGCTCTGTGTGTTTTGTTATTTGCCATTTAGCAGACATTTGTCATCCAAGTACACTAATAGCAGAAACGGTTCCCTTTGGGCAGTCAGGTTAACAGCGCTAGTTCTACCAGAAAGACTCGGGAGGCAAAATAACGTAATAAGTATGCATTTATTAACAGCCCAGCAAGTATCAAGTATTATGATATAAAACTATTTGGCGTAGGCCCCGTCCGTAGCTCGCAATCCGAGGATACGGAATCTGCATTTCCTGGCTGAAGACGAAGGCAGGGGTGCAGCCGACCCCCTGGGATGTATGGGAACGGACCATCCTGGTGGTGGTGGGGAGGATGGAGGGGAAGGGACCATCCTGGTGGTGGTGGGGAGGATGGAGGGCAAGGGACCATCCTGGTGGTGGTGGGGGGGATGGAGGGGAAGGGACTATCCTGGTGGTGGTGGGGAGGATGGAGGGGAAGGGACCATCCTGGTGGTGGTGGGGAGGATGGAGGGGAAGGGACCATCCTGGTGGTGGTGGGGAGGATGGAGGTGAATGTAGGCATCAGCATCTGCGAACTCAGACATGTGTAAGTAACGATCTTTTATACTACAAGTATTAGAACACGATTGGATAGATGAGAAGGTAATAAGTGACATAACAATTGAGTCTTCCCGGCAGAACTTGCGCTAAAGCTGTCATTGAAGAACAGAATGATGACAGAGCAGAATCCCTGGGGTGACCTTTACTTACAACTCCTCCGGCAACCTTTGTATATATGGACTATCAGGCTGCTTTTCTTTTCTTTTCTTTTCTTTTCTTTTCTTTTCTTTTCTTTTCTTTTCTTTTCTTTTCTTTTCTTTTCTTTTCTTTTCTTTTGATGTTCTGGGTGGCTTCTAGTAGTTGACTGATATGATGCTAAGAGCGATATATATCAGTCGGTATGTCTGCATTTTTGTGCATGGCCAGCATGAGGGTTGTAAGTGGAACTTTTGTTTTGCAAGCAAATACAACCTTGACCCATCCATCCATCCATCCATCCATCCATCCATCAATGTGTTCTTCACATTGTTTTTTCCAGTTTCTACAACATAATCATTACAAAAATTTTACATTTTTAACAAATACTAATGGTATTGATAAAGTAGAACTGTTCTTAACTTAACATAGTTTTAAACTAGGGGTGTAATGATACACTTAGCTCACGAGGCGATACATGATATGAGGCTCACAAGAACAAGACAAAACAATATTTTAATACAAATTTTAAGAAATCTTCAGTGACAAAGTTTACTGTATAACTAGAAAAATGGTCTTTTATTCGACTGAAAGTCACAAAATGCAAAACAATTCAGGTACATTTTGAAATGGTTTAACTACTAATCATCTTGCAATAAATGTCTCTTCAGTTCTACTTTCTGAGTTGGAATTATCCAACCCGATCCCACGGCAATTCGTTCGAATTTTACGAGTTGACTAATTTATACGAATTCATACGACCTCACTGCATAAATGACATACCCAAAATAAAAAGGTTGCTCCTCATGAGTCGTTCTGACTAGACACATAAGACACTTACTGACACTTGAGAGTTTACTGTTCAAGACTCTGAATTACTCAGACTGTTATTAATATGGAAATAAATAAGTTCAAACATAAAAACAAAAATAATAGCAAAAAGAAATTATATACACTACCGTTAAAAAGTTTGGGGTCAGTAAGATTTTTAATGTTTTTAAAAGAAGTATCTTCTGCTCACCAAGGCTGCATTTATTTGATTAAAAATACAAACAAAAACAGTAATATTGTGAAATATTATTCCAATTTAAAACAGCTGTTTGCTATCTGAATATACAGTAAAGTGTAATTTATTCCTGTGATCAAAGCTGAATTTTCAGCATCATTACTCCAGTCTTCAGTGTCACATGATCCTTCAGAAATCATTCTAATATGATGATTTGATGCTCAAGAAACATTTATGATTATTATCAATGTTGAAAACAGTTATTTACATTTTTATTTCATGATGCTATGAGGAATAGAAAGTTCAAAAGAACAGCATTTATCTGAAATCTAATGCTTTTGTAACATTAAACACTACCGTTCAAAAGTTTGGGGTCAGTAAGAATTTTATTTTTATTTTTTGGGGAAAGAAATAAAATAAATCAATACTTTTATTCATCAAGGATGAGTTAAACTGATCAAAAGTTACAGTAAAGACATTTATAATGTTAGAAAATATTCTATTTTAAATAAATGCTGTTCTTTTGAACTTTCTATTCATCAAAGAATTTTGAAAAAAAAATTGTACACAACTGTTTTCAACATTGATATGAATCTTTCTTGAGCATCAAATCATCATATTAGAATGATTTCTGAAGGATCATGTGACACTGAAGACTGGAGTAATGATGCTGAAAATTCAACTTTGATCACAGGAATAAATTACAGTTTAAAATATATTAAAATAGAAAACAGTCATTTTAAATTGTCATCATATTTCACAATATTACAGTTTTTTTTTTGTTTTTTTTATCAAATAAATGCAGCCTTAGTGAGCAGAAGATACTTCTTTTAAAAACATAAAAAAATCTTACTGACCCCAAACTTTTGAACGGTAGTGTATATATAGATTTTTAAATGTTTTAAAAAAAGATTTGGCTGGGGTGAGGGAGGTTAGATGGTTACATAGAGTTTTGGTAGTGTTTGGGTTTTGTGGTCATTGAATGCGTAATGTATCAAAGCAAACATCCTCAGTCCTTTAGTGCATGATGCTGTTGTGCTGACTGTCTGAAGAGTTTTGAAAATGTATTCTGTAAAGCATATAACCAATTGTAAATATATCTTTACCTGTGACTTTTTACAAAGCTTGCTTTCAATCAAATGTCCCAGCACAGCATATTGCAGGCATATGAAATCCAGCACAGCTACTTGAGAATGTCAACAGGCTGCGGCCTCTGCGGTCAATCAGCCGAGCCTCACAGTGCAGCTCAACGCTCGGGCCTATTCACTCTGACCTGAGGTGCAGTATGAGGCCTATAGCAGAACTCCATGCTGAGCCCCACTGAGCATCATCAAACAATGTGGATAACCTAAGCTGTGAGGAGCTGTGCCTGCTTGTATTTGATATGATTGCAATAATGAGCCTTAGGGTGGAGCTCCTTGCTGGGGCCTGCTCTGCGTGATAAGAGCTGCAAATGGGCTTTGTTGCAGAGTTGCATGCTGGGCTCTGATAAACCTACTGAAACACTGGGTTCTCTTTACGTTTCCACTTTCTCTTCACTTTAACTGCTTGGAGTAGTGTCTTGAATAACTATCCAAATACACATTTACCTAACTTTATGCTCTCTACAGTTCAAAAGTTTGTGGTCAGATAGATTTTTTTTAAAGATATTAGTAGGCTACTTTTATTCATCAAGGATGCATACAATGAATCAAAAGGGACAGTTTATAGTTTATAGACAACAGGCATTTATAGTTTTACAAAAGATTTATATTTCAAATGCTATGTTAAACTTTCTATTCATCAAAGAATCTTGTGAACACACCCTGAAGACTGTAGTAGTGACTGCTGAAAATTCAGCTTTGCCATTACAGGATTGAATTACATTTGAAACCTTCAGATGCAAAAGCTGCTAAACACCACCACCGTCACAAATGAGAAAACAATATTGAGCGATTGCTCTCCGCACATAGCATACGTTCATTAAATACTTTCCCTTCAAACCAGTTAAATCCCAGCCTCAGCCCATTCAGAAATACCGGTTTGTTAGCAGAAACCGCTAAACGCCACTTCTCTTTTTCACAGAACCAATCAGAAGACACAAATCAAATAATTTGATTTCAAGATGAATGATGGCGTGCGTATGAGCCGGCTTTCAATTATCGAGCTGTACATTTTTATCCTATTTAAAAAGATTTTTAACTAAACAAGATGTTTAGAAGTATTTTATAACAGTGGATTATTGAGATTTGACTAATATCAGTTTAATGTTTACTGACTTAATGCACTTCTTAATGCTTACTTAACTGTTAATTTTAAATATATATATTTAATATTGTATATAAGTTATTATATTTTAAATATATATTATATTATATATATTTATTTATTTAAGTGTAGTGTATGGTGTAGTTATTATATAAAGTATTCTATTTGTCTTCAGGTGTTGATGTTATCCAATAAAGTGTGCTGTCATTTTGTGTCAATTATTATTATTTTTTACTATTTTTGAGCCTTTATCTTTATTCAGAAAGGACAGTGAAGCTGTGATAATTGGATAATATAAAATATATTAAAATGGAAAATAGTTATCTTCAATTTTAATATTTTACAATATTACAATTAAATTATTTTATTTTAATTTGACAATTTACAAAATAGAGTGCTGACACACCATTGTTTATTTAGCACTTGAAGGCCTCAATGAAATCAATGTCAATCATTTTTTGATGGACAGTTTTAGTTAAGATTTATGGCTCCCAGGATGCTTTACATTTTGTAAACGTTTTGTGGATGTTTATGGTTGTCTGTGTGTATATGAAAGCTGAAGTGTGTAATTTTTGTAATGTAATCTGCCACTAGTGGAACTATCTGGAATTGTTCAGGCAAACGGGTAGTCCCACCCCAAACTCATTGGTAGATCCAGAAGCTGACATGTTGGACATTTTTGAAAGTTCCACAGTGTTTACACTCTTTGAGATGTGAACAGGGTACAGTGGGGTCCAAAACTCTGAGACAATTTGTAGTATACATTAGCTCCCATATTCTGGGCCCCAGGGATGTAAGCTGCTCTGAGAGACAGTAGCTCAGTAGGATTTGGTGCACCAGTTTGCAGAGTGGACGCGAGCGCAACCCCCCCTGGTGATTTATATAGGCGACCACCGATGTGTTGTTTGTGCGGACAAGCACATGATGGACCCTAAGATCTGCAAGGAAATTCTTTAGAGCAAGAAATACAGCCAACATATCCAGACGGTTGATATGCCATGAGAGATGGTGGTCTCTCTTCAGACCCTGAGTCGAACTTCCTTCTAGGATTGCACCCCAGCCCGTGATAGAGGCATCTGTCGTTAGCATCTTGAAACAACAAGAGGCTCCCAACACGGGACCCTGGGACAGGAAACAGGGTTTCTTCCACAATAACCAGGGCACGTAAGCATTGCCAGCACAACCCTGATCATGCGCAAGGGGTTGCCCCTCGGGGAAAACCCTTTGTTCCTGAGCCACCACTGCAGGGGTCTCATGTACAACAGTCCAAAAGGTATCACGTTGGATGTTGCTGCCATCAGACCCAACAGTCTCTGACACTGTTGACAGTGAGTGACTGGCCTAGCTTTATTCTTTTCACAGCCGAAAGGATGGACTCTATGCGTGCTGGTGAAAGGCGTGCCTGCATCGACATTGAGTCCCAAACCACGCCTAGAAAAGTGATCCTCTGTAGTGGAGAAAGCACTCTTTTTGGCATTTAGCCGTAACCCCAACTCTTTCATGTGAGTGAGAACGGCATCTCGATGCCGAACCACCAACTGATGCGACTGAGCCAGAATCAACCAATCGTCGATGTAGTTCATGATGTGAATACCCTGCTTTGCCCCTGAAAGTGAACCTCAGGCAGATGGAACCGCAACGCGTGCTTCCACACCCTTAGAGAAGGCATTGGATCTATCAGGTTCAGGCAGAGAGAAGGCTGGGCCCGTCTCTAACCCCTCTGATAGATCCTTTTGCGAACCCCATGACTGTGAGGCCTGAGCGTCCTCGCGAAAGAACGCCAGGCGGGATCGGAGTGTCCGCATAGGAAGCACATCACAGTGCTCACAGCCAGCACCCTCGAGCGCTGACTGTGCATGCTCCTCACGCAAACAAGCTACACAAAGAATGTGTGTGTCCCCACCCGTTAAATAACTCGGGCAGGGGTACACTGCCTGAACCACATCCTGAACTGCTGCTTGCTCGCCATGACTTTGTGTAGTCAAAGCCAAAGACTTTGTCTTTATATGCTGATATAAAGACAAAACAACACCAAATAGACAAGGACTCACAAGGTTTCACAATGAGCGCTACTGAAGACACAGAAGCTGGCGTGGCTCTGTTTTGGGCAAGCTTTATAGTTTCCTGGTTCATGACGTCACCCGCCTCTGACGTTCCATCACACCATTGGACTGATTTTACATGTGCTTCAAGACGTCATCACGCGAAACGTTCCCTTAGCGTCAATCGACGCAGCGTGAGTTCCCTTGAAAGGGAATAGTCCAGAATCTGTTTTTTTGTTTGTTTTTTTATATACTGTATATCATGTTACTTATTTGTTTTATGTTAATGTTACTCCAATGTTTGTTTATTTCCAGGTTTAAATAAACAAAATCACAGATTTTCAATGTGATTTCAGACTGTTGGGTCTCACTGTAGTTATATCTACATGTTGAACTTGCGTTGGAGAAAATATTTCCCTCTAAATCAACAGCTAACTGTAACTGTTCTTTTTCTTGTCCAAGAGTATTCACAGTGTTTTTTCTTGATCTCATAACAGTTATTTGCTATTACTGCTGCTCTCTCTCTCTCTCTCTCTCTCTCTCTGTCTCTGCTGGCCTCATTGTCTCTTTCATGTTGTATTTATTACTTGAGATTTTTTTTTTTTTCATTATTATCCTATTATCTCCTGAATGTGTTTTCTGACTCATGAGTGTGGGGTGGCAGATAAAAGCGGTAAGCCAATAATTAATGCTTCTGTGAACAGCAGGCTGAAGGGTGAAACCCAGATGAAATACAAGAGCTAGAAATTAGAGGTAAAAGTAAGCTTATAGAAATGTGGATTTGTCCCCTCAACACGTTCAGTACAGTATGTGTTTTTGTATCTGCATGCACATACTGTGTACACGTTTTCAAACGGATATACAGAGAAAGCAGAGGTGTGTATTTGTGTTTGTTTGTGGGAAGGATGTGGCTTCAACCACTCAAGGTCAGCATGGTGTTAAAGGCTCATTAACACATTCCTGCTGATATTTTATCAGTATTGAGTGACACATGTCCTCTGTGACCTCTTCGATTTGAACAGCACGTTTGACCCTGGACCTGTGGTAAGTTGTTATCTATATTGAGAATAAGATAAGTAAGCAATTTCTGGGGCCTTTAACCTTTTTCCTGACCCCTGTTACAGCATGAAATTGAGTGCTTCATTTTAAGCTTGGCTAATGCATGTAGTGCAATATTAATGTATTTACATTCATTTATTTGTTATTCCATTCAATTGAATTGTAGTAATAGTAATTACAATACAATTCAAATTATCATTATTGTACAAAGTCGTGTACTGTACTTTTGCATTACATTTTCACTTTACTGCATAGTATTTTTTTGGGGGGGGGGGAGGGAAAGAGAAGGCAGATGCCATTTACACTAAGTGAAAATAGGAGTTTTTTTTTTTTTTTTGCACTAGGTGTAAATAGTGGCAGATACTTTTTTATAATATACTACAATACACCTCAGTCTATTGTAATGTATTATAAAACTATGCAATTATTAGAACATATTCAGTGTATATGATTATATATATAATTCAATCTGTTCATCATGTAAAACGATCGAGTCAGAAAATTTAGACTAAACCGCTCAATTCATATGGATTAGTTCCCTTTCGAGGGAACTCGAACTCCGTGATACGACACTTTGGGGAACGCCCTTAGCGTAACGCATCTGAAGTATGAATTAAACTAATCCAATCCTGATTGGTGCTGTGTCATGACGTAACATGTGACGGCATACACGGAAGCTACAAAGGAAGCACACAACAGAGTTAGCTTTTTGCTCTTCAGCAAGCGCTCTGTGTCAAACTGTGTCAAACTGTCTGTCCTATTTGGTGCTGTTTGTCCCATAAGAATTGTCCCAAATAAAGGTCTGCATTGCAATATACAATCTAGTGGCTCGGATCTCGCGTTTGCTGAGGCAGCACGTAGATTACGGGTCTACTCTGCAATAAAGATTCTGTGGCTGGAATCTTGCGTTGCCGGGATACTCCGTGCTGGCTGTGTTCATTGAGAAATATCTCGATGCACACAGCCGTGCGTTTTCGAGTGTTTCAGCCTCGCGCCCATTGACTTTCCGTCCGCACATCAAAAATCGTTTTTTTATTTTTCACTGCCAGTCCTCCGCTTCAGGGTATCGAAAACGAGACGAAAATAGCAGTCCTATCACTCCTCCGCGGAGCCCTCAGGAAATCGATGTTTGTATCCAGCGTCAAGTGCGCTTCGGGACACATCGGTCTTTTAGTGAATGCGTGCTGCAGTGTCTGCCCCAAAGGCTTGCGGCCAGGCAGTGTTCGCGTCCGCAGATCGGAAACTGTTTTCGATTATTCCCTGCCGGTCCTCCGCTTCAGGGTGTCGAGAACGAAACCAAAACAGCCTCCCCTCTGGGGAGCCCTGAGGAAATCGATGTCTGTATCCCGCCGTAAAGTGCGCTTCAGGACACATCGGTTTCCAGCAAATGCACGCTGCCCCACAGGCTTGCGGCCAGGCAGCGCTCGCGTCCGCACAGCGAGAATCGTTTCGACCAAACCCTGCCGGAGAGGCGCTTCAGGGGATCGAGAACGAATCTCGAATAATACCCGAAATCAGTCTCGAGAGGCTGGTTCCCATAATAGAATAATTTAAAGCATGGCAAGACCTGCCAAATATTTATCCTTGGGTCCTGCGCACAATAGAGAAGGGTTACAGGCTGCAGTTCGATTCCGCCCACCGAAATTCAACGGGTTGGTGTGGACTGCAGTCGACCCAGTGCAGGGTCGGGTATTGGAACAGGAAGTAAACTCCCTGCTGGTAAAGAAGGCCATAGAGTGTGTTCCTCCGCCGGACAGGGAGTCCGGGTTCTACAGCCGCTACTCCATAGTTCCCAAGAATGATGGAGGGTTGAGCCAATTTTAGATCTAAGGCATTTTAATTGGTCTCTTAGGAGAATCAGGTTCAAGATGCTCACTATTCCCATCATCGTGAGTCAGATCAAATCTGAGGATTGGTTTGTCACAATAGATCTTAGGGACGCATACTCCACATATCCATCCTTCCATCTCACAGGAAGATCCTGATGTTTGCTTTTGGGGGCGAAGCATTCCAATATTGGGTTCTTCCGTTCGGCCTAGCTCTCTCCCCAATCACGTTTACCAAATGCATGGATGCAGCTCTAGCTCCTCTGAGGTTATCAGGGTGCTAAATTATGTCGACGACTGGTTTATTATGGCCCAATCACAAGAGCTGGCAGTTCGGCATTGAGATATCGTCCTTGCCCATATCCAAAGCCTGGGGTTGAGAATCAACAAAAAAACAAAAAACAAAAAAAGCATGTTGGCACAAGCCATGAGAACCACGTTCCTGGAAGTGGTGTGGGACTCGGTCACGATGCGGGCACAATTGTCTCCTGCATGGATCGAGTCCATCCTGGCCATGGTGATCAGAATAAAGCTAGGCCAAGCCATCACTGTAAAACATTTTCAGAGAGTGTTAGTACTCATGGCAGCAGTGTCCAACTTCATTCCATTCGCCCTGCTGCACATGAGGGCCCTGCAGTGGTGGTTGAAAACCAAGGGGTTTTGCATGATCAGGGTTATGCGCAGATGCCTTCGTTCCCTATCTATGTGGAAAACAGCTTGGTTTCTGTCCCAAGGCTCTGTGCTGGGAGCGTCATGTCGCCGGAAAGCCAATTCGACAGACACATGGATGGCAGGGCTCTGAGGAGGTTACTCCCAGACCTTAGGGGTCACCACGCAGACAATGTGTCGGTGGTCTCCTACTTGATTCATCAGGGGGTTCTGAGATCGTGCCCTGTATCCAGATTGGCGCATCAGATCCTCCTGTGGTCCCAGGTGAAACTGTTATCTCTCAGAGCATTGCAGGGGACCAGAATCAGAGAGCAGATATCCTGTCGAGGCAGAGGCTGAGGCCCGGGAAATGGAGATTTCCTACCGAGGTGGTGAAGTCGATATGTGAGAGGTTTGGCCGAGTGGAAGTGGATTTGTTAGCGTCGCGAGGGATGTCCCACTGTCCACTGTGGTTTTCTCTCACCCATCCAGCCCCATTGGGTTTGGATGCCATGGTACAGACGTGGTAGAGGCTATGCCTGTACGCTTTTCCCCCGATCGCTCTGATCCCGGGAGTTCTGAAGAGGGTCCGTCGAGACGGGATCAACCTACTTCTAGTAGCCCTGTACTGGCCGGCCGGGTATGGTTTTGAGACATCATAGCACTCCTGGCAGGCCAGCCTTGGTAGATCCCTCTTAGGAGGAACCTGCTTCCACAGGCCGGGGGCTCAATATTTACCCTCAACCAGACCTGTGGAAACTTTGGGCTTGGCCCCTGAGGGGGCTCAGTACCTAGAGGCTGGCCTGCCGGCTGGAGTGGTTGAGACCATACTCAGTTCCAGAGCTCCTTCCACGAGGAGATTGTACGGCCTAAAGTGGAATGTGTTTCCACTTGGTGTAGAGAGCGTGAGGTGGACCCAGTTAACTGCCCAGATGGCTTCAGTGCTGGAACTCCTCCAAGAATGCTTCTCGGCTGGTTTTATCCCGTCCACACTCAAGGTGTACGTGGCTGCCATTGCAGCTTTCCATGCTCCTCTGTTTGATGGGCCTCTGGGGAGACATCAGCTGGTCGTACATTTCCTCCGTGGGGCTCGGAGGATGAGACCTGTGGCTCGTACCAGAGTTCCCATATGGGACCTGGCAGTGGTTCTTGAAGGGCTGGTTGAGGCCCCCTTCGAACCTCTGGAGTCGGCTGAGGCCAAGATCCTTTCCCTCAAGGTAGCTTTTTTATTAGCCATTACTTCTCTCAGGAGACCTTCAGGTGCTCTCTATATGTCATGGGTGCCTGGGGTTTGCTCCAGGCGACATTAAGGCTATCTTGCATCCCAGGCCGGGCTATGTGCCTAAACTGCCATCTAATGTGGCACAGCTACGGTTCTGCAGGCTTTTCATCCTCCACCTCACGTGACGTCGGATGAAGAAAGACTTAATTTGCTCTGCCCTGTCAGAGCTCTCAAGATATATGTTCAGAGGTCTTCTTCATGGCGGAAGTCAGACCAGTTGCTGGTGTGCTTCGGGTCGTCCAAGAAGGGGCTTCCCGCATCCAAACAGACCATCAGTAACTGGATCGTTCAGGCTATCTCTATGGCCTATCAGGTGTGCAGCTTGCCTGTACCTTTGGCCGTGAGGGCTCATTCAACCCTCCTTTCAGGAGCCCCCATCCAAGAAGTGTGCAATGCAGCAGGATGGGCCACCCCTCATACTTTTATCAGATTTTATAGCCTGGACGTTACTTCTACGCCTTGCACTGTAGTGCTCTCGTCTTAAGTGTGCCTGTGTGCATTTTCACACTGGGACAGGCAGGGCTCGTTGTGGCATAGTGGGTACTCATTCCCCAAAGTGTCGTATCGACGCAGTTCGAGTTCCCTCGAAAGGGAACGTATTGGGTTACGACTGTAACCCTTGTTCCCTGAGAAGGGAACGAGACACTGTACTTTAGCCTCTCAACTTTAGCTTTTGTTGCTCATTTTAGCATATTTTGTTTTTATTTTCAGACTTTCATGCGTATTAGCTAATGAATAGTAATTTTTCCCTCTCACGCACACACTTCTTTCGCTCACTCCTTCTCAGCATCTAGGATATTAGATATTCTACACCTCACATGTTCTCAACTTCTCGCCCTGTCTCTCAGCTCAATAGGAATGGAAGACATTAATTATGAGTCCGCTGTTTGAAAATAAAGTAATGCCTTGAGGCAAGAAAAGGCATGTGTGTTTTGTATGCAGATCACAGGTCAGAGCATGTGTGAATATTTAAATTACAGACATTTATGTAGCTGCTGACACCAGTAGTGATTGCTTGTGTCTGTGTGTTGCACAATGGGTCATTCACCATTAGTGGACATTCACCTTATTGCAATTTCGGGATTGTTTTTGTAGTCAGGCTTTGTAAAATTGTTCCTGTTAAACTGTAAACAATGAGTGAAATGTTCGCTCTATGAATGCAATAAAAAGCTTATTTAAAAAAAAATCTGCTCACAAAGAGAGTCACCTTAATTTATATAGCGCTTTTAACAATATAGATTGTTTCAAAGCAGCTTTACAGTGATAATTGAAAATTAAAGTAGCAGAGATTGTTTTGGCTTTACAGCAGCTCTAGAATCAAGTTAATTATCCAGCTAAAGTTTGTTCTACTCACCGTTCAACCATCAAACTTTAAAAGGAAATTTAATTGTGTAAAAGCATCAACAAAGTGCATTCAATAGACCACAAATAACCCCAAAAGCACAATTCTTTCCACAGCAATTTATCAGTCTGGTGAAAAATCATTGTGGTAATATTTACAGTGGGGAGAACAAGTATTTGATACACTGCCGATTTTGCAGGTTTTCCTACTTACAAAGCATGTAGAGGTGTGTAATTTTTATCATAGGTACACTTCAAATGTGAGAGACGGAATCTAAAACAAAAATCCAGAAAATCACATTGTATGATTTTTAAATAATTAATTTGCATTTTATTGCATGACATAAGTATTTGATCACCTACCAACCAGTAATAATTCCGGCTCTCACAGACCTGTTAGTTTTTCTTTAAGAAGCCCTCCTATTCTCCACTCATTACCTGTATTAACTGCACCTGTTTGAACTTGTTACCTGGAGTGGCTTAGCCAGTCTCAAGACCTGCACCCAATAGAAAATCTTTGGAGGGAGCTGAAAGTCCGTATTGCCCAGCGACAGCCCCGAAACCTGAAGGATCTGGAGAAGGTCTGTATGGAGGAGTGGGCCAAAATCCCTGCTGCAGTGTATGCAAACCTGGTCAAGAACTACAGGAAACAACTATGATCTCTGTAATTGCAAACAAAGGTTTCTGTACCAAATATTAAGTTCTGCTTTTCTGATGTATCAAATACTTATGTCATGCACTAAAATGCTAATTAATTACTTAAAAATCATACAATGTGATTTTCTGGATTTTTGTTTTAGATTCCGTCACTCACAGTTGAAGAGTACCTATGATAAAAATTACAGACTTCTACATGCTTTGTATGTGGGAAAACCTGCAAAATCAGCAGTGTATCAAATACTTGTTCTCCCCACTGTATCTGTATATTATGTAACATATGTTGCCTTAATCAAAAATGTTCATTAACTTTAGCATTGCATGATAATATTTCTAAATGCTTTCCATCATTTTGACAGATAATACATTTTAGAAACATTCCAGTAAATGCTGTTAACAGGGATTAGAAGTGAAAAGAGGAGACAATTGCATTTTAAAGCATCCATGTTAAAACAAACCTGGAAAGAGATGGAGAAAAACAATAGATTCTTCATGCTTCATTCTTCATGGATTCCAGTGAATTATTAATGCGATATTGTAAATTAAATCGGGAGAACAGACCACAAATTCAGATTATATGATGTCTTTGTTTCATACTGTTACAGCTGAATACAAAGGAAAAGAAAGAAAATAACCAGGAGGAAGGAAAGCAGCAGTTGAAAAGTGCTTTTGCTTAAGATATTCTTGTGATGCCATGATACATTAGAAATACCAAGCTTTTCGTTATTCTTAGGACGTCTGAAAATTACGGAGCCCCTGAGGGGACCTGTGAAAAAAAAAAAAAAATAGGACTTTGTGCGCACGAGAAACTATCGCGTGCGCACGAGAAACTTTCGCGTGGGCACGAGAAACTATCGCGTGGGCACGAGAAACTTTCGCGTGGGCACGAGAAACTTTCGCGTGGGCACGAGAAACTATCGCGTGCGCACGAGAAACTTTCGCGTGGGCACGAGAAACTTTAATACAAATGTGGAAATATGGATGATGTATATATCATTTATGTTGTTGTTTGACATGTTTTGAAGTGTATATTTTAGCAAAAATCTCAAGCAAGGTGCTATTAAAGACAAGACTTAGAGGCATATTTTAGTCACAATTCAAATAATTGTATTAAATGTGAATATACTTTGAATAAACTTTGTAGGCTATTTGTATGTGTATTGATAAAAAATAAACAACAGGCTAATAATCTTCTGCTACTGAGATGAAGGAAACATTTTTTTAAAGAAGTAAAGTTCACAAGATTGCTATTTATCTTGACCAAACTGTTCCGTCATCAGCTCTTCCTCAGTTCCGCACTGCAGAATAAAATAGTCATCCTCTGCTGCAGTTGTACGGATTCTTAACGCATTTATTGCAACTACATTTCATCTTTTTCTCATCAAACAACCAGACTAACGAATGGTTCGACACAACCCGTACCTAAGAGCCTAGACAGGTCTTTCTTCTGTATAGATATACTGTATACAGGGTAAATGACGACTGTTGGCCTACCATGGTCGCCCTCGTCCAGTAAGTTTTAAATAATAATAATAATAATAAATTAAGATATAAATCAATATAATTCGTTGTAAATTAAATTTAAACAATATCTACAAAAAGGTAATAATTGACTGTATAGTCCTAACGTTCATGCATGAACTGCCATTCAGACTTACTGTCTAACAACCAGAGAACAGAGAACATCAGAGATATTAAAATACATACTCTTCTGAGTTTTATGATGTAGGCCTTTTTTTATTCAAATGTATCGGCCTATAATTTATATCTCAAGGATGCGAGCTTGTGCGTGGCGCACTCAGTCATGTTGAGAGGGAAACACGCATTATATTAGGCTAGTATATTCAGAAATAGTGTAAAAGACCTGTAAATAAAATACAACATTAACATTATAAACACTATTAATAACATATAGGCTATGCGTATTTTACTTCCCCATAGCCAAATCCTTAAATGAATGGAATCAGAAAACAACAAGAAAAGAAAAATAAGTAACCACTTATAATAATAATAATAATAATAATAATAAATACATAGTAGTCTATAAAAATAGCCCATTGTGCCCTTTATTACAAACAACTTTTAGCCTATTTTAAACGCCAAGCCTAAACGAATTTATTTGAATCGAAACTGAAACTATACCGCAAAGTTGGGTTCGCGCATCTTTCGTTCGGTCCAAAGTTTAATACTGAACAGGAATTAATAATCATTTAATAACGAACCGGCTGTGATGTCAAGTTAATGCCAGAAGTGAACCGATGTTGTTAATATCGCCATTCGCCGGCGCCATCACTTGAATTTGTTCCTCAGTTGGGGAAATAACTTTATCGTTTCATACTCTGTCATTCGAAACAGTAAAATGTATTTTTTTTTTTGTGTACATTCAAAATGACTACAAAATGTCATGCCTTTGAAAAAGAAAGAAAACAACATGATGCGGACGTGTAGAACTTTATCCAAGAGCTGTTGTAAAGCCTAGCCTATAAACAATCTGTTACAGTAATTTTCTATTATATGCAAAAGCTGCAACCAAATTGTTAAAAGCGCTATATAAATGAAGGCGACTTCACCTGACCTGACTAAATGCCTCGTCCGTCTGGAGAGGTGCGCGCGCGGTCTGCGGTGACTCGCGCTCTTGTGGCTGCGTCGAGTATAAACAAGGCTGTAGGCTCGTCAGGAAAAAGGTCGATACAGAAATCTGCACTCAATGTACACAATAAAAGTTCCACTCACTCTTACTGGTGCATTAAACAGCAACAAAAGAAGGAACCCAAGCATGATAGTAGATAAGATATCAACACATAAGGACTAGCTCATCTACAAATTAAATTGTTTAATAATTATGTTGTCATGCGGAAAGTGTATTATATTATATTATATTATATTATATTATATTATATTATATTATATTATATTATATTATATTATATTATATTATATTATTAATTACATTACTGCAAAATACGGTTTCATTGCCATAAAGAAATAAATATGACCAACAAAATCTCAAGTGAATGGCAGAAAGTTATTTTGGACCCTGTGTTTGTTAGAAAAGAGAGACAGACTTTTATAGTTATATTCAAAAAAAAAAAAAAAAACTCCTTTTCTACATTATGTGTGCAGCTTTATTCATGACTACCTCCCTCTTGTCCTCTCATATAGTTATTTATTTGATTTTGTTGCTCATTAAAAAGAAAGCAAAAACAAGAATCACTATTGAAGTGGAATGCCTTACGGCAATTGAAATGAAAAGTATCTTTGGACTCAAACTTGCTTTGGAGTTTCACACGCACACAGACCACACAAAGATATGTAGAGAGGAGGATGCAATAAGAATAATAGTTGATAGTTCCATTTAGTTTGCATGCACTGTCAATAATTTGTTTTAGCATCCTAATCATGTAGTTTTTGTGACACAATTTAAAATTTTACAGACAGGTTTTTAGAGCTATCTCATAGAAGATGCCTCACACCATTTAAATATGGCATGCTTTAGTGCGATTAATTTTCATTTGATAAATTACTTTTGCCATGATCAATAGAAAATGTTCACAAACTTTTGACTTATATACAGGTTCATTTACAATATTGCAAATTTTTGTATATTCTGTAATAAGCCTAAAGATTATTCTGAAAAGAATGGCAATTTATTGATTTCAATACTGTTGCATTATTTGCTGAGTAAATAGTCGCTATTTAAGCGCTACAAGTGGTTGTAATTGGCACTTTTAGAGAATTTAGCCCCAGGATAATTTTGAATGCATATCATTAGTGACATTTATTTATTTTTTTGCTGAATTACTGCATGCAAAAGTGGTCAAGTTTGAAACCAGCTTTATATTTTCTGGTCAAACAAATAAACAAACACAAAAGCATGTTTCCGAAATTGCATTTCCTTTCATCCGGAGTTGTTCTCAAATTTCTTTTTGTGGGTGTAATCAGTATATTTTCATCTCATCCACATCCCACATTTTTTGGTAGGCACGGATAACGAGGGAAAAACTATAAAAAGAAACAGGCTGAAAAACAATACTTTCATTATGGTTTAATGTGCTGGGGCTCTGGGGCTGTACTCAACCTCCACAAGAAAACGAAGGATTATTTGCTGGGTACTCCACAAGATCAGACTTAAACGCTGTTCTGGTTTGCTACTGTTAGGACTCTTGCCCTGCTTAAGTGCACAATTTGTTGCTTAAATTGATGTGTTGAAATGTTGAAAGGATGAAATAGAGGCTGGATCTAATTGCAACCATTGATTTTAACACACACTAAATCAAAATAACAGACTCTCAGGATGTCAGAATACAAAAATGCAGCAAACAGAACAACCACAAAAAAGACGAGATCAGACAAATAAAGATAATCAAGCCGACTTTCGGCCCAATTTCAGGCAATCCAAGGTAAAGTCCCGCTTATCTTAATGGTTCTACAGATTCAGATTATCTTATCAGATTTTCAGAATCTGCTTGCAAGAATGTCGGGACTGCACTGATCTCAAATTGTAAATATCCAATATGCTGAAAATGTATGATCAGAAATCCTGTTGTGTGGGGGGAACCCCCGAACAAACGTGCAGTAGATTGTCACGTGGAACGAAACGAACGTTCACAACGTTTCCACAACTTCATCCAAACGTTTTCCTTTTTTTCCTCGCGAATGTTCTGTAAAAAGCTGTCCAAACACAATTATTACCATTTCTTCTTGACTGTTGATTTTGCGAGATTTCCATTGCTCACAGTTGGGACGCTTGTTTGTGAATGTAATCTTTTGGTGTGTGGTGTGCTGTCTGTGTCACATTGTGGGACGCCACACACTATAGGAACAAAACTGTTAAATCTTAGATTTTTTTTTTTTTATCACCATGTTTGTGGTCTCTCACATTTTGAAAATCTTATCAGATTTTCAAAATGTGAGAGACCACAAACATGGTGATAAAAAAAAAAAATCAAAGATTTAACAGTTTTGTTCCTATATTTTTAGTGCGGCCCAGCCTTAACACAACAAACTCTAAGGGTGGATTAAAGGGTGGGAACGGTAACACTTAATAATAACGTTCAGTTGTAAGTCATTTATAAGTGACTTACAACTGAACAACTGTTAATGAACAACTGTTAATGATGAACTAATCATTTACAAATAGGGTGACCAGACGTCCCGAAAAATTCGGGACAGTCCCGAAATCTAAGCTGTTGTCCCGAATCCCGAATCCGGCCCTAATTGTCCCGAAATGTATAGACCCCTTTTGCGCCGACGTCACAGTTACGTCACGGCGCTAGCTGGAGGCAAAACAAACGGAAAACTGGAGGCGGCCAATACAAACCAGCACAGATTCGGCTACATAATAAGGAGCTTAAATTATTATTTTTATTATTAAATGTCATCTTGTTGTGTTGTTGGGTGCAAGAATCGATGAAAAATGAGTATGCTGTATCTGGAATTTTTATTTCTAGAAAATATCCACATCTTTAAAATTGCACCGTCACTCTTTACATTGTCGTCTTGGCGCTGGCTAGGCAGAACTGCGGATCGCACACACAAATCTTTACATGACCATTCAGCACATAGTTATAGGCATCTAAAGATTTATATGCCCTCAGTTTCTCTTTACCCTCGGTTTCTCTATCGGGCAGGTGTAGAAGTCAGGCCACTCAACCGTTGGTAGCGTTAACGTTAATCCTGTCAGATCGTCCATTGACTGAGCGTGTACGGGTCGGCCAATCTGGTTCCGTCCGTTAAAATGAACTTTTGCAAATAACAATCGTGGTCCTGGACAGTGAGTGACCTTGCACATTAAGATAAAATTGGATTTTCTCCAGTCATTGTTAAAAAAAACAAGCTAACAAACTGGCAAACTAACGTTAGTGAAGCGGCCAGAGGGATCTTTCTGCCTCCAGCTAAGCCCCGCCCACACAAATACGTCACCATGTTTACCAACTGTAAAAGGACCTATACTAAAGCAAATTCTTGAGTAGTTATTGTCTGATAAAACATTAAAAACTGTCCGTGGAGGTTGAGTCGTCCTGCAGCCAGCCCCCGCCTTCTTAGACCACACTGCTCATTGACTGCAGCATCTTTTTTTCTTTTTTTGAAGTTCTACAAAGATACCGTAGGCGCGAATTTAAATGCATTGATAAGCGAGCGCAAATTGCCGCAGCCGCGAGTACAGTGAATGTGCAGGCAGCCAGTCGTAAAGGAGTGATTGATTGGTCGCGGGCACAGTGTGCAAAAAAAAAAATACTTCGGCCTAAAGTCTGATGTCGGGTTACACAGAGCAAATCATCTACACAATTATTTAGTTTTCTTATTTAATTACCGACAATTTAGTCGTAATAATAATTTTGGCATAAGGCTTATTAGCCTGAGGCTATAGCCTGAAATGTGTGATTTACGCACTGTTACATTTTTTTTATTTTTTTTACAATGACATTTGAGTTCATGATTTTAATGTTGTTTTTTTGTGGCAGACTAAAGACTAATGACAGACTGTTGATCTTTGAATAAAAATTTGGTTTGAAATTCATTATCTTTTATAATAGGCTATGTAGTCTAATATCATAGTAGGACTACCCCAAAACCTCCCCCTCCCACCCCCCCTGATTAGGGGATGCAGAAAGTGTTGTAAATGATTTATTCATGCGTTTACATCATTGTGTTGAACACTGTTACTTACCTGTTAAAAATGATCTGTACGTGTATTCAAGGCCTTTACAACACTTTCTGCACCCTCTAATTGCTACATACATACATAAAATAATGAACATATCACTTATTAATCATTTATGAATGCATTAGTCATGTTTCATAAATAATTAGTTAATCATTTACTAATCACTTGTAAATGACTTGTAACAGAATTTGCAAAACATACATAAAATGTTAGTATATCATTTGCTAATCATTTATGAATATTTTGTAAATGATTAGTTCATCATTAACTAACCACTTATAATGGAAACTAATGCAAATATGAAAACCAAGGAAACAGAAAAGGAAAAATCAGGACACAATATGAAAAACTAAACTCAAGAAGTTTATCATTTATGCAGAGATGCATAACAAATATTTTTGGGCTGCTGTGTATGTATGTATGTATGTTTCAGTCTTCATAGTATGTTGTGTGATTCATCCGAATTCTGTGTGTGTATCTACTGCATGTGTGTGTTTGACAATATGTGTGTGGGTCGATATTCCCCATTTCACACTTTGACATATTAGATTCACGTTACACAAAATAAACAAACACACAAGACCTTTGAAGTTATATCAGTGGTATTTATACTAATATAATTATATTTACAATACCATACCCTTAATCGTAACCTGGACACAAACTTGTTGTCCTTGGCATTATTAGATTTTAAGCTAAACATGATTTGTCCATTTTATAGGCTTTTCAAATATTAAGGACCACTTCAAATGTCAGCTTTGTGATATTTGTGAAGACATTTTTCAGTTTTCATTTTCGGTTAATTTGGCCCAAGTATAGCTAAACCTGATGCGTGTACATACACACACAATCACTCACTCACTCACTCACTCACTCACTCACTCACTCACTCACTCACTCACTCACTCACACACACACACACACACACACACACACACACACACACACACACACACACACACACACACACACACACACACACACACGCATGCACGCACGCACGCACGCAGTTAATCAAGCATCAACATTCATTTGAAGATTGAAGAAAAGGCACTTTTTTAGCTGTATACCAGAAGAAAATTGCAATTAAACAAGGTTGGATATTCATTCAAACCTGAGACTTTAAATAGTTCACCGTCACATTCTGTATAGATTGGTGGATGATGTTATCCTATGCTACTGTTGACAAGTTGAAGATCTGTACAGGTGTTGCATGTATGCATGCTAGACAGCTTGTGGTTTATTAGCTTATTTTTGACATTTTCATGCCAAGTCATTAGCGTACCTCCTGTCTTTCACAGAAATGTCAAAGCTACTTCTCAACCACCATATGCTTTACATCCAACCAAGAACATAAAATACATTTAAGTCTTCTCCCCTCTCTCAAAATCTCAAATACAAAATTTGAAGTGGTTTATCAGCTAAGCAGCCTAGCGATAAAATTAGCATATAGTTCCTGTCAGCTAAAATAGCAGATCTCTTTAGTCCCTGAAGTGAATTACTAGAAATTTCCTTTGATAGTTTTGAGAGCAAATTAGTATTTGTGCTTAATGCTCTTTGTATAGCCATTTTAATTCATTTATTCTAATTCTGCTTGATTTTTTAAACTTTGAATCATGTCTGAAAGACTTTAATTGGTTGAAATAAGCAAGGATTGTTTTTGGATTATTAGAAACTGTGTCTCACTGACAATCAATAGGTCTACATCATAATGGATTCGAATGAATCAAAGCAAATTGCATGATCTTGGTGTGAGCACTAAGTGGGCAAACATCTTTCATGGATAAACATTTCAAAAGGAGGAAGATCAGCGAATTAATTATGCAGCTGTGATTGTCAAAGATAAAAGTGAGATTGGTGTTTCAAGTTTGTGTAATGAATTCTATTCCACTTTAGGGTTTATTCATCAGTTAGTGCTGATAACGTCTCTCTCTCTCTCTCTCTCTCTCTCTCTCTCTCTGTTAGTGTGGATTTGGTTCATGCACAGCTGCGTGTGTGTGAGGGTCGCAGTCTTCCTGAGTTGGGTCTCGAACAAGACAAGATCCAGATCAATGGCTGTGCCATTCAGTGCCGGGTCACTACAGAAGATCCCTCCCGTGGTTTTCAACCAGACACAGGTCGCATAGAGGTATGCCTGCTAAATGACATTGCAATTATGCAAATTACAGTAACATCACTCCAATTAATAATACAAGACATGTATTATAATTTATTATCTTTATTCGTAATAAAATTAATGTTTTTTATGCCCACTTTAATTTTTTGGGAGGTGTTTTATAACTGTCTTGTCTAGAAACCAAGCTACAATGTGGCCATTAAAGTGGCCACACTCATTTATCTGGATTTCTCTCAGCACTCTGCATTCATACTCACTAAAACACACACAAAGACTCCTGCACACTTTCAGAGAGTCATTGAGCAGTGAGCATTGCTTAAAAGCGTTTTTTAGGGAGTGCTCTTATTGAGTTGAAAGAGGGGACGACTAGCCCTCCGCACTGCTTAATTTGATGTTTTGTTCCAGTGACAACATTTGAATGTTACTAGGAAACCATCACAGAGCAGAAAAAGCCCCATCCATGTGTGCTGGGTGCTGCTATAAACTGCACTTAGCTCTCTTCTTATTTACTAGGAAATCTGACTTTGTATGATGCCATTTAATGGGCTGAAAAACCTCTCAGCATGTTGTAACAGAGAACATGAGTAATTGGCCTTCATTACTTGTGTATTGATTTGGGGAATTTGTACTTCACTCAAATGCTATTCAGATGAAACACTCTTATTCAATTACATTAGTAATAATAATGATTAATTTCAAGTCATGTCATTTATACCTTTAGAGTACAGTACAGTACTTGTCATCATGCAGGGCATGATGACTGAAATCTTTCTTTTCTACAACTAAAAGCCAACTAAAGCATGTTCCTGGGTATTTTATTTGACTTGTAATTCAATATTCAACAATAATATTGATCTGCCTGCATTGACACTGACATTGACATTATTTGTCTTTTTTTTTTCTCCATCCTGCCACCTGATGGAGTTTTGGTTCCTTGCCACTGTCGCCTTTTTCGCCTTTTTTCACCTTTGTTGCCATTGGCTTTTGGCTTGCTTAGTTGGGGACATTAAATTTAACATTTAATTTAATATTCAACAATAATATTGATCTGCCTGCATTGACACCATTATATGAGAACTGAATTGAACTGGATGATGACATCACGGTTTTCTCCAGAGCGGCAATATATAATTGAACTAAATTAATACCTTTTTTACAACAAAATAAAACATCACTGAACTTTTGATGAGTCATCACTTAAGCTGGACTGTGATGCTATTTTCTTCTGGAAACAAACTTTGTTGCATTATTTTCCTGTTATCTCTGTAAAGCTGCTTTGAAACAATCTGTATTGTAAAAAGCGCTAGGCTATATAAATAAATGTGACTTGACTTGACTTGACTTTTACACAAAATATTCAATGAAATCCAACTGGTACATGTGAAAAGTTTAATGGAAAAGTTATATTTTTCAGGCTATATCTAAAACTAGGGAGGAAATGGTGTAATAATGTGTGGGGTTTTTTAATACACAAGTACAATAACATGTGGAATTACATGTACATTTTTAACTTTCACACAGTTCTGTTCTGGGTAACTTACATTCCTCATTGGCAATGATTTTGCCATAGTACCTATAAGTATTATTTCACATTGTCGTAGTACTTATAAGTACTAGCCCTCCAGAGTCTCATCTCCCATTCCCTTTAAATGCCAGTTGCACTCACGCCATGGCGGATTGCTATTTACATGACGGAATTTGCAAGCGAAATGACTGAACGCTTCTCCAGAGAGCAAACGGATCTGCTCGTGCACGAGGTTAGAGCACGCAAGCAGACCATGTACGGGACAAGCCGGATTCTACCATATCTTTATGTACAACAATAATACTAATAATACTAATAATAATTAATAATAATCTTTTACATTGTAATCTTTTTATTTTTTTATTTTTTATATATGGCACGTTTGTGTGCTGCTGCGCGTACTCTGTGTGTGTAATAAGCTGAGTGTACACGTGTATTGGACCCACCTATGCAGTAGGTGCACATTACTAACGCGCTCTTTATATAACAACAAAAAAAAGAAATATTGTGCAATTGACTTTAGACCAGGTTTCAGTTGGTCAATGGCGCAGTCTATTTCTGTTGCCTCAAAATAGCAACGAGGGGGTTATCGCTGCTCTCCCTGCTCTTGTCTATGCTAGGCTGGATGGGCAGGGAGTTCCAAACTATATGCTATTTGTCAATTGACGATAGTGGTCCTGACAAAAATCATTTTGTCCATGCTTTTTCTTCACAAAATTTTCACTGCGTGTCTTCAGGAAATCCTGCCAAACGAGGTTTTGCGCTGGCGCAAACTGTTAGTAAATCTGGCTCTTAGTTGTTAAATACTTTTTTTTTGTCACATTGGAACTGAAGGGGGGAAAAAAGAACAAAACAGTTTTGTGGTTGTGACAGGCAAACTCAAGCACCACATGAGACTCAGGCATCTGTTATTACACCAGGCTAAAGACAAAAACAAAAGATAAAGAGAAGATTTCAGGGGGGGAAGATGCAAGAAGTAATGAGAAATAGGTGAGTCAGAGAGGCACTCTGGTCTAACTTCCTAAAGTTTTGGAAACACTAATGCTATTTTGATACTTCAAATAGTAAAAGATCAAACATTAAATGTGTGGCTACATAACCTTAAAGCATGTTTTGCAACACTTGGGATGGGAATCTTTAGGTGTGTCACGATTCGATTCTGAATCAGGAAGTCATGATGCAAATAAATTTAAAAAATACCTGATACTAGAAGATGTTTAAAGATTTTTAATAAAGTCTAAAAATATGTCTGCATTGGCCTGCCAATATACATAGAATAAGTGGATAATGGATATATTAACCTAGAATGAGAGACAGCTCTCAATTTTACACAATCCCATCCGCAACTTCTATCTGATCTGATAAACAAATTATTCCAAACATTAACAATTATGTTTTATTGTAATACAAATATAGGGCCCTATCGTACACCCGGCACAATGCAGAAGGCAGGCACGACTCAAGTGTTTTTTGCTAGTTTCAGCCCGACCCAGTTATCATTTTCACGTCATGCGCTACGTTGTTTAAAGGATGGTTCGGAGTAATTTCAACCTAGGGTCCTTTGCACCATGACCTCGAGCCAAACAAGCTTGACTGACGTGACCTTCCAGAACTAACGCTACGCTTGATTTTAGCTGCTGACATAATTGCATATGCATTTGTTGGAGTTTTCATTTCAGACGCAAAAATTATGGGAGGAAAATATTTAAATAAATCATGCAACATGATTTTCTAAGGTTTGCTGTAGTCAATATACTGGTATTTGTGCCATCACTTGTTTTTATTGTGAGTATACACAAAAATAATACACATTTAACAGAATCGATTGATGTATGAAACGTGTTTGTAATATCAAAGTCAACAGAGCAAAATTAATCTCTTTTGAACTGATTAAAAAAAAAGCGAGCTGGTATCGCCGGCGATACAGCCGACCCCAGGGGGTTAAACACCCCAAAAAAGCATGTCTTAACACATTTTACATTTGAAATGGGTGCTGATAGTTGCTGCTGAAGGAGGCACTGCAGTGAACAGAGACCGTGTTCTAGAAGGAAGAGAATATTCTCCATTCGAATTGTCTTCCAATCCCAGTGGAAAACAATTCACGAACATAGTGTTTGCCAAGTTATGTTATTTTGAATTTTCTGCCCAGTATTGTTAGTAGATTACCTGCACCTGATTATCAGCGACTCTGCTTGTTTGAGTCCCTACACTCATTTGCGCTGCTCTTAGATTGCGTTGGTCATTATGGAAATTAGCTGCTGCGTCCATGTTCTTTAAGTTGCAAATTGTCAGTTTCCACTTCCATCTGCGCTTTTCTGGAATTGCGGTCTCATGCTAATTTACACTGTTTAGTAAATGTAACTGATGTTTGTCAGTTACAGTAGTTAGATGTGTGAAATACATTTGTTTATCCTAAATTGATTTATTCTCATTTCCTCTCACAAAAATAAATAAATAAATATGGTTTTCACCATCCTCTTTTCGTATATGGTAAAAAGAGGCTAGGACATTCTGCCTGCCATCAAATCAAAAGACAAAAAAAAAAAAAAAAGTGGGGATGAATACATGATGAAATAATTAATTAATGTGGCCTATTTCTGTAACTTGCAACTATCCAACCTCTTCTTTCCTCACACTTTCTTTGTTTAAACTTATCTCTCCTATTTTTTCTTCCCAGCAGGTAGAACTCTAGACATGATCAGAGAGTGGGGGCCTCAGTTAACAGAGCTGTAGTTCAGCCGTGAAATGTGTGTACCTAAAAAAATACACTGTTAAAAATGCATGGCCAAACATAATAAATCCTGGGTTGGATGAATAAGTCATGGCTTGAGTGCTCCAGAGAGGTGGAAGAGATGCACAGAGGGAGGAAAGAGAGCGAAAGCTCAGCGAGAAAGGGCTTAAAATGTCTGGCCTAGTAAGAGATCATAACATTTTAGTTGAGCGAGAGGGAGAAAGAGAGATAAAGATGTTAAAGGAATAGTTCGCTTAAAAAAAGAATAATTATGTCATCATTTACTCACCCTCAAGTTGTTTCAAACCTGTATGAATTTTTTTCTTCTGTTGAACACAAAGGAAGATATTTTGAAGAATGTCGATAACCAGTTGATGGACCCATTGACTTTCATAGTCTTTTTTTTCCTACTATGGAAGTTAATGGGGCTCATCAACTGTCTGGTTACCGACATTCTTCAAAATATCTTCCTTAGTGTTCAGCAGAAGAAAGACATTCATACAGGTTTGAAACAACTTGAGGGTGGGTAAATGATGACAGAATTTTCATTTTTAAGTGAACTATTCCTTTAAGGAAATGAAAGAATGATTTCCAGAGCACAACAATCCACAAGTCCTTCTTAGAAACAGTGTGTTGTGTTCATGAGCGAATTATGTTACTACTATTGTGAAGTGTTGTGTCGTGACGTAATGTTTGTGAGAACGGAAGTGAAGAGTAAACAAGATGGATGAAGTTTGCTGTTCCTGTCTCGTGTGCTTTATTGCTTGATAACTCCTGACTGATACCACACAGTTGGATATAGAAAGAGATTAGCACAATTTAATTCATATGTATTTGACAGTAGATTTCTCTTTGCTCTGCTTTTGAAGACTACAGACTGTATATTCTTAGAAGTTGAATTTGCTAAATGAGTCAACTTAACCATTTAATCAAAGCTATTTAATTGCAGGTAGTTTTTTTGGTTCATTGTTTCTACTCAGTTATTTCAGTTGATTGACTCTCATTATCTAAATTATAGTCATCATATTAATTATACTGTCATTTGACTGAGTCTGGCTCAGTTGAACGTGATAGAGTTACCCAATATTTATGTGTGCATAAAGCTGTTGAGGAGCAAAACTTCACCAAATGGGACACTAATGCACTAAAACAACATCAAATATCATAAAGAGCAAAACAAAAACCAAAAACCAAAAAAACAACCTATTAATTCTTAATAACAATTACATGTTCCCCTAAATGCCCACCCTTTTATCAAGCATACAGAATTTAATTATTCAAGTGCACAGGCTTATGTGTATTCCCTCTAGCTACAGTGCTCAGAAACAGACACAACAATATAAAGTTCATAGCTGAGCCTTAGCTTTATTAAGAATTTATTTTCAGTCTAATTAGCTGAACCAGAAAACTTCCAAATAAAGAAGTACTGCAGAGAGGACCAGTTTTTGTTGTTGTTGTTTTCAGACTGAATGCATACATGCGTTAATTCAGCCAATTGGATCAAAGAGAGTGTGCTATTCGGTAATTTATATACATATTTCATTAAATGGGTCCTATTATGCCCTTTTATAAAGTCTTGATTTTGTTTTTGGGGTGTACTCGAATATGTTTTCATGCTTGATTGTTCAAAAAAACACAATATTTTTCACATATTTTACATTATTACAGCTCCTCTCTCCCAGTCTGGTTAAATCCGTCGTTTTTGATGAAGCCCCTCCTTCCAAAATACGAAATGTGCTGTGATTGGTTAGCTGGCCCCGTGTGTTGTGATTGGCAGCGCTTTAGCACATGTTTATCACTCCTCTTCATAACCGCAAGCTCTACTCAGATGCAAATTTTAATGATTGCGTCAATTTCAAACCATTTCGAGCCCAATTCAGACCCTGTCAATGTTAACGAACAAGAGGATTGTGCTGAACGGATTACAAGCACAGAATTTGCAAGCACAGATTTCACAGGACGTTTCAGAGTGGTATAGTTTTTTTGTAAATATCTTAAAGATACAATGTTATCCACCATTTAATCATATTTTTTGGAAAACTGGTGATACAAACAGTAATCGATCACAAAATAATGGATAATTTTAAGGGCCGGTGAACAGTCTTACAAAAGCAAGAGCTTACAAAAGCTAAAGTAAACACTACATCAATACTGTAAAGCTTTGCCCTTCTTTTTCATCTATCATAGCAACTACATAAAGCTTATAATTGGAATTGTTAATAGAAAACACAATTGCAAATAATAAGACATACTTACAAGTTGTGATCTATAAACAACAGATTGTCCTCACAAAATAGGAATGGCTATGTCTTTCAGGAGAAGCTTTTGTGAATATAGCCTGCATTGTACTCTCTTCTGGAAGTTGTTCTCCGTAAAATGCGCAGCGCACAGACAAACGTTGAGGTTATAATGTTCAGGAACAGTGTTAAAAACTAATTTCAACCTCTCTAAGTTCGTCAGCCATAGGACATACTTTTTCCGGGGTGTAAAAAACAGCAACAACAACTCTTCCTCTTCTCTAAAGCAGCCCAAAATGGCCTCACCCCCTTTGTTGCATGTTCCCGGGTGCAGGGTTTATGTAAATGTAACGTAATATCTCCCTTTGCTTTGAACTTTGAGCATTATAACTTTGCAGATGTTGTTTATGCAAACAGCAACATTACACACTAACTAAAGTTTAAAAAGTGAAATCATACTAAGGACCCCTTTAAAACCTAAAATTTTAATTTTATTTAAGCCAAACAAGTTCAAGAAGAACTACGTATTTCTTTCCTTTCTCTATGTATATTCTCACTTGTACTACTTGTATGATTAATTTAAATGTACATCATTTTTTTGTTTCGTTTTGCTTGTTTTGTTTTGTTTTGCACAAAAGATAAATAATACATTTCACATGACCTGCCAAAAGAAAACATGAAAGTGTGATTGAGTGATTGGGATATTGTTCTGTATGATATATGGAAAGACAGAAAGAGAGTGAAGGTGGTTATGGATGTATGGATGTATGGATGTGCAGGCCAGGGTGGAGGAGAGAGGCAGAAGCAGACAGTGATGTATTAGGGACATGTTGATGGGGAGATCAATAGATAAGACATACAGAATCAGTCAGTGTTTCAGATTACGACAGCTAGTTGTCAGCTGTATGAATTCTACTTATAAAGCACATATCAACCAAACTTGCTCTTTGGTTTTAGAACCAAACTCTTTGTCATAACTGAACTGTTAATGAACAGTTTTAGCTAGCAAAATAACACACTCTCTTTGATCCGTTTGGCTGCATTAACCTGTGTGCGTGCGTTCAGTCTGAAAACAACAACATGTCCTCCCTGCATAACATGAATGGCAATGGTTTTCTGCTGCAGTGTGAACAGCCACTGTGAATCGTGCACCGCCTGCATGAGACCTTCATAACGCACATTCACACACTCACACACATGCCTGCTTCCTCCATGCAATCAGAATAGATTGGATTCCTCTCTCAAGCACATATCTTTCTGTCTCTCCTTCACTACACTCCTCCTCCTCACCCCGTCAGCCTTTTCCTCTCAGCGGGGATGAAACGCTACCTTACAGCGCATGGGAAATGCAAAAATACATCAGTTTACACAGACACACTCTCAGAGTCGCTATATTAAAACAATGTGTGAGCAACACACTGCGAGCAAAGACTGCCAGGTATACCGTAAAGCTTATGTTTTATTGTGCACATAAAGTGGGATCCCGATTTAATATCACATTTAAAATGGAAGTATTCTTTTTTTTTTCATTTAAACCTTGAAATTCACAAAGTTGTAGGATTTAAAACAAAAGCATATTAAGAAGTAAAATAAGAAAAATATGTTAGATTCTACACTGTTTCTAGGTCACTAATTAAGTAAATTTGTGACATTGATCAATTTGACTCTTTGAACAGAGGTTCAGAAGTTCTTTCAGTGAAGCTAAAGATGCTCTATGGGTAATTTTTAAATCATTCTTGAGAACATGATCATCAAGTTCTGCATAATTTATGTTAAAACAAGTTAAAATGAAAGTAAAAAAAAAAAAAAAATACTAAGATCATATACAATGAAATCCATGTTAATGTTTAAACCTTTTACTCATTATCATGATACAAGTATAATGTGAATATTTTTAGACAGAATCATATTCACTAGTGAGCTCAGACTTTTGAACCACACTGTACATACAGTATATGCACATGCTCATCTCATAATTCAGCCCAGTGCAATTATTTTTCAGAGCTGGTACACACAGAATAATATATTAACAAATACGAGCATCATGCGTGTGCTTAGAAGGCTTTGGTTGGTGTTGTTAACCCTTAAAGGAGCTGGAAGATAAAAATGCCTTAAAAAAATTGCCATTTACCAAAACATTAGGACTCAAATAATACATTTAACTTTTTTAATCCCCATCAAAATAACATGCAGAAGATAGCATTGAATGGTTAAAGTGCAAACACAAAGATGCCCATATTAGCATTCATGCAGTAGCTACTGTATACATCAGAGAGATATCGCTGCGATATAGAGGGCAAAAAAACATGGGGTGAGATCTTGTTTGATCATGTAATAAACATTTAGCTTCCTACTGAGAAGCTTCCCGAGAAGAAATATTGTCATTAATGACAGCATTATAAATATTCTCCTCATCAATGCAATATTAGCCCTTGATTGTTATCTTGATTAAGTCATAGTCTTAATCATCAACATCATTATTGTTATCATCAGCTTCTTAAAAAATATGCACACACACACACACACACACACACACACACACACACATGCACGCAGATACAGAGAAGTGGCACATGGCTGAGGTTTGGGGTTGGGATGAAATCGTTTATCATGGTGGCCGGTCAAAAAGGACAGTGGAATCACTTAGACCACACAGAAATGAATAACACACACACACACACACACACACACACACACACACACACACACACACACACACACACACACACACACACACACACACACACACACACACACACACACACACATACACACACAGGCGTCTCTAATGCAGTGCTTTCATCAATGCTAAAAGCTCAGTATAGTATCCACAGTGCTCCAAAAAGTATTTGTACACTTAAGGCACACATAAAAATGTTATGTAACAAAATATCATAAAAGTAACATTTATTTTTAATGTAGCCCAAACAGGCATTCAAATAAAACATTTTTACAAAACCTCAATGGCTGCTGAAAATTCTGCTTTGCCATCACATGAATGAATTACATTTTAAAACATATTAAACTAGAAAAAAATATTTTAAATTGCAATAATATTTAACTGTGTTACACAGTTTTGAGCAAATATAATGCAGCCTTGGTGAGCATAAGGGACAGATTTCCCCCCAAAATTAAGAAAAAATGTATTCTGACACTTTTGATATGTTGTGTCTAATATAATGACATTCAGACATTATCCAAATGTGTCCTAACCCTTTTTGAAACACTATACATTTCACCTTTTTGCAACACTATACATTACCAATCTACAGTGTTTCCCCCACATATTTCTTCTGTAGTCCATCCACAGTGAAACCAGCAAGGAAATATGATACATTTTTATGAGGGAGAGACGGGCGGTAATAGGGCTGAGGGGAGTGGATTGAGATAGAGATGTATAGAGAGAAGACATGTCTTGATGTCTTCACTGCTTAATGTATTCCATTCATTCACAGCGTCTTCCCTGCAGAACCCAGGAGGTCTTGTTTGCTCACACACACACGCTCACTCACAGACCACCCACACTAAACTGTAGCGCCATCGTAATTAATTCTGTAGAGATCTGATAACTGAGTAATTACAGGTGGAAGAATGCATGCACACCAAGGTGCACACACACACACACACACACACACACACACACACACACACACACACACACACACACACACACACACACACACACACACACACACACACACACACACTCACTCTGTTTATGGAGTCAACATCCCTGTGCTTTATTTTTAAGGAATACAATAATGATTGGTTTGACTGACAGCACGCCAAATGTCAGAAATGAACTTCTTAGTAAGAGTCAATATTTGTCCCTGGAATTGAATTTCAGGGGCATTGTTTACCGTTAGTAGGCAATTTTAACCGTAATAAAACAATACATTTAAAGTAATTGCTATTTTAATTGTTGTTATTTTTGCCGTTTAATTTTTGTCTGTGTAGAAGTGCTTTCATTAATGAATTCTTTTATCCATTCATTCATTCATTCATTAATTAATTCATACGTTATATAACAACAACACTCTCAGTGAATTCAGATTTTTAACAACACAATATTATCTAAGCAAATGTTACGTAAGAGTAGCCTGGGAAAACCCAGACAACTTCCGGCAAATTTAGATTTGCTCTGCAAGTAGTCTGGCAAAGAGCTCATTCAAGCCCATTTCTAATCCGTCGAAATCGCGGCACCAATCAGAAACGTTGGGGCGGGCTTTACACGATGACGATCGCTCTGATTGGTTTTAGGTCTATCCAATTGCGGCCAGAGGCATTTGAACGACGTCCGTTGGTGAAGCGCAGCAACTTTTAAATGCATTATTATATTCAAATTGCAAACACATGAGGACAGTCTCCATGAAAGACCCACTGGCAGATGAACGTGCTACTACATTTCTCTCCGAAACGGTAGGAAATGAAATTAGATTTAATAGAGGATTTTAACTGTGACAAGATGATTGACAGGGCAGTTTACGTGACCGGATGCACGCGACAGATTCGTCCGATAAAGATGACGAAGTAGTATGTCCCAAAGCTTGCCTACTTTTTTGCTACACATTCAAAAGTAAATCACCTTTTCTTCACAAAAAGAGTACATACTTTTATGGCGTAGTGTAACTTAGGCGAATTGGGACGCAGCATATGGCTTTACATGATGACGATCGCTCTGATTGGTTTTAGGTCTATCCAATTGCGCCCAGAGGCATTGGAGCGACGTCCGTTGGTGACGCCCCTTTGGAAATGAGTTATTAATGAAGCTTTGCCAGACCATAACTCAGTTACT
Organism: Leuciscus leuciscus; assembly: GCF_965113295.1. NCBI lineage: Eukaryota > Metazoa > Chordata > Actinopteri > Cypriniformes > Leuciscidae > Leuciscus > Leuciscus leuciscus. The sequence goes on along the minus strand of NC_138726.1, from coordinate 22,400,047 downwards.
ACTGAGAATGGTCTGGTTTTAACCAGGCTAACGTAAGAGATAAAAACAGAGGAATTCAGACAATCCCCTCACATTTTACATATTTGCGACATATTTCTCACTTTTAGTGCCATTTCTACTCCGAGCCCTGATGTATTTCTAACCCAATACTGTGTATTGTGTGTACTGAAGAAATAGTGCTCTACTTCAAACAGCAAAAAGTCTGTTTGGAAAAGTTTGTAGCACATATCATTACAAACATACATGTTGCAATGAAATCACAATTCATTAGTTGTTCACAGTTGTTTTAATCACAATTATTTTAATAGTTTTGCAAAGTCATGCATTTTAATTGTATTGTCAGATGGACAATTAAATATTTACCTGAACTTTAGCTTTAAGTTTACCAAAACATTTAAATTTTACTGTGAGGTTGACCATTAAGAATCAAATCACTGACGGTGATTCTGAAATTATTGAGTGTCCTCTAGTAGTGCAGATGTAATGTGTAAGCAATGGCTTTATAACAAGAATATGTACAGTGGACATTTAAGATTATTTACAAGTCATTACTTTTACAATTAATTTGAATAGCATTTCAAAAATATTTTGATACAAATATTTTTCTGTTAGGCTAATCTTATGTCTGCATTTACATATCTAAAAAAAAATGTGTGACGTAATTTTGTCTCATGGAATGGTTATCACTCTAGCATTGCAGTGAAGCAAATGTAGATATCACTTCTGAAATGTTGAAGTGTGTAATGGGCCGTCTGTCATCTAAGCAGCATGAAAAACAAAACTTTTATTCAATGGATTATATATATTATGTCAACACTTTGTTAATGGGAGGATTCGCGCTGAATGAAAACTCCAAACATGCCTGTGATTGGCTACATTTCTCAACGCTGCAAAAACACATTTTAAATAGAAACATCTGACGCTCTCCAGAGTACAAACACAAATATGCAGAGGGTGCTCTTGCTTTCATAGAACCGGGCCTGGGGTGCGTTTCCCGAACAACGACGTAACTCGCTGCTTAACTACCGTAGTGCGATGTATCGTTGAAGAAATCAATTAGCTAGTCACGACTGTTTCCCGAAACCATATTCTCACGATGCTGTTTGCGAATGTTTGTTGGAACAATGGTTTTGGGAAACACGGACTCGTTGAACTATGCTGATAACGATGGAACTTACGAACATAGTTGGCCATCAATGCTTTTGGGAAATGCACCCTTGAGCGGGTTTATTAGCCTCCACATCTGGATTTTCACCAGTTTCTAAAGAGGAGGAATTGCGTGCTTGGGGTGTTGATATTACAAGGTGATCAGTCAGTAGCGTTTTCAAGTTATAGCGCTCATAGTCTGCAATAACAATCACATCACATCACAGCAGGTGGTTTTAATAAATCTGTTAATGTAATAATAATCTTTTTAAAACCAAATTATGTTATATTTAAATCACTTTGTGAAGTTTTACCTATGTTTTATTTTTTTTTACAAAAAAATATTTGTAATCAAACATTGGTGGACCCCATGCAGTACCACTGCGGATCCCTTAGGGGTTGCAGACCCCGCTTGAAGACTCTTGACTTAAGCTGTTTGGCACAGCAGCAGAATATCTTAATTTGTATTTGCATTGTGAATTCAGGCTTCTTGAGCAGCAGGCAGATTTATATCTGGGGAATGCAGTAACCTGTAAATTTGTTTTTGCGTCTACCGGTTATCCCACAGGGTGTTTGTGAACACAGTGATATGACATTTATCAGTCTCATCAGTGATGGCTGTGTAAAAATATCACAAACTTCCCTTAGGAATGAGTTTCCTGTCAAAGATGAAGAGGCTTGACTTGAGCTGTGGCAAAGGACAGGGCTAGAGAAAAGAAAACCTGATAACAGCAACATGTTGACCTGACATGCTCTGCTGAATGATGCACTCTTCTTTGATATGTCTTTTAACTCTGAAATAATAATTCAAAGCACATGCTGACCTACTAATTTTAGATTATAGTAGCACTGAGGCCAGATAAAAGTTACCTGCATTCTGTCTGCCGGGGTTTTTTTTTTGTGTTTTTTTTGTCTTGTTCTACAGCATGAAGCCTATTAATTGAATGCATCATGGCTGAAACAGAAGGTCTTTGGAAAAAAAATAACAGAGTAAGAGATAAATAGAGAGATAGAGCTGTCTGATACTGTTTGTCTAGAGTGTTATATAAAAGGTCAGATTGGTGTTTCCATAGTGACGAGTGATTGACAGGTGTTTAAGTGAAAGGATAGCAATGATAACATAACCTCTAACCATGTAAAGGTCTATTTCAGCTTGAATGGGAGCTTTATGTGTGTGTGTGTGTGTGTGTGTGTGTGTGTGTGTGTGTGTGTGTGTGTGTGTGTGTGTGTGTGTGTGTGTGTGTGTGTGTGTGTGTGTGTGTGTGTGTGTGTATACTGTTTGTTCTTTCTGTTTTTCCTTATTGAGTCTGTTTTTGAAGGTTATTCTCTCTCTTTTGATTATTGAGTAAATTATTTCTTAAGGTACTGACGTTGTACACCGAGTGGCACATTGTATGAATATGTCTTAATTATAAAATGTATATGAGGACAGTATAAACACTTAAAATAATTATCTGGCAAACTTTTCAATTGTGGACTGAGGATGCATTATATTAAACTCAAATACTTTGTCTTATTAGCAGTTTATTTTTAGAACATACTAATTTAACTGTTCTTTGTGTATGTTGTGTACGTATTGCAGGCATTTGCACAGGAATTTCCGAATGAGTAAAGCATCAGTCTTCAGCCTGTATACTCTTCATGTGTGGTAGCCCTTGGAACTTTAACGTAACGAAACTGCCTACAAATATGAACATTAAACACTAACAAGTCTCTACCTTTCTTTTCTTGCTTTGACACGGATGAAATAACACTTTATTTCAACATTCATGCTCACCATCTAGTTCCGTGCAAAGCTGTTGGACTAGATGGGGATTGTAATGGATTGCATGCAGCAAAATTAAGTTATGATGAAAAATTGAAGAATTGTGTTGCATGAGGTCATTAACTAAACTGAGCAAGCGACAATTCAAAAAAAAAATTCAAAAATGTGTACCTCTTAATCTTTCTCGTTCGAGCAAATACTGAGATCCAACATCCTGAAACTACAAGGGAAAACACTGTTATTTGTCATTTTTTAAATAAAGGCCTAGAAATATTACAAATTGTATTTATTTTGTTTAGATTAATACTATTGTTCTACTGTTTGGGAAATAGATTTTTTGTAATAAATAAATTGTTCTGTAATAAAAAAAAAAAATCTGCATATTAGAATGATTTCAGAAGGATCTTGTGACACTGAAGACTGGATTAATAACTGGTAAAAAAAATCATCATTTTAAAATATATACAAATTAGGGGTGTAACGGTTCTCTGTAAAAAAATCGAACCATTCTCGACCCACGGTTCGGTACGCACTTGCACCATGGTTCATCTCAAATCTGACAACACATACGCATCTATAATATATATATATATATATAGTAGTAGGTTATGAAAATAAACAGTCGAGAAAAACAACGCATGTGCTGTTGCTTGTAGTTTGATTGTTTGTTCTTATTTATAATTTTTATTTGACAGTAGTCCTTTTTTCTCTGAACATAGCGGACTGCACTGAAACCGTGAACTATGAGTAATTTGAACCGTTACACCCCTAATACAAATAGGGATGTAACACAATGTTACTGTTTTTACTGTCATTTTCATCAAATAAATGCAGCCCTAATGAGAGACTTCTTTCAAAAACATTACAAAAGCTTGCCAACCCCAAACTTTTAAACGGTAGTGCATATGCTTTCTGTTTTAAAGAGAAATCATCTTGCTAATGGCAAGAATTGTTGCAAAGTGGTTATTTCTTTCCTTTGAAATGTCATTTAGTTGAGGAGATGAAAACCTCTCTCTCTCCATTTCTACATCTCTTCTCATCTTTTCTTTCCTTGGATCTTTTTCTTGCCTCTTTCCCATTGTTTTACACTCCTCTCTTTAATCTTTATCTTTGTATTATTCATCTGCTTATTCTCTCACATTTTCAAACACACACACACACACACACACACACACACACACACACACACACACACACACACACACACACACACACACACACACACACACACACACACACACACACACACACAGTGTGTCTTTTTGTCCCAGTTGTTGATGTGTTTTCATATATCCTCAGTTTAGTATAGATTTTTTTATTTCTTCCTTCTTGTATTTTTTTTTTTCAAACCACAGTGTAGTTTGTCACTGTTCATTTCTCTCTCCTCTCGTCCTGTCTCCATAGACTTCATCACTTCCTTTCTCCTCACCTCCTCTCTTTGCTCCTCTGTCCATATTATTTGCCTCCATCTGTTTCGCTGTATAGCCTCTGTCTAAACATATTTGTTACGTCTCATGAGGGATATTTTTTTCCTTCCATCCCTAATAACCAGTTTTTTTCCCCCCTCTGTATTTATCTCTCACTAGCATGCCATATCCCTCTTGTTTGTCCTCTTCTTATGCTCTACTCGTCCTTCTTTTCGCCTACTCGCTGTCATTCCTCTTTTTTTCGGTAACACTAGTGTTTTTCCAGCAATACAGTCTAATACGTTTATAAAGGCCTTTTTCCCCTGACTTAGCACTGTTTCGAAGTCTCAGAGTCGAGAATCTGTGTATGTGAGTGTTTTTTGTGCGCACAGGGTCTTGTTTTTTTTTTTTTTTTTTTTCTCTTTAATATGTAATATTACATTCAGTCCTAGATAAATGTCTGCCCCTTTTTTTCAGTGGAAAATTCATCTTTTTGTTACTACTGTATCTCTCACTCTTTTTTCTGTAACATGAAAAACAGAGATTAAAGGGATAGTTCACTTTGAAATTAATTTTTGGTATGTTTTAGCTTACCTCAAGGGCATCCAAGATGTAGGTGTCTTTTTTTCCGCAGTAGTTTCAATTTTGATATTTTTACTTGTCTGTCAGTCATATAATGCAGGTCGATGGTCACTGTCTCAAAGAGCATGCACAGAGTCCAAATTAAAACAATTCCCCGTCGTCCAAATGAAACAATTCCCCATCGTAAGTACACATTGATGGCCTAAGACACGAAACGAGCGGTTTGTGTGAGAAAACGAACAGTATTTATATCGTTTTTACATCTTACACACAGCCATGTCGAAGTGATCTGATCTGACGTGTACGCAGACTGGTGCATAGATATATACACTAGATGTCGCCTTAAAGACATTCGTTCCAATGAACTGCCGTAGACAAGTTGACATCTAGTGTGTATATATCTATGCACCAGTCTGCGTACACGTCAGATCAGATCACTTCGACATGGCTGTGTATAAGATGTAAAAAACGATATAAATACTGTTCGTTTTCTCACACAAACCGCTCGTTTCGTGTCTTAGGCCATCAATATGTACTTACGATGGGGAATTGTTTAATTTGGACGACGGGGAATTGTTTTAATTTGGACTCTGTGCATGCTCTTTGAGACAGTGACCATCGACCTGCATTATATGACTGACAGACAAGAACGGTTTGACCTAAAAATATCAAAATTGAAACTACTGCGGAAAAAAAGACACCTACATCTTGGATGCCCTTGAGGTAAGCTAAAACATACCAAAAATTAATTTCAAAGTGAACTATCCCTTTAATAACTAAAGTGTAGGCCTTGACCTTCCATCTCTGGTGTGCTGAATGAACCAGAAACATAATATTTTTTTTAATATATATTACATTTAACATTAATATTTTGTGGTCTGACTGCCAAAAAATAAGAGTTAAGATTAAAAATACAAAATTACAGTTTTATTATTTATATAGGTTCAACTTGCCGGTTTAAACAAAAACTAGTCACAAACTGTAATGACATAACAGTTTTGCATACTGATTTTGAAATGTTTATGATTGCATAATATAGTATGTTTTCTACACTGTAAATGTTTTTACTTTTTTTTTTTTTAAATGGTAACAATATTACACATAATATTTTTGAGTAGTTAAGGCTTGATTTCTTTCATGGAATCTACCTTAAATAAATAATGTAAAAGCCCCTAAATTATTTAGTCTATGACACAATGAATTAAATATTTTTAGTGTGTCACGGTGCGTGCAGGCAGATGAAGATCACGAGTCATAAAGTTCCAATATAAACTTTTACTCACAATATCACACAAAAGGTACAGACGGGAAGGAGGGTTACACACACCAATAAACGACGTGAACGGACAAAGATTGACTGAATTGAAGGAACTTAAATACTAACACTGATGAACTGAAAACAGGTGACAATAATTAACTGAACACAGGTAGATGAAGGTTAACTAATTAAGGATAACAAGAACAGGTGCAAACATGACAGAACAGAATGTGACAGTGAAATATTATTTTATCCGTCCTCACGCCGTGATGAAGACAAAAGAAGAAAAATAAAAACAGAATAAGGCGGAGGGTGTGGAGCTGGTGATGTATGGTGCTGAGGAGGAGTTGGTAGAATTGTAAACCATGGTGGAGCTGACGGTGGGAGGAACCAGGGTGGAGTCCAGACAGAGGGGGCGGATGAAACACTGGGGCCGATAGGCGGAGGCGGAACCATGGTGAGAGGTGGAGGAACTGGTGAAACCGAGCGGCTGACGGACAATGGCGGAACTGTAGACCCGGAAGACGGGAGCTGAGCCGATGGCCAGCAGGACTGAGGTGATGACGTGAGGATAGATGACCGGGGTGACGATGTGGTGAGGGAGGCCGACGGGGAGGTCAGAGGAAGGGAGGAGTCCAGGGGTGCCGAAGGGGTGCAGCCCAAATCCCGGAAGTCCGTGGCTGTAGCTGGGCGTCGACCGCTGACGGCCGACCTGGAGTGGCGATCGAGCCCAGCGGAGCTTCCGGGCAGACGGACCGCGGAGGTGATGAAGGAGTGGTGGGTTGAGGTGAGGGTGACAGGCTGATAGGACGAGGTGGCGGTGTGGGCCTGGAGGCCCGAGGTGTAGCCGGGGACTCGGCCTCACACCACGCTGGTGGAGGGAGAGCCCGAGGCGTAGAGGATGAGCCGCACGGAGTGAGCGGCTAAGGCAGAGCAGAGGAGCTGGACCACACCAGCGGTGCCGACAGATCCAGGGGACTGGCCGGAACCAGCGATGGAGACGGGGTAAGGACAGGCTGGGATACGGGCAGAAGATGTCCAGACGGGACCGGCGAAGAAGAAGACTTGAGGGTGGGGACTTGGGAGTGAATGGGATCCACGGACCACAGGTCAATAAGGTCCAGGTCCACTCCTGGCTCTGAGGTGGACTGGCCTGCCTGCGTCGACTCCGGGGCCTTGATGTTCTTCGGCTCTTGTTCCTTGATGGTCTCCGTGGGTGCCTCGGGCTTGCTGGCAGTGAGGGAGAGGCTCCCGTTCTGGATCAACCAAGCAAGGTAGTTCAAGTAGGGCCTGCTCTCCATGTGAAGGAGAAGTTGCAGCACAGGGGAGTCCATAATCTTTATCTCAATTAGAGAGGTCCATTCATCTGTCACGGTGCGTGCAGGCAGAAGAAGATCACGAGTCATAAAGTTCCTATATAAACTTATACTCACAATATCACACAAAAGGTACAGATGGGCTGAAAGGTTACACACACCAATAAACAACGTGAACGGACAAAGACTGACTGAACTGAAAGAACTTAAATACTAACACTGATGAACTGAAAACAGGTGACTATAATTAACTGAACACAGGTAGATGAAGGTTAACTAATTAAGGATAACAAGAACAGGTGCAAACACAACAGAACATAATGTGACAGTGAAATATTATTTTTTATTTTAAGTTGACACTCAAAAATGTGTGAATTAGAGTGAATGGAAATATCCTGTTTATATTTGACTTTGAGTTATATTGCATAATTAAAAGACTGTATGCTGCTAGTACAGCACAGAATCAAATTTGTTACTGCACTGGCATTATAGCAAAGTTTTTGCTCAAAGAACAAAGCAACATGCTTCAGAGTATCATTGTCACGGGATGGATGAATGTGAGACGAAGATTCAAATGCAGAGGAAATTTATTAACCGGCAGACAAGGTACAAACTCAAAAACTCAGATTGCAAAACGGGAAGGAAACACCAGGAACAAGCAACTAGGACAAACGAACCAGCACAGGACTACAAACACAGGGAGGCTAAATAGGGGAACAAACAAAGGAGGGTAACGAGAAGGACAGGTGGGACAAATTAACCAATAATCGGATAACAAGATGGGAGGGGCTAGACAATAGACAGGAGAGCACATGGCACAAGGAAATAACATGACAGCCATGTGCTCAAAACAGACCAAACAACACAAACACATGACAAACCGGGAGTGTCACAGCTCTGTCACAAACCAAGAGAAAACCCAGAACAAGGGTGACAGAACTGTGACACTACTCCCCCTCAAAGGAACGCCACCTGGCGTTCCCAAGGAGGGACACCAAACAAGACAAGAACAAAAGTACAAGACCAAAGATCAGACAAAATAAACAGATCAAAACAAATACACAGAAAGGGGAGGGAGGGAGGGTACGGACTCCTGGCAGAAAACCAGGGCGGCTCAGACAGTCCATCGGGTGGCCTGGGCGCAGCAGACAGTCCATCGGGCGGCCAGGGCGGCGGAGACGACCCCTCGGGCGGCCACGGCACAGGGACAGATACCGGCTCAGGAACTGGAACAGACACCACCGGCGCAGGAACAGGAACAGACACCACCGGCTCAGAAACAGGAACAGACACCACCGGCTCAGGAACTGGAACAGACACAGGCTCAGGCTCAGGAACAGACACAGGCACCGGCTCAGGAACAGACACAGGCACCGGCTCAGGAACAGACACAGGCACCGGCTCAGGAACAGACACAGGCACCGGCTCAGGAACAGACACAGGCACCGGCTCAGGAACAGACACAGGCACCGGCTCAGGAACAGACACAGGCACCGGCTCAGGAACAGACACAGGCACCGGCTCAGGAACAGACACAGGCACAGGCACCGGCCCAGCGGCCATCTTGTCCGGAGACACAGGCTCGGCAGCGGCTATCTTGTCCGAAGACACAGGCTCGACGACGGCCATCCTGTCCGGAGACACAGGCTCGGCGGCGGCCATCCTGTCCGGAAACACAGACTCGGCGGTGGCCATCTTGTCCGAAGACACAGGCTCGGCAGACGTGACGTGAACAGGCTCGGTGGCGGCCATCTTGTCCGAAGACACAGGCTCAGCAGACATGACGTGAACAGTCTCGGCGGCAGCCATCTTGTCCGAAGACACAGGCTCGACGACGGCCATCTTGTCCGGAGACACAGGCTCGGCAGCGGCCATCTTGTCCGAAGACACAGGCTCGACGACGGCCATCTTGTCCGGAGACACAGGCTCGGCGGCGACCATCTTGCCCGGAGACACAGGCTCGGCGGCGGCCATCTTGTCCGAAGACACAGGCTTCACAATAGACAGGAGAGCACATGGCACAAGGAAATAACATGACAGCCATGTGCTCACAACAGACCAAACAACACAAACACATGACAAACCGGGAGTGTCACAGCTCTGTCACAAACCAAGAGAAAACCCAGAACAAGGGTGACAGAACTGTGACAATCATTACATGCAGTTATTCACAACCTAACCATAAGCCCTACTCTTCTGCACAATGGTAATGATCAAAACTTCAACAAAATAGAAACTCTTTCAAATGTCAAACATAACAACATTAAACATTAACAGATGTTTCCCTTTACTCAAAAACATAAAATAACACTTAATTAAAATAAATAGGTAGCCTTTTTCCTTCATTTTATTAGCTTAATCGGTTACTCAATTCAAGCCTCAAAATTGTGTATGTTTCCTTAAAAAAAATTAGGAAAATGTATCTCTTTATTTTATTTGTGAAATGTTCTCAATATTTTCTATACAACACTGAATCACAATTTTCTTAATGAAATATATGACAATGACAATTTATTTGTATAGCACAGCTGTTGACCAATGTGCTTTCCACAAATAACAACATATAATGAGAAAACTTTAAAAAACACATGTAAGCACATACAAAAAGACAGTGTTTAATCGAAAGCTTTTGAAAATAAAAATGTTTTAAGTTTGGATTTAAAAGTAATAAGAGATGGAGCCTGTCTTAAACTAATTGGGAGAGTATTCCAAAGTCTTGGTGCAGCAATGCAAAATGCTCGATCTCCTCTGCGCTTTACCCGCGATTTTGGGGTAGACAGTAAGGCCTGATTTGAAGAGCGTAGAGACCTTACAGGCTTTTGTTTCGTTAGTAATTCTGATAGATACGTTGGTGCTAATCCATTTAAAGATTTATAAACTAAAAGTAATACTTTAAATTCTACTCTGTAACACACTGGTAACCAGTGCAATGATCTTAGAATCGGGGTGATATGCTCTCTCTTTTTTTTTTCGCACAGAAAACGGGCCGTAGCATTTTGGACAAATTGTAAACGAGATAGTGTTTGCTGACTAATTCCCAGATATAATGAGTTACAATAGTCCAGTCTCGATGAAATAAAAATGAATTAATTTCTCAAGATCTTTAAATGAGAGAAACGGTTTAGTTTTAACGAGCAGACGTAGTTGATAAAAACACGATTTTACCACAGAGTTTATTTGGCGATCAAATTTTAGATTATCATCCAAAACAAAACCCAAATCTTTCACCCAGGGTCTCAGGTACACAGACATCTCACCCAGATTCAAGTTTACAGATTTTGATAGCTCAGATGGGCTAAAAATAATGATTTCGGTTTTCTTTTCATTAAAAATTAAGAAATTTAAAGAAAGCCATGCCTTTACCTCCTCTAGGCATGCTGTAAGAGACGTTAGGCTTAAAGAATCTCATTTCACGGGCAGATAGACCTGTGTGTCGTCTGCGTAGCAATGAAATGATAGACCGTGTTTTTTAAAAATAGAGCCAAGAGGAAGCATATATAGAGAAAATAATAATGGAGCTAAGATAGAGCCCTGCGGAACTCCATAGTGCAGGTGTGCTTTACTCGAATAATGTTCACCCATCTTAACTGAGAAACTCCTATTAGTTAAAAATGATATTAACCATTTCAGAGCTGTACTTCCTATACCAACATAGTGCCTTAGACGGTCAATTAGGATAGTATGGTCAATAGTATCAAACGCTGCTGTTAAATCGAGAAGAGCAAGTACTGTAATATCACCAGAGTCGCAAGTAATTAAAATATCATTAAGAACTCTGACCAATGCGGTCTCTGTGGAATGACATTTTCGAAAGCCAGACTGAAATATTTCAAATAATGAGTTCTCAGCTAAATAACTCTGTAACTGTAATAGGATAATTTTTTCAAGAAATTTAGAAACTAATGGCAAATTGGCCTAAAATTTGTCAAAACAGATGAATCCAGGTTCGGTTTTTTAAGCATTGGACGGATCACTGCGTGCTTTAAGCAGTCAGGCATAATGCCAGATTCTAGACTGCCATTTATTATAATCAGAAAATATGGAGCCATATCTGTAATGAGTTGTTTAAATAAAAAAGGGGGAAGACTGTCCAGTGGTGAGCCAGAAGGCTTGAGCTGCTTAGCTATTTCTAACAATTCTGCCTCAGTAATTGAGTTAAACTCACTAAGTGACACAGTGTCAGTTGCATTTGAGAGATGGTTATTAGGATTGAAAATAATTGTAGAGGATGTGCAGGTTATACTCTGTCTGAGATCTCTTATTTTGTTTTCAGAGAAAAATAAAAACTCATCACATGACGGGGATGAAACCCCCGGAGAGAGACCGGCCGATGGATTTAAAGTAGCATTTATAATATTAAAAAGTGTCTTTGGTCTGGAGCAGTTCTTGTTAATAATGTATTGTAGACAATCTATCAAAGATGTCGACATTTGGCTTTTTTTACTTCCTTCTGGTATCTGCGCAGAGAGTCCTTTAAAATCTCAAATGACACCTGAAGCCTGTCCTTTTTCCACTTTCGTTCCGCTCTTATATAGGCCTACAATATTTTTCATTATCACCTCTTTTTTTTTTTTTATGGAAATTGCAAGACTCATGATTAATTTTGTACACTGTGGTATACAGTATACAGTGTCTACTTAGAGTTATGCAGTATCCCTTTCTGAACAGCCAATGATATCCGAAACGTTTTGTGTGTACAAACCCAAGGAAACAGGTTTCAGACATGTCTTCCAAGGCACCATAATGTAGTTTCTAATGATCTAGAAAAAAATCAGTTGAGCTTTAGTGATGATGAACCAAATATTTAGTGAGTACAATGCACATGGATTATTTATGAATTTATTTATTTATTTGCCAAACTGCCAAACGACTGTCAAACCAAGTGCACAAGATTGTGACATCATAGGCAGTGAAAGATGTATGTTTTCAGATTGCTCACCACTTTTCACTGCCTGTGAAGGGCATGTTTCAGCTTTCAGACATAGTTAAGGACTCATAGAACATTTAATATTATAAAAAACCTTTACACATCCATCCATCCATCCATCCATCCATCCCATACATACTTACATGGTCTAATTGGAAAATAAGACACAGGTCAGGACAATCAGGTCAACAAAAATCACATTGACAATAGGAAACCTCAAGATACTATTCCATTAAAACTCACAAAGATCAACTCTAAGACACACTCATTCCTTCTGTGCCTCTCTTTAATTTACATGTATGTGTATAATTATACTAAATTCTAAACATTTGTGTAAATGTTACCTTTTAAAATGGCGCAAACCCGTTGAAAATGATTTGTTCTTTGTTTTTCTTCTCTTGGCTCGCTAATTGCCATTTTTCCAGAAGCTTGGCACCAAGCTCTTGCCCTTTTAGTGTCAGAGTACAGCTGAAGTGGCAGCATCCTAAACAGGACACAGAGAGAGAGAGGTGAGGGAGGGAGGGGAGACCATGGTTATCAGCACCAACAGATGGGTAGTCCCTGCATTCATTGTTAGGAGATGGAGACCCTTTTCAGACTGAGGCAGTCACATGGGTGGTGCCAGGGGCAAGAAAAGGAAAAAAGAGAGTTATGAGCACTTGCAATCTCATATCATTATGCTGCTGCTTGTGTATGATGCACTGTGAAAGTGAGAATTCGTAATCCTTTTTTTGTGGAGTGGAAGTATGACGGACATGAATCGCAAAATGGGCTTATTTTTACTAAAGAAACTGAAAAAAAGTACATTTACTTTATGCAGGGATTTCTTTTAAAACCATTCTGTTGGCAAACATATGAAATTGTGTTAATCGCCAATTTGTGCAATTATCAAATCACAAAGGCTACGATTTTATTATATAATTATATAGTCTGATGTGCTGCATGTTTCAGAGTGAAGCACGACACTGGATGATGAGCTCCTCGTGTGCAAAAGAATATAATCAACAAAAAACTATTTTCAACAAATAAGAAACTTTAAGTGCTTTAAGGGTTTTCCGCCAAAATAAAAGCTCTATTTTAACGTTTGGATATTAAGGGATATTAAGACAGCCATAAATATCAGTATTGTAATTTTACTGTTGTTCTGTAAAATAAACTATAATAGTAGTAGTAGTAGTAGTAGTAGTAGTAACTTTAAACTTTAAATAAAGATTTGATGCCACTAACTTTCCAAACCTAATTAGTTAACTTAAATGCTTAAATCAGTTAATGCTCTAACTAGCATGAATGAACAACAATTTTTAAATGCTGAAAAAATACAGATTTTGACTAATCTGTGTTACTGTTTATTTCTACATACACTAAAACATTTTACATTTTTAAAGTTGTATAAATTAACATTTATTAATCATGAATTAACAATGAACAGTCATTTATTTTAAACTAATATTACCCTAGATTAATTAATTATGTAATATATATATATTTTTTAAAGCATTGTTCACTGGCATGATAGCTAAAAAGCATAGGAACATAGATTGTATGATCAAATCTATTGTATGAACATAGTATGTCAGATTGTGGCCAAAACTGGTACTGCAATCACTTTCAAATTACTGTAGAGCGGTGTATCCCCCCCAGTGACATATCAGGGCCATTTTATGATTAATTGAAATACATTTCTTACATACGGTTCCTTTAACTAAGTTAACCTAATTAAGTTTGGCAGGTTATTGGCAAATATTGGCAGGTTATTTATTTTTTTATGACAAGAATGTCAGGTTAGCGGCATCATATGTTTAAATGACAGAAACAAAACTTTTATATGCAATGTTAAAATGACTGTAAATACACTGAGAAATACAGATCACAGCTTTATTGCCAGCAAGTATTACTGTTTACAGAAGCAAATATCCTGGCTTTGACTCTGCGTCATGCTCCAGTCCTGTCATGATGTTCAATTTCATCATCACATACTTCTATAATAATCTTTAGTAACTATATCTCTATATCTGTATATCTCTGTGGGTCAGTCTCCATTAGTGTTCGGATTTGGGTGTTGTAGTGTAAAAGTTTATGATACTAATGCATTAACTAATGTTAACTAATTAAACCTTAATGTAAAGTGTTATCTAATCAGATTAGAGCTTGCCAAATTGAGAATGTGCACTCCATTTTCATCAAATGGTCAGTGAACAGACTGGGTCCTGTGGGCAGACTAAACTCTGCTTAGGTTCAAGGTCATTTTTGATATTAAAGCTAATTTGTAATGCATTTGAGAAGCTGCTCAATGGACTTTTTCTCGACAAGGACAAGGTGCTTCCCATATGTATGTCTGTCATGTGCACATCAAGTCTCCCATGCCTAGTAACCTAGCAACAACTTGACACTTGTCTCTGAGCAAAAACAAGTGACGGTCAAAAAAAAAAAAAAACTGCCTGTGACGGGTATGAACGTCTCCATGCAGAGCCTTTCAGAGTACACTGCGGACAGCTGGGACATCTGCTTCTCTCTTATCTCATCAGAGTGAATGAAGCGGACGGTGAGAATGCAGAGAGCGATAGCATCACGGACCGGATTTACTGTATGCTTCTGGTTTCTGTATGAATAAAGACAACAAATGGACAATGCAGGTAGAGAAGGCAGAGAATGAGAACGAGAGCCACTGAAAGATAGGAGACGTGGCTCTAAGGACATTTTGTGAATGCATAGAGAGAGGCTGACAGATGAAAAACTGCTCTCCAACTGCTCTCTGTTATTAATCATCGTGTTTGCTCAGAAATGACATGCCAGTCTTGATACACCACTTGGTGTTTGTTTATTGCGTGTTGCCATAGCGCCTGGTTAATCACACTTAGCAGCACAGCACAGCACAATATTGTTAATCACCACTGAACAGGCATGTGTGTGTGCGGGTCACTGATCAGGTCACTCTCGACTATGGAACGGAGAGAAAGTTCTTTCTAATGTCCTGTTTCAACCCAGGCTCATTGGAGATACTGTGACGACATTTCTTCAGGATGATATACACAAACAAATTGTGGGTTGTTTTAACCCAATTTTAGGTCAAATATGGACAAACCCGAACGTTGGGTTAAAAATTTAATTTAAAAATGTAACCCATTGGCTGGGTTTGTCCATATTTGACCCAAAGTTGGGTTGAAACAACCCCGCATTTTTTAGAGTGTACGTTGCTTCTTGCACATTTTGCAACACTTTTAGAGTGGTGGTAAAAGCAGGCACAGTTTTAACTGAAACAGATAAACGTGAATCTGGCAATGTTTAATTACGTTGTTTGGACACATTGTGGCAGTTCGGAAATGAAATGTCCACTGAGTTGCACTAAAAGGTTAATGCTCTATTGCAGTGGTTGCCAAACTTTTTAGAGTGGCGTTCCTTCTGGGGCATTTACTGTAACATCCTTCTACGTACCCCCTCTGAATCTGTAGTGAATTGTATGTGTGTTTTGCAAAAATTAAAGTAGAGGCAAATTTTTCCAATTAGCCTAGGCTGCCTGTTTTCATTTAATTATATGTGGTTCTTGCTAAGTACTGTGCAGATTTATTGTCTGGCTTTTAATGCACTCCAATCTTCCACACGTGATTGATCATAGACTCTGTCTATTTGTCTGTCTCGCTTTAAATGCCCCTGTAGCTCAAACAGTTGAACATGGCACAAGCAACAGTAAGGTCATGGATTCAATACCAAGGGAATTTCAGGGTTTCAAAAATTCTCATTTTATTGCCCGGATCTATTAATTTATTAAAAAATACATTTAAAATGCAAATGCACACAATGACTTAAATGCACTTTTTCTACGAGGAATTGACCTCGTATGAATGAACAAGTTTGGTTTCAGGTTGAAAGTGTCATATGGTAACCCCCAACTCCACCATTGCACACCACACCAAATTTTTATTTTATTTAGTTTCATTTCAATTAATTTCATTTCATTTTATTGACCCAATATTATTTATTGGTAGTACCAGGGCTGTTGTCACAATAGTTGATGATCATAAATGGCCAAATATTCCCCCCATTTGTGACTCTAACTGTTGTTGTTGAATCCCTAAACTTCCAATGTTCCAAAGTAAACATAAAATAAACATATTTTTTTAAATTTCATTGTATCTTTGCATCCCAAATATTCGTAAAATGGAGAAAGTCATGAGACAATTAAAATTTGCCAGATTACTGCTTCCCTTTTTTTTAACAGTGAAATGTTCAGTCTTTGAATATAGCACCAATTTTTTATTTATGGCTAGCCATTAACATGCAGTTAGTGGTTTGATGTGGTCGAGAATGCAGGGATTTACTTAATTCATTCAAAGCAAAAATGGTATTTGTTCTGGTTTCAGAGTTCAGTAACATCAGTTTTTTTCAGAGACCGATGCAGCTGTAACCTAAACATTTTAATTGTGTACAGTGTTTAACATATTTAAATGTAGGCTTTAATTGTGTTCCTTAAAGGTGCAATGCGCAAGTCTCTGAGTTTTTGCAGAACTATGCCCCCTCTGGCGACAAGCGAAACTGCAACCAGAGGTGTGCACGCTCATTCCGTCCCGAATCCCTCTTATTTATTTTACTGTACAGGATTATAGAGGCAATCGCAGTGATCAGAGAAGGGCTCATTCAGCCCATCAGGCAATTGTTTAAGCATGTATGGGTTAGAAAAATGGGTATTTTTAACATGAAATGTTGCGCATTGCACCTTTAAGTTAACTTAATTGATTCTGTCTTTATTCTCGCACAACATGAAGAGATACCTTTTGTTTCCCTGGATGTAAACCTGCCTACAGATTCTGTCAATTGTGCTCAACTTATATGGAACATTCCTCTACAGCTCCAGTACACAGTTGCTTTTCTAAAGGAGGACAGGATGAACATTTAGTACTCAACCAGTTCTCTAATGGGATCAGGCTGCAAAACCCCTTTTACTTCTCATTGGAGTCTTGAGTGAGAGTAGACATAAGAGAGGACAGATAGACAAGTTGTAGTGCATTCTGTCTCTGATGTCTCTACATCATTCATGTCTTTTTTACCAAGAAAAAAAAAAAAAAAAAAAAAAACAAGTTAGAAAGTAAGTGAAGGGAGAATGATCAGAGACGATAAGGGATGAACAATGAGAGTGTGAGGGTAAAGGATGATGAAAAAGAGAATTGTAAATCTCAGTGAAAGAATTGTCACTCGTACAAGTGGTTGCAAAGACAAAAACAATTACAGACAGCAGATGAGGAGAAGAGACAAGCCAAATGCCCAGAGTAAAACCTTCTGAAATGAAAGAAAGAAATCTTGGAACAACAACACAGAAAGTTAGTCATTCAGTCAGCTTTAAAGTTTCATCATACTCTGAGGGGAGACAGAAAATTGACAGTGAAGGAGAGAGGGGGAGAGAGGGAGAGTTAAGTCTTGAAAACTGAAAAATCATGAATGTTTTTTGTTTTGTTTTTTTATATAGATGATATATTTAGTAAGGTTAAAAAGCAGAACATAATTGTAAATAATGTTCTATATTTTTAAATCAGCCTATACAAACAGCAGGAATGCATTTTTTTAATTTTACCACCACAACCACATTAAACCACAGTATAACATTTTACCACAGAACTGTCAGTTTGTGCTTTTCCTGGGACTCCACCAGTAGAGCTACAGGCAAACCGCAGTAGGTATACAACAAAATACTTTTATAATAGTTACACAATATTAAAAATGTTTCATTATGTACTCACCCTCAGGCTGCTCCTTTCAGTGTAACTCGTGCTCTGTTTTGCACGTCTTTTGAAGTCTTACAATAGCTTTGTGTAAGAAACAGACTTTATTAGTTGTTATTAACCCTTTGTCTCACTATGTCACAACTAGTGATCATTTCACCTGGAAATTACCGCAATTTGTACCTGCTGCAGTAATGTTTTATAAAAACATACACAGTCACTCTTTTCCCTTTAGACCAGGCATCAAAATCCTGAATGAATGAAAAGTATATGGTATGCGACAAAAAGCAGCAACAAAATCTGCAAACTGAACCTTTAAATTCATGAATGTTTCGCCAATCATTATTACATATTTAGGTTTTTAGCGACCCTGAATGTATATATAATATGGATGGATCTCTTAACTGCCGCAATGGTACAACTGTCCTGATATTTTAATAACAATTGCAAAACAATAAAGCACATTTTCTTACTGACCCCAAAAATCTTAGTCACCACAGACTTTTGAATGGCAGTGTATATATAGTTTATATTTATTCATGTGGCTGACACTTTTTTACAAAGTGACTTACAATGCATTGCATTGGAGGTATACAGTTTATGAGTTGGGGAAACAAGCCCATGATCTTGGTGTTGCTAGCCCCATGATAATGTACTCAAAAACATGTTTGTAAGTTTTTACTGTGCCATATGCACTTCCTAATTTGTAACGGTTCTTTGATGACACTATATGTGATGTTTTTCATGTGTTGGTCCAATCTGCGCTCACATTAGCCGCGTTTCCACTGTTGGGCCAGGGCCAGACCGTGCTAGTGCGTGCCAGGGCCAGTCGCGTTTCCACTGTCACTTCCGGGGCTTGATCGGGGCTTACTTGGGGCCAACGGCCAGGATTTCTGGCCCGTCGAATAACTTGGCCCAAAGCGGGCCAGCTCGGGCTAGAGGAGTGGTTACGAACAGAGGCGGAGTTTACCTGAGTCGGGAGACGGCAGCGGCGGATGATTCTGTCAGCATTAAAGACTTTTAAAATAATTTAACTCACGTTCATGTTTGAATGCCTTCTGTTTGTGATGCAAAAGACTATGCGCGCTAACCATTACCATAGTAAACATAGTAAACGCTTGAAGATACGCATAGTAAAAAAAAACATAGTGAACGCTTGAAGAAATCAGACCAATCATAAAGGCTATCACAATCATGTTTTTATTTCATCTATCAGTAGCCTACGTCTCGTCTCTTTATACCGGTCTATCATAAAATAAAGCAACTTTTTTTTCGGGAGCTTCCTCTGTTTCTCTGACTGAAAATATCTGTATGGGAGTCGAGAGAGTGCTAAAACTCCTCAGGTCGTATTTTTGGTGGCATATATTTGTAGAAATTATCATTCTTTCTAAATGTGATGTAACAGTTAAATATATCCTGTAACTACCAAATAAACAGAAACAGACGCGACTGAAGAAGTAGGCCTTTAGTGTGTCCTCTTTCTTTTGTGAAATAGACGGTAATTTATTTCTGTGTGACTAATGTGCAATTTTTACATAAATTAATTCATTATGATCAATGTATCACTTTTTATTGTAAACCTGTGTGGTAAAACATCGATGCTTGGGTTTTAAATATTCAAGTAAACAACAAAAATGCCAGCAAATGGTCGCTTTTATCATGTTTGTTTTCAACGCTGTTTCCAGTGATTTCTGATTAGTTTTCTGATAAAACTTCCATTTGTTGGTGAAATGATGGGTCGATGGGTGTGACGTTGTTCCTGAGAGGCGTGTTACGGGCGTGTTTTAGTGAAGCGCTGTGGAGCTTCTGGCCCGACAGTGGAAACACAGGCCCGGTGCTATTAGCCCGGCACGGCCCGTTTAAAGCCCTGGCTCGCACTGGGCCGACAGTGGAAACGCGGCTATTGAGCATTATGTTGAAGCCCTGCCACGAGTCATTATAAAAAGGCCTTATGGAAAAAATGTAGGTGAGTTGTGGTGTTAAACATAATTGGAGAAAAAGGAGCAGGACATACATGAGTGATGAAGGAAGTGAATGAGGAAACAAGACAGAAAAGACAGATAGGATGCAATGATGAGAAGCAATGATGAGGTCACGCAGGGTATGTGGCACGTCTCGCACAACGAGTGATCAGTCCACGAGGTTGGATCAAAGGTTTCTCTCCTCGTTAAAAAAGCCCCAGCTGACAAAGGCACGTTAATTATTCAATGGAATCAAAAGCGGTGGCCATGAATGCCACTGATTTGCCTGCTGTGTTAAAATGCAGAGTCCAATTTATTATAGTCAGGACACTCGTATTAGAAAAACACCAACACAGACTCACGTAATTAAGTATGCCTTTACACTGTACACAGTAGAGCACTTGAGTGTAGTTATAGGCCAAAGGGCCTAGTGTGAGTTACAGCTTAATCTTCTATACATGGGGTGATTAACTGTGTTTGGTGGCTTGGGAAATGTAGGGGATATCGGAGGACAAGAGAGAAAAAGAGAGGCTTGTGTAACTACATACAGGTTTTTTTTAATCACTGTTATTGCACAGATGTGCACTGTAATATTGGTGGCTGTGTGACCATAGCTTTTGAAAACCTGATCATAGATAAAATGAACATTCTAGGGAAAGTGTATAGAAACTGGAGCAGAATGCCAAACATTACAGCTTTTCACTCGTCGTTGTTTATAATAGGGGGGGAGGGAATATTTTTTTTATCTACAACTCATCCCTACACTGTAAAGTCTTCAATTTTAAAGGGATGGTTTGGAGTAAAATCAACCTAGGGTCCTTTGCACCATGACATCGAGCCAAACACCCCCCCAGAAGGCTTTTTTCCCTTGGTTGAACATTTTTAAAGTTAGAGCTTATTTCGAGATATCAGCCAAATGGCTTAGTGCAGGCGCTAATGGCTCCAAATTTGTATCTCGTCAATTACCCCACTAATAATGCCCAGAATGGTACCAAACTTCTACAGTAGTTCAAATAGGTTCTGTACTCATAAAACGAGT
Organism: Leuciscus leuciscus; assembly: GCF_965113295.1. Taxonomy (NCBI): domain Eukaryota; kingdom Metazoa; phylum Chordata; class Actinopteri; order Cypriniformes; family Leuciscidae; genus Leuciscus; species Leuciscus leuciscus. The sequence continues at coordinate 22,378,936 of NC_138726.1, read as the reverse complement.
CATTGGAAAGTTTGTAAATACATCAGGAGTTTATTTAAATTACACTTGCCTGACGGCTCATGCTACTGCTAACCCGGACATCACTTCACTGAGTTGAGAAAAGCACGTAAAAGTCCTGGCAGAAAGCGAAGCATTAGGATGTAGTGTAACGATGAATTATAATTTTTTCCGAAGTGTTGACAACTTGGTGTTAACTAATAATTGTTATAAACTGGTACTACCAGCAAAATATTAGTGTATTCCTGGAACTGGGCGTCGTTACACGACATCCTTATGCATTCCTTTCTGCCAGGACATTTACGTGCTTTTCTCAACTCAGTGAAGTGACGTCCGGGGTAGCAGTAGCATGAGCCGTCAGGCAAGTGTTATTTAAATAAACTCCTGATGTACTTACAAACTTTCCAATGAAAATGATCAATTAAATTAAAATAATTAAAAGAAATAAGAATAATTAAAACAGTTTAGAAAAATAAAATAAAATAAAATACAGTACAGTACAAACAGTCGGACGAACAGCGGCACAGTGCTCATTCAGTAAATGCATAGCTAAACAGATGTGTTTTGAGTCTGGATTTGAATGTGACCACTGTAGGAGCACATCTGATCTCTTCTGGAAGCTGGTTCCAGCTGTGGCTGGCATAATAGCTAAAAGCGGACTCGCCATGCTTAGAGTGAACCCTTGGTATTTCTAGCTGATATGATCCTAATGATCTGAGTGATCTGTTGGGTTTATATTCAGTGAGCAGATCTGCAATGTATTGAGGTCCTAGGCCATTGAATGATTTATATACCAGTAATAATACTTTAAAATCAATCCTAAATCTAACTGGGAGCCAGTGTAAAGACCTGAGGACTGGTGTGATATGTTCATATTTTCTGGTTCTGCTCAGAATCCTGGCGGCAGCGTTCTGTATGAGCTGCAACTGTCTTATGGTCTTTTTGGGAAGGCCAGTGAGGAGTCCATTACAATAATCCACCCTGCTGGTGATGAAAGCATGCACAAGTTTCTCTAAATCTTGTCTGGAAACAAAGCATCTAATTCTTGCAATATTTTTCAGATGATAGTATGCTGATTTAGTTATTGCTTTGACATGACTACTGAAACTAAGGTCTGACTCTAGTGTCACACCAAGATTCCTGACTTGATTTTTAGTTGTTTGACCCCTAGAGTGAAGGTATGCGTTCACCTTGAGAACTTCATCTTTGTTTCCAAACGCAATGACTTCAGTTTTGTCTTTGTTTAATTGAAGAAAGTTTTGACACATCCAACTGTTGACTTCATCAATGCATTGGCACAGGGAGTCAATGGGGCTGTAATCGTTAGGCGAAAGGGCTAAGTAGATCTGTGTGTCGTCGGCATAGCTGTGGTAAGCAATTTGGTTCTTTCTCAAAAGTCAACCGGTCGGAAACCAGATTGAAAATTGTCAAAGTATCCATTCGAGCTTAAGAATTTGTTCAGCTGGTTGAAGACAACTTTTTCAATGATCTTGCCTATGAAAGGAAGATTTGAGATCGGTCTATAGTTGCTTAATATGGTCTTATCCAGATTGCTCTTTTTCAGGAGGGGCTTGACAACTACAGTTTTCAGGGAGTTTGGAAAACTCCCAGAGAGAAGTGAGGCATTTACCACTTCTATAAGATCTGCTTCTAAACTGTTTAACACACTTTTGAAAAAAGATGTGGGAAGTGTGTCAAGGGCGCATGTTGATGTTTTAAGGTGCTGTACGGTTTCTTCCAAAATTTTGCCATCAATTTCTTTGAAATCAGACATAGTAACTACTTTCTCAGGTGGTCTGATCTGTCTTACCCCAGCGCAACTCAAGGATGTGCTGATCACCTTTCTGATATTATTGATTTTCTCAGAGAAGAAAGAAGCAAACTCACTGCACTTGTTGTCTGAGAGCATTTCACTGGGAATCTGGCTTGGGGGGTTTGTCAGTCTATCTACAGTAGCAAAAAGAGTGTGTTTGTGTTGTTTAAATTGCTGTTTATAATATTTGAGAAGAAAGTCTGTCTAGCTTTGCCTAGTTCCATATTGAAAGCATGCAGGCTGTCTTTGTAGATGTTATAATGGACTACAAGTTTTGTCTTCCGCCACATGCGCTCTGCTTTTCTGCATTGTCTTTTCATAATTTGCACTGCTGCACTGCAACTAGTTGTCGGTCACATTATACAGTGATACACATTATACATGTCTAGTATGTATTGCAGGTTTTTATACTGTATGTGGTTTTGGTATCTTTGTTTAGATCACTGTCTTCCGCTGGACCTGCTTCAGTCAGTTTTGTGGTCTGCACGTGATTCAAATGCTCATCTCTCATTCAGATATAAAAGCTGCTGTCTGGTAATAAATATCTGACAGCTGTATACATGCATCAACTTGGACTTTTGTCGTTTTAAATGTGCTAAGACTTTACAGTGTTTTTTACAATGCCATCTTTGATATTGATGTTAGTCAATCATTTTTCCTTACACTTTACTCACAGGAGCTACATTGTCTTTACTCCCATTGGTAGGGGCCACTTTGCATCATTACTTTTTCTTCATAAAGTGACTATTTCTCAACCGTCTCATCATTGGACACACCCACATCACAGTCGCTGTCACTCATTTTGCTGGAAATTGCCAACTCTCATGGACAATGAAAGACTTCCGGTTGCTTTGTCACTTCAAATCCCTGCCTGTGTGGATGTCCCTTAATAAAGTCTTTTGAAAGTAGGTAGGGCGGTGAAAGAGGAGAGAGAGAGAGAGAAGGGAAAGTAAAAGGATGGCAAAGATGAGGTGAAAAGGATAATACGAAGGATTTAGGAGGATAAAAAATGTACCTGAAGAGGCGGGGGAGAAAAGGTTGAAGTTGAAATTGGAGCAGGAGGGCAAGAGCAAGCTATCAGTAGTAGAGAGATGTAATGAATGTCTAAAAAGAAGAGAGAGACCCTTGACTTCATCCCTCTCTTCCTCTCTCACTCTGTCATGTATTTTTAACTGCTTGGGGGCATTTGTAGCATTGGTTCAACTTGTCAAGCCTGTAAAGTACTTAAACTTTGACTGTATAGAATGGAAGAGACAGAGGAGGAACAAGAGAAAAGAGGGAGAGAAGAGGAGGTTATGGTAATAGAGATGCTCGCATGGAGTGAGAGATAAAGGAAGGCTGGGGTGGGAGAGGAGGGATGGAGGGAGTAGCGGAGGTGTAGTGACCTAGTTTAGAAACAGAGGGATGGTGTGTTTAATGGGAGAAAGACGGAGAGACGCAGGGAGGCGTGCTTTGGCAGGCTGCCATGTTGGATTGTCTGGTTTCCGTGGAGACAGAGCATGAGAAGAGCACACTCGTCCGAAGAGATGCGCACACGCTCGTCCTCAGGCTTACTCATATGCTCACACCTCGACTTTCTCTTGCTCTCTCTCGATCCAATTTATTCAAGAACTCCAACAGTCACGTTTAGTGAAATAAAGTACGCTTTGGTTGAGTCTCATTTACATAATGATAATCTAGGTAGATAAACTAGATAAAACAGTGAACAGTGCTTTTTGTGTTCTTTTGTTGCTGTTGACAAAACTATTTGAATATTACTGTTGAAATAACCTGATATTTAGCCTTTTTTGCTTTTTTAACAACTGCAAAAGCTCTGAATGTAAATGTTCAAAAGTTGTGGCTCTGAAGGGCCTCAAAACAGCAGTGTGAACATCCATGTACTAAAAAGTAACCACATGTTCAGGGCTTCATCTAAATGAGCACATTCAGAAGTGGTATCAAGCATCACCTTTTTCTTAACGTCATGTCTGTGCTGAGATCTTGGCTACAGTGGATAATGGTTATTCTTGGTTGGTACTTGAAGAAATGCACATATGGCTGCATGCTGGTGTGTTTTGGATCCAGAGTTTGCTCTTATGGGATAGTTTTTGTTTGTTTTTGTTTCATTTTAAATTTAAATAAAAAGATCATTGATCTGCACCTGAGTCATCCTCATCCTTTCCTGAAACCTGACACATATATACAGTGCTTGACCAATGTAGGTCTTTATACATTCAATGTGTAGTTGTTAGACGAGGGTGATCTAATTAGTGTTCAGTGTTAAACAATTTTTTTTCAATTCCAAATATTTACATTTTAAATATTTCATTCAGGAACTTGGAGATGCAACTTTCAGTGCAATGTAATGTATAACTGTATGCTTTTAACGTACAGTTTAATCAAAATTGGCCATGGAAAAATCCAGTCCATCTGGCCCACATGTTCCTCCCTGAATGATTGAAGGGTCTAAATATGGCCTTTAAAGTGGAATAAAAACACTAAATAAATTAATTATAGAAATCAATATCAATAGATATTAATGAATCGCACATTCAGTTTTACAGTTTTATTATTATAATTTTTTTTTTTTTTTTTTTTTTTTTTGTTACTTAAAACTTCACAGTTGACAAGGAAGTATTGAATTTGAGTTACCAATATATAATCTCATGGCAATTTGTAACAATTTTTTGGTGAATTGATGGCGATTTTGTATGAATGTATGGTTATGTTCAGGGGTGGTGTTAGGGGTGGACCTATGAGCAACAAAAGTTAACACTGAATTTGTGCAGGGCTATATTTAATTCTCTCAGACTTTTTTAAACTCCAGTATCTTAATTATTGATTTTTTTTCTCATAAGTTAAAGGTTATTTAAACTAAACTTATTTCAACGGGGTAAGTTAATTTTATATTGGGTGATGCTGTGTGGACATAAAAGCTTAATTATTATTGTATATGTCACAATCATGTCTTCCAGTTTACATTGTCACTGCACTTTCCATGGTCAAGGCTGTTTAATCTGGTTCAACTAGCTTCAGCAAATAGCAGGGGTGTGTCCAAAATGTTATACATGTGGGTGGCAAAAGGGGGAGCAAGAGCAGAATTAGGGGTGGCAACACCTACTGTAAGTAAAGCATAAGCACGCAAGTACATTTTTTCATTGCAGTTGCATTGTCCGTACTAACAATAAGCTTGACAGCAGAAGCTCAGGAAATAGAGAGATTCAAATTAGACAAACACTGCCCCAGTGAATATTATTTGACTCATTCTGACCATTTATTTGAATGCTTACCTAGTTCTGGCATGAAACTATAGATGGCACAGGCTAATAGGTCCTTAACTCATTTGGTAGCGAACACATCATCATCTACATATCGCAGCTGATTGGTTGCTGTTGCATCAGCCGCCAATGATCTGCGGCTCAACATCTAACAAATACCGGTAGTTTGCTCTTAGCAGTCTGCAGCGCGCTTCAGAAAGCATCTAAAAATCCACATCCAAGATAAGTGCAAACTCTTTTACTCTGTATCTTTGTGTATATCACATGGTTTGCTTATTAATTCCTAAATTAGCAATCCTAACAGTTTATCTAAGCGCTATGTACAGTCTTGTGGAGTGATTCACTAAGCATATAAGCTACAGCGTTTACGCAATTGTGTTAATGCTGCAGCAGTCGGTCTATTGTATGTAATTGCTGTGAATATACTGTACTAATTACTAATTACTAATAATGTACTATACTAAGCTATGTATACAAGAAAAGGTTAAAGGTACACTCTGTGCCAGAGCACACCCTTATCTTTCTTTATCGCCTCAACAGCTTCCCTTATCAATAAGAGTGTAAGGTTATGTTATGATACTTTCAATTATTATATGATACTTGCTCAGGTGGTTGCTGGGGCTTTATCTCTATTAGCTTCCAACATATATATATTGTTAATGACAACACATATTGCGCATTTCTAGAGCTAAGCTGGTCGGTAGGGTAGCCCAGGCACACATAGTCATTGGCCACTAGTGGTAAGCCAGTCAGCAAGGTAGCCCAGGCACACATAGATATTAATAATAATAATAATAATAATTCGTTACATTTATATAGCGCTTTTTCTGAGACCTCAAAGCGCTTTACATAGATGGGGGAATCTCCTCAACCACCACCAATGTGCAGCATCCACTTGGATGATGCGACGGCAGCCATATTGCGCCAGAACGCCCACCACACACCAGCTTACTGGTGGAGAGGAGACAATTAAAACATGTGGGGGCTTTTTTGTCCTACAGTATCTTGTTCTGTCTGTCATATGTACCGATATATCTTCCATGCATCAGCTTGTTTTCTCACTCAGCAGCATGTGTATGGTTGTATTGTCTATTTCTTCCATTAACCTATGCAACTGTGCAGGGTGAAAGTGCTTTACAAATGTATGGCAATAGTCTCTTTCAGCTGTTGCACAACTGTGCTCCACACTCAAAATATAGAGTGGCTGGGAAAAGCTGTGCAACTGTGCAGCTTTAATTGGCATTGGCTGTACAGTCTTTAAAGGGATACTCCACCGTTTTTTCATATTAAACTATGTTATTCCCTTAACTAAGACGAGTTGATACATACCTCTCTCATCTCAGTGCGTGCACTTAAAGGTAGGGTAGGTAGGATTTTTATAAAAAACTTTTTTTCAAATTTGTTTAAACTGTCTTTATATACCAATACATAATTAAAATGTAAGTGCTCTGAAAAAGAGAGTATACAAATCGAGTGACTGTAGACCTTTTAATCTGCAATAAACACAGCTCATTATTTCCATTCGGGACGAAACAATTGATTGGTTTGGGCGACTGTCACTCACTCTCGCAACCATGGCTACCACCACTGTTGCTACAAGATCTGCCCATATGCGCGCACCCGTTTGATTTGAGGAGTGCAAGAGAGGCGCGGAACCTATGAAGAGTAAAATTAAGGCAGAGAAAGAGCATCAAAATTTTAAAGCACCTGCATATGCAGGCAGCGAAGGCAAACAAGGCAAAAACTACTTCCTCGGACCCTGGTTGCCCGCACTCTTGAACGACCTCCTCTGCTTCGCCCTCGACCCCGGACCTGTCCTCGAACCGACGATGCGGTACTTGTCACCGGAGTGTAACGTTAGTCCTCATCAGTCAACAATGTTTTCATCATGGAAACTCTTACATGCAAAACACCGTATACGTTATGAATCTTACACGAAATTCACCTTCATCACAGTTTTACTGATGGTAATGGAAAAACGTGCATCAATGCAACCTGTTTTTAGCTTTGCCTTATAAATATAGCTTGTTACCGAATCAAACAAAATATATTTTAAACTTTACCAGTATCGATATGCTAGCTTGATAGTGAGTACTAAAAGCCATCTTATTTGTTTATATTTATAGTGATAAAGTTAGGTATTTTATTACATGTGATTCTGACATGATGTCACTGCATGCACTGCGCGCTCCTTCTTCTCCACTCGTCTCAGGTAAATAAATGCGTCTTCCAGCTGAGCCTGAGCGCTTGGCGTCGCGCGTTCATGTGTTTTGGGGGCGTGGCTTTGGAAGGAGCCCAGAAGGAAGGGGGTGGGAGTGAATGGAAATAATTAGCTGTGTTTACAACAGTCGTGAGAGGTCTACAGACACTCGATTTTTATACTCTCTTTTTCAGAGTACTTACATTTTAATTATGTATTGGTATATAAAGACAGTTTAAACAAATTTGGAATGTTTTTTTTTTAACAAAAATCCTACCTACCCTGCCTTTAAGCAGACTAAATGACTGGAGAAGTCCAGCATACATCACCAGAGAGAAGTCTGTCATTTTCACCGGAAGGTTGATTTATTCGATTTTGATTAAAAAGCACATGCTCAAATAAAACATAAAAAAAAGAGACACATTTAGATCAAAAACACACATGTAGAAAATAGATGGTGAATTTCCATTTCATTTAGATTACATTTCATGTTATTCATTTCCAAACACATTTATTCAGCTCCTTTTAACTGGGTTTTCATGTAAGTGCCTTCATTACCAAAGAAGCCAATTCTACAGTTTTATTTAGTGCAGTGTTGTTATTCAGTTGTAGAATTTGGTTCCGTTGAAGCTTGAGTGATTCACACGCACACATAACGGCTCATGCCCGTGCTCGCAAACATCACACATATGATTGCAGAATTACTTCCTGGAGGCTGAGAGGTTTCAGACATGCATGATTAGATCCCCGAGGTGCCCATCTGTATGACCGTGCAAATTACACCGCCTATTTTCCAATTGCTTCCAAAGTATGCATGTACATGTTTGCATCATAATTTTGCGATATCTCTCTCTACCATATTCATCTTTTTTCACCTGTCTGTGCAAGCTTGAGAGCAACTTTGATATAATGTATCTATTTAACAGTACTCGTTTCCATCTTGAATGCAATTGAAGGCCTTAGAGAGAGATTACCGTATCGATGATGCAATTGAAGATCAAGTCAATTTTCCCCTCTCTTCAAGAGCCACTTACAAGTAGCATTTTCTGGCAAACACAGCATGTATTATATGGTATTTGAAACCATACAACAAACAGAGCAGTAATTCCACTCTAATTATTCTCTGAAACTAGATGTTTTTCTTTCTTTCTTTCTTTCTTTCTTTCTTTCTTTCTTTCTTTCTTTCTTTCTTTCTTTCTTTCTTTCTTTCTTTCTTTCTTTCTTTCTTTCTTTCTTTCTCATTTTCTTGTTGTTAAATTGGAATAATCCATGATGGCGGTCTTTCAGAGTCCCCTGTGGTGCACGATTACAGTACATTCTGAAGGAAAGGAAGAGAGCAGGAGTGCTTAAGTGAATCATTAGCCAGCACCATTAGAGTGAGTTGAGAGCCTCTTTTTTATGCATGTGACCCTAATTAAAGGAGCGGATGGGAGTATATGTAATATTTTTTTTAAAGATCCTTCCTCCCCCATTAGTACTGTTTTCTCCTATTAGCTCGTCAAGACACACACGCACACACTTTATATGGTTTTAGTTAAATGCCAAATGTAATGATCTATTTTTTTTCTCTTTCTTTCTTTTGTTTTGTTTCCTTTTTTTATGAGTTTTAATCTTCTGGAAGTTTCACTCTTTTTTGTGTTTCACATAGTGTTGCCTCAGAGACCATAATTCAGAGCCTCCAAACTTGATAGGATGATCCCATATCTTGCAGCTACTCTCGTATCCTTCTGATTTTAGGTGATGCTAGATAAAGCAAATGTTTTCACTCATCTCAGGAATTGCACCACAACAAAAGTCAGTTTCAAGGACAAGTCAGTTCACACAGCGGCCATATATGCAGTGCCTCAGCAGCTATTTCAGTCATGCAAGACCAACTCCTACTTACTTAAATGGGGAAATACTGAACTCTCAAAATCATATTTGAATAACATATTTCAGCAATATCAACAATAAAATATGACATCGACTTTTCTATCCACCTTTTTCCTACGCCTCATGAGGCTTTGCACGATTTATGGGAGTAACTTTAGTTAAACTGTAGAGATCATGAACACAATAATGAGCATTTTTAAAAACTGGGTACAATGAGATGGCATTATTCTACTCACCCTTCAACCCCCGAACGTTAAAAGTGTTCTATGAACACAATAATGAGCATTTTTGTACAATGAGATGGCATTATTCTACTCACCTTTCACCCTTCAACCCCCGAACGTTAAAAGTGTAAAGACATTAACAAATTACTACAACAGACCATGAATAGCCCCCAAAGCTAGATTATTTCTGCAGCAACATTATGCTCATGTTAAATATCACTATATTTTGTATATACACTCACCTAAAGGATTATTAGGAACACCTGTTCAATTTCTCATTAACGCAATTATCTAATCAACCAATCACATGGCAGTTGCTTCAATGCATTTAGGGGTGTGGTCCTGATCAAGACAATCTCCTGAACTCCAAACTGAATGTCAGAATGGGAAAGAAAGGTGATTTAAGCAATTTTGAGCGTGGCATGGTTGTTGGTGCCAGACGGGCCGGTCTGAGTATTTCACAATCTGCTCAGTTACTGGGATTTTCACGCACAACCATTTCTAGGGTTTACAAAGAATGGTGTGAAAAGGGAAAAACATCCAGTATGCGGCAGTCCTGTGGGCGAAAATGCCTTGTTGATGCTAGAGGTCAGAGGAGAATGGGTCGACTGATTCAAGCTGATAGAAGAGCAACTTTGACTGAAATAACCACTCGTTACAACCGAGGTATGCAGCAAAGCATTTGTGAAGCCACAACACGCACAACCTTGAGGCGGATGGGCTACAACAGCAGAAGACCCCACCGGGTACCACTCATCTCCACTACAAATAGGAAAAAGAGGCTACAATTTACACGAGCTCACCAAAATTGGACAGTTGAAGACTGGAAAAATGTTGCCTGGTCTGATGAGTCTCGATTTCTGTTGAGACATTCAGATGGTCCTGGATGTGCATCCCACAAATATCCATCAACTGCAAGATGCTATCCTATCAATATGGGCCAACATTTCTAAAGAATGATTTCAGCACCTTGTTGAATCAATGCCAAAATCAATGGCAAAATTTCACAAAAATGATTGTATTTATACTACAACTATAAATTAGGCATAATTACATGCAACTAGCCCTAAACCAAACCCTAATCCTACACTAACTCTAGTACATGTAGTCAATTACTATTACTCAGTACTTAAATGTATAATTACACTGTAACAGGGACTCATTAAACTAAAGTGTAGCCACCTGTTCTAGAAACATCCCAGTAAACGCTGCAAATAGGGATTAGAAGTGAAAAGCATTTGAAAGCATCCATGTGAAAACAAACCTGAAAAGAGACGTGAGGATTTGGGGAGATTCTTAGTATTCCATTGAATTATTTAAGGGATATAGTATACTGTATGTTGCCTTTTCTCATACTGTTTCAGCGCAATACAAAGGACAAAAGAAAATAATACAGGAGGAAAATAATTCATTGACTGAAATTAGCTCTTGCTAAACTGACAGATAAGGACTATTTGTAGCGCAACTTTATGATTTGAAATGATTTGTTTGAGTGGAACTTCCTCAAACCGGAAGTGCCCCCCTTGATCTAAAACGCAGTCAGGAAAAAGGCGGACAGATATGGTTTCTTATGCTCAAATAGCATTGAAAAAAGTGTATATTTCAGGTTGGTCCAGCCAATGCGCAAGTGCAATTCCAAGCGTGTTTCAGGAAGCTGACTGTTTCTATAGATGACCAGAACTTCTACTGGCAGCTGCAGAGACACAGTGACTTTACCGATTGCCAATTGGCTCTTTTATTTAAAAGCAGGGATTTTGCGCGTTGTACATTCTCCCTATTAAAATTAACATGAGTGAACCATCTAAGTATATATAAAGTCTATACACTTTAATAAAGTCTTAATCCTTTATGGTTCCCTTAATCAAATGGTTTTATGGATTTCCACTTCTGCAGAGAAAAACACCATTAAAACGTTCTTGTTCTAGCCCATTCCACCCACCATGGACGCTAGATCTTAACTTACAAATAACTTGGGAACTGTTTGATTGAGAAAGTTGAAATTTGGCAATCATTTTCTTTGACATATACATATATTATTAATGAGCTAAATCACAAATCAGCTAAAATGCCTGACAATAGCAAATCAAATTTAAATTATGCAACCTATCAATGGATCATCATCATTTACCTTTAGTAGACGCTTTTATCAAAAGTGACTTATAAATGACGAACATCATAAGCAATTTGTTCTAACTGTCAGCAATATTCATAATACACAGTGCCAAGTTAAAAATATAAACTAGTTTGGTAAACAAAGCTAGAGCAGAGGTGAAATGCAGAAAAAGAGAGATATCATTTTTTAAATAAATAACACTTGTAGTTAAATCTTCAAATTTGGTTCATGATTGTCTACAAGAGGACATAAAACCATAATTTGTGTGAATTGACTGAACTGTAATATTTGTTCATATATCAGTAAACATATGGACTAGAATTTAAAGTACCATGAATTATCTGATCTGAATCGAGTCAACAAGGTTTTACTGGTTTTCATTTTTCCCTCTCCTTTTTATGTAAATATTTTTCTGGAAAACTTTAATGTATTTACCTCCTCTTAGACCTTTTTTTCTCTCGATATGTCTGACCCCTTTAAAAAAGAACGATACCAGAATAATCCGAAATGCACATGAGCACAATCTGAGCACACAAATCATACATTTCCAGGGACACTGTAGGGACCCCTATTTCAGAAAATCCACAAAACTCTGCAACTGTGATGAAGGAAATTGACATTTATCACCACAGCACCTGTATTCACAACATCCACAGTATCTATTCTTTAAAATGACTATTGTGGTAATATTGTCCCCTTTTCCATTCTGCATGGGTCCGGATGACTGCTGTTTACAGATATAGTTTTTTTAATTGAAATTGCTTGGACAAGCTTTTCTATTAATTTGTATGTGTATAGGCACAATTGTATCAGTATCATACTTTGGCTAGTTTGCAGGATATGCAAAGGTAGAGTTTCTCTGCCAACACACTGAAAGAGAAATAACTGCTAATTAGACATTTAACATTTCATCCAAGTGTGTGTACTGGGGTTAGAAAGAAAATCAAGGCTAATATTCAGAAACTAGATTTTTATATTTGAGTGGAACATGTCCATGCAAAACATTATGTTGTGTTCCATCTGTGGTGTTTTCTAGCATGGCACTATGAGGTTGCTATGTTCCTGAGAGCTGCTGGGTGGTTACTTACTAGCCAAAATAATGAAAGAGCCCCTAACCCTAAATATGAATATTGTAATATAGGAAGTACTAAATATATGTGCCTTAGCAACCACAACTAAATATACAGTATTTGTATTGTGTGTGTATTTGAAATAATTTTTATTATCAATGGTGTTCTTTAATTTTTTCAGAAATTAAAATGTTTGGCAACTGTGGTGTACCTGTGTGTATGTGTGTGTGTTGGTGCTTTGTGAAAATGTAATTGCCATTAAACCAGTAGCAGACTGTCAGAAAATTAGATTTGGCATCCTCTGAGGACAAAGACAGGAGAAAAGATTCAACAAAAAAAGGAATGACAGAAAATTTTAATGATGTGGAGGATTGTGGATTGTGATGTGGAGGGGTGGAAGGGGAGTAAAGAAAGAAAGAGAGGTGAAAATTGCTGGGTCGCTGTAATGTAATAATGAATGTAACTGGCTCCATGTGACTCATGTGAAAGGTACGATTCTCTATGATGGTCCGTTTCCCTGCTCTCGCTGAGCTGCTTTTGATTATAAAGGAACTGACTCTTGAGAAGCGGCTCCTGTGGATTTTAGACATCGCTAATTGGCTTAAGGGTATCAGGGTACCTGAATCTTGGGTGATCAATACAATCTAATCATTAAGCCTTTATGATATCCTGATTAAGGTGTGATTGGAAATAGACCCTCTGCTTGTCTGCTCTCCTGTATTGATTTTTTTTTCTACATGGAGAAAAAATAGAGGTTTCCAGTGTTTGGCAGTTTGTGTAGAAAACTCTTATAAGAGAATATTTGTGCATAACACATAAAGGCAAAACAGGTATTGAAAGGTATTTACTTCAGCGTATTATGCCATGAATGCTTCTCGAGACGCCAGCATTTAACTCCTTCTGTGGTGTCTAGCTGTTTTGCTGAATACAAATCTTCCATAATTAAAATAAAACAGCAAATTTACTCACACTTTATGAATGTGATATTAGCATGTTTTTGACTGTACACATTTTGTTCAAATTGAGTTATTGAATTACTGAAATTGGGTCTTGTAGACTGTGAAATATAGGTTTGCTTTGACTATGGCCGTTTCTCAATATGCGTTCTTGTCTGTACTTGTGTTCTTGTGAACTTGTGAAACGTCATCATTCGCTGCCCAAGTACTGTCCCAATACACAAGTTTGCATTTTGGCAAGAACGGTTAAAAATCCCGGAAGTGTTCTTGACACGCCGATTTTACAGAGGATGCAGCGGTTGGTAACTTGTGTGAACTTGACGGCAGAAATATCCCAGCATTCATTTCGGCATTTGAGGAAGGAGTTACGGTATGTTCACACGGGGCGTCAGCGTCAACGCTTGACGGAAGGCGTGGCTGAAGTTTGGCACTGACGCCATGGTCATAGCAGCGTCAGCCAATGATTTATCCTCAGTTTGCTGCTCTTGAACAGGATGAACGTGATGAACGTGATTGGCTGCCGCCTGGCTACTGTATTTGCATAGAGCGATCCTGATTGGCTGACGCTTCCGTCTGCGGCGCTTCACTGGCGTTGCTCGCGGCAGAAGTTGAAAAATTCTCAACTTCTGCCGCGAGCAACGCCAGTGAAGCGCCGCCGACGGATCCACAATTCTTTTCGGCAACGCTTGACGTCACCCATTCAAAGTCAATGGGAAGCGTTGACGCTGACGCCCCGTGTGAACGTACCGTTATGTTTGGGTTATTTAAACCCGTTATTTAACCTGTTTAAACCGTTATTTAAATCGCGTTATGTTTGGGTACTGCAGATGGCGTCTGTGCGGGGGTATTATTGCGCAATACCAGCAAGAACACATCGTCTCAAACTGTCAGCAGCGTTCTGTGTGCTCGTCACCTTGTGAGTTCATTCTTCCAAGAACAACTAGCAAGAGCGTTCTCCCCAAGAACACAAGTCCGTTCTTTGCATTCTTGGTTTTGAGAAACAGCCTATGCCTTTTATTCAGAGAAAAAAAGGGTGTGATAATGGATGTCAAATCAATCAAAATTTAATAAAATACCCTTTAAAGCTATTTTGTTCTCATATTCAGTATTGGCATAGTTAGCCCATCTTGACCACCTTTCTTAAGAGTTTACCGCCGACCATAATTAAAAGTAGGGTAGACAATTTTGAAGAGGCTAACAATAGCAAGTTAGCTTTAAAAGCATGAGATCCCACCCTCCCTTCAGAACTTCTCAAAAGCCACGGCTCCTCCAAAAGACATAAACACGCACAGCCAGAGCAGAGTCTGCAAAGCATCACGATATGAGAGATGGCGTTAACTTACCTCATGTCTCAAAGCACATAACATTACAATAATAATGAATGTAAACAACTTACAGATTGCTGACCACCTGACTGCTCCAGATCATTTTGGCGTTGATAGTGTTGACATAGAAACTCATAAATCTGAGTCTGAGGACATGAACAGCTCCGGGTTGAATTTATGGGTTGCCATCTCGAAATTATGGTTATGCCATGTTGTGAAAGCAGAATAATCTCATTATTTTGGTTCAGGGGGAAATGTAAAAGATGACTGTTCTTTCATTCTTTCATTTTATTTATAGGCCCCTACATGACACTCAAGGTCACCAAAACATCAATATTACAACAACTGAAATAAGATACATTAAAAGCAAACTACAATATACATTAAGATACTAAGGTATACAGGTATAAGGTAATTAATATACTTTTATTCAACATATCAGCAATCATAAATAAGCCTGTTTAAATAAATGAGTTTTAAAGGTCCCCTATTATGCCCCTTTTAACAAGATGTCAAATAAGTCTCTGATGTCCCCAGAGTGTGTATGTAAAGTTTTTGCTCAAAATACCCAACAGATAATTTTTTACAGTATGTTTAAATTGTCATTTTTTGGGGCTCAGAAAAACGCGCTGTTTTAGTATGTGCCCTTTAAATGCAAATAAGCTGCTGCTGCACGACACAGGGGGCGGAGCTTCATGAGCTCGCGCTCAGTCTCTCAGGACAATTTCATCTCACGGAATGATGATAATAATATCAGAAACTCTCAGTAACGGTGTTCATTTCGACCCGGAGTCGGACAATAATGCCTACAGAGTCAGAGTGCTGTATAGAGATGGAACAGGTATAGTTTAGTAGTTTAATTACGGTTATAACGTATTTGTCATCTGCTTGTATGTATCCACTATTAATAGCCTACAAGTCTGCTGTTTCGGACCAGGTCCGAATGATGATCAAACATATACTGATGAGTTTAATAAAGTTTATTGTACATAACACAAAAGATGAAGCGTCAGTTTTACTTCAGAAAATCACCGTAAGAGCTGAGTAAACACAGTAAGTTTAACTTACTGTGTTTACTCAGCTCTTACGGTGAATTTCTGAAAAAACAATTATTTTGTTTTTAAAGAAAAAGCTCCCTCAACTCTACTGAAATTCGTTTATGTACTTGCGCACTTCTAAGTTATAAGAAGTGCGCAAGTACATAAACGAATTTCGGTAGAGTTGAGGGAGCATTTTCTTTAAAAACAAAAAAATTCCACCTCGTCTTCAGCGGCTGCCTCAGATTTCGGGAGTAAATAGAGAGAGCTATGTGGATTAATACATCCAGCCACACAACACCTACAATGCTTGGGAGACATTCTCGTCAGTGCAGCAGCTGTGAACTCGATCAGGGCGGGTCTATGTTAGAACGGTGTCTGTCAACACTCGTGGGCGGGGCCTGTGCTAGTGACGTCACTAAAACAGCATTCTGAAAACAGGTCGTTGGGAGACACTGCTGATGATTTATGGGGATTAATAAAAAAGGAGTGAGTGGATTTTTATCACTATTGGGTGGTTGTGTACACACACTGCCAACACACATTTATGTCCAAACAGCATGCAAAAGTGAAATTTGCATAATAGAGGACCTTTAAGACGAGATTTAAAAGTGTGAAGACTGCAGTGTTACAGATGTCATGTGGAAGCATAACTAAAAGCCCTGGACCCCATACTTCTCAAACGAATATGCAGTTGGGCTAAAAAGATTGTTGAAGAGGATCTTAGGTTATGTGCAGGAGTAGATTTGAAGAAGATTAGAGATACGAAGGAGCTAAATTATGAAGAGCCTTGTAGGTAAGAAGCAAGACTTCAATTCGAAATCAGTTCGATATTTAACCGGAAGCCAATGCAAGTAGAAAAGAACAGGAGAAATTATTCTAGAGAAAATGTGTGCCACTGAATTCTGGACCAGCTGCAGTATTCTGTTTGATTTAGCTTTCTGTTTTGCTGTTAGTTTGGTTATGTTCTCCTATGTTCCTTGCCTGTTTGTTTCCTTGGTTACTTGATTGAGTATTCTATCCAGGTGTGTCTAGTAAATTATCTCATTAGCTCATTTGTTTGCCCTGTGTATTTAAGCCCTGTGTTTGGTTCTTCAGTTGACTGTTAATATTGCGTCTTGACGGTTGTCCTGTTCTGTATCCTTAGTGCCCTGAGTTTTGTTAAAGTAAACTGAAGATTGCTGCAATTAAATCCTGTTTCAACTTGATTTTCAACCACCCATGACAGTTTGTACCTACTGAAACTAGGGCTGTAGTCAAGACCACCTTTGCCGAGTCCAAGACAAGTCCAAGACCAAAGAGGTTCGAGTCCAAGACAAGACCGAGTCCAAAAAGGTTCGAGTCCGAGTCAAGACCGAGTCCAGGACAGGAAAAAAAAGTCTGCTAAAATATATAGCCTATAGAAATGAAATCATTATGTAATAATGAAATAATGAATGATTTTAATTTTATTTAAAATAATTGACTAAATCAAAGAACAACAAAAAAATTATTATATAGGCCTAAAGGAGCACACACATTCGTTTCGACTGTCTGATCAGCCTCACATTCTGTTCCTGTCAATCATACACGCAATGTCAACCAATTAAACTGCATGAGGGAGGGCCGAGCCAACTCACACACACAAATTCGGGCGGGTGGCGGTTGAACCAATCAAATGAAAAAAGTTTGCCACTAAGCAATCCTGCATGCTATGAGCCCAGCTGTCAGTAGCCTACTATTGGAGGAGGCCTAAACGTCTCGTAGATTAGACTGCCTGGGTTATTTTGTTTCGATATTAGCTATATTTTAAAACAGCCAGTCATTGGAGCCTACCACTCGTGGAATAGGCATTTAAAAGAGAGGCAGATTATGGAGTGATATATGGACTCAGAAATATATAACATCCACACACACGTACAAAAAAAAAGGTAAGAAAAAAAGTCTGAAAACTTTGCCCATTAATTAGATGTGCAAGGCAAGCAGGCAAGTTTTTGGGTTGTTATGGACAATTAAAAATGTGAATATTCACGTTGCACTAGCGGTGGACTTTCAGCGAGTTTATTTTTTAAAAAAAATTTTAAAGAGCCGTTTGTGAGTCAAAAGAGCCGGCTCTTTTCAGTGAGCGGAGTCAAACGAGCCGGCTCACGAAAAAGAGCCGAAATGCCCATCGCTAGTTATTAGGTGGCCAGTGTTTCACTTTCCCTCCAATAATATTTAGTTTTAATATCACGGTGACGTATGTGTGCTTACTGGGAACATAATAAAGACACCTGGACTCGGTCGAGACCAAAAGCCATATTTGGCAAGACCAGTGGCCGAGACCGAGACAAGTCCGAGTCCGAATACCAGCGAGTCCGAGACAAGTCCGAGACCATAGAAAAACGGTCTCGAGTCCGGACTGTACTACAGCCCTAACTGAAACTTTTTTTTTTTTTTTTTTTTTTTTTTACCTGAATTATTTGTAAACCTGACAAAATCTCCCAAAACGTCCTTTGGGGGATGTCCTCATTTGTGTAAACCATGTAAAAATGTAGTTAAACTTTTTTTCTTTTTTTTAAAAAATGCTTAAAGTTTTATGTTAGGGTTAGGAGTTTATAACTAGCTTCATATAAAAACAATAGAAGTATATGTCCCCATTTAGACAGTTAAGTAAATGTGTGCGTTTCAACTAGTGATGGGAAGTCCGGTTCTTTTCAGTTCTTTTCTCTTTCCTCGGTTCACCCGTGCTCAAGTATCAGCACAGCATGCAGTTGGCCGAAAGAAAATTCACTTCAGAGACGGTGCTATCACACATGCGCAGCATCTCCAGCTTATCGGTTCTCTGTATCGAACATGTCCGAAAGAAACAGTTCTCGGTTCTGTACTGGTGTTTCGAGAATTTCTGAAATCTTACTATAGGCTACAGTCGACAAAACGAAAAAGTCGATGCATGTCTCCAGTATGTTTAACGTTATGTTTTGATTAACACATTATAAACATTTACTTTGCACCCTTAAAACCTTGGCAAGAGTTTAAGTCAAAGATTTATATCAACTTACTTAGAAATTAAATGAGCTGTTCCTGAAAATAATGTTCTAGTATAATAATAAATGTTTAGTTTTACAATCCATTCATTGTGTTTCCAATCTTTAAAATAATACAGTGAAAAGACAGTAATTATGTGATATGTGATGTTTTATTTTGTTACACTTATTCATGTTCAACAAAATACTTTAGAAACAGTCCGAAAGTGAGTAACTTTAGTAACTTGTGGATCAGCGCTGACGCAAGACGCGAACTGTTTCGAACGATTCAGTCCGATTTAGTGTAGCCTACTGGTTCGACCGATTCACTAAAAAGAACTGGTTCAAAAGAACCATTCGGTTACGAACCGGACATCACTTGTTTCAACCAAGCTGGTGCGCTGGTGCTCTTCCAGACGTTGTCATCACAGAACTGAGTGAAATAGTTCAATGACAAATTAGATAAGTGCTAACGGTGTTAAAAGAAATAAACATTGTTAAACAGAGTTTCTTAATCAATGGTGTTAATCTGATCATTTTGACAGGTTTAGACATAATTGAATAATTTCATACATTCAAGCTTATTTTAAACGTGGACTAAAATCAACATTATTGATTTACTGCTTATTTTTCAGCTAGTTTACAGTGTCAAAACAAGTGATACAAATAACTAACAAAAAATACAATTCAGACAGGTCTGTTC
Source organism: Leuciscus leuciscus (assembly GCF_965113295.1). NCBI lineage: Eukaryota > Metazoa > Chordata > Actinopteri > Cypriniformes > Leuciscidae > Leuciscus > Leuciscus leuciscus. The sequence continues at coordinate 22,359,385 of NC_138726.1, read as the reverse complement.
AGCATTACATCAAAGTAAAAGCAGCATTTTAATAACCCTTCCTGGATTTTGTGACTTTTATTTATTATAGTTTTTGTTCACAAATGTTTGTCTGATAAGAGCACTTTATATGAGGAGAGAATGACCTCAGCAAGAACTGGCATAGTTGGTTATGTAATGCGATTATTATTTTGTACTAATATGGGCAACAGCAGGCTGATTACTGCATAAATAATGCAGGCACACTTATTAAGAATGAAATTAAGAATGAAAACATTAAAGCTTTATTTAAGTGTTTCTTTAATTGAAGCTGAGGCGGTTTATGTCCGAGTGTGTGATAAGGCCGTAGAGCCCATTTCACGATTGGCCAGACTGAAACATGATACAAAATAACATTAATCATGTAATATTAATGTTATTGTCATGGTGGGGTGCAGGCAGAAGAAGAGGGAGAATCAAAAGTTCCAATACAAACTTTTACTAACAACATAATTCAAACAGGTATAGACAGGCAGAAGGTTCACACACACTTAATAAGATCGGACGATGAACGACGCAAAACACAGGGCTTAAATACATAGGGAAACAGATCAGGAAATCGAGACACAGCTGACAAGACTAGAAGGTAAACAGGTGTGACAGATGAACTAATGAGGGTTACCAAGGAAACAGATGAGTGGCGGGAAAACAGAACAAAGGAAGACATGTGACTAAAATACAAACAAACACTGACACGTGACAGTTATGTTGTATCATGTTTATGGAAATAAAACTGACAAAAATACAGACAGCATTGTATTGGTATTTAAATAATATAAGCTAATATTAAACTTTCTTCTTGTACATACAAGCACTGTTAAGCAGCACATAATCTTTTCACTGAACAGTCTTTCTAGTTGCTACATGTAAAATTCAAACGTCTGTTTATTTGACACATATTAAATCTAATCCTCTTAGTCTTCAATAAAGAAAGTAAACACAGTGTGAGCATCACTGTAAGTGTCCAACTTGACGGCTCCATATCAACTCCTCCCACAACTGGAAGTGTCAAATCTCACTCATTAGTAAGGCAGGGAGTCAAACATGTGTCATATACTGAGGGTGTGGTTTAATGTGAGGGGAAACAAATCCTGCTCGCCACCAGACCAGCTTGATTATGACAGTTACCTGTGAGTTGAATGAAGAGAAACTGTTTTGGGCATTTTTTTATTAAACATACCTAAATGTTATAAACTGCATTTATTACAAACATAATTAAAATATATATATAAATGTATCATATTTTTCCACCAACTAATTTACAAATATTATTACGGAAATACAGTTATTTTTGTTTTTGCTTTGCTTTGCTTTATTAAAAGCATTTTTCCACCAAGCAATAAAATAAAAAATTAAAAAAAGAACGAAAGAAAGAAAGAAAGATGACTATTGGGAATACAAGAAATTATTCAGCACTCATTTTTCGGATTAATCAAAGGTAAAATAAGTTCTGTCAGGACCACTATCGTCAAATACGATTGACAGTTAGCATACAGTTAGGATTGGCAGTATGGTTCTGTTCTGGGCGAGAACTCCCTGTGCATCCATGAAGCCTAGCATGGATAAGAGAAGGGAGAGCAGAGCAGCAATGGGTAAACAGAACAGAACCAACATGAATGTATTGCAGATAGCATTAATTAATTTTAATGTACAACATAATTAGAGAATTTTAGTCTGATTCAGGGGGAATCAGAATGCCAAATCCTGACTGACGAGAGGAGGAGCTGGAGATGGAGGAGGGAATTAGTACCTGAGAAACGCTATAGCTGTTGTCATAATACTAAAGGAGCATATATATGAATACAGTGATAAGGGGTCGTATTCCTATAGGTATACGTGTATCAGCTGAGAGTCAGCTGATGCGAGCTTGACTAACGTGACCTGCCAGAACTGACGCTACGCTTGATTTATTTCCATCTGATGGGATTGTCTTCCTCCATAGTAAACCAGACGGTAGAATATACATTACCGTTTAAACGTTTTTTTACTTTTTTTTTTACTTTTATTCAGCAAGGACACATTAAATTGATAAGAAGTGACAGTAAATAAACAAATGCTGTTCTTTTGAACTTTCTGTTCATCAAAGAATCTTGAAGAAAAATATATCAATATTTTTAATATGTGACACTGCAGAGTGGAGTAATGGCTGCTGAAAATTCGGATTTGCCATCACAGGAATAAATTACATTTTAAAATATATTAAAATCAGTTATTTTGAATTGTAATAATATTTCACAATATTAAAGGTGCTCTAAGCGATGTTGGGTGACGTCACTTCTTGTTGACGTTCGAAGTATTGTCAAACAAAACGGAGGCTAGCTTGACCCTCACTCCTCCTCATCCCGTCCCCTCCCCCTCCCTTCCGTGCTTCCTGAAACAGTCATGAACCATTTAGAAAAAACAAACTGGATTTACTCACTTGTCCAGCACAAACAGAGCCTCCTGAATGTCGGATTGGAAGCCCTTCTGCCGGCGGAGTTCTCGCCACCTTTTGAACGCTTTTCCGATGTAAATTCGGGAATTTGCGTTCCTTCTCCTTACAATTTTAACGTTAATCGTTGTTAGGACATCTCTCCTCTAGCTAACTTCCCTCTTCATGCTTCTTTCTCCTCCAACTGTATTGTTTTACTTGCACTCATATCATCCCTCTTTCTCTCCCATCATTCAACAGGTGTTTCGCAGTGGAGAGGGTATGGGTATTCGTCTAGACAGTGCATCTGCGTTTCCGGGGGCCATCATCTCCCCTCACTATGACTCACTGCTGGTTAAAGTCATAGCCAGTGGCAAAGACCTCCCCTCCGCCGCAACCAAAATGCACAGAGCGTTAACTGAGTTCAGAGTTCGTGGTGTTAAGGTAGGTGCAATACTGATCCTTTAGGTGTTGAATAGCACCCCTGAGAGTTGCATGCAAGGTTGGCTTGTTATCTTGGTACCTGATTTGTCATGCTGTAAATGCACAAACAAATGTTATTTTCATTGATGACCATTCAAAAGTAGTCGTGTCTGAATGGGAATGCTAACGAATAGATTTCTCCAGGAATTGCAAGACCTCTTTGGTCAAACGTTAAGGTAGGGTTGCTGTATGTTAAAATGTTGGAAAAGAGATTTCACCTTTTACAAATGCTTTGTTTTATCTCATGAATTTTGTGTTGAATGCAATGATTTTATGTTTACCTGTATGTGTCAGCTGAGAACACATTTAGGCTTTAAGGCTCCCTGACTTCTAAAAACTTCTTTTGTATCAGATGAGGCCTTTGACAGTGTCGCTGTTTCAAAAATCCACAGAAGCTCAAGGGATCAGAGGTTCCTAAGACATGAAGGCACCTTTTTATAGAGATCTAACACAGTCTAAACCAACAGTAGTCAAGCGCATACAGATATTTCAGAGGAAAGGGATTTTTTATAAAGACTGTTGACTAAAAACAGGCCTGGAGGACAGAAAATAGGGTACAATAAAGAGGTGTGTTTGTCCATGCCAAAAGCAAAAATACGTGTAAGGTCACAAGATCAAAGCCAACCAGAACATAATTGAATTGTGATATGTGGAACAGGATTTGAGCGTCTTTAAGTTCCTCTCAGTATGTTGATATTATTTAAAACAAGGGCTTGGTGACTCAGATAATTTATTAGTCACTGTTGTTGTTGTTAGTATTGCAGTCATGCCTGTTTTTTAAATGCCCCATAGCATTTTGCGTAATAGCCTAAACTCTCAGTCATCTGTCATATTTCAGTGTCATGAATCTCTTGAAATGATCAAGATTAGCACGCTATTACACGCACATCATAATGCCAGTTGTCCCTTCTTGGGACAGAGTTTTTACAGAGTTGTATTGTTTATATACTGCTGATATTTAACATTCAAGCAGTTACTGAGGCACTTTTTATTTGTATTATTTTTATGTAGTTGACTCAGTAACTCTGTTCTTTCGGTGCCCAAAATGGCCATATTTCAGATTCCCGTAAGTCTCTTTTGTCATCATAACAATTTTACAGTAGTCATACCATAATAGCAGAGCAGAGCTAGTTTCACCAGATGATCAGACACCATCAAATTAGCCGGAATGAATTCTTCTGCCTGCAGTATTTCACCAGTTCATCTCATCTAGCACTTGTTAGCTTCGTAGACAAGATGTCTGAACACCAGATCATACTGACCTGAAAAGTGTTGGAACCAGTGAAGTGTGTGTGCATGAAGAGGGGAGTGAATGGACATAAGGAGGAAGAGAGGAAGGGGTGGGGAGTGCACGAGGTGGCAGAACAGGCAAAAGAGCAATGCAGTGGGAGAGATGGTAACTGTAAATGACATGTGAGATGGTAGTGCCCATAGCAACTGTCACCAACAAGCATGTCTCTTTAAGAAGATGCTCTGTTTGCAGTGTTTTTCACATTTGGGAGAGAAAGAGAAATACCTGTCGATGCCAAAGCTGAAAACCACCTCCACGCAATGCAGTGAGCCCAGAGCTTTAACGGTCACTGCACACTGCTCAGAAAAATTAAATGCATAATATACTGTAGCTTATGTCATCAGCATTAAGTAAACTGAATGAATGACAATAGTATGCTAAATGTATTCAAATTTATTTGATGTTAGTTTGTGATATCTAAGGAACAGAGTACTCTATTGAATATTTAAAGAATCTTTAGAATAATACTTTTGGACAAAGAGAATGAATCTGATTTATAGATACAAGTTTTGCATTCCAAATAAAAACAACAAATAAAATAAAACAAAGCAGTGCCTTGATACCAAAAGTTAAAGCTATGTAACAAGCATACAGTAATAAAGTACTTACAAATCATCTTCAAACTTTTACTTTATAATTAAAACAATTTATGAGATCTCCACATTATATTGTATATTACATATTAAAACACGAACCACATACATTTTGTTATATATTGTACCTAAAATCATTGTCATTGTGTATTTTTCTGTGCATGTGTTGCTGCTGCATGAATAGACATTCATGAATCCTGTAACATATCTAGCCAGGTGGAGCTGGGGGAGATGGAGGGTTTCAGAGCACTGCAGGACAAGCTTACAGCTAACATTGATCTAGACTATTTAAATGTTGAGCAAGCAATCTCATTGGCTACAGGATAAGCAGAGGCCAATCGGCTTATGCTATGCGGTAATTATGTGATTGATGACAGATTGCATGTAAAGCTCAACCTGCGAGTTTCAGTATCAACCTAGAGGACTGAATTCAGGACAGAAATATAGAGGTATAAACATTATACCTATTTGATTTTAAACCTGTTGTGAAGGAGTTGTTAATGGTTCATAAAAACATTAAACATGTATTAATAGTAAAGAACCATAAAGAAATGTTTATGTATTATAAAGTAAATTTATGCACAGTTTTGCTAGATACACATTTTTGCAATTAATGTCTTATAAAAGGTAGGTTTAAAGCACCTAATTACTGGCAATTTAGTTTTTTTTTGTAACCTAATCTAAAGTTAGAACTATTTACTCCGAATAACTATTAACCAATAATTTACTACTGGTTTAAATTGATGTACATAAGTTGTTTACAAATTATTAAAAATAAATAAATAAATGAATATATAAAATAAAATCATACTCTTTACATAGAGAGTATGCAAGTGACGTCACTGTCGGCCGGAGTGACCATGGTTACGCCCAGCGAGTGGCAAAAAGACTGAGTAGTCTAGATGGGATGTACCCAAAAAGTGAAAGTGAGGAGCATTTATGGGTACAAGTCGGGAACCGGCCTACTGTACATATTTCAAGGGTGCTGAGTCCAAAAAAACTGGTTCCCAAGCGAAATTTTGAGTTTTTGACCTTCTAATTTGCATATCAAAATGGCCGCCAAATTGCCTATCTTGCTCAGTCGTTGGACCATTTTCCCCTATTTTTTTTTGTAAGTAGGCAATTAAGATGAGGAAATTAAGTTTCTAGATCGATAGTAAAGGGTCAGAGCAAAGATATAATGGAGGCTCACTGCCTTTTTTATGTATATATGCAAAATACCAACTTTTAAGGTGAAATTAAGCATTATTTGTGTCATTTTTTAAGGCCGACATACATATTCAATCAGTATCACTCTTAAATGTTCCCAGTGTATATATGATATGTGAAGAATTCCATATTACATAATAACTATGAAAAACACCATTGCAAGTTGTCTGAGATTTTTTTTTTTTTATGCAAATTAAGCATTTGTCCTCTAAATTCTAAGACGGGGAAAACCCCAGGTGAATAGGGAAAAAAAAACACCTTGTAACTTCCTCCGGGACATCGTGCGTAAAACAGCCAACCATCGCTGTCTGCGAGCCGCCGTATTCAAGCACCGAGAGTGCACACACTGCGCCCGCGCCTCCGAATCAGGTTCTCGAGCCCGCAGAATGCGGCAATCGGAGCCCGGAGGCCATTCTGCCCCTAGCCGTACATGCGTAAGTGTGGGAAGCTATTCCAGGTGCGTCAGAATGGGTGCTGAGCACAGTAAGAGAGGGCTATTCATTGCAGTTCGCTCGCCGTCCCCCGCGCTTTCGAACGCGAACCGAGACGAGAGTGAATGGGGAAGTAGCACACCTACTTTGTGCAGGAATAGCGAAACTTCTGTGCAAAGGGGCCATAGAACCGGTACACCCTTCTCTGAGTGAGTCAGGCTTTTACAGCGGTTACTTCCTCGTGCCCAAGAAGGACGGAGCTCTCAGAACGATTTTAGATCTGAGATATTTGAACAAAGCTCTTATGAAAAGACCGTTCAAAATGCTCACAACAAGACAGATCCTCGCGCAGATTCGCCCGAGGGACTGGTTTATTTCCCCTCGATCTGAAAGACGCTTACTTTCAGATTCAGATAATACCCTGTCACAGGCCATTCTTGAGATTCGCCTTCAACGGTCAGGTATATCAGTACACTGTTCTGCCGTTCGGCCTGTCTTTAGCACCCTGTACATTCACGAAGTGCATGGACACGGCTTTCGCTCCCCTGAGAAGTCAGGGCATGCGGATTTTGAACTATTTGGACGATTGGCTGATTCTAGCACAGTCAGAGGAAGAACTTATCTCTCACAGAACAGTGCTTCTCAGCCACCTGGAAAGCCTGGGTCTCACGGTCAACTGGACCAAAAGCTCATTACTGCCCAGTCAGTCAACCTCTTTTCTGGGTTTGGAACTGGACTCTGTGGCAATGGCGGCCCGGCTGTCGACACTATCCGATGCCTGGCCGCGTCTTTCCAGTTGGGCAGCGCCGCACCTCTAAAAACATTTCAGAGGATGCTGGGTTGTATGGCATCAGCTGCAGCAGTGCTTCAGCTGGGTCTACTGCGTATGCGCCCACTACAACGCTGGTTGAACGCTCGAGTGCCTCACCGAGCCTGGGCGTCCGGCGGCATTCGACTGCAGCGGGGAGTGACAATGGGAGCCGTCTCGCACCGAAAAGTTATCTCGACAGAAGCATCCAACTTAGGTTGGGGCGCTCTTTTCGAGGGCAAACCGGTCTTTGGTCTGTGGTCAGACCAGGAGAAATGCCTCCACATAAACTGTTTGGAGATAATAGTGATCGAGAACGCACTCAAGCGCTTCCTCCCACATATATGGGACCACCATGTGCTAGTCCGCTCAGACAACATGTCCATGGTGTCCTACGTGAACCGACAGGGTGGTGTCAGATCCAGGAATCTGGGAGCCGTGCACGTGCCAAGCCACCTGAATGTCGGTCCAGACAGACTGTCCAGAGACAACATTCCCCCGGGAGAATTTGTTCCTGCACCCCCAGACAGTCCAGCTACTGTGGCACCTGTTTGGCAGGGCGGAAGTCAACCTTTTTGGGTCAAAAGACAACGCTCACTGCCTGACGTTTTTCTCAAAGATCGAGGACGTGCTGGCCCAAACCTGGCCCAGCCGCCCGCTGTATGCTTTCCCTCCGATCTCGCTGTTACCACAGGTAATCAAGAGGATCAGGGAAACGCGCCACTCAGTGCTCCTCATAGCCCCGTGATGGGAGAACCAAATCTGGTACCCAGAGCTAGTTAGGCTGTCGCACTCAGCCCCATGGCCGATCCCAGTGAGGAAAGATCTTCTCTATCAAGCATGCATGCCTGGATAATTAACGGATACCCGATCATGCAGTCTAGAGCTCCTTCCACGTGAAGGCTCTATGCGTCTAAATGGTCAGTGTTCTCCAAATGGTGCACTACTTAGAGCCTGGATCCACACACACGTGGGGTTTCATGGGTGCTCTCCTTCCTACAAGAGCTGTTGAACAAGTGCGGGTCCCCCTCCACGCTCAAAGTGTATGTGGCGGTTATTGCAGCGTTCGCGCAATAGGACGGAGTGAGCTTATCATTCGCTTCCTTAGAGGAGCCAGGATGGTGAACCCCCCGCGGTCCCCCTCAGTTCCTATTTGGGATCTTTCTCTGGTCCTAGAGGTCCTGAAAGCGCCACCTCGAAACAGAGCCTGTCCAGATGGATAGTGGACGCTATTGCAGCAGCTTATGCGTCCAAACACCTGCAGTGCCCTTTGGGCATCAGAGCCCATTCCACTAGAGGCATAGCCTCATCGTGGGCTTGGTCCAGCGGGATTTCTATTCACAACATTTGTATGGTGGCAGGCTGGGCCTCCCCCTCTATATTCGTGAGATTTTATAACCTGGAAGTTCCCGCCTTGCAGGCTAAACTGATATCAGTTAAAGTGATATGTATGTTCTGCCCAGTCGTTCATGTGCAGACTACTTTCGTGTACTACTAGCTTTTCTGGTGAGCTGCACTAAGGAATGCTATGTCCTGATCTAAATATTCAACTTGGGAAGTTTCATGGTGGTCTCTTTTTGAATATCTTTCCCTATTCACCTGGGTTTTTCCCGTCTTAGAATTTAGAGGACAAATGCTTAATTTGCATTAAAAAATTAAATATCAGACAACTTGCAATGGTGTTTTTCTTAGTTATTATGTAATATGGAATACATCACATATCATATATACACTGGGAACATTTAAGAGTGATATTGATTGAATATGTATGTCGGCCTTAAAAAATGACACAAATAATGCTTAATTTCACCTTAAAAGTTGGTATTTTGCATATATATACATAAAAAAGGCAGTGAGCCTCCATTATATCTTTGCTCTGACCCTTGACTATCGATCTAGAAACTTAATTTCCTCATCTTGATTGCCTACTTACAAAGAAAAATAGGGGAAAATGGTCCAACGACTGAGCAAGATGGGCAATTTGGCGGCCATTTTGATATGCAAATTAGAAGGTCAAAAACTCAAAATTTCACTTGGGAACCAGTTTTTTGGGACTCAGCACCCTTGAAATATGTAAGGTAGGCCGGTTCCCGACTTGTACCCATAAATGCTCCTCACTTCTTATAGAAGGCCATTTTTCTGAAATCCGTCTAGTCTAGAGTGGCAGCATTGGTTTTCAGTGAGAATGCCGTGAAAAACACACAAAACACATCTAAAAACTTGTATTTGCAGTTATCATTTTGTGTCAATATGTTGAATTTTGGGGTAAAATCATACCCTATTTATTGGATTGTTATATTTTGTATTGACAACTCGTCAATTAAATATTGGAGAGAGAGAGAGGCATTAGCACTGGTAAGATAATTTTAATGAAGACAACTGTGTGTTGAGCTTCAGGATGAGATGCCGAACTTAGTTTCATTTGCAGCAGTTTGTGCGTCGGCTTGCTGGAGAGATGCTCAGCTACTTCTCTGCATTGATGTGTGCTGCAGTAGCGCTGTCATATCTGGGTACCAGGAGCTGTAATCAATCACTCTCGCATGTTTAGTTTTTACCATTTTAAAAGTAGTAAAATTTACATTTGTGGCTTCAACAACCAGATGCATTTTGTCCAGTTTAATCTGGAATGCGAAAAAATCTCCTCTCTTTCGGTCTTTTCATGATTGGATAGTTACTGTATCTGATCAGAGAAAACACATGAAGTGACCAGGTACACATAAACGGTGTTTCCACGATGCATCACAGTCATTTCGATGTGTGTGGAATGTTTTAATGAGGACTCTATACTAAATATCTCAGAAATGTATAGCATTGACTATGTACAGCCGAACAAGCTGTATGCTGTCAGTCAGTAACTTGCGTGCATGTGGTTCGCCTTAATATTACAAGCTTTGTTACTATGAGGAATGATTACCTCAAAATGTAGATTTGTATGCAGGCAGGTACGAGGTACTTTATCTGAATGAAATACATATCTCTCACTTTTGCTCACGTGCCAGCGATTAACCCTTTGCGTGCCAGTTTGGGCATAGATTTTTGACATAGGTTGCCAACCCCTGGATTATATACACACTTCAATATAATTAGTCATGTTAGGATGAAATATAACTTTGCACGATTATAAGGCCGTACAGAGTAAGGGCTTTTTGTGTATGTGTGGTTTCAGTTAATTTTAAGAATACATTTTATTACAAAAGTTTTGGTGAATCATGATTTGTTCTTAAAATCGTTCATATGCACATTTCACACACAAATTTGTGCGTTCTCATGCTTAAGTGGATGAGACCCAATGAATGAAGAACTCAATATTAGTTTATAGCCTATTAATGTACAGTATGAGACTAAAATGTATAAAGTATGAATAAACTACTAATTTGCTAATTATTGTTATTGTATACTTATACAGTGTTACCGGAAAATGTAACAGTATTGTAAGTGATTTTCTAAAAGTCTGTTTCCTCCAAATAAATAATTAAATGAAAAAAATGGGGGTGAATTAAAATTACAAACTAAATAACAATTACCTCAATGGCCAATCAGAGACATATATGTTGAGCGTGTCAACACAATGGCCAATCAGAGGTGTTAAGAATCCGTTCAACAGTGCTCAAAATGCTAGAGGGAAATGCTGGTATCGTCACATTTTTAACTTGGTACTGAACTTTTGACAACTTAATACATACAAAATAGCACAATGATCCTTAACCCAACATTCACATGGTTTACACTCTTCAGGAAGTCAACCTACAAATGGCTTCATTATAGTTGTCTCTGCACATTACACTGGGATAGGAGAAAGTGTTTTAACACTGACAAAAGATATACTTCACCTTGAAAGCATGAACATATTACATAATAAATCATCACATTTTGAGCAGAAATTCACTCTGCGTATGTGCCACATCTGATATGATCTGATCAACTGTGCCTTTAGGGTTTTCTGTACAAATGAAAGTTGCTGAAGTCTTCTTTAGATGTACCCACAAAAAGTGCAAAATTGAAGAAAATGCATCTTTTCTCTAGGAGAGGAGATATGGAGACAGTGAAGACGGCAGCATGTGAAAGAAAGGGATATGCTGAAGTAGCAGTCTAAAATACTTGAAAAGGTTTCCTTGCTGAAAGCTTGTCTTTCTTGGTTTTGATGTGACTTATTTGTTTGCAGGGTTTTTTTTGTATTTATTTATTTATTTATTTTTAAAGATGTTGTTTTGGTTGAAACATGATTGCAAGGACAAGAAGATGAGTGCAGGAGAGAAAGAGGAATAACAAGATAAAGGAAAGTGAGAGGAAGTGTTTTGTAAAGTGGTTCTTTGAAGGTAGGCCATCTAGGAAGCATTAAATCAAAGCCAAATGGTCTTCTGATGTGCCACACACCTTCTCCGTGTCTTTACTTTTTCATTCTTGTTCTATTCCTCCTGGTTAGTTTTCCATCTAACCATTTTTCCATTGCATCTAATAATCTCTTTTGTCCATTATCTCCCTTCACTGCTATCTGGAGACACTTTATGAACACACAAGTGAACTTTGGAGATAGAATAATATCAGACTGCAGTGTATAACAATAACACAGACTCATGGAAAGTTAGGCAGCTTTATCTGTGCTTGAAGTGCTTATCTGTGCTGAGAAAATGAACTGTAGAAAAACACTGACATGAAATAGATCAGTAGCATCACTTGAGTTAAAGGGCTAGTTTCCCCAGAAATGAAAATTCTGCCATCATTTCCCAGAGTATGTGAGCCAAGCGTAGCAACAGCAATTCTCTCTCTCTCTCTCTCTCTCTCTCTCTCTCTCTCTCTCTCTCTCTCTCTCTCTCTCTCTCTCTCTCTCTCTCTCTCTCTCTCACTCAAAGTGCTCTCTAATCACTCCATTCCAGCTCCACTCCAGGTTTTCCTCTTATCTCTCATATTTTATGCTCATGATGAAGCAGTATCGGAGCGATCTTGGAGCGAATGAGAACACCAACGCTCCGACTCTGCTCCGGGGCTAAATCATGGCTCTCTGGAGCGCTCACATGTTCTATTGTTTACTAACTTGTTCCAAACTCGTGTGAATTTCTTTCTTTTGTGGAATCCAAAAGGACAAATTTGTTTGTACTGTGCTTTTCAATGCAATAAAATCATGAATCCTACAAAAAAGGAACTAAAATGTATTATTATGTAATGGATAATCCATGGCTAGGTCTGCATGATGTTAATGCACCTACAGTAGCTGTGGTTTATCTGTATACAATTGTCACTTCCCAGCAAGCAATTTTGCATTTAAAAGACGCCTAATAGCCGTCCAAACACAGCCCTGACATCTGGGCTAAAATTTCGAAATTTGGGCTGTCAGTGAAAATTTAATAGACGTCTAACCATAGCCCAAGAATATACACACAGGCTAGGCATCGAACATTTCAAAGAAATGATACAAAACACCTTGTAATCACTGTTGACTTTGTTTATGTGGCGATGGAGGTGTTATAAAGGGTTTGTACTCTTTTATACTGAATCCAAAGGGAACGACCATAGATATCATATAATAAAGGCTAGATGTCTTACGGCGGAGTCACTTCCGGCATCAACGGCGGCCATCTTACCACAGAGAAGCTGTGAATCAAGGTGAGTGATCAAGCACGCACACAAATCCTCTTATCTCGCTGAAATCTTGACGGATTTACAAACGGTTTGGTTTCTTACAAACGTTATTAACGTGGCTATAATTCTTTCATATGGAAGTCCATTGTTATAATTATTCAAATGTATGCAGTGTCATAGCTACATCTCTGACGTTTATAACAAACCAAACCGTTTGAAAATCGGTAGAAAATTGAGCAAGTTATGCTTATTTAAAAGTACATGCACCATGTTACGAGTGAGCGTGCACCCTGTGGTAAGATGGCCGCCGTGTGCGGACGTCGACCTCCATTGGCCAGTAGCGCGGACGAGACATCTAGCCTTTATTATATGATATCTATGGGAATGACTACGCTACCCGGGATTAACTACCCGGGAAAGACCCAAGGGCACACAAGTTCGATTTTTCATAAGTTGGATAAAAGGCATAAATCTTTATTAGAACAGTCAATTTGTTAAATTTTCTCATTCATTATAGCAATCATAAAAAGGATCAGCCACAACAAGAAACTAGCATTGTGAAATAAGTTTATCAAACACAAAAGAAAAAGACAAACAAACAAAGAGCTGGGGCTTACCAATAAGGAGGCAGGCAGGCTAGATGCCGGGCTTCAATAATGCTTGTAATAATAGATACCCACACATGCTCCAAACCACACTTACACACTAAAGAAATTCACTGCAAATCCACACCACTTTGGTGAGAAGAGAGCTATTGCCTCACAGCAACAGCCAGCCTGCCTTCTCCTGGCCCCCATCTCCAACAAAAAGGAAAGAGAAAAAGCAAGATTAGGGAAATATAACATTCAACATAAAACAAAATAAACAAACTAATACAAAACAGAAACACTTTTCTTCCAACTGCTACAAAACCAAAACCACAGGTTACAAACAGACTTGTCACAACAAAACAAGGTCAATAAAGCTAGACAGTTTTGTTGAATGCAAAGCAAAACTATTAAAATTCAAAACAAAACTATTAAAATGCACATTATTGAAGGCAAATGCAAAACTAATGCAAAACAAAACAAATGCAAAACAAATGAAGGCAAAACAAAACTAGTGAATGCAAAACAAATGAAGACAAATCAAAACAAAACTAATAAATGCAACAAAAAATATTAAATGCAAAAAAGTTATTGAATCCAACACAAGTTGTGGAATGCAAAGATTATAGAATGCAACACAAAGCTAGTAAATGCAAGAAAAACCGAAACAAAACAAATTAAAGCAAAACAGCAGTGTTGTAGCTGCAAGCCATGCTGTAGACCATACTATAAGCCATGCAAAACGGGAAGCAACAGAAATGGCATGCTCACAGAGTGGTTTAACCACCTAAAACACAAAAGTAGATAAAGGGCACCTATAATGCAAAACTCACTTTTACATGGTGTTTGAACATAAATGTGTGTTGGCAGTGTGTGTACACAAACCCACTAAGCAAAATGATGTCCTAAAGACGTCTTTTCAACGTCTTTGTCACAAAAGCGTACGTTGAAAAGACGTCCACTGAGGAGTCAGAATGAAAGTTTTTATGACGGATTTTTTTGACGTGTTCTGCACGTCCGATAAAGACGTTCATGGAACCTCCATACAAGGTTAAAAACTAGTTCAAACGTGGTCATTGTGGACATATTTTCAACATCATTTATGGTCTCATTTAGATATAATTTATACTGTTTCTGGACCAAATAAACACTCTCAGGATGCATTGAATTAAAATTCATGTTTATTTCAATGTAATTTCCATTTTTTGTGAATCATATGCAAAATCTTGATGTCTGTGTGTGACTACATGATACACTTGCTCAAAACACAGTGTGCACATCCTTTTTATCCACCTCTAAATAAGTGATAATTTAAATCGGGGCGGCTATAAATGCCAAAGCACCTGACAACATTAGATGCTTGCTTTGTGATGATTTTGTCATCATCAACAAGGAGCTGATAACAGCTGATCTCGCTTTATCTTGGCTACCTCTGCCACACAGTTACAGCAGCCAAAGAAAAGCTAACGCAAGAAGAACGGGGTCCAAGAGCCCAACTAAAGCAAACACAGATCACCACAATGGTGACTTCAAATGAAACAAATATCAACATCTAAACCTCTGTTAATTCTCACTAGGATCTTCTGTAGATGTCTGACAGAAATAGTCGAAGTATCTGTATTTTATGTCTGTGATTAAGGGCAGCACAAGTGTTTGAGCCAGAAAGTCTTTCCTTGAGACCTGGTTTCTCTCTTGATCCAAAGATGTGTGATTTACAGATGTTTCCTTTATGTTAATGATTTTTGGACAAACACAAACTGTCTGTGAGTTGCTTTGCAATTACAAATGGAAATTACATTGAAATAAACATGAATTTTAATTCAATGCATCCTGAGAGTGTTTATTTGGTCCAGAAACAGTATGGGCCCTATTTTAACGATCTAAGTCTAAAGGGCACGGCGCAAGTTCATGGGTGTGCTTTGTTTTGGGATTTACGTGTGTTAAACCAATCAGAGTCTCATCGTCCATTCTCTTTAACCCTTTCACACGTAAGATTAAAATATTCTGGCTTGACCCCCTAGCGGGAGTTTTTCAAGGCGACCGTTATTTAGAACGTGTCACTTTATAGTTTCCACAGTGACACGTCATTGCTTGTCACGTGACACACCGCAATCACAACAGCGCTGAATGAATGATGATCTGCTTTTATGTAATTTTTCCTTTTATATTCAAAATATTCACAAATTTGTTAGCTATAGTATGAAATATCTGATATTCCGATTGTCAAATATATACAAGTAGATGTGTTTTGTTGTTTAAACACCTTTATTACGATCGCGTTAGTTGAGCTGTATGCGCGATGGGCGCCGCCATTTTAGTTTGCGCCACAGTTCAGAGAATCGGATCTGTTGGATTTACAACACGTGAATTCATCCACTTCTCCCGAAATACATGTAAGTGGCCGGTAAAGTGGGAGAATAATAGAGTAAACTTTAAAGTTGCTTACACAATGTGTATCTGATATGAATAAAATGTGTCTAATTATAATGGAAAGGATTATTATTGCCGCTTCCATAGACATCAGTGTGTATTTTACAAATGATAAATGTTTTGTTTTTTTAGTACTTATGTGAATTTATATGTCTGAAACCTAAAATAAACATTATGTGGTTGAAAACACTGAATAGTTGTGATATATGACAGTGCTGATCACGTTGTCTCTGGCTCAGCGCCAGCCAATGCACAAAAGCACATTTGAATTTAGCAGTTGATCGCATGATGCACTGAACGTTCTAATCACACCGGTGTGATCGTATGCTCCAGGGACCAGCCTAGACTGATCACACCGGTGTGATCGTACTTGCGAAAGGGTTAAATGCCAGTTGCGCTCGTGCCATGGCAGATTCGCTATTTATATGACAGAATTTGATAATGGAAAGACCGAACACGTCTCCAGGGCGCAAACGGAACTGCTCGTGCGCGGGGTAAAAGTGCGCAACCAGACCATCTACGGAACAAGCCGGATTCCACCATATCTTTATGTACACAATAATAATATTTTACATTGTAATCCTTTTATTTTAAATATTTGGCATGTTTGTGTGCTGCTGTGCGCATCCCTATGTGTTTAATAAGCAGAGTGTATGTGCGTTGTGGATCCGCCTATAGGCGCACATTACTAACGCTCTCATTAAATAACAAAAATAATATTGCGCCATTGACCAACTGAAATCTGGTCTAAAGTCAATGGCACAATATTTTTTGGGTTATTTAATGAGCGCATTAGTAATGGGCGCCGGCGGGTCCACAACGCGCGGTCTATTTCTGTTGCCTCAAAATAGCAACGTGCCAACAATGCGCCAGAACACACCTCGTTTTCAGACCAGCACGCCCATGGGCGCAAATGTATTTGCTATTTAAACAACGTGGCGCAGGACGTGAAAATGATAACTGCGTCGGACTGAAACTAGCAAAAAAACATTTGCATTGCACCGGGTGTAAGATAGGGCCCCATAAATGATATCTAAATGAGACCTTAAATGATGTTGAAAATAATAATTAAATAAATAATAATATGTCCACATAGGCTGCACGATTATGACAAAAATCATAATTGCCGATTATTCCCTTGAAATTGTAATTGCGATTATTAATTACGATTATCACAATTTACATTGAATGTGTATATATATATATATATATATATATATATATATATATATATATATATATAGGCATATTATTATACATGTTTACTTAAAAATTGTGAACACACACACTGTCCCCCTTTACTTAACATACACATAAATTGTAAGAATATGACTAATAGTAAAGACTACTAAGAAATAAACATTAGGCATAGATGCTAAAGCTATTAAATAGCACTCCCAAACTAGCTTTTGTTAATGCAATGTTGGTATGAGCCACCACAGTCATTTAAAAATATAAAAAATAACCCAAAGTGAAAATAAAGTGGCATTTTGGGGTTAATATTGAAACGACAGTTACCATGGTGAATACACAATATTAAGAAGAACTGTTAATGAAACATGGAAACTTTTCCTGGTGAATAGAATGAAAATCATCCCTGCATGCAAATCCTTCTCAACTAACACACGACGTACCAGTAACGTGATTTATTGGTATTTTACTTTTATTTCGTGACTTACTAATTTACAACGTAACAACGTTGCATGCTCGTAGTTTCCTTTGCACTTTATACACAGCGCGCGCCGCCGCATTTGCGCGTGCAATTGAAGAGTGTGCGCTACGAGCACAGTATAACGGCTGATAGGACAGGAACGTCCGTTTTTCTGAAGTGAAAGACTTTTTATTTCAGCGTACACACATACGTCACTGCCTGGTAGTTCCTATTGTGCCGGGTTTTCTGAAGTAGTTGTGATTCGCCTCTCATAACATGCTCTAAATGCAAGCAAAGTGGATTTTTTTTTTTTTTTTTTTTTTTTTTTTTGTAATCGCGGCTTTGAACGATTACGTAATCGTGGCATCCATAATCGTAATCGCGATTAGAAATTCGATTAATTGTGCAGCCCTAGTCCACAATGACCACATTTACACTAGTTGTACGGAGGTTCCATGACCATCTATATCAAAGACGTCATAAAAAGACGTCATAACTTTAATTCTGGCTCCTCAGTAGACGTCTTTTCAACGTACGACTTTAGTGACAAAGACGTTGAAAAGACGTCTTTTAGACATCATTTTGCTTAGTTGGAACCACCCTATAATGATAAGAATCCAACCCAATGCTTTTTTTTTATTTATTTTTTTTATAAATCATAAGTACTGTCTCAGAACAAGGCGTTCTCAGATTCGGGGGCAATGTGACGTACTTTTGCACAAGCCCCGCCCATGACTTTTGACTGACACTGCTGTATTAGCATAGACCCGCCCACCCTGAGTGAGCTGTACACAGTCCGCCACTGTTTCGACGCCGGAGCAGCTGTAGACAAGAATGTCTTCTAAGCGATTGAGGTGTTTTGTTGTTGGATGTAAGAATGAACATAGCAGTCTTCATTTACTCTCGTTGTTACTCGAAGATGGATCTCACCAACTGTTCGTGATCCAGCTTACAGTCTCCGAAACGATAGGCCTAACATTACTGATCATGGCAGAAATGAAAGTGAGAGCGCGCACTTAATGACAGCCCATTGAGTCGTTTTACAGATATAAAGTTTACCAGTTTATTAAGCACCCACTGAAAAGGTGTGTATATATTTGTTTACTGTTAGTTGTAGCAAATGTTTTTGTGTAATTCGCTGTGTATGTTGATGATGCCTCTCATCTTCATTTCCATCAGTCTTTGTAGGATTTGACTTGATCTTTAGCTGATGCCCCATGCATTTAATTGGCTTATGTGCTGAATTCATTTAATTGGCTCTTTGGTAAAGTTGGTGCATGTACAATTGTTTGTGTGGGGTTTGAGTACTGCTTTTTATGTGTGTGTTGAGTGTAGACGATTTTGAGATTAATCATTAATGAGAATTGTTGCACTTGCAGAAAGATCAGACAGAAAGATCATTAAGGAATACATGTGTCATTCGTATCAATGAGAGCAGGGAGAAAACTGTGAGGAAGATAGAAATTGAGAGATGAGAGTTGGGGAACAGGCACAGTAATATGAAAAAAATAAAAAATAAAGCCGTTTCTTTACGAAAAAAAATCGTTTTTGAGTGGATACATATAGTAACATTGCGAGTATGAGTTATGGTCTTGCGCTCAGAACAGCTGTTTCCTAAAGAACCACATTAGAAAGAAGTATACAGGATCTGGATCTCACACATACTTCACGCTCACATGGATTAGATTTAAAGCTGAAGTGTGTCATTTCCTTCTATCCCAGCTTAATATGCAGAGACAAGTGTAAGTTAGATTCCTCTTAAAAAAAAAAAAAAAGTGTAAAACTGCAACTCAATCAAACATTTGCTCAACCAATTGGGAATTGGGTAAACCTGTCGTTATTGTTGCTTGTTTGGTGGCAGCAGTTGTGCAGAAATTACACACAAACATCCACCTCAAAGGGATACTTCATCCCCCAAAAATACAATTATGTCATCTTTTAAACACTAACACTCATATTTTTAAGAATGTTGGTAACCAAACATTCCTTTGTATGTACAAAATCATCTTTTTGCTAAATATATTTTTTGATGTTCCACGGAAGAATGAAAGTCATAGAGGTTTGGAACAACATGTTATTTTTTGTGTAAACTAACCCTTTAAGACAAACTTATTATTCCTATGAAAAAGCCTAGAGTTAAGATTAAATCTTAAATTGACCCATTAATCAGTAATTACGAGATTGCTAAAGGTAACATCCGCTTCTTAAGTGAGTGTGTGTTTACCTAGTTGCATTATGAGCTGAACACCTTCCAGTAAAGCGCTCTATCACACATATGCACACATATATGCTCATGTTGAAGAGGGAGGAGTAAACGGAGCTTTGAAGCTTAATGGGAATTTTGCGCTTGAGAATTGCTGTGACCGCCTTTGAAAAGCAGCAACAAAAAGTCAAGATTGAGAGAGAGGACTGAGTGGGTAGATGGATAAGGATGAGTGGAAATCCAAAAAGAGGGATAAAAAATGTTGTTTTTTGTAGGTTTGAGCTTTTGTGCTGTGATCTGAGGGTTTTCGCAGTACCGGGCTGGATGAGTGTATCGGGGGGATCTGGACAGTGTTTCGAGCATTCAACATCAAAGAGTGTCGGCATCTATTCCTGCGATACTTGACACGAACTCATACTAAAGCCAAAGCGCTAAGTATATGAATAGGGTCTTGAATCATCGGCCCACTGTGCATTATCACGTTTATTATATAAAATATTTAAATCAATATAAAATATTTAAGGAGTCCACTGAAGCACTGATGGTGATAGAAAATATTGTATTTTTTAAATAATTTTGTATCAATATAAAAAAACAAATTCTTCTCTAAAAGAATTTCAGATACACTAGACTCTTATGTAGATGTTCTCATGGGTACTAAAAATTCTCTTTTTTTCCTCTGAATCCTTGAGTTTGCAGTTTTATCCGAAACAGATGAATGTGAATCTGGCAACGTTTTATTACGTTGGTTGTTGTACATATTCATGGCAGTTCGGAAATTAAATGTCCAGTGAGTGGCGCTAAAAGGTTAATGATTGTGTTAATAAGTCACGGTGTAACCTACACTAAACCCAATAGTGTTAACAAATGCAAATGTGAGATAAAAACATTTGCTGAAGAAACCATGCCATTTTAGCTTGCTTCTACAAGTCTCTGAACTCTAATGTCATGACGGTTCACGGATTTGTACCTGAGCGCTCCACATCGTAAGTGCGGTGCTATACTCGGTGAGCGACTGAGCATGTTTGCTATGTCAGAAAAGCCACACATATGGAGCTGGTTATGTGTTAATGTTAATGTTAATGTGTTACCTGAAGCACTTGTCCCCTGACACTTTCATGTACAGGCATCAAACCCAAAGGCTCATACGTTTAGACTCAGTTTATTTGATATTTATCTTACACGATTTTCCATAGATGCCAAAATGTGCTTAAGACCCACATTGTAGCACCACCAAAAACATGCAGGTGCCAGAATCTCCTTTTTACAACAGTGGCCAATAACCTGGATCAAAAGCAGGTTTGTTTTTTCATCCCCTTTCATCATACGTGATGAGGTCCCACGAAGGACATCAATGAAGTGCTAACTTTTTATTATCGGTTGTGGTGTTTACATTTTTACTGAAGCTTAAGATTTTATGACTGGGTGGGAAGACCTGAAAATATAAATAATTTTGGTTGTGTTCCACAGCCAAAAGAAATAGCTGTTTTCAGCCAAAGGTCTCAGGACAGTAGGAAGATAGTAGTGGGCAGAAAGCAAAACAATGGAGATGGAACCAAAGGTGAGGTTGAGAAAGAGAGATAGCAGTTTTAATGATCTTCCTTTTATATCTACAGCTCAATTATACTCTCTACTGCAACTGCAGACACAGACAAGGTGTAGGAGATCATTACACTGCTCAGCCTTAAAGGTCGACCTCCCACAAAAAAACACACAAAACCCCTTGTAATCTCCTCTCATCCTCCAAGGCTTCTGCTTGCTGTAGCTTGGAAAGAAGAAGAGGCAGCCATTGAATTCATAATGAATATATTAGTAATATATAGTTAAAATAAAAAAGCATGCCCTTACACAAAATGAATACAAATCCTCACTTAGATATGAGAAAAATATTCTAATAATAAAAAAAATAGGCGACAGAAAGGAGATCACGAGGCCAGATCAACTGTGGACACATGCATTACCCCAAAGTAATTACAGAAAAATAAAGACTAAATGCTAGAACGGATAGAAACTCATCAGCTGCATTACAACCAGAATGGAGAGGCACTTCATTATAAACCATCTAAACCCCAGAACAAGACTTCCTGTGAAACTCACATCTGAGAGTGGCAGAACTCCCTGGACTGTGTGCACAGGCATAGCAACACTCTTCTGTAGAAATGGAGCATAATTGGTCATTTCATATTCAGCACCCCAAGCATCACATCATAAAAGAGAGATTGTGAATGAAGCCACACGTCTACAGATGTGAAGGACGAACCAAGCATGTTTCCTACTGCCGCTGCAGGCACAACCGAGACTTATAGAGTGAATATTCATCCTCTGTATGCAGTGCCTTTTCATTTTGTACATAAAAACATGGACTATATGTATGTATAGTTTTGTATAACTTTAGTTTTGTATATATATATTTAGTTCAACAATTCTATATAGTTTTGTAGGACTATTGTGAAATTATATATTAACTCAAACTATTGATTCATTTAATCCATCCTTGCTTATGTTTTAAACTTCTTTTAAAAATCGTATTGACCCTAAACTTTTAAACGGTAGTGTAGTAGATACAATCTAGATCTTTGCTGCTTAAACTTCTTTTTCAGCATGTCATAAAGTCAGAAAGGTCATTCATGTAAACCATGACCTCTGCATTTCCTTTCTGGAATTTTTATATTCTTGTTGATATTGTATTGCAAAATTACAAAAACTCAAAATAAAGAGCTATTATTGCTTTATTATTATTATTTATTTATTTTCATGTGTACATATTCTAGCCAGTGACATATGATTGAAAATAGCAAATAGACGATGAACGTCATTCTAGCACAACATCTGTGATGTATAACTAATTAATTTGGTGCCTTCCCAGATGTGTGGGACCCACACATCAAGCATGAACATGTAGGAGAGGTTATGAGGCCATTGAAAATTAAAAATGCTAAATGAGAAATAAACATTACGAATTTCTCTCTCCAATAATTGTTGGTTCTTCTGTTTTTCTATGGCTAATTAAATTGATTGCATTTGATCTCACGCTTGTTAATTGTCAAGACAATAGTTCTTGATTGGAATGGAAATAGGACTCTCTTTCCCCCATTTTGTCCTTTGTGTTTTTATTAACATTCTTCTTTAACACATTTATCCTAGAAATTACATTGTTAAATTTATTCCAAATTGTTTGTCCTTCTACTCATTCTGCTTTCTCTCCTTTCCCAAGTCTTTGTGATTAGTCTTATTTGTATCCAGTCACAGCTGTCGTCTCTAAATGATGTATTTTCGCTGGACGCATGTCCTTGTTTTATTCATTTTCATTTATTTATTTATTTATTTAGTTTGATGTGGCTGCTAAGTGCCTCTCTGTCAAACCCTATGTTATTTGCTGTTAACAAATTACGCTAGGCCACACAGAATGCTGAAAGCCAGCATAAACAAACCATTAGCTGACAATATGCACAATGTGTGGACTTGTAGTTAAGCAGAGGGTTTTGATTAAAGCACCCTGTCTAAGACCCCCCCCCCCCCCCCCACACACACACACACACACACACACACTATTATAGCCACAGCTTAAGGAATAAGGGCTGCTGGCATTTGAGCTTGTAACGAAGAGAATAATCAATATAAACGAGGAAGGATTTTTCCTTCCAAAGTGCATAAAAAGCTCTTAATCTGGGCATAAATAAATAAAGTTGGTGTTAAGGTTTAGCACATTGCTGACAAATTTTCAGAGATGTTTGAGAGGGAATTGGAGAACTACACCTCTGAGCCTTTTACATTATTTTTTATTTACATCATACAGCTGTAAGACATCTTGCAAAGCTCAAGAGAACCTAAAGAGAACATTACATATACGCGTGCAGGAAACGCTAACATCTTTGCGTTCAGTTAGCACTTGGCATTCGCAGTGTGAACATTCTTGTGTTAGCACTGGCTGTTATCTCCAGTGTGGGCTTTACACTGCAGGGGAGATGACAAGTGCAGGACATGCACCGCTGAAAGAGATCAAGACAAAGAGAGAAGCTGGGTGTGAGCGTAGAGAATAGAAAGTAGGTAGCAGAAGCTCTCAGCAGGGGGTGGTCAGTGGTTCAAGAAACTAGAACGATAAAGTGGTTCGAGAGTGAACGTTCTCTGTTCTTTTGCTGATGAAATGTGAGGGAAACAAACACAGGAACTGAAAGAACATGATGATTCATTTCTATTCATGTGCCAAGTGGGGTCAGAAAATAACCCAGACTCAACCCATAATGTTTGAAAATGATGTACCATCTACACTAAAATGTAATCTTTAACTTTCATCTTTTTTTTTTTTTTCAAGTCATAAAATATGTGCAAGGAACTATGTAAAATAAGTCTTTATTAATTAATAATCTACCCCTTGAATCATAATTTGTGTTTTACTCACTGCAACTAGTGGTCATTTCAGCTGGAAACTGCAGTATTTTGCTTAAAACAAATGTAGATAGAGGCGCGCTTTTCCAATGAATCTGTGTTGGAAAATAACCAAATTATCTTTCCCATTAGGAGAGATAATCGCGCAGGAATAGACTTTTAAATATCTGGGGACAAAAAGGCCCCAACAGTGAATTCTTCTACAGTATTTAGTTAAACAACATTTGATATTGTTCAATTTATTCTATTTTAGTTCTGTCTTGTTACAGTATGGGTTTAATGGTGGCTTGTTGCTGTCAGACATCTGTATTCACCATCACAGAGGGTGTATCAAATGCGTGGCTAATATGAAATGGTTTTGATCTGATCTGAAAACAGTGAACATGAAGATACATTCCCAGCAAAAGTGAGTACTTCAAAATATACCATGACATCAAAGTTTACAGCTGTACCTTGTGTTTTTTTATTGATACTAAATAAACAGCCATAATCATTCAGATTGAAAATTTGCTTCATTTTACATTTTCTATCTTAATTTTACTGATGTCATATCAATTAATCGTGATTAAACTCATCTAACTTAAAAGTTTGTGTATATACACACACACATACACACAGCACTACACTATTTATTAATGTGTTTACCATGTGAATTAAAGTATAAATAAGAAAATATATTAAGTATATATATAGTACTGTGCAAAAGTCTTAGGCATCACTTAGGAGGGTTTTAAGTCAGTTATTTATATCTTTTGCTGTAGTGTGTCAGTAGGAAATATCAGTTTACATTTCCAAACATTGTTTTTGCAATTGTAATAATCCAGTGAGATTTGCACAAGGAATCTGACAACAGCCGGTATGATCTGATCTCACCATCATCGAGTCCGTCTGTGATTACATGAAGAAACAGAAAAAACTGAGACAAACTAAATCCAGAAGAATTGCGGGAACGTCTCCAAGATGCTTGAAGAAACCTTTGCTTCATATTAACATATTAACATGCCTAAGACTTTTGACTTTTGTCCCCTAATGTGTTATTTCGCCAACACTTCATGGCCTATGCATACTAGCTTGCTTGATTTACACTAGTTAAGCGCATTTACGCGTTTCGCTAAGTGTTTCCCGCATGAGGTACTTTGTGTTGTACGTTGCCATGACATTCACGCGAGCATGAAACTACGATGGTACCTCAACGTTTGTTGTTGGATACAAATGTGTCCCCACATTAAGTCCTTGAATTGTAGGGTATTGGACCTGGAAAGTCCTTGAAAGGTCCTTGAATTTGAGGTTAACCAAGGTGTGGGAACCCTGTGTGTGTGTGTGTATATATATATACATATATACATATATATATATATATATATATATATATATATATATATATATATATATATATATATATATATATATATATATAAGAATATTTCATACTATATGACTTTCTTTCTTCTATGGGAAACAAAAGAGGATATTTTGGAAAATGTGTTTTTTACAATGAAAGTCAGCGCTGTTGACCCTGATGGTCCACTGCAGTTCAAGCATTCTTCAAAATATAGTATTTTATGTTACATGTAAGAAAGAAAGTCATATTAGTTTGGGACAACATGATGGTGACTAAATAGATGACAGCATATTAATTTTGGTAGTGAACTATCCCTTTTAATGGGCCATCAAAAACAAAATCCTTTTTGTAGAGCACAGTAAAGAAAATGTTCTAGAGGAATATAAACCAATCCCTTCTCTCACTCACTCTTCTGGGGTTATCTGGGCCTTTTGATGGGGTGAAACTTTCCCATGTACAAATTCATGTTCTACCTTTTAATGTTGCCATCAGAATGATCTACAGATTTGTTTTCATTTCAAGTGGTGGCATGTCCTTATAAATCACTGCAAACAAATCTCTTTGTCATTCTGGCTGTGAACGGCTCTTATTGGCTGCCAAAGCCAGGTGGCATTACTTGTTACCATGCCATGCCAGTTGTTCCGGACTAAATCATTGGCTAGTGTGGCTGGCAGACTGACAGAATAAATCTGCTAGTAGTGAAGTTAAAAAGAACACATACAACTGATTAGCTAGTATTGTAGAACATTATTAGAACGTACAAATTAGGTAATCTAAGTTAAGTGCATTTAGCCTTGAAGGCTAGTAAACAGAGGTTTTCATTAGCCTTGAAATCCATTTAGTAATATCATGAATGGCCAAATTCAATTATGGTTCTAGCAAACCCAGTATTTTTTTTTATTTCTTTTTTGAAGATCAAGAGACTTCCACATAATTAGATGAGTTTCTAAATACTATTTGAATGAGTGGTCATCCACTTATCTCGCAGCGTTTCATCCCACGATAATTGTGGATTATACTAGTGTAAGAAAATGATGGGTTGGCGGAATCTTTGAAACCCTTTAGACAGAAGAAAAATTATATATTTCCCACATCTTTCTACCAACATAAATCCATACCCCCTGTATGTTACTCTTTCTATCCACTATCAGTTGTATTATCAACCAAAATTAAGATTTTTAAATTGTTTACTTACCCGTATGATGTTTCATACCTGTTATCTGTAAAACACAAAAGGAGATATAGCTGTTTTTTTTCCTCACAAGTGTAAAATAAAAAAATTTTTGAACTGTTCCCAAACGTTCTTTTAGCTTTAGATGACTTGGAATAAAGGGCACATGTCACATAGACTGCTTTTGTTCTACTTGACTAAACTACATCTGCCTATTTTGCCCTGGGTATGTAATTCAGACAGTAATGTACCTAAAAATATCTGGAATATCTGCTTGACAGGCTGACTACCCTTTTTGTTTAGGTTAGGGTTAAAAATAAGGTTGGGGTTTGGCTTTCGTGTTTTGCATCACTCAGACATGTAATGTTATTACCTGCGTTGTTCATGCACCTGATAATATCCTGATACGTTTTCAGAGGCCTGAAGGAATCGTCTGAAATGAGGTGAGAATGTCACCAGAGCGACGTTTCAGTGGTGCAAGGATAAAAATCGCAACAGTGACATTTCCCTTATGAGACTACCCTAGATGACAAGTTCATTTTTGGACATCCTGTAGCCAGCCTATTAGAGATGAACCAGTTTATGTTTGATTTGCCTTAGTGCAGAAACATTGTGTATAATAAACTGTGTGTAATAAACTGTGTATGTGTGTATACATCAATCAAACTGGTTTTAATTAGTCAAATTGGGCCAGAATTTGCTGCAGGCATGTAAAGTAGAGCTGGATGTCCTTTATTTTAGGCTACATCTCTCACACAAGCACACACTGGGTGAGAAATAGCACATTTTCTCATATTTTCTCTACCCATCTCTTTCAAACACACACACGTTCATGGTCTCAATAAGCACTGAGCCAACTTTAATCTTCTCAAATGATACAGACCACATGGATCTGATTATGTAACACAGATCACTAAGGTTACGGCCATTCACTCTATAAAACTCTGTTTTTGTTTTTGTTTGTAAATTATGTTAGAAAGAAAGGGCATGTAGTTCACCCAAAAAAGAAAATTCTGCCATCATTTACTCACTCTCATATTACTCTAAACCTGTTTATTTTGATAGTTTGAAACATTTATCAACTGTCTTTGTCTATACATTGAAAGTCATTGGGGCAATGTTTCTTTTTTCTTTCTTTTTTTAAGAAAAAGCCATACAGCGATATGAGGGTGAGTAAATTATGGCATTAATTATTTTCATTTTTGGGTGAACTATACCTTTAAAACTACATGCACAAATGAATGTCTGCATGTTTAAGTGTTTTCTAAAAAGACAGAATTAGACATTAATGATGCAGATTCCTCTCCATTATTCACAAGTCCTGGGTTGTTTTGGCCAAATATAACGGCCTATTGTGTGTGTGTTCCCAGAACACAGACATAAGCCTGTCTGTTGCTGTGGGTAAATACAGAAGGCAGAGATGTACACAGTGTCTGTGCAATCATACATCCATCCATCCATGCACACACACACACACACACACACACACTCACACAGGGCAACTCATCTGCTCCCCCTCATTTCACCTAAGCTATTCTTAGATGGGCTTTATTGGCAATGAGATAAATTCTGGCAAAGTACTTACATGACAAAAATACAGCTAACTCGCACATTACAGACACAATGCCCTCTCTCTTTTTTTCCCATCTCTATCCATTGTGCACTTTAGCTCTCCCTCTCTTGGTGTCCCGCATCAGCACTCTTGCAGACAGCGCTGTCTGTCCTATCTCTTTCCCTCAATCCGTCTCTTTCCCTGTCTTTATCTCAGCCTCACACGCTGCCCTTCCTCAGCAACTATCTCAAACTGCAGATAGACAGGACATGACAATGGGAAAGAGGGAGAGTAATTTAGCGATCAAGTCTCCTTCCCTCTTTTTAAGGCAACAAAAGGTGGCAAAAAAAAAAAACTTAAAAAAGTAACTTTTTATCAGTGCTTTACAGTGCTATACAGTAATGTTTATTTTCCCTTTTTTTTAAAATAAATATTCTGGGTTCAATACAAGGTAAGCTTAATCGACAGCATTTGTGGTGTAATTATGATTACCACGAAATATAATTTTGAGGTTTATGGCGTTGCGTCTTAATGGCGAAAATTGGATATACACTACTGTTCAAACGTTTGGGGTCGGTAAGATTGTGTAATGTCCTTGAAAGAAATATGTTATGCAAATTAAGACTACATTTGTTTGAAAAAAAAAAATACATTAAAAACAGTAATTTAAATGGCATTTATTTAAAATAGAAATAATATTATTTATAACACTATTATAACAATGTCTAACATTATAATTTATGATTATACAATTTCTAACATTATAAATGTCTTTACTGTCATTTTTGATTGGTTTGATCCATCCTTAATGAATAAAAGTATGAATTTCTTTAAAAATTAAATCTTAATGACGCCAAGCTTTTGAATGGTAGTGTAACTTTACACAGAAAACGTTTGTAAGCATTTGTTTACACTCTGAGATAATGTTAAACACATATTTTTTACATTCTGTAGCTATGCCATTACAAAAAAAACAAAAAAAAAACATTATTGTTACGTTTATGGATTGGCACCCTTCACTTCTGTAAGACTGGAAGAACAGGAAGGGCTACTCTCTAAGAAAACAAAGGAAATTAACATTTGAACTCTCTTGCTTACCATCCCCATTCGAGACACGATCACACTTGAGTTGATCACCTCCCAATTTACACATCATTCCCTTCACCCATCCCTTCCTGAATTCACCCAACAATCTATATGGTTTAATATGAACAATTATCATACAGTATTATACATGTTTGGTATCATTTGAAATGTCTCAGTGTAACTGGTACAAAGGTCTCATTCACACAGAAGTAAACCAAAAAGGTAATAAGGTATGGAGAGTTTAGAGATCTTGTTAACTGCTGTGGTGTGGCCCCATGTAAATCAACTCCTGTCCCCAGTAAGTCTGGGACGGTGATTAACTGATTATGAAATTGGCATGATACATTTACCTGACATAATAAATTGTTACATTTGATTTTATTCTGTCTGACTCTGAAATTGTTTTCCCAAGTAGACTAAACGGATTCGTATGTTACCGCAAGTTTTGCGTCAGATTAGTACAACTAATATTTGGCATTAATTAATTAATTAAAGTGTTCTTGGTTGTCAAAGACAAGAAGTGAATTTCCATTTAGGGCAGCAAACGTGCTGCTTGACCAACCTAAATCTGGGCGTCTTACCTCTGTTATAATTTAATGTTACTTTAGATAAGTGTATGCAATTCCATGGGGGCTATACCAAAGTACCTTTGATTGTGAAAGCGTGTGAATGCGACCATCTCAGATATATAGCCAATTACCTCTGTTTAGTGACCGAAGCTGGCGAGATTGTGATCGTGAGACCCATGTTAAACAAGGCGTAAGGACCTCTGAGCGACATAGCTTCCTAAAATGAATAGAACAATGAAATGTATTGCTAAACTATTATATAATTGACCAATAACCAATTGGCAATCTAACATAAATTCGGTGTCGTGATAAAATGGAGTCAGATATAAAATGGAGTCAGATAAAAGCTTAAATGGAATTAACTTACTTTGCCACACGGAAAGACAGTAACACACAGGGACCTTCACCCATTCTGGCGGAAACCCCCATTTGGACCGATAAATGGGCTGACACTTCCAATGATGAGTACCTCAGATTTTTCCTTTTTTATATTAGAAAATTTGTCAAAATAATTGTTTATGGTAATCAACATTACTGTATATCATGAAGGCTGTCAAATAAGCTTAACTTTTACCGCATCCAGAATATTCCTAAAGAAATTATGTTTTTAGCTGAATAAGATCAAACAGATATTAAGATGGTAATTCATATCACTGGTTTCCTTATTTTAATGTTCAGTTCTGTACTTAGTAAAAAAAAAAAAATAATAATTTTAACACTTGATGACATTGACATTGAGTTTACTCCAACAAACCTTTTTTTAACTGCTATCATTCATGAAAGACAAAAAGAAACATTTCTCATTATTGTCCTTTTATCCATTTATCCAACCAAAATGTATTTTAAAATAGAAATTATTCATTGATTCTGTGGTCTTGGAATGGCATTTTGTTAAAATAATTTTTCCTTCTATAAGTTCAGTGTCCTTACAGCAACACAATAGTCTCTTGGCTTCACAGAACACATTTTTGTACTGAATGATGGTGGTCACATGGTACAGTAGATCCAGTGGTGTCATAAAATTACTTTTGATTACTTTTTTGTGCATTAATCCATTCACTCAATTACACACTTGCACACACATACACACACATACAGCCTCACACACAACATGTCAATTGTCAGTCAATGCCCATTTATTTTCCAAAAGTGTTCCAAATCATGCCATCATTGTTCCATTTGTACACGTTCACTTTCCTTTCAGTTTGCATCCTCTGCATTCCACATTTGCTGTAATGCCATTGTTGCCATTATCAATTGATCTCTTCCTATCGATTGGGCATGAGTCGGCACGTCTGCTTGCTGGCCCTCTCCCTGTACTCACATGGCTGCAGGAAAACAAACCATCATATTTCCCCCAGGTCCACGTGAGTTAGTAGATACTGCTTCTTTAGGCCTGCTTGTCTTTAGTCATGTATGTTTTGTTCATATTGATTTTTTGCACTATAGTTTGTGGTTCTCCAAGATTCACTGACAAAGT
The DNA here is from genome assembly GCF_965113295.1 of Leuciscus leuciscus. NCBI lineage: Eukaryota > Metazoa > Chordata > Actinopteri > Cypriniformes > Leuciscidae > Leuciscus > Leuciscus leuciscus. The sequence continues at coordinate 22,328,108 of NC_138726.1, read as the reverse complement.
AGTCGTGTTATATTTTTAGGAGTCTTGACTTTTATATCTGCCTTCTAAACTCTTTCTGCCTTGTCTTTTTCCCCCACCAAACCAGCTTAGGCCCCTCTTTACCACGTTTTCAGCTCTCCTTCAGACTGGTTTGCTCTTTGAATACTTTCACATCCATCTTGAGTTCCCAACAGCCTGTGTCTCCATTTATCTACGTGTGTGTCTCATCTGTCCTCTCTTTCCCTACACCACACTCTCCTCAAGTTCTTCTCCCTTTTCTTTGTCCTTTTCTTTATCCTTCAGCCACTGGTTCTTTGAATTTGTTGTAAGCTCTGCTTTTGGAGGGTTGGAATTCGAGTTGGTGGCGCTGTAGGCACGGATGTATCCGCGTGTGTGCTGTGCATGGAAATCTTCACTGCCACTGCTGGTTGTTGAGGTGCTTGTTGCTGAAGTGCACTGGACAAGCATGCCATGTAACGACTGGCTCCGTTTGGTCCAGATTACACTAAATCTCTTGGCATAACTATAGCAGGCTGACGTGGCGATTTCACCCATGTCGAATGAGGAGCTTCTCTTGTAGCGCAGGGCTCCATGAGGAGGCCTCTCACGGGACAATGCAGGGCTCTGATAGGCCAGTGAGGAATTCCATTGGCTCTCTGGTCCTCCCCGACAGACTACAATACCTCCTCCCGTGCTGAACCGCCTGTCACAACTGTACTTATTGGGCGGGGCCAAGCTTAAACTGGCACGTTTACTTGTGTTCATGTTGGTAGGTCGAAGTTTGAGTGGTTTCGCTCCTAATTGGCGTGACGGACGCGGCAGTGTGGAGGCAGAATGATTACTGGGGGTGTAATACAAAGACATTTGCTCTTTCTCCAGTGTGTACGGTGGGAGAGGTCTGATGGAACCCATCTCGACTTCTAGTCCTGCCCTAAACTGCTCCAGATTCACTTTGGGCTTTGGGAGGGTTTTTGGTTTTACTTTGGAAGTTGGTTTGGGTGGTGACCCCAACCCCCCCTCTGCCACTTTTCGTTTTTGAACGAGCCCGTTGGGCAGCACCACCATCATCACATTCCCATTTCCATTACTCTGAGAAAAGACATCAGCTCCCTTAGCAGGAAGAGATGGGGAGTCTGTTCCTGAGCATCCCACCTCTTCGCCTATTTCGTGATGAATATCATGGTTACTGCACACACGGTGACGTACCATCAGTGCCACGGTAAACACCAACAGTGTTACCACAACAACTCCACCAACCAGAATGGTAAGAGTCCCGCCAAGGAAGTGGGCTTGAAGCGAACGACAGTCTGGGTAATTGTCCTTGGTGCTAAACTGGGTGCAACCAAGGACCTTTGTGGCGGCCATGGAAGTGACCGTGTCATCAAAAATGGATAGCACGCACAAATTGTAGTCTGAGCCAGAGACCAAATTTTTCAGTAGGAAGCTGTCACTCGTGGGGGGCAGAATCCTGAAAGAGGAGGGGGGGAGAGAAAGAGAGAGCGGGTGGTTAGTAACCTGAAGCAATTATTTTCTCCCCGTTCCATCACAACAAAACAGTATTTTACTTAGACATGTATTCCTTGTTCGTAGCACATAAACATAAACTAGCTAAGGTAATGGAAATGTACTGGGCTGTTCTGGCACACCACTAGCCAAATTAAGGCCTTCCCAAACAATACCTCTAATATTGACATATAATTACAGGCTCAAGTCAAGACCTTGACACATTACAATACTGCTTCAGTCACATTATTAAAACCCCTTATCCTCCCACACACAGACGATTTTGCTTTATCTTTCTCTCATGGAAGAAATGCATCAGCTAATGCCTGCCGTCCACTGGTTCTGATGGGTTTAATTAGGTATCAGCTAAAAATGAAAAGACACCTTAAATGGTACACATGAAATATTAGCTAGACAAACGCATGATATGGCAGTGGGCATTTTTCTAATTGTTTAATTATGGCCCAGAGTGTTTTCAAAGAAGACCTTTTTTTCTTTTTTTATCTAATAATTAATTAAAAAATACATTATGTAATTAGCTTGTTTTTAATGTCAGAGTTAAAATTAGCTTTGATTTGGTTTTGTTTTTATTATATAATGTATTAATTGATTAATATATATATATATATATATATATATATATATATATATATATATATATATATATATATATATATACATTTTTTTGCCAATTTGATGTTTTTATGACAAGGTTAGGTAAGGTTGTAAATTGTCGTGGTGAAACACCCCCCCCAAAAAAAAATTCTATATTTCTGAATTAGTAATTCATGACATTTGTAAAAAAAAAAAAAAAAAAAATTACCTTTAAGTGTGTGTGTGTGTGTGTGTGTGTGTGTTTCGCTGGAAGCTGAATTATAAAATAACTTTACAAACAACTTTACAAACAGGTTTCCCAAACAGTACCCCCTTTTATTGTTTGGTTAAGCAGGTAGTCCTTCCTCAAACTGACTCCTTTAGCAATCTTTTGAAAACACAGCAGCTTTCATTTTTTAACCAATATGTATAGTAGTCGCTCTCTCTCTGCACATTAAGGTGGGATATGTGATATAATACTCAATACAGCTTCAGGTTTGTTCATATTTTAAGACATTTGTTTTCCAATAAATGTGCAGGCACAATTTGTTTATTTAGTCAATAAGTTTAAATCTCTCTCTCTCTCTCTCTCTCTCTCTCTCTCTCTCTCTCTCTCTCTCTCTCTCTCTCTCTCTCTCTCTCTCTCTCTCTCTCTCTCTATTGAGCACACACACACTGTCTGCCTGAACTGCTCTGTCATTGAGGTCGGAATCTATTAAGCCCCGTTGTGCTGTAAATTATGAGTTACAGCTCAAGGTCATTCTGTCTGCCCTCTTATAGCTTTGTATTTCCAGACTCTGTGTAGCTCTGTGTGACCTTGTTGTGTTGTTTCCAGGCACATGGAGCGATATACTATTAAAATAAACATAAAACACCATCTCAGTAGCTGTATCCAAGGCAGTACACTGGAGCTGACATATTTTAGAAGTTACTGACCATGCGCTGGTAGGTAAACATCTTTAAACCGGGACACAAATCTAAAACAGGCATTAACACGGAAAACACATAGGTGAACTAGATATAGTATGTCTGTAGGTGGATTCCTTTTTTTATCCACATGAGTAGGTGCACAAGTGTGAATGACAAAGCGATAATGATAGCATTTTTTGCATTAATTTGACATGCATGTCAGTTGAATTTGCACTGTTTGTGAAGCCGGATCCACAAATGCAAAAACAAGAAGAAAAATAAAGTGCTAGAATGAGTAATTGGGTGTCCAGTGGAAAAAGGATATAGAAAGGCAAGTATACCTGGCGGGAAAATGACAGGTGTCTGTCTGGGTGATAAATCAGTGCTAACTGCATTGAAAGCCACATCCACACAATGACAGAGCAGATCAGTATTGGCATGTGTCCTGTAAAGTGACCCTCAGCAGTCTTAATCAACGTGTTTGTGAGTGTGAATGTCTATATTTTCTTTTCAGTTTTTTTATTTTTTTTTACCTAGAATGTTGTAAAGCCTAATACTTGCCTTAAACTGAATACTGAATTTGCCAAGACATCAAAAGGCAGAGTATGAACATTTCTCATTGAATTCCCCCAAGACCAAATTATCTGAGCTCTGCTATCCACATTAAAAGGATAGTTCACCTAAAAGGTAAAATCTGAATTCCTTCATGTTGTTCCAAACCTGTTTGACCTTCTTACTTTTTTAGGACACCAAAAGTGAATTTTTGCTTTATAGGTCTAAATGATGTCTTCTGAATAGCTTTTTGTGAATAACAGACATTTATACTTTTATTCAGCAAGGACACATTAAATTGGTCAATCAGTGGGAAAAAAAGACATTTAAAATATTACTAAAGATTTCTGTTTCGAATAAATGCTGTTTTTATTCATCATAGAATCCTGAATAGAATCACAGCCTTGATGCGCATGAGAGAATATTTTTCAAAAATATTAGATTGACATTATATTCACTTATATTCTGGTACTCGTTGTGACCCAATCTTTGACTCAGTGAGAACTTAAATCAGTCAGACTGAATTAGTGAAATTGATTAACTGATTCACTTAAAAGATCTGACTAAAAAGAACAATTTGTTGAAGTATTATATGAAATAACATAAATACAAGGAGTCCTACGGTGGATGCCAAAGTTTTCACTGAATAACAATGTTTTTGGAATTAGCTTTCATTAAATGGAAAAGAGTATCCAGGATATTTTCAAAGCTTAACCTTTTGTTTAAATAAAATGGTAAATGGACTGCATTTATATAGCGCTTTCACAGACCTATGGCCACCAAAGCGCATTACATAGCCTCACATTACCCATTCACACACCAACGGCGGTGTCAGCCATGCAAGGCGCCATCCAGCTCGTCGGGAGTAGCTGGGGTTAGGTGTCTTGCTCATGGACACCTCGACACTTGGTCAGGTGGAACCGGGGATTGAACCACCAACCTTTCGATTTGTAGACAACCTACATGAACCACTGAGCCACTGCCGCCCCGTACTAAATAAAAAGCATAGGGGTTTGGAACAATATGAGGGTAGCAGTTTTTGTGATGAACTATCCCTTTAAGTTTATAGCTCTATAATCTTACTGTACTGTGTGTCAACAGTTTATTTCTCCTCAGTTGATACAAGTGATGAAGCAAGTCTGAGAACACCATTAGGTCTCCTGAGCTATAATAAAGCAGCCATTGAGCGATACAATTTCCTTTTGGATTGTCAGCACTTGTAATGTTTCAGAAGAGTGAGTTTGACCTTTTCTTCTAGTGCCTTTAATTTGTGTGTCTGAATTTGTGAGATGGAATGGCACAAATTAAAATTTTGTCTTGTCATTTCATCAACACACACACTCATACACGTCCATTCCTCAATAAAAACTGACAGGGAAATGTTTTGTGAAACTGGTGACACAGAAACAGGCAATTATTAGAACACTCTAATAATAGAGAGAAAAAGAGTGAGGGAGAGAGGGGAGGGATGGAGCCTGAACGAAAGAGAAGGAGACACAAAAGACTTTCATCTTTTGTCTCTACTAACTTAATGGTCATAAACAGCCTGCTTTTATTATCTAAACTCAACCCTGAATTTTTCTTGTCACACTCATTCCTCCCATCCTCACCCAGTTAATGTCAGTCTTTCTCTCCTCTGCGGTATCTACCTCTTTATTTTTGCACATTCTCTGTGTATCCACTGAGGCACATTTTCTGCTGTTTCTTGTTCTTGACAAAGCTAAACATCCAGTCACCAAACCAAAGCCAAGATAAAAGCTTTCCCCTTACCAGTAATTTCTTTCATTTTCGATAGTTCACTCTCTGCTCCTCTTCCTGTTGTGGTGGTGGCAGTCAGCAAGATAGGTTGTGACATACTTATTGGCACTGCAGTTTAAGCTCATTTAAATACTTCATTATTCTATCCCTTGAGCCCTCTGTCAAACTCTCTATCTCTATCTCTGCCCCACCCCTCTTCTTTATTTCCCATTCCCTCTCTCTGTCTCTATCTCTCTACCAGCCTCCCTGTCAGTTTCAATGTCTGTGGTGTCAGTAGCTTGTAATTCTCCCACACCACATACACACATTCACTCCCTCTTGGCCCCTTAATGAAGGACACACGGCAAGAGGGCGTATGTCACTTGCCATAGATAATGTCTCAGAGAGGTGAAAGATGTATTGAACATGCTCCGAAAATGTCAGACAGCAACTATGCTAAAGCTGCTACTAGAGCCTCAGACACTGATAATATGAGAAAGCAGTAGGACTGCCTTTGCCTTAGGTTCAACATGGAGCTCATTATTATCACGATTCAAGCTGACAAGAATCAGAGCATTGCATATTCATTATTGCAATGCTGTTAAATGTCATATTAAAAGGGTTATATAAGCTGGCTCTGAATGCACATTAGTGGATTTTTGAACAATTAGCCTGTGACAGTAGATCATATTTAAAAGCCTGTTGTTTGAGCCCTACTGAAATTCCAATCCATCACTTGAATTTCAGCAAAATGTTCTTTAAGTCCCAGATTTCGTCAACATATGCTACTCTGGTTAAAAAAAAATGGCTCAGTAAACTCAGTGACACGTTTCATTTGTGGTGACTCATCCTCAGTGACCAGATAAATCACTAGAGAGCACAGTTTTTGCAGTTGTTGTAGAAGTCTTGGAGTTCATGTTTGATCTTGAAATCTTACACTTGACTTGTCACATTTTCTGCAAATTTTCACTAAAAAGAACTTGCAAGTTACTTAATGAATTGTAGGCTAAGACATGTACAGTAAATGTATTCTTGAATGGATACATTTGGTTTCATTGGGGTTAATTTGTTTAGTGAAAACTTTCGCTTATCACACCATTCAGCTGATCAGATATGCTTATTTGATTGCCTGTACATAAGGCTCAAGAACCTAGCTTTTTTCAAAACTTGTCAAAAAAACTTTGTCAAGCCAACATTTAGAGATCATCTTGGCAAACTTAGATTTTCTAGTAAAAAATAAAGTAGTTTAAGATTGATTGATTTATTTAGAGTTAGGGTTCATTTAAATTCTACTTCTTTACATTCCAATTCCAATTCTGCATCCTGTGAAATTCTACATCTTGAATTCAAATTCACAAATTTAAAAATAAAATTAGTTTAAAAGGCTTATTGTGTGCGTGTGTGTGTGTGTGTGTGTGTGTGTGTGTGTGTGTGTGTGTGTGTGTGTGTGTGTGTGTGTGTTGTCTCACTTATTTAGTTCTGATTGATGTTCAAAACTGACTTCTACAGAATCTATGTTTAATTTCACTTCCTCAACTGAAAACAAATTGTGAATACATAGTCTGAAATTGACCCTAATCCGGATAGTTGGTGTTATGGTTGCCATGGTTGTGGTCTCACTCACCTGTAAATTAGTGTCTCATCTGCAGAGCAGTTATACTGTATTTGATACATCCACACCAGGTTGGCTGCCATTAGACGACCCTTTTCCCATCGCACTTGTGCTGAGGTGGAAGTCACTCCTTGTACTTTCACCATCTGCTCCTCACCCCCTTCGCTGACCACATCCTCACCCTCTGCCTGACCCTCCTCCAGTCCCTCCTGGGGGTCACTGTTAGTGTCCAGGCCAGGGTTTTGCCCACTGGAGGTTTTCCCTCTGGTGATGTCTGATGATCCTGGGTCACGAGTTAACAATACCGTTCCATTTCCACGATGAGGGAGTGGGATAACCTTCAGGTCAACTAGCGAGGTGGCCTCACCTGCAGCATTAATAGCAATGCAAGTGTACGTACCATCATCACGAGCAACAGTCACAAGTAGCTCAAGAGTGCCATTTCGGAAAGATGTGGTGCGACTGGAATTGCCGATGATGCGGTCATCTGGTGAGACCCAGTGCACCACTGGCTCTGGATCACCTATAGCACGACATTTGAGTGTTGCCCTTTGACCCTCTAAAACCCAGAGTTTGTGTGTGTGTCGGGTAATAAGCGGAGGCTCACAGGCAAATTCCTCCTCAGGAATAGACCAGAAGTAACGTCCCGCTAAATGAAGGGGTGTAGCACACGTCTCCATATCATCACTGCGGATTAGCCTCCTCAACCAAAGCAGTTCACAGTTGCAGTGTAATGGGTTACCCCCGAAATTCAAGTTGATCACAGCATTGTAGGGTGTAGGACTGATTACCCCTGTTTGGGAGCGAGCGAACAACTGATCGGGTGGTAACGTCTGCAGGCGATTAGAGGTCATGTCCAATCGGGCTAGTTTGTAGAGCTCACTAAAAGACCCCTCAGCGATCTGGTCAATGAGATTGTGATCTAGGTTTAACGTGTGCAGACTGGACATGCTCTGAATGGCATCCCAGGGAGCCTTGCGCAGATTGTTATAGGATAAGTCCAAGTCCTCTAGAGTGAGTAAAAAGTCATCAAAGGCCTCGGAGGAGATATTGATGAGTTGGTTGTTGTTGACAATAAGATGTTGCAGGTTTAGCATGCCTGCTAAGTCTCGTGGGCCCAGCATGGAAAGTCGATTGCCATCTAAGTGCAATGATCGAAGACTTTCCAGATCTGCAAATGCCAGTGGCCGGATGTGACTGATGGTATTCCGGGAAAGTGTCAAATCCACTAGTCCTGTCATGTTGGCAAAGTCAGCTCCTCCCACTTCTCGAATGAAGTTGTCAGCAAGACGAAGCTCAACGGTTCGCCGGTCAATGTTTGGCGGGACGAAAAGAAGGCCTTTGTCGGCACAAAGTGTACTTAGAGATTCCGAGAGATTCCTGCAGACGCAGTGGAAGGGACACGCAGAGACTACGCCCCACGTCTCACCGGCTACGGCTCCTGGAATCTGACCGAAAAGAGCAGGCAGCAAACAGGCACAAGTGAACAGTGCCAGCCAGTGCAGGAATGGCAGTGGCAGTGTCAGTGAGGATGTGTCTGGGGGTGAGTATCTGCTGGTTAACTTTGGCCACAGCGGACGAGAGGGTTGACGAAATGCTTCAGAGGGCTTGAGGATATTTTGTTTCAGATGGATGGACGGATGAGAGGGGAATGAGGGGGAGTGTGTGTTCTTGTGAGGATGGCATAAAATGTGGGACGGATGTGGTTTTCTGAATGGCTGAAGGGGTGGGGAGTCTTGCATGGTAGATAGGGGAGTGATCCACAGACCTAGAAAAAGCAGAAAGAGAAAGATCAGTCATTGTGTCAACTTTGTACTGTGATGTGTGTTTGTTTTTTTAGCTCTGAATGAGCTCATCCAGTTGCTCTCCACAGGAATTGCAATGCTTGGGCACCCTGTGCATAACTGCAAATAAAACTACAGCAGAAACCAATGCCATAATCATACTCTCAGATGAACACTATTGGTGGAAACTCTACTATCCACAAACTTCTAAAAAGCTTGTAAATGCCATAGAGCAATTATTTTAGTGCTTTTTGGAAGCAGAAGCGTGTAACTTCACACTCCCACCTTAGCTTGTGGCAGTTTTCTTTGGCAGAGAAGTCATTTGCTTCACTTCAAGAGAAGTGAGAGCCACAAATACACTAGTCATTTACCTGAAAATTAGAGCTTGAGTTATATAGACACAAAGACTAAATTGATCAGCACTGATAGACAAACTCTGCTAAAGGATGTTTCAATCTTAATGGCATGGAAGCTACAAACCAAATTATGAGGTCAACTATAGTATAACAATCAATACAAATGAAGTCAGAATGCAAAGGTTGTTACTTTGTGCAGTACTTAGACAGGAGATGAACATGAGCAAACAGGGAGAGAGAGGAGGACAAAAAGGACAAAAGAATAATCACTTTAAAAAATGCTAATTACAGGTTAGAGACTGAAAAATCCATAATATCTATAATTTGATCTCTTGCACCAATTTGTCCCTTGCATTGAGTTGTCATCGTAAAATATGGGTTTCAACCCGAAGGTGATTCCGAAGAGGTATTAAGTTCTTTCAGAGAGTACATCACATTTCTGTCCTGCATTAGCACATTCAGCAAATGCTCTTTAACAGTGTCACTTAACACTAAGTGCATGTAATCATACAGGTACAAGCCAAGGAAAACAGCTATCAGAATCAGCATGAAATGCTCCATCTCTTTAGAGTGAGAATGTAGACCCAAGCTCAGCTGAGATGAGTTACAAAATCAAACAATCAGTCTTCCATGGCCAGTGTTGAGAAGTAACCTACTAAAAATAGTGACAATACTAACTTAAATGCATGTATAATTTGTGTGAAAGTAAAAATAATGTATAGCTTTTCCAACCAGTTACTTTTGCACTGTAAACACAACCAAATGCTAAATACAGTAGCTGGTTTTAATGTCACATGCAACTTTTCTGCCAAGCAAGCTGAGGTAATAATCTAACATCCTCTCCTAAACTCTCCCTCCTCTCTATATGTGTGTGTGTTGTTTGAAATGCTGATTTGGTTTTGTATGAAACAGACCTGTTTCTATCATTAATTTAAAATAAATAATAATTTAAAGTATAATAAATTGAAAACCAATTATTTTAAATTGTAATAATATATCACAATATTACATATTTTTTCTGTATTTTTGATCAAATAAATGCAGGCTTGATGAGCAGAAGAAACCTCTTTCAAAAACATAAAAAATAGTAATGTGTCCAAACTTTTGGCCTGTACTGTATGTATGTATATATATATATATATATATATATATATATATATATATATATATATATATATATATACTTTTAGATATTGCCCTCCTTTAGCTTTATTGTAGTTAGCTGCTTGTTGTTATTAGATTTTAGTAGCTTTTTTTTTTTCTAAGAAAAGTAGCTTGACTGTAGTTTAATTAGCTTGGCAAGCTGCGGCTTCAAAGTAACATCCCAAGCACTGCTCATGGCAGACTCACAGCTGTAACAGTGATCTTTAAATAACCATTCCCAACTGTTTGTGTCCATGCAGAACTTCTCGTGAATGCACATCATTAGTGGAGCTTGTGCTTCACCCCTCTTCGGTATTATTAACAGTACAGTGCAGTAATTATGCAAATTTCAAAATGACAAGATAATAATTTTTGCAAAGTCATTACACTGTAAAATGAAGATAAATATAACCAGGGAACAATCAGACTTTACTCAATTAAGCTTGTTTTTCAGCACATTACTCATTAATAGTGGCATATTCTAATTTTGTGATTATATAACAAAATTAGATGAGTCCTCTGTGACTTTGCACTTGAAAGTCCAGAAATGGGAGGAATCTTGAACATTTATTCATTATTATTTATGTTCACATAGAAGTGCCTGATTAAACCTCAGGATTAAATTAATTACTGTATTGATTGGACAATCTACTCTGAAAGATTCTTACAGAGAGCATTATGATTGTTCTTAGCATTATATTTTTGTGATAGTAACTATAACTAGCTATGGTTTTGGCATTGTATTTAATTTTTTTAAGGAATAGTCATCATTCTCACCCTCGTGTCTTTCTAGACCTGTGTTGACTTTCTTTATTTTGCTGAACATAAAAAAGATAAGATTTTTTACTTATTTATTTATTTTTGTACATGGGGCCATTGTACATGTTTTTGGACCCCAACGTTCTTCAAAATGTCGTCTTTTGTGTTCTGTGAAGAAAAAAAAGGCCATGTAGGTTTGAAACAACATAGTAAGTAATTTTCATTTTGGGGTGAACTATCGCTTTAAGTGATGGAATTCAGTGAAGGCATATGGAGAGTGTTGATGCTCAATGATTAATAACTGGAGTTTTGAATAAGAATACACCATAAGAAAGAATTTTCTACGTGTTGGTGGAGGGAGAGAAAAGTGCAACTGAGTGCAATTTCCAACGTGACTTTTAGTGTCTTGTAACTTTGCATTCCCAGAAGTCAGTGGGAGATCGAGCGGAAAAACTCAATAGTGCTATGCAAAAGTATCTGCTTCATCTGTCTCTCTCTTGCTTTTCACTTTTCCTGTGTGCGGTCTTCGCCCACCCTCCTATGACCTTCCTTCTCCTCTTCCTCCCTCCCTGTTTTTTCTCCACGCCCCTCTTTTTCAGTTTCCATCTATTATCCAAGGTTCTGCTTATCACCAGTGTCCACTTTTCCCATCTGCCCTTGAGGTAACTTGAGAAGTGATGCTACATTAGTTAAAATATCCCTCCTCTCTCTCCCTCCTTCTCCCACTCTCACCATCTTTAGCCACCTGAGAACAGACCAGCCGAAATAGATCTTGTCTCTCTCCTCCATCGATCCGGCCGCCTGGGATAGATAGCAGCCCTTCCTCAATATTATCAGGCCTCTTCCTCCTCCTTCCTTGTCCTCTACTCATATTTGTTCCTAGGTTCAGGACATGCTTGTGCTTGTCTTGGTCTAATTTTATCTTCTAGAGCGACTAGGCATGCGTGCATGTGTGTGTTGGTGGGGCGTAGATTAGATTAGAATAGAATATAAATTCTGGTAATCCTTTTGTAATCCGTAATGTTATTCATGATTCAGACTGAATGAAAAACTACTGCTAGTGCCTGGCTTTAGCACATAATAACCCTGTCTTGTGTGTGTGTGCGTGCGTGTGCGTGTGCGTGTGCGTGTGCGTGTGCGTGTGCGTGTGTGTGTGTGTGTGTGTGTGAGTTTGTGTGTGTGTGTGTTTGTCTCACTCCGAACATCTTTCTGCACTTAGCAACTCCCTCAGCCCTCTTTCGCCAACACTTTGTCCTCAACGCACCCCTCCTTCCTCCACGTATCCCTCGCTGCTTCATATTAAATCACACACAGAGCTTTGCTGCTGTTGCCAGTGTCTCCACAACTTCAGTGGCCACAAAGCAGAAGACCATTTACTAACGATTATCACATCAATTAGATTATGTACTGCACAAGACTCTGAAGAGAGCCATCACACACAAACACACACAGTGGTTGAAAGACTAATTGAAGCTGCATTGACTTAAAAAGAATCATTAGCATCCTGGCTTAGTTTTACTCTTTTCTCGGTACTCAAGTTGCAGAGCAAGATTTGTTTTTTATTTTCTTTCAGGAAGGCTTTTTTACCAGGGCAGCATTTTGAAATGTCCTCATATTTTAGAAGATCTTTACTTGACTTTATTAGTATTTGTATTATCGTAGTCACTGGTATAAACATATTGTCTTACGATCTGTTTTGTTTTTTATTTGTATTTATTTATTTCAGATTTATTTTATTTTATTAGTTTTTTTTGTTTTGTTTTATTCATTGGTCCTAACCTAATATTGCTAATTACATTTTAATATATTCTAAATTCATTATTATCAATTACATTTATTTGCATATAGCTTTTCATAATGCATGCATTTCCAAATCAGCTTTACAAAGAATTGTGCCTTACCAAAGATCAGTAAACAGGCCAGAAAAAATGGTGAAAAAACAACAACAACCTAACCACGTTTAAGTGTTATTCCAATACATTACAGTAATAAATGACAATGACAACTGCATTTTAATTTAAATGGAATTCTGATTCGCTTAAATTTTGAGTCATTTGGGAATAGTTTAGTCTGAAAATCTAGTAGCATTTTGTTGCATTTTATTTTGTGATTTCACTGTGACTTTATTATTGTGGCTTCTAGCAGCTGAGGAGGCTTTTCTCATAGCCAGACAGATATACAGTAAGCTGCACATAAATAAGCAGTGGGTTGTGGTGATGGGAAGAGGAGTATAGTGTAGGGTGATGCCCATAGGAATGTCTCCCACTAGGGCACAATTTGTTGTCAACGAGAGTGGTCAGAATTTAGAGCAGGCACAATCTAATAAAAACTATGAGTGATAGAGAAGCAAAGTGCATTTCTGAAGTCTAGGAAGTCTATAATACCTGGAGAGAGTTAACCATTAGCGTTCAAGGACAGCTCCTTCCACAGAAAATATGCTATTTGAAATCGGCGCCAGATTTTTGTGCCTTTTAAACCAGTTATCTGAGCCGGAAAGTGACTAAAGCTGCAAAAAAATACATCATGACCGATTGGCTGATGGCAACGCAAGAACAGACACAGTCCCAAGCCCTTAACAACTATCATGAGTCCATATCCTGCTTATACGAGCCCTCAAAAAATCAGTCACTAAATAAACGAACTGTAATATAAGGAAAATTAGCAATATATGTTGCTTGCAAAAAAAAAAAAATATATATATATATATATATATATTCAATCAGAATTCACAGATATTATTATAATTGAATGGCTGTCAATGGAGAAATATGAAATAGTCACGGCATCCACTGCCACATTGATTATTTGAACACACTAACTAGCAAAACCTCTATGCCAATCTACAACTTTATGTATAATTTCACATTACCCAGTCGTTTTATTTCATCACATTCAATTCAGATGCAAAACCAGAATCCGGCTTACATATATTTTGCAATGACACAGTAGATTCAGCGGCCTGAGAGGAAAAAGCACAGAGAGACTGCTGAATGATGATACAAGAAACACTGTATTACAAAAAAATAAAAAATAGAACTATAATTTCATATCTCACAAAAGTGGCAGCTCTTGTCTGGTGTTTTTATGATATACTGACATGCAAACACTCAAGTAGGGAGACTAACAGCATTTTGTAGTTTTCAAGTGTGATATTCTGTTTGTTGAGGCGAAGTTTGTAATATATTTGTGTGCTGAATTTATTGTGTGAGTATATGTTTGCACAGGTGAGAGAGAAAAAGGTAGAGATAGGTCACAATGAGTTTAAGTCTGTATTATGCTTTTGTGTGGATATAAAAGATGAGCTGTAGATAGGTGTAGACCTATATATCATTCATATCATCTGATCTGTGGTATTAAAGACTTCTATCCTCTAATGAAATCTTACTGTGAATTGAACTGGGAGATTTATTATCTGTGCAACAAAGAGAATCAATGATCCTCAGATGTCTCCTGCTTTTATAGGAAATGATCTCCAACACACACGCACACATGATCAAACGCGCATACACGCACATACTCTTTGACAAATGGCTTTCATCTTCCTGGTTCTCATCTCACAGTTTTACATCAACTCTCTCGTATCCTTACCATTTTCAATGGTTCTCTCTTTTTCTGACTGTGTGTGTGCACTAAACAAAGTGACTTAATGTCATGATGTCATTAGGATGTAAAGAGAAGAGGCAGAGATGTGGAAGGTGTTTGCAGTATCTTTCTTACACCCAAACACACATGCACACTCAAATGCACTAATATGGAGGCGGATGATAATCTGACAGCAGTGATCCATCAAGCATCTGAAGGGAAATCTCAGAGGAGAAACAGAGACAGGAAAGCTGGTAGAAAGGCAGAGAAAAGTGCATTGTTATGCAGTTGCTATGATGTTCTGGCCGGGTTCTAAGGCATTGCTAGGTTGTTCTGTGGTTGCTAGGGTATTTTGGGTGGTTGCCAGGGCATTGCTAGTGGGTTTTTGGTGGTTGCTGGGGTGTTCTGGGTGTTTGCAAGATCATTGCTAGGCTGTTGCTAGGGCATTGCTAGGTAGTGGTTGCTAGGGCATTGCTTGGTGGTTGCTAAGTTATCTAAGTTAAGCTATCTATCTATCTATCTATCTATCTATCTATCTATCTATCTATCTATCTGTCTATCTTATATTTTAGTTTGTGTGTTTGTTTTAGCAAATCAGTCATATTTGAGACTTTTTGACTCCTCAGGATGAATTCATATTTCAGATGAGTCTTATTTATTTGACCCAGCTGTGACCCTCTCAGCTCTGCACACTCAGACTCCCTGAATCGATCCATCTAGACATCTGATTATCCATCCATTCATATGCCTGTCCAGTTCTCTATTTATTCAGTCATCCATCATTTTTCCATCTACTATCCAATTTGTCTGCCTCTAGTATTTGTCTGTCTGTGTCTGCCTTTCTGTATGAAACTTTTTGAGCAGGTCATTCTCATAACTCTCCTCATTTCCTGTTCTTCTGTGTCTGAGTTCATTGCCTCAGAGCAGTGAATCAGCAGAATGTAAACTTTGATCCTTAAGCACTGGAATACGCTCGATATCCTGTATAATATGATCCTTATATCTGTCAGTCCACATCTTGCATTTTATGTATTACCAGCAGGTTTGTTAATCTGTCATATTGAGGGCTTTGCATTGAGTTTTACTGATTAATGATATTTTCTAACCCCTTCTAAGCCTTCTAAAGAAATCTTTCTGCATTTTTACAGAGAAACCAGTAAGAGAAATTAACGAACTGGTTTGCAAATGTTAAGGATGTTTCGATAAATGTATGCTAAGGATCATTCTTGAATCATCCTTAACATTTGCAAACCAATGAACTTTTACCGTTAAAATCACAATCATTTTTTTACAATGCTGTAATAATGTAATCTTCAATCCTTCTTGCTTCACAAGCTTAATTTATGAGGTCTGTGATCTCATTGAATTTTAAACACACTTTAATAAATAAAACCGTCTTCTGCATTAATAAATAATCATATGCAATAATATATCCAAATTAGCTGTCAATTTGTTGAACTCTGCAAGCCTTTTTAGTCTAAATTAACCATCGTTGACCACCTTTACAAGCTATGTAGGATTCCTGGTAAACAGCATGTCTATGCTGGCACACCATCTGGACCAGCCCTACACCAGCATACACAACCACTGAATTTATTTTGGGCCCAAGCTATTTTTCAGCAGGGCAGGATGAGTATCAAAGTGAAAAGTTTAGCACAATGTTAAATGCTCGGTGCACCTCTCTCTTCTACATAATCTGTCTTCCTTCATCAAAACCTATTCCTGAACAGCTACAGGCTAACTGCTAATGAACTCATTCTGTTTATATAATGCTGCTCCAGGGATATACACAGAAAGACAGAGGCAGAGAGAGTGTGTGTTGACAGACATGAAGGTAGGACACAACTGTTTGGTTTTGTTTGGTTTGGTTTGGTTTGGTTTGGTTTGGTTTGGTTTGGTTTGGTTTGGTTTGGTTTGGTTTGAAAAGGAAAGGAAAGGAAAGGAAAGGAAAGGAAAGGAAAGGAAAGGAAAGGAAAGGAAAGGAAAGGAAAGGAAAGGAAAGGAAAGATGACCACGTTCACACAGCAGCAGAATATGGTTGTCAGTCCTGTATTTGAGTCCTTAATACGGTTCTGTTCACACACAGCACAGTTAGTTACGAGAGTGATAACTGCATTCTAACCAAACTCACACCATACATTTTCAGGACTCACAACCGCATTCTTGGAAAACTTGCTCTGTGTGAACGGAACCGGACTGGACAACTAGCTGTCTGCAGGGCCTTGCACAGACCTTTTTGAGGGGCATGTGTTGAAACAGAAAAAGGGCACCCCTCTCCCTTTATTTATATATATATTATATATATATATATATATATATATATATATAAAGTGTAGATATATATATATATATATATATATATATATATTAAGATTATTTAGTAAGCCTACATAAAAGGAAAAAATGCTCACATCTTCATGACAAATTCAATAACACAAAATAATAGTCTCAAAAGCTTTAGATTTATTCACTATTAATAACAACCATAATAATAATATAGATATAAAGGGGTTCAGGGCTCCTTTTGCCCTCAAGGGCTAAAGCCCTAAAAAAACATGTTTTACTACATTTATACATGTGAAGACGAGCGGAGAGTATAGAATACCATAGATTAAAAAATTAGCTTGATAGCGAATACGTGCATATTAACAACCTTGAATTAACCATAATTTAATATTATTACCATAACATGATTAAATGTTAATAAATTAAGTGCATCAGCAATCATAAATCAAAGAAGAAATTTCTTAGAAATATATGTTTCCTAGGTGACGAGGATCACTCAGTCGCTTTGTGTAAGTTCCAGTATGAAACAGCGCGGGGGCGCACCTGTGCTTATGATTTTCCGATGGTAAAAAACAAATTATAGGCTGTTGTTGTATTACTTATAACATTTTACAAAAGTCAAACTCAAATGCAGTTACGGGGTTTTTGACCAGCGAATGTGTGCAAATGTGCATTTTGTCCGTCATTAAAACGGCGCCGGCGGCATCACATTACATTTTCATCAACAGGTTACAAACTAGTTTGTTGTAGCTATATGGGCGCTCAGTTTTTCCTGTTGTAAAATACATTTGGCCAAAATCTCATTTTATAAAAAAAATAATGCTAATGTATGCACAGGCTATTTAAGTGTAGGCTATGTATTGTCTATGACTAGATGGCAAATGCTAGTCCCTCTCTCTCAGGTCCCACATGTCTCAGTCAGACATCAAATAAATAAAATGAGCCTTTATAGACATAGTGTTAAGTACTTATTTAAACAACAAGATCTTTGTTTACCCTTGCAAAACTTCGTTCAGCTGCTGTGTGCTGTGCGGCTGCTGCGGAGCTTCAGTTCATTCAGTCAAGATAGAGGGGGCGGAGTTATCAGGTTTACTGACAGTTTGAGGATCGAACAAGATTTACACAAGCTCATTTTAAGAACTTTCATTGGCTAAATATTTGTAAAACAGACAGACAGACGTGAAGGGTGACCAATAACATTGATTTATTGAAGAAGAAAAAAACACCACCACCACCACCAAAAAAAAAAGGGCACTTCGGATTGTAAGGGCAAAAAGGGCATGTACTCTGCACAGGTTGAGCCCTACCTGTGCACGTGCCTGGCTGTCTGTCACATCATACAGTGCGAGAGAGCCACTCTGCTAAGGGGTTTTGTGTGTGGTTTCCCTTTCTGTAACTTACAGCAAGGGAGATATGAGCTGTGTGTCATCTGAAGGTTTTAGATCCAGTCTCTGTTCTCCACCGGAGCGGCTCCCACCAGTTTTGTGTTGCACGACTCAAATGCCGTGACATGAGTAAGATACTGCAAAGGACGTGAGTGCAAAGGTTAAAGCCATCCGGCTGGCGCATGTTTACATTGAAGCTGTTGTCAGTTAATGAAGATTTCAAGGATGAACGCGCGGCTCAATTGGACTCAAAAGTGTAAAAAGTAGGGGTGGGAATCACAGGGTACCTCAAGATATGATACGATACACGATGCATGGCTCACGATACCGATAATATCACGATACAGCAATTCTGCGATAATCAATATATTGCTAGACAATCCTATAATGATACATCACGATATCTGTCTAACTATGAAAACAAAATGCCTATGAAAAGGTTAAGTGCAAGTTTTCCAGACTTTGGACTTAAGCGTGGCACGGGCATCTATTTCTTTTTATAAATATCGATATTTGATGTCACTGTATCAATTATCGAATCGCATGGAGAAGGACAATGATAAATTGCCCTATCTATATTTTGTCCCACCCCTAGTCAAAAGTGATAAGACTTTTACGTTTTATGGATGTCGCCATCTCTGATATCACTTTGGTCACTGTAGCTATGGTTACTAGTAAGAGAATACGAGCTTGACTCTCGTTGCACGTTCATACAGACAGTATTTGAGACGATAAGTTGCTGTGTGAATGGGACATTTCGAGACACATCTGTAAGTAAATGAGGTTGTCAGTCCCAAAAACTGACAGTGTGAACGTAGCCTATGAGAAGAAGGAAAGGAAAGGAAAGGAAAGGAAAGGAAAGGAAAGGAAAGGAAAGGAAAGGAAAGGAAAGGAAAGGAAAGGAAAGGAAAGGAAAGGAAAGGAAAGGAAAGGAAAGGAAAGGAAAGGAAAGGAAAGGAGCTTTTGGAGAAAAATGTCAAGGTAGGAAGGGAAGCCATTGTAAACAGTTATCTTAATGCAGGTTACAAACAAAAAAATAAATAGAGGGAAAATGTAAAATCTAGATGTATGTAAACACCCAGGCATTTCTTTGAATTGAGGAAAGGAAAATATATCTCAGAGGAAAAGACTAAATAGGACTCATCAGACAAAATTTATGACAATAATAATCATTTGGTGACAAAGAAAATGCACGCTACTTTTAAGCAACCTCTATCACTTAATGACAAACACAAATAGACACACACAGAGAGAGAGAGAGAGAGAGAGAGAGAGAGAGAGAGAGAGAATACACCAGTGTGAGAGTGGAAGATAGAAAAAGGCTGTAGAGCAGTGTAAAGTGTCCTTCATATGTGTGCATGAATATGCATAGCGTGCACTCTGAATGGAGAGCACTACAGCTCTTCAGCTGTTTGTGCGTGAGTGTGTATGCATGTGTTGTCATTATTGCACTGTAAAATCAATCTCTCTTGTGTTGTGTCCCTGCATTAGCCACTGTCGGTGGGTGCTTGAGTTTATGCGAGGGAGAAAGAGGCAAAAGAGGTGGAAAAATAAATGGCCCACAAAGTACCTTGAGCTCCATAAATAACTGGATATACACATCTGACTTTCATTGGAGGGAGAGAGGTGTTTGTGTTTGTATGTTTGTGTGCTGTGCAATCCTAACCGTTTCTAGAGCGGAATGCTGTTCTCTGACCTATACATGTGTATCCAGTCAGCCACTGTCAAATTTACAGCTGTTTAATTGACTACAAAAGGTCAACATCTAGTCCTGTCTTCAAAACACCACACCACACGACCACCACACACATTGTCAGACACTAAGAGAAGCATAGGAAAGAAAAATGGAAAATTAGATTTCTTTAAATGTGAAGTTTAGAATTGATGCATCAGCAAACAGGAATACAAAAAAAATGTTTTCCAGAACTCCGCAGACTGTCATTAGTCTTTCAAACTAAGTCCCGCCTCAAACTCATGTCATTGGTTGAGCCAGTGTTGCTATGCCTATGTAAAAGCTGTTTCGAAAGGCAACTCAATTACACAGCCTCCTAAGATTCCTCATTTTGCCCAAATCCCAGAATCCATTGCAGTCACCTCAGTAAATTCTACAAGGCAGAACTATTCTTATGATGCACTCAATAACAAAAACAACATGCAGACACCAACGTCTTTTGGAATAATTTGTGAGTTGAGCACTGTTACCACACTAAGTGTCTGCAAATGTAGAGTGTTCAGAATCAATCGCTTTTTGAGGTTCCATCTCTGTGAGCTGTGGTCACATTAGTGAAATATCACCCAAATTTTGTGGGCAAAAAAAGGTCAATTGTCTATTGTCAACAGTGTAACGATGTATGAAGCACAGCTCACACAGAAGTCACTTTTGATCCAAGAAGCTTTCTGTTGGTCAGTGCGGCAAAAAAATACCTAATAACGGTAAATGTGACTGTACCTTTAGAAAGCACTGCGAAAAGACCAAATTTTAGAGCCAAAATGAAACATAACTCGGAACGCCATTAAGTCTCCTGGGTTCTGTAAGAGCAACCTCTAAGAGATCAAATGTTCCACTTTGTGTGCTGAAAGATTTTGAACAGGACTGTGCATACAAAAGTTTAGTAAAGATTTTCTGCCCTGCATCTTTCATCTCAGGTCAGTCAATTACCTTGTACATTAGTCCTCAACCATTCCAGTAAGTGTGTGTAAGAGAGTACAAGTATTTACCTTTTCTGTCTGTGTTGATCCCAGGGACAATTAGCTGCTCATTTCCTGGTGTTTATCTGCATGTGTTTAAGTTTCAGAGGTGTTTGTTAATCCAGACTGAGGTGTTTATCCCTTTTCAAGGTAAAGAAGTGTCACAGAGTTTTTGTGTGTCTATCTCGTGTCCACGCGCACACTTCAAACATGAGGATTCAACTTGAGT
Source organism: Leuciscus leuciscus (assembly GCF_965113295.1). Classification (NCBI taxonomy): domain Eukaryota; kingdom Metazoa; phylum Chordata; class Actinopteri; order Cypriniformes; family Leuciscidae; genus Leuciscus; species Leuciscus leuciscus. The sequence goes on along the minus strand of NC_138726.1, from coordinate 22,307,010 downwards.
CAGACTCTCAATTCCACTCGTATCTCCTTCAGTTTGGTACTGTATGTGGAAAACACCAGGATATGCTCTTCCCTTGTTAAAATATTCCTGCTGTGAAACATTTTTGCCTTGGCGCCTTCCAGCAGTTTCACATTTCCACTGAACGCATTTTAAGATTCTCACCATATTCTTCCACTTTTGAGTCTTTCCAGCTGTTCTTCCCTCTATTTTCCAGGATCCTGCTGTTTTTCTCTTCCTCTCATGTTCTTTACCTACTTCTTTTCATCCACCTGCGAGGTTCATGTGCTCATTTTCCCATTAAACGCCTCCTCATCTTGCTCTCTCATTCTGTCAGTCTGTTTAGTCTTTATTCCAGATGTGCTCCTTGTTTGTGTTCTCCTCCAAATTGCTCTGATTGTTGTTTTCATGTATTCGCCTCTTCAGTTGTTTGTGCCATTCGTCTTTCAGTGTCGAATTCCAGTGAGCTGCCAGTTCTGCCACAGCAAAACAACGTCTTAAGAACGGAGAAAAACAGGATGGTGGGATGGGAGAATGACTGAATGGGATGGGGAGGATGAGTAAGGAATGGGAGGGAGAAAGAGAGAAGAAAAACATTAATTTCAATTCATTTAATTGGTCATTGTGAATACACACATACTTTGTACTTTGAATACATAAATACTTTGTAAATAAATATGAAAGAGACTGAAACCCAGAGGGCAATTTAATGAGACTTAATTGAATTGTCTATTGTTAATCGAGTTATGTTTAATTGTCATCTTGGATATTTCTTTTAAAATTCCTTGGAATAAATGCAAATATTATCAAATGAGACAATTGTTGACATACAATAAGAGCATAGAGCAATCGAATTAATGGGAAAAATAATGAAACTAAATCCATTCAATTCATAAATAAGATAATATTCAATTTAAATAAATAAATAATTTAGCTGAGAAATATTTGAAATCATATAGAAATCTCCAAAGTCTCTTGGTATTTTGGGAAATTTAGCACAGTTTCAATGAGATGTTCTTGAGATCTCTTCTGATATGAATGTGAGGTTACAGGGGTCTTTCTCAGGAGTCTCTCCTTTGTTGCCATCTAGGAGAAACAACTGAGATGTTAACAATATCTCATTTATAATTTTTCTTCCCATGCAGTGAATAAAGATAATAATTAATTACATGCTGCTTCCGATGTCATCGAGGACTGCCACTCAAAAGCACAGGGTTCCGTACCCCACCCCCCACCTCCCCCAACCCCCCATCCTCTCTGCCCAATGATTACCCATACCCACCCCCCCTCACCATATCCCCCATATTGCACGGGCTAGAACAGGACACCAGCCCTGATGTCATCTCTCCAGTTTGCACTTCTAAAAAAATTCCTCCAGACTGCATCTCTCCCCTTGTTTAGTCATCTCTGTCTCTCACTGTCTTCCATGTTTTCTCACCTCGTCCGATTGCAAAAAAACATTGATCCCTCTTGGAAATGTCACCAAAGTGGTTTCCTGTCCTTTTGTCTCTCACCTTCTCTCTCTGCCCCATCTCTATCACACACACACACACACACACACACACACACACACACACACACACATCTCTAGTTATTTTTGTGTCCTCCAGTTTGGCAATCATCTTAACTGTCGCAGATACCACAGAGACAGCATTTGAATTAAACACCTCCCATGTGTGTGTGTCATGAGAATCACAGATGCAGACAGAGTGTTTTTTAATCTGTGGGTGCGGTGACAGTGTGTGCTGATTTGTGTGTGAGACTGTGACTACAAGTTAGCGTGCGTGTGTGTGTGTGCACGTGTGTGTGTGTTTGAGCAAGAGAGAGAGAGGAGTTAAGCAGCTGTCTTATATGCTGTCAGGCATGTCACCATTCAGACTGACGAGCTTTCATCTGCATCCTCTCTCTGTCTCATCATCCGTTTCTCTTGTTTTTATATTCATTATCAGAAATGTTTTTTTCATTTTTTTTTTCATTTCTCCCAATATCCATTTTACATCCATCATTTAAATGACAAACACACAAACCCATCCACACAAACCTGCTTTTCGAGCATTTCCAGTCGAGTAGTCCTGGAGGAAAAGGCGATCCGACTCCTGGCTTCCTCAAAAGCGAAACAAGACCCTCTTTCTCTCTCTTTCGGACTCCGGTCCTCTTCCCTCCCTCTCTTGATTTCTCTCTCTCCGTCTAACACTCCCTTGTTCTCACCAGCTGTGTGCCGCTGAATCTCTTCAGAGGACAAACTCCTCTTTTTTCATCCCTCTCTCTTTCTCTCCTGCCACAACTGATTGAAATTTAAGTCATTTTTAATCCTTTCGGTCAGGTATCCAGGGAACGACAGAACAAAAAAAAACAAAAAAAATTAGAGCAAAAATAAAGGAAAAATGACAGATCTTTTGTAGTGCTGGATATTTTTAGCAGTTCCCCTCCATACCTCTGTCATTTGTTTCTTGTTCAGTTTTTCTCCGGTATCTACTCATTTTGTTTTGTTATTTTTCTTCTCCTCTTTTGCAAGCAGTTGAGATGTTTGCGTGAACCAACGAGCGACTAAGGAGCGAGTGTCGACTACATGCACTGATACAGGGAGGGAGAGAGTGAGGGAGGGGGCTAAAAGAGAGAGAGAGAGAGAGAGAGAGATGGACAGCCCCCAGCAGTATTGGCTGAGTGAGATGGTCGGGGTAGCGAGGGAGTGATAGAGGAAGAGATGATAGAGATGCAGAAGGAAGAGCTAAGTATGGAGAAATGGATGGAAGCGAGTGATACAGAGAGTGAGCCGATAAAATGTGCATCAAACGCAGAGAGAGGATTGATATCCAATGTACAGCTGCCTGCTGTTAATAAGATTGAAATGTTCAGCCCTAAACACTCTTATAGTGTTTAATGATGTTCATACATGACATATACAAGAGATAATGATGTTTTCCTGCTAATATTGCAGTTTATTTTGTGTTTGAATGAAGGTGTCTGTTATGTATGTGTTTGTTTTGCCTACATTGTTAAGATACAAATGTCCCTGCAAAGATGGTAAACCTTAAAATCACCTGCATAAAATGGTCTCCATGAGGAAATCAGCTTAATAAATATACTAAATGAGGCAATTTCTGTTTTCGTGAGTGTTCGATTTAGAGGATACGAAATATCATTAGCTCAGTTGAAAAACAATAGAAGTCAGTGGAAAGGCTCCATCATGAAAAGCAAACGTGTTATATTTGTGTATGTCTTCGGAAAATAGAAGGAAGGTGAGGGAGTGTGTGTGTGTGTGTGTGTGTGTGTGTGTGTGTGTGTGTGTGTGTGTGTGTGTGTGTGTGTGTGTGTGTGTGTGTGTGTGTGTGTGTGTGTGTGTGTGTGTGTGTGTGTGTGTGTGTGTGTGTGTGTGTGTGTGTGTGTGTGTGTGTGTGTGTGTGTGTGTGATTTACTCAGTTGCACCATCATTGGGCACCTCTCTCTATATTTGTCTTGTCTTATTAGTTATTATAAGACTAGATGAGTTATGAACAGCCTTCCAATTTACCCAGTTAAAGGCAAACACATACAGAGTAATGAGAGAGAAGAGTGAGAGAGAGAGAGATAATATAGAATGGTGTTATCTTAAGGGAGAGTTTTAGATTTTCATTGGTGTCATTTTTCATTTTAAAAAGCATTTCACAATATCTTTTGGCTGGTTTATTTCCATAATGATATTGAGAACGGTGGTCACATTCTAGCAAACACAAAGCAATACCACACCACACTCAAACACATTGACACAAAGACACCACAATAAAAACAGACTCACACGTCAACAACATATCAACACCCGACTAATAATAAATATACAGCAACCGTGCATCCATTCTAGAAAAGCAGTTTGTTTAGATATGCATATGTTTGTTTATTGTGTATGAGGTGCTAAGACTATTCAGATGTGACACACCTCATTTGTTCTGTTGATTAGAGGCTGCAGTGGTGTGTAACACAACTAAAAAACCAGCACTCCTTCCTCATATCTTTCTTCATTGTTATACTTGAGCGGGCAGGTAGATTAATCTGATGATATTTAGATGACATAAGATTATCTGCATTTGCCAACAAACTGTGTCTAATGAACAGAAGAGTCACTCTCCCTTGTGTTCCAGTTTTTATTTCATTTATTAAATTTTTTTTGAGTGAATTTCGAGTAAATATTTTAAATGTTCAGCAACACATATGTGTAGGTCTGAAGTGGAATCATTACAGCTGCAGTACAGAAGATTTTGGGGGTTAAAAATGAACAGAATCAATTACTGAGGAAGTAGACACAAATTGCCTTGCGTCTACTTGCTCTAACCTGATTCACAATTGTAAGCTTATAATAATGATTTATAATTTGAGCTATTGGGTTGAATTTTGGGAGAATTGTCAGTTTTATGTCATTCATCTTTGATTGGCTGCATCACAACCGTAAATAAAGAGAATTACAGTGCTTGTGCGGTGCGAAGTGTGTTAGTTCTGAGAGTTTGTAGCCATAACTAAAGAGCAACATTTTTAACTCAATGGACTGTGTTAAAACAACATTGGAAGAAATATTGTTTTAACACAGTGTTAAAGTCAAACAATCAAAACAACATTGGAAGAAAGTTGCATACATTATTCATGGATATTCAAATACAGAAATTGGAAAATGTAAATATATCTATGATGCACTGATGCATCAATATTAAAACTCTATTTTGTGTGTGTCTATAGAAAATGTTAAATTGTACACACACAAAAATAAAATGAGTAGTTTTAATTGTTACATGTGAATTTAAGCATCTTAACTTTGAAAGGTATTGGACGAAAATGCAAACTCCTTCAAAATATGTTAAAGATTACACGTGAAGTGTTTGAAAAATTTACTTGCAGTGAGCATTGGATATTCAGAAATGTGTAAACAATTAAATATCCGGTATTGGCCAACATTTATAAAATAATAATAATTTTAAACAACTAATGTCAACTGATGACTGATGGAATTTATATATTGTGCATCCCTAATTATTTGTTTGTTATTTACTGCAAAGACATATATACATTTGTGAAAGGTGGCTTATCTAATGCTGTTGGAACCGCTCTATCGGTTTTGCATTAGGACATTGAAAAACCCATAATAGTCAACGGCTACTTATTTTCACACTGTGCAGAAGGGCCTCCACCCCCACCCTGTCTGTCTGTTTGATAGAGCAATGTGTGTGTTTTGTGTTTCTCTATATTTAGTTCCTCCCCCATCCTCACACACGTTTAATCTTAACACATTCACACCATGCACTTGCGAATGAAAAACGATGACAATTAATCACAGAGAGAGTGTCACGCTCACCGTCAAACTCTTCCTTGTTTTGTTTCGTGCTCTCTAACTCAGTTCAGCACCATGGACAGCACGTCATAAACATTATTTGCTTTGCACTGAAAGTTTCTGCCGTACGTCTTAAGAGGAGTGTTGTCTGTTTACCACCTCTACTAATACACTTTTGCAGTTTAGTAGAAAAAGAGAGCGACAGATGGATAGATGGAACGATGGATTACTTGACAGGCCTCTAATCATGCACTAATGGCTACACACATTTTGAAAGAATGTGTATGTGTGTTTTGTTTGAGTTTTTTTCTTAGAACTGTGTTTGTTCTTGCACAGATATATACTTTACCTTGTCACACCCCACTAGACAGACAAATAAAGGCCTTTCATTAAACTGTTTCAGACCTTTTTGCATAGAATTGTATGTATTCATTGTAATTTGTTTATTTGTTTGTTTGCAAATAAAGAGATTGTGGACAGTCGCAGACCTGTTTGAAATAGGCACACTTTGCTACAGGGCTGTTTGGAAGTTTGAAGTACTTAACTAATACTCAAACATTTAGAGAGAGAAAGAGAGAGAGAGAGAGAGAGAGAGAGAGAGAGAGAGGAGGGGGGGGGGTTGTGTTAAACATAGAAGAATAACAATTTGTTCAACTGAATATTAGTCAACTTGCCTTTGTTAGAAAAATGTATAAAGTGAAGATTAAAGTATAAGTGATGTTTTTTTTTTTTTAAACCACTCAGCTTGTTTAGTGCTTGTGTGAGATGTGGTCAGATCTTTTGTTGATGTTTCTCTGTTTGTTTGTTATCTCTCTGGTTTTTGGCATTATTTCCTAAACAGAACAGATGAACTGCTGGAAATAATGGACTTCTGCAAGTTATACGATCACAGGCATTTCTTAATTCTCTGTAGATTAGAACATGTGCTCAAGTGTCCTTTATACTTATTCGAATTTGTCTTGTTTGTCATACATACATAAAGTCTACATTAAAGATTTCATTACACTTAAGTGATAGTTCACCAAAAAGATTTAAGTTACATTGTAAATGTAACCCATATGAATCCAATGGTTTAATCAAGTCTTCTGACGAGACATGATTGCTTTATATGATGAACAGATTCAATTTAGACTTTTATTCACATATAAATATTGATCAATGCACATACACTGAGAACATAAAATATGGAAAACGAAAGCTCCAATGTGTAAGAACCAATGAGGTTTGTTCTTGCGTATCATGCAGCTTTTTTGAGCTACCGTGTTTACCATATATGATGAGTAGTATGTGTGTTGATCACTACTCACTTCGAAAGTTGGACATCAAAAGTAATCAGATTTATTTGTTGTGTAGACTTTAATTGATGGACAAAAATTATGATAAAAAATATGTTCTGAAGATGAACAGAAGTTTTATGGGTTTGGAATGACATGAGGGTGAGTACATTATGGCAGAATTTTCATTTTTGGAAGAACTATCCCTTTAGATTAATGTTCAACTGTTATGGAATAATGAGTCAAGTTGAGCCAAACCAAGCTGAATTAAGCAATGATGAAGTCGTCAAAATTAGTCAAACCAAAGAGAACTGAATTGCAATCAATCAATGATCAGGAATAATAAGTCAAATTGAGTTTGGTTCGAGTCAAACCGAACTGGAACTGGAGCTGGAATAACGAGTCAAATCAAGTCAAGTCGAATCAAACTGAATTGAATCAATGATCAGGAATAATGAGTTGAATCAAACAGAATTCAATTGAATTGAATTGAATTGAATCGATTGAAATGGAATCAAGGAGTAGAAATAATGAAGACCAAGAAGCATATATAAATGAGAGACTTCTCTATCAAAAGACTGTCATGATTAAACAGAAAACAATTTGAGAGAAATAGAGAGATAATACTGATGTGAAGGCTGATCTGTTAAATGAGGCCAAAAAAGCAAAGACAGAGACTGATTTTGACCATGCAGGGCTTCACAGGATCACAAATTAAAGCAACAATGACATGGCAAAAAAAGACAGAGAAAGCAAGACATTTCTTGCTTTATCTCAACCAAACTCTTGTCCTCTCCAACATACATGAACAGTAACATTCATTTCCCCAGTCATCCTCTCATTCGGGACTTTTCAGATTTTTCCTGCACTTCATGAGTTCATCATTCATCACATTAGATCCAAGCAGGAGAAGAATAGGATGGAAAACTACATTAAATCCTCCATTAACTCTTCAGCTTCCATTTGAATCCTCTGGAGAAATCCCCTATTTTCTCTCAAGTTTTGCTGGGTAATTGAGTTTTGATCCCTTTGTAGAACACAATGTGTGACGTACTGTATGGGAGCTAAGGCCATCCGTGTGTGTGTGTATGTGTGTGTGTGTGTGTGTGTGTGTGTGTGTGTGTATACAGAGATATACTGTAGGCAACATAGAGACCATGTATCAGTCAGCATAGTCAACTCTGAAAAGGGATTGAATTCAGATCTAACATCATTGCTTTTTCCACAAGATCCTTTTTATATTCTTACTTTGACACATCATCTTCTGTCTCTCCTGTAGTCCCTTTACACTTTCTAGATCTCTTTGTGTGTCACATAAAACACACACAAACCCCAAATCTCTCTTTTCTGTACTTGTTTCTCTTTGTCATATGACACACGCATTCCTGTCTCATGCCTCATTGCATACACTAAAACAGTGTTTATTGGTGCAGTGAGCGGTGTGCACTGCTGTTTTGATAGCTGCAGTCTAGGGGCCCATTCCAGTGCAGGAGTTCTGTTATGGCCTGAACTGCAGCTGTCTCAAAATGCTAATGCATTTATAGCAGCCATCAGGAAAGAACTGAGAGCTTTCAGACAATACAGATTACAATTTAAACTTCCCACGCCCTGTGAGAGTACTTAAAAGCACTGTCACTGAAGTGGACAATCATGTGCCAACTTGATGCTTTGTTCTTTGTCAGCATCTAGAATAATGTTCTGCATTGTGTTTGTTTGTGTGTTTGTTTGTGTGTGTGTGTGTGTGTGTTTGTTTGTTTGTTGTCATAAGTGGTGCTTGCTAAGGAAAATACAAAGTTCTGTCATGAAACTCTAGATAATGCAGGCTAATAGGTCATTTTACTCACCTGTCCATAATCACATCGTTATCTATTGGGCGCTGCTGATTGGTTCCTGCCGTATCAGTAGCCAATGAGCTCACTGCTCAACCTTCAAATACTTGAGTAGCATTTGCCTTAGCAGTGCAGCGCGCTTTCAGAAACCCTCCACCTTCCCCACCTCCAGCTGTATAGATCTATGACGTGTAATTCATGAACGCTATATTGTACAGAAGCAGCATGTCTTACTTGCTCGCAGCAGCGTGTCGTGTATGTATTGACCGTAGCAAGTCCCGTACTTGCTCTGCTGTAGCAGCAGCAGCGTAGCAGATCTATTCCGCCAAGACCAAACATACAACATTGTCTTACCCATTACCATGCCAATCACTCCGAGAGTTGTAATGACAGAACTATTATTTTTCGTACTTAGGATTAGATGGATGATAAAACAGGATGAAAAACAAAACTCAAAGACATGAATTTTGGCATATGACCCGAGCCATACCAAAATATTATATAGACCTGTGTAAGCTCTTTGTCTTGTTCCAGTATGCAACTAGCAATTCCTAGCAAGACCCTAGTAAGCGCACACACTAAGAACACATAGCAACACCATAGCAATGACATAACCACACTCTGCAATCACTAACACCTTAGCAACTGTATAGCAACACCCAAGCAACTGCACAACCATACTCTAAAACCACTCAAAACATCTTAGTGATTGTATAGCAACACTCTAGCAACCACATAACCACACACTGAAACGACAAGCACATTTGTAACTGCACAACCACACTCTGAAACTTCTTACACCTTAACAACTGCATAGCAACACCCTAGCAACTGCACAACCACATTCTAAACCACTCAAAACATCTTAGTTATTGTATAGCAACACTCTAGCAACCACATAACCACACACTGAAACTACTAGCACCTTTGCAACTGCACAACCACACTCTGAAACTAGTAACACATTAACAACTGCATAGAAACACCCTAGAAACTACATAACAACATTATACAGCCACTCAGTACACCTTAGCAATTGCTGGCAACAACCTAGCAATCCATATAAACGCACTCTGAAACTTCTAACACCTAAGCAACTCTAAAGCAATACCCTAGCAACTGCACAACCACATTCTAAAACCCCTCAGAACATCTTAGCAAATGCATAGCAATACCTTAGCAAACCACATAATCACACTCTGATACCACTAACACCTTTGCAATTGCATAGCAACACCCTAGAAGCCACACAACCACACTCTGAAACCACCAACACTTCAGAAACTGTATAGCAACACCCTAGCAACTGAACAACCACGTTTCTGCAGTTTAGCACCATCCCTAATCAAACACACCTAACACACAACTCATAATCTAACCAAAGGTCTTCAGACCAAAGGTTGTCACTCTAACAACCACATAACTACTTTCTAAAACTACTCGGAACACCTTAATGACTGTATAAAAACACCATTGCAACCACATAATTGCACTCTAAAATCATTCAGAACATCTTAGCAATTGCATAACAATGGCCAGCTTTGCAGATGCAAGCACTATTTACATATTTCCCCAGAAAATTGAAGTATCTATTTGGTAATTGTTGGAATTTCCTGGAACTTGCTCTTGTATTGTTTATTTGTATTTACTTATGATTTGATGGTGGATATTCAGTGTCATCAGGTCTCATTTTGCAAATGGATAAAGCATGTGATTTCAGGAATTTGTTGGTTGCTCTTAGTTGGTAAAGTTTGGGCATCCCAAACTGACTTATTCATATGGTGGCTGTAAAGAGCACCTGACATCTTGTACTAGTTAATGTGTTCAACTGCCAAACATATTGAATAAATGCATGTGTTGTGACTATCAACTGATAATCTAAATCACTCCTTTTTCTCTTTCAGACTAATATCCCCTTCCTGCAGAATGTATTGAGCAATAGCCAGTTCCTGTATGCCACAGTTGACACCCAGTTTATTGATGAGAACCAGGAACTTTTCAACCTCAAACCTACACAGAACAGAGCACAGAAACTCCTGCACTATCTGGGTCAGTGTGTGTGTGCGTGCATTTATCATTGTGTTGCACCTTTGATGGCCTAAAATGTGTGAGAGTGCATTTGTGTTTAAACATCTGCTATATTTCTCCACAGGTCACATCATGGTAAATGGACCCATGACTCCTATTCCAGTTAAAGCCAAATCCTCATCTGTTGATCCAGTCGTTCTTTCTGTTTCTCTGGGTATGACAAACACACACACACACACACACACATACACACACGTCTGGTTCACTATCTTTGTGGGGACTCTCCATAGACATAATGGTTTTTATACTGTACAAACTGTATATTCTATACCCTTACACTAACCCTACCCATCATACAAAACTTTTCAAAAAAACTAATTCTGTGTGATTTATAAGCTTATTTTCTCATGAGGACCTCAATTTAGGTCCCCACAGTGACACGAGTCCCCGTGAGTCAGTGTGCATTCAGGTTGAAGTCCCCAGTGGGATAGAAAAAAATGTACGCACACACACACACACACACACACACACACAAACAAGTTACTTAATATAGTAAATAAATTACGCCTCTTAAAAATATGTATTTTTTAATTGTTTGTTCATCATTTGTTCATGATTAACCTCTGTTTATTAAGATACTAATACAATTTTGACACAAATATTTAAAGGATTTTAAGTGATTAATAATATAACAACTAATAACTTATTAACCATCTTACTAGCAACCTGTTTATTTTGATTTACACATTTTTTAAGATAACTTACAACACATTTGTAAGTCATTAGAATGCCACTTATTAATAATTTATGAACTTAAAGTCATGTTTTTCAAATAATTAGTTCATGATTAACTAATAACTTATAATTTACTTATAACTGAATTAACAAAACATTCAGAAAATGTTAGCATATCACTTACTAATTTATGAATGTAGTCATGTTTTGTAAATGATTAGTTCATCATTAACTAATAACTCGTAAATGACTTGTATATGAACATTATTATAAAGTGTAAATTAAGATTTGATTTCTCATGTCATGTACCCTTTAAGAGATTTTTGTCTCATTCCACCAAAACGTTCAAGCTTCAAAAAGTTCATAAATGAGTTTGTTTGTTTGTTTGTTCTTGTACGTCTAGCATGTTTGAGCTTTCATTCACAAAATTTGATGCACACATCTGTGCATTAATCATTGTTTATATGTGAATAAAAGCCTAAATTAAAACTTTAGTTTAGGGTCCAATTCTCACTATTAACTGGTTGCTTATTAGCATGCATATTAGCTGTTTATTAGTACTTATAAAGTACATATTAATGCCTTATTCTGCATGACCATATTCTACATCCCTTAATCCTAACCAATACCTAAACTTAACAACTACCTTACTAACTATTAATAAGCAGTAATAGGAGTTTAGGCAAAAGCCATAGTTTATAGTTAGTTAATAGTGAGAATTGTACCCTAATCTAAAGTGTGACTCATTTCACATACATTTGAACTAACTCTCATTAGAGTTTTAGTAGACTGTCTTCTTAATATCTGCACTTTATTTTGATGCTACCCCAACAGACAGTCTACTGACAATAAATTACTTTGCAAGTTCATGTCAACATATTCTACAAACCCTAACCCTAACTGTACGTTCACACCGCCGCCGACTTGAGCTGCAAAGAAGCTCTGGCCGCCCTGTCAAGGACGCTTGTCAAAAAAGTACGGGGAAGCTTGTTGACGCTTTGGCCGCTCTGAAGTCTGTGTCACACCATGAAATGTAAAAAAATAAAAATAATTTGACACTAGGAACCTTTTATAATGACAGCATTTTTATAACCGTTTTGGTCACATTTGCTCGGGGAAAAAAATATTTTGATTAATATGCGCGAGGGAGAGAGAGCAAGACGTATTGTTTGAAGACGGTGAAGGTGAGTGCACGCGCGCGGCCGGGGCTCTCTCTCTTTTGTAACTGGTCCCTATATGAAAATAACGTCATATCATAAATGATAGGAAACCCAGCAACAGCGATTATCAGTTTCTCCTCCATTTTCTCGGAACTAATGTTTTGGTAGGAACGAAAGTTTACATCGTATGTTTCTCCGGAATCAGCCAGCGCGAAGGACATCTATATTCCGATTGTTTGCTGGCGTTTGCCGCTGCTTGCCGCTGAACCGCGTCATAGCTCATTACCATAAAGTTGAGATACTTTCAACTTTCTGATTGACGCTCAAAACGCCCAAAACGCGACGCCGATGGAATTGACGCTCCTTGCAGCTGAGAGAAGCCAGCTTCCATTGAAAATGAATGACTTCCGGTAACTTTGGAAGCTCAAGTCGGCGGCGGTGTGAACGTACAGTACCAGTCTACTAATACTCAACTAATACTCTAATGAGAGTTAGTTGACTTTAGGGATGTGTGACGGTGAGGACATTTTCCCACCAGTTAATCGACATGTGACAACACCGGTATCGTCACTTATGGTTTTCAATTTAATTCCTATGAAAGTTAAGCTAAGGAAGTCAGGAATTAACTGGAAATACTCACTCGTTCCGCACTAGTGCACGCACTGTTATAAATGTCCGTGCTGACATGTACATTTTACTTTTGCTTTCGAATTAGTGTAATTTCGACACAACAAAGTGTCAATGACTGACTTGTTTATAATAAACCTAGAACTTTTATTAATAAAGCAAATAAGATGGCTTTATAAACAAAACGAATAGGCATTGCATACACCGTGAAGGTGTGTGTGTAAATTAGAGGTGTTACCTCCGGATGCTGCCACCTTCATCAGGCAAAGTTTACAGATTGCCTCATTTATGTTTGCAGGTTCCCTTTAGCATTGGGTTTAAATCCAAAATATTGCCAAATAGGCGCTTTTACATTTAGATTACATTTAAAACCAAATCTTCCACCATCGTCTTGTCTGTCAGCTCACCTCACTCTTGTCTTCTGATAAAATCACTGCGACTCTCGTTCGGCAGAATCAGCACACACTGAATTGAGCAGACTCGTTCAGTTTTTAATTGTAGTGTCTGTTCTCTAACTGAACTAGTTGATTTTATTACCCCATAAGGGTAACACTTTATAATAACATTCAGTTGTAAGTCATTTATAAGTGGTTAGTTAATGATGAACTAATCATTTACAGATTTTGAAACACCTTAACCCTCTGGGGTCTAAGGTGTTTTTGGGGTCCTTGAGATGTTCTGACATGCCCTGACATTTGTGCTTTTTTCAGTTGCTTATAAAAATATTAATGGCAAAAGTGTAATTACACTCTATTTAGCACAAACAGGGCTACCATAATATGTGAGCAACATGAATGTACATGTTTGTATTTTTGAGAGAATAATGTTTAATGTTTATGCATGGTTTTTGAAAAAACTAAAAACTAAAGTTTCTGAAATAAGGCCACAAAACACATACTAAATATGTGTCAATAAGACTTTTGACTAATGGATGTTGTCGCCTAGAGTTTTTTCTTCAAAATGATGTGAAAAAAATAATCCTCCCTAATCATTCACATGAAACAATACATTGATTTAAATTTTGCAAAACACTTTCTGTTTGGAAAGACAATATAATTTAATTAATAATTTGTTACATTTATATAGCGCTTTTTCTGAGACCTCAAAGCGCTTTACATAGAAGGGGGGAATCTCCTCAACCACCACCAATGTGCAGCATCCACTTGGATGATGCGACGGCAGCCATATTGCGCCAGAACGCCCACCACACACCAGCTTACTGGTGGAGAGGAGACATATAATATGCGAGTGGGCGTCAACGATCCAACACCATCATGCATATTTAGTGGTTCACACCTGAGGAGAAAATGGGGCCCGCATACTTAATGAGCCATTCATTCAGGTGTGTCACTGAGCCACAAGAAAGAATGCAAGAGCAATATGTATATATATATATATTCTACCAAATTGGTTCACAGTTGGAAGCATCTCATTTATTTTTTTTTTTTTTTCACAAATTGTGCTTGCAAATTGTATAATATCCAAGGAAAACATGTCTAGTAATTGTGCAGTTAATTCTCATATTTTCAGTTTTGGAATATGTATCCTCTCCCCAAATTTGTCACTTATAAAACACAATAAAAATTATTTAAAGAAAAGGCTTATATTTACCTTTTAATAGTTTGTTTACATCTACCTTGTAAATATATATATATTTATTAAAAAGGTTACAATTACAACAACAATTCAAGTGTAATCTTTCTTTGTAAAAACTAAAGTATACATTTTATCATACATATTTCAAAGTTAAGGATTTGATTGATTATTTGATTACTTTATTTTTGACAAAACATACTATATTTAACATATGAGCAAAAATTGGCAAACAAAAGCTTATTTGAGGTGGCAGATATTTTACACACAGAAACGCGATTCAAATTTAAACTGTCTTTTTGCGAGTTGTGGTAAACAGCGCATCTCTGCCGTTCATTCATTCACACACAGAAACGCGATTCACTTGAGAATGAAAAAAACGTACTACAGTATTCTCAGGATCCGTTGCTCCTCGAAATACCAGCACTTCTGAGGTACATTTTCCATTATTATTATTCCTCACAGCGCCGCGAGACGGTGTAAACAAGTACAATGATCTGAATAAACATGTGTTTTCTCGAGCTGATATGGGGGCGTTCACAGTTTGCATGGATGCCTCAGTCATTTGCGTTTTAATAGCGCGCGCTCTCCGTGGGCGAAGGCACATTAAAAATAATTAGCTGAAATGAGAACGACTGACATCTCGCTCTTTTCATACAGATTACATAAACTGAGAATATTTGTTTTCATGATTTGCTTCATTTAAAAGAAGAGAATTCAAGCTTCATGCCCGTGTGTCTGTATGCCTGTTTGACTGAGTATTCGCTGAGTTATTGTTCATTTTTGGACGCGTTTCAGAATTGACTTCACTGACAGAGAGAAACAGAACTCACATCATGTTTATTTTTCTTTATTTGGCAAAAAGCACAACACTTTGTTTTTATTGTGAGTATACACAAAAATAATACACACTTAACAGGATCGATTGATGTATGAAACTGGTTTGTAAAATCAAAGTCAACAGAGTATTTGGACTCTCGATTGAACTGATAAGAAAAAAACCCAGCAAATCACGCCGGTGTGATGGCCGACCTCAGAGGGTTAAAGGTGCAGCTTGGACACATCTTCAGTGAAGGACCCAGGGTCATAGGGTGTTTCGGGTCTTTGATCTTCAGACACCCTCACCTGGACGACCCAACCGGGGTTTGTGTCCAAGCAGCGTGCTACTCCATACTCCCCTTTTGATCCATAACCACCTTGAGGCTTTTTCGGCGGCCTCACTGATGTTTTTAGTGGCTCTTCTTTCACGCAACCCTCTGATGCCAAGGAGCCCGAATGCCCGATGCACAGATTGACTTAGAAAGCCCCTGCAGCCCACTTCTATTGGCTCACAGCGGGCCCTCCATCCACTCCCTCTGCATGCCTCAACCAGCTCAAGATATTTGCCTTCTTCCTTTCGAAAGCCTCCTCCATCCTGTCCTCCCAGGGGACAGTAAGCTCCACTAGCACAACTTGCTTTGTTGAGTCAAATGTTAAGACCAGATCTGGCCTCAGTGACGTCTTTATTATGTGCTCTGGGAACTTTAACTGCCTCCCAAGGTCCGCATGCAACTGCCAGTCATGGGCCGTGGCTAGCAGTCCAGTTGAGGCCTTATGTTCTCCCTGAGGTTTCTCCCCTGCCCTAACAAAGGAGATATTATGCCTCACTGGGACTTGATGTTTAGACTCCCAGATTGCGGTGAAGATGGTGTCCGCTACTACCTTCAGCACCTGGTTATGGCGCCATGTGTACCTCCCCTCTCCTAGTGCTTTAGGGCAGCAACTCAGGATGTGCTCCAGGGAACCATGAGCCGGGCACAGAGGGCATGTTGGTGTTTCTGCTAGGCCCCAGATGTGAAGGTTAGATGGACTTGGGAGGACATCATACACCGACTGAATCAGGAACTTAAGTCTTATGGGTTCAGACTTCCATAGTTCTGTCCAGGTAATCTTCCGGGCAGCTGCATGATTCCAATTGGCCCAGGCTCCTTGTTGGCGCATTGCCACGGTCCTACTTAGGCGCTCCTCCTCCACCTCAGCACGAATCTCTCCCTGCACCATCTGGCGTCTCTCGTCCTTGGGCTTTGTCGTAGTGTGGTTTTGTGTGGCTACCTAGACCTGCTCTTCCCACTGCCACAGAGCCAACTAAGACACTATGTCTCAGTCTCGCTTCTGCCTGGTCGACTGCCTCTTGCGCCCGCCATTTCCTCCCAGTTCTGACCGTGATGCCGGCGGAAGAGACTCTGGTGTCAGCCGAGTCTCTGTAAAGCAACACCTCCCTGGCTATGGTGCCTTTGAACTCCTCGGTCAGGCCAGTAAAAGGCAGCTGCAACTTGTTGTTGTGCCCATACAGAGCAATGCTGCTCAGGCTCTTCGGCAGACCCAGCCATCTACGCAGGTATTGGCTGATATTACGTTCAAAGCCCTCTACTGTGGATACTGGGACTTCGTAAATCAGTAGTGGCCACAGGAGTCTTGGCAGGATACCATGCTGGTATATCCATGCCTTGAACTTCCCCGGAAGACCAGACTTGTCCACCGCTGATAGCCAAGTCTTCAGCTCCATGTGGGCTGCCTCCACCGCTGCCTTGTCCTTCAGGGTGCTGTCGAAGATCTTCCCTAGGCTCTTCACGGGCTTCTCTGACACTGTTGGAATAGTGACTCCATCCACATAAAAACGGTGTTTGTCCTCCACTCTCCCCTTTCTCAGGACCAAGGATCTGGACTTGGCTGGCTTGAACATCATTCTTGCCCATGCAGTGATCCTTTCCAGACCGCGGAGGAACCACCTGCACCCTGTCACTGATGTTGATGTGACAGTCAGATCGTCCATGTAGGCTCGGATTGGCGGTTGGCGAATGCCGGATTTGGACAGGGGGCCCCTACATTCCACCTCAGCAGCCTTGACCAGCATGCTCATCGCTAGGGCAAACAATACCACTGATATGGTGCAGCCTGTGATAATGCCCTTCTCTAGGCGGTGCCCCGCAGATGTTACTGTTCCAGAGGTGAATCTCAGGCTGAAACTACTGTAGTAGTCCCTTATGAGTTCTGTGATCTTCTCAGGAATGTGGTGTATCGTCAGAGCTGTTGTCACCAGCTTGTGTGGAATTGATCCGTAGGCGTCGGCCAGGTCAAGCCAGAGGACTGCCAAGTCTCCCAGATTTTCTTCAACTGGGTGATCACTCCTGTGTGTTCCAAACAGCCCGGCATGCCTGGGACTCCGCCCTTCTGCACCGAGGTGTCAATGTAGGAATTCCTCAGGAGATACTCAGGTAACCTGTTGGCAAGAATCTTGAAAAAGATTTTGCCTTCCACACTGAGCAGAGAGATGGTGCGGAATTGCGTGATGTCACTCGCGTTCTCCTCCTTTGGTATCCAAACACCCTCTGCATGACGCCATTGCTGGGCCACCTTCCCCCTCCGCCATACTACCCTGATGAGTCTCCACAGCCTCTCCAGGAGTCTCGGGCAATATTTATAGACTTTGTATGGCACTCCACTTGGGCCTGGAGCTGCGCTGGTACGTGCAGCTCGTACGATGTTCCTGACCTCTGCCAAGGTGGGCTCCTTGATGGTAAACTGGAAAGAGGGTTCTGGTGGTGTGGGTAGCTCTCTGCAGGTGGGCAGATTCTCCTCTCTCCTGCTGTCGCTGTATTTGTCACTGAGATGCTGATTGATCTCCTCCTTTGGGCATCGCAGGGTCCCACTCCACTTCTGCCCCAGCAGCTGCTTAATAAAACTAAAGGGATTTGCAACGAAGGCCATTCGCTTGCGAGCTCTCTCTCTGCCTTTCCTCCTGTGCCTCTCAGCCCGCCGTAGAGAGATGAGCTTCTGCCTCAGGATGTCCCGGAGCTCTGTCAGGGCTGGCTTTTCCTCCTCGCTCACCCTCTTATACTGACGGTTTAGGGCCTTCAGCTCTTTCCTGATCTGGGAGATCTTGGTCTCACGCCGGTTTGTCCTAGCGATGTTCTGAGCCTTCGGTACTTTGATGCCAAATCTCTCTGCACCGATGCTGATGATTAGTGTACTCATCAACTGCAGTCGCTGATCAACTCCTCTGCATGATGCTTCTAGAGTAGCCTCAACATCCTCGTCAAACTGCCGCCACTCGGTCTCCTTGTTTGCAGCAGGCCATAAAACCCGACGGTGTTCTGATGGTTTGCTAGGTGTAGCATGTCGAGCATGGAGGTTCTGGACACTGTGGGGTGACTCCGGTTCCTGCTCCTCCTCCGTCTCACCAGGGTCAGTGCTTAGCACTGACTCTGTGCGTTGCTCCACTTGCTTCCTCCTTGTGCAGCCTATCTTGGCCTGGTGGATCCTCAGGCCTCTGAGGTTCTTACAGATCTTGCCACAAAAACAGGTTGCTGTCGTCGTCAAAAATCCATTGCGTATATCAGGTACCGTGAAATCCGTCCGTTTGGGGTGCTCATCCTCCCCCCCTCTCGGGCACCCCTGGGGGTATCTTTCTGTAGGGCTTTCTGTAGCAAGATGTGATTGCCCCCTCACGGGAGCTGCAGTTCAGGGTGCTAACCTTTACTGCACCGATTGCCGTCTCTCCGAGCTGTCCACTGTCTCTCCAGTCACAGTGTTACAAAACATTCATAAATGATTAGCAAGTTATATACTAACATTTTATGTATGTTTTGTAAATTCCGTTACAAGTCATTTACAAGTGATTAGTAAATGATTAATTATTTACGAAACATCACTATGATTAATAAGTGATGGTAATTATTTTATGTATGTTTTGTAGATTCTGTTATAAGTCATTTACAATTGATTAGTTAATGATTAACTAATCATTTACAAAACATGAATATGCGTTTCATAAATGTTTAATAAATTATATTCTTTTTCTGTATGTATGTAGCAATTAGAGGTTGCAGAAAGTGTTGTAAATGCCTTGAAAACACGTACAGATCATTTGTAACAGGTAAGTAACAGTGTTCAACACAATGATGTGTAAACACATGAATAAATCATTTACAACACTTTCTGCACCCCCTAATCTAAAGTGTAAACTATTCATCACTTGTAAATGTGTTACACATCATTCGTAGATAACATTCGTAGATCTTATGCCTTATTGATTACCCTGTGGGTAACAGAATGTCTAGAGGGGACCATCAAAATAAAGTGTAACTGATAAGAATTTTGATTTTTGACTGAACTACCCCTTTAATTTTGTAGCATAGTTTAGCTACTCCCACACTGTAGTGTGTACTGCAGGGTAAGTGCTGACTGGTGAGGGTATAGACAGCTGTCTTCTCTGAAACACATGGAGTCTTTAACCACTGTGCACCTCATGTGAGCAGAACATACACAAAAATGGGTTTCACTTTATTTTGATGGTCCCTTTAACACATTCTGTTGTCTAGAAGTAACATTGCACCTACATGTCTACTAACTCTCATTAGAGTATTAGTAGAGTATTAGTAGACTGGTAGGGTTAGGGTTAGAATAAGTTGACATGTAGTTGCAAAGTTACTTATAGTCAGTAGAGTGTCTGTTGGAGGACCATCACAATAAAGAGTTATCAGATATTAAGCAGACAGTACACTAATACTCTAATGAGAGTTAGTTGACATGTAGTTGCAAAGTTACTTATAGTCAACAGAATGTTCAAAAGGGACCATCAAAATAAAGTGTTACCCAAAAATATAACATAATTTATTAAACATTAATGAAACGCATAGTAATGTTTCATAAATGATTAGTTAATCATTAACTAATCAATTGTAAATGACTTGTAACGGAATTTACAAAACATACATAAAATGTTAGTATATCACTTGCTAATCATTTATGAATGTTTTGTAAATGATTAGTTCATCATTAACTAACCACTTCTAAATGACTTACAACTGAACGTTATTATAAAGTGTTACCCCTGTGGGTAACAGAATGTCTAGAGGGGACCATCAAAATAAAGTGTAACTGATAAGAATTTAGATTTTTAACTGAACTACCCCTTTAATTTTGTAGCATAGTGTAGCTACTCCCCAACTCTAAACACACGTATCACAAACACACTTGCCACATCAAAAGTGTACCACAACAGATGTTTGTGGAATTCATACTCATGTTTATAGCTGCCCTAAACATTGGCAGCACTCCCCCATCCTCTTCTCTCTCTCTCCTTTTCTCTCTCTGTGGATGGACTAGAGTGTGATAATGCAGCTTTAATCCTTCCCTTCTCTCCTTCCCTCTGCCAAATGAAAGAGGGATCCGGTCACATTAGAAATCTCATTACAGGGGTTTAGGTGTGTGTGAGCCGCATACCATGCTCCCTCTGCATGTATGCTTGTGTGAGAGAGAGACCAAGAGATTCCTGAGGGATAGGTGTGTGTATGCATATGTGTGTGCAATTAATTTAGCCAATGGTCTCCTATTCTCATTGGCATACCTTTATTCTCGTTTGTTGAACATGATGTGTTTAGAAAAAAGATGTTCCCAAAGGACCCCTGATGGATCCCCTGGTGTGCATATATGTATGTGTATCCAAAAAAAGTTTTCCCACTTTCTTCCTGTTCTCAGTGCTTTATCTGAGAGTTCTCAGTGGAACTGGTTGTAGTTTGTAGAGCATATACAAAATTGTCCCCCTACACAAATATGTGCCATGCATGTAGGTGTGTGTATGGAAAAGGTCTTTCATGGGATAAAAAATGTATGTGTCTGTGTAAGTAGGTCACATCTGTGGTAGGTGTATCCCAAGCCTCATGAGATGCTCCTTAGCATTGTGTGTGTTGCATGTGTGTATCAGACACACAATGAGCGATAAATAGGCTTTGGCCTTCATCTTTCCTTTCATATGCCCGCCAGCATTCCATGCAGAGAAATTCCCACAGGGGTACATACATTTAAACTTACATGTGGGTGTATTTATGCCATGAAATATGCAAATCTATGCATCAATGTCTTACTAATTGCATTTCTATCAACGGTCTCCCCCGTCCTTTTTTATCTCACACTCCTTCTCTCATTGGACAGCATGATTTACTTTTATTTTTGCTTGAATAGGCTAGCGGCCCACCTGTTTTTTATATAATTTTTAGGTGCTTGCCTCATTTGCATTAATAGAGAGTCATGTTCGGCTTAGGGGTGGGTGATATATAGCATACCGGTCCGGTAGACACAATTAACTGGTAGAAATTTGCTCACATGACATTACCGTGCTACGCCATCACGAAAGCTATCATTTGCATGTTTTTAAGCACTGCAGTGTAAAAAGAAGTGATTTTTAAACCATTGAAGTGCAATACCGTAAAACTTCAAATAATAGCCGAGTCCCAAATAGACGCCTGTCTCTTTTACAGGTGTGGCTACAGGTTTGGATAAATAAAGGCCGGCCTCAAATAGAGGCCTGGTCTGTTTTTTAGTTTCGGGTTGTATTTAATCTTCTAAAACCCGTCAGATCGTCTGTTTAAGCCAGTTCTATGGAGCAGATTGCGCATGCAAGAGAGCCCTGCACATCTGGGCGGGAGCTGTTAGCGCAAGCAAGGCAGGCAGAGTTAGCGGAGGCCGGAGAGGGAGAAGTGGAGGACAGCGACGAGGAGGAGGAATTCGCCAATGAACTTGTAGTTGAGGATCGCGGTGATGATGATAGGGATGAATATGGTCCTTTTGTATCACATGATTGCAGTTGTTTTACAGGGTAGCTTTCATTCTTTCTTGTTGATGTGTTTCGGGCAACTAGTTCATAGGCTCGATGGATATTACCGGTAACTTGTATTGTTCAGCCCATGGCTGTCACATCGTTTATTTTTTTTTTATCCTGCCAATAATCTAAAGGGGGTCGCAGACCATACGAGAAGCGCAGCGTCGCGTCGCGTCGCGTCGCGTCGCGTCGCGTCGCGTCTATGACAACTCGAGGTTTCGCACACCGGACGCGCACTTTGTCAGTTAATGGCCAGCAATATTGTTATGTTTAAGGATATTATGGAATTAAGATCATGTCTGTACTATGCTATGAATGATTGTACTGTACAATTAAATACAATCGTTGCTTATTCTGCAGTCTGAATTCACTTTACCTCAGAGCGTCCGTTAACTGAATGAATTGAGATTATCCCCTGAAAATCCGATAACATCACCAATTTTCATTCAAGCAGCTGATTTCTGTAAATGAATGTAAAAGTGAATGTATATTGCAGCACAGGGTGAAGTCAGTATATACATTAACGACGATTTGAGACAATGTACACTCAGAGAATAATGTGTTCGAATTTTAAAGACGTGGCGCAGCGCTTCTCGTCTGGTGTGCGACCCCCTTTAGACATACGGAAATAAAGTAGGCTAATTCTTACATTAACTGATTTGTTAAACACAAACACAGATGTGGTAACCACCTACTGTCATGCTTCCGTCTATCAGCCTATGCTATTTGGATCGTTATCTCTAGGCCTACACTCAATGATCAACATCTCTGCACTAAATTAAAGGCCTGTCTCATATAGACGCCTGTCTCAAATACAAGCCGGTGGAGTTCGGCGATTTGGGAAAATAAAAGCCCGGGCTATTATTTGAAGTTTTACGGTAAGTAAAAAAGAGCTCCTTTTGTTAGTATTGTTTCTGAGCACTGTCTGAGAGACACGCATTCATGAAGCCGATTCTCATGTACATTTAATTTATATAATTTATATATCTTAGTATTTCTTATTTAGTGCTTGAAGGTTTTCAGGTAGGTCTATTTCATTTGTTTTTCACTTTTTACTATGCTTGTAATTAGTGTCTTTGTTCTTATATTAGTACTGACTTGTCTTCAGTAAGCTTGAATAGTTTTTTTGTTTTTGTTTTTTAACTAGTTAGGCTAATATTAGTTGTTGTAATAAAATGGTATCAAAACATTTTTTATATCATAAAGACCTTATTTATAGCAAAAATAACTATATCATGATATATATCTTTATCGT
Source organism: Leuciscus leuciscus (assembly GCF_965113295.1). Classification (NCBI taxonomy): domain Eukaryota; kingdom Metazoa; phylum Chordata; class Actinopteri; order Cypriniformes; family Leuciscidae; genus Leuciscus; species Leuciscus leuciscus. Next base: position 22,283,580 of record NC_138726.1, on the reverse strand, counting down.
GAAAAAAATCTCATATAGTGATATAAGATTTTGGTCATATCACCCACCCCTAGTTCAACTTTATTTGTAATGAAAGTTAGTGGCGCCACCCCCTGCCTCCTGGGTTAATGGCCCCTCAAACTGCCACATCTGAGACCTATGAATAGTAGGAATTTCCCTGAGTCTGAGGTTGGTGGGTTTTCGTAGCTTCGCTACTATCCCGTGAGCTCCAGGCAGAAAAACAATGCACATATGTAAAAGGTTTAGCAGAGAAACATGGTCTGGTGTTAGCTGCTTAGCACAACTTTTTCTTCCTGTTCTCCTCAGCAAATATTCATGTGCCGTTGCTGTTCTTATTTCGTATTTACTTTGATCGGATGCCAAATGAAACGCTGCATGACAGGAAATCAGTGAGAAGTGTCAGTAGCACTCATTCAATTGATCACCTGTTTCAAAGCCGTACTTGTGACAGGCCCACAATGAGAAGCAGTCAGACTACTGCAACATCAGTCCAATCAGTCAATTGTTAATAGTAGATAAATAGTAGATACAGTCCCTTGGATGTGTGATATGTATCTATGATACTATCTTAATTGTTGTTTTAATTATGTGCGAGTTGACATTATCAAGTAGCTATGTCAGTCCCTTTGCAAAAACAAACAAAAATACTCCTTAAGAATGCACACGTTCACTGTTTTAACTTATTAGAATGCAATGTGAATGCCTCCAGAATTTAAAACATGGGGGGCAAAAATGCCCCTATATGAGTTTTTATCATATATTTATATCATATCATATAGGCCTCGTTTACACGGTCAGTGAAATGTGACACAATTCAGATTTTTTGCTCATATGTGACCCTGGATCACAAAACCAGTCTTATGTTGCACGGGTATATTTGTGGCAATAGCCAACAAAACATTGTATGGGTCAAAATTATATCTTTAAAATGTACAAAATTTTCTTACGGGGGAGCATGCCCCCGGACCCCCCTAGAGATACCGAGCTCCACCAACAAAAAAATGTGGGAAACACATTAGGCTATATGGTGATCTAAAAAAAAATACACATTTAATTGTCTTATTATTAAAATACATTATTATGATTTTACCACCTCCGCCTCATTTTGAGCCAGGAAAAACCCTGAAATAGGCAGTAGGCTTCTTGTAAAGGTATTACTTTTACTAGTAATTATAATGGTATTTCAGTGCACTTAACTTCTAACTTTTGGGAGTTGATCAAAACAGTTCTCTTTTGGATATATAATAACAATGAGATGTTCTGTAGCCTACTGATTAACAGTTTGTCGCATGTTTAGACCTTGTATGTGTGTTGCACAACATGTTGCACTTGGCGATCACGGTGGGGATTGATATGGTAGTGGACCATGATGGTCATAGAAGAAGTGAAGGAGCAGTACCCCCCAATTATGGTGGGGTAATTCGCTCTCTGGTTGCCTCTCATGTTTGGGCATTCAGCATGCTGAGGCAGCTTTTGTGAATAGTTCATGTTCCCATTGTGGGAATATGACTACGGCCGGGAGCTCCGTGCGGCCCCTCCTGGATGCCCCTCTGTCCCAGGTTGGGTTGTTCGGCGACACGGTTGAGAGCTTTGCCCAACAGTTCTCAGCCGCCCAGAAGCAGACGGAGGCCATCCGACACATCCTGCCCCGGCAGACCGCTGCTGTCCCCACCCGGCAGCAGACCGCTGCTGTCCCCACCCGGCAGCAGACCCTCCGTCTGCTCGTCGCCAAGGTCGAGCTTCTGCGGCGTCCTCCGCTCCCACAAAACCTCAGCAGCAGCAACCACCTAGGTCTCAGCGTGGAGCAAGCCGCAGGAAGTCGAACCCGTCCGTCCAGGCCGCTGCCGACCCTGCAAACAATTCTGAGACGGGCGACCCAGAGGTGGATCAGACTGCTCTTCAGGAGATGGCGAAGGCCCCGCTCTTTCCCCCGGTGGAGGGCCGGGCGGAGAATCTTTTGTTTCCTTTTGTTTCTGTTCTGCCACTGGCGCCCGGGCAGGGCAGAGATCACAGTCCTACTGGCGAAGGACGCAATCGAGCCGGTCCCTCCAGCCAATATGAAGACACGGCTTCTACAGCCCGTACTTCATTGTTCCCAAGAAAGGCAGTGGGTTACGACCAATCTTGGACCTGCGTGTCCTGAACCGGTCCCCTCACAGGCTGCCGTTCAAGATGCTTACACAGAAATGCATTTTCAAGTGCATCCATCCTCAAGATTGGTTTGCAGTGATCGACCTGAAGGACGCATACTTCCATGTCTCGATTCTCCCTCGACACAGACCGTTTCGTCGCTTTGCGTTCGAGGGACGGGCATATCAGTACAAAGTCTTACCCTACGCACCCAGAAACAGAGGCGTAGGGCACTGGGTGTGGCAGCAACCGTGGTGTTTTCCATGGGATCCCAATTACGTCATCACGCCACCGTTGCTGACCATCGCTGTACGGCCGTCACGATCTCGGCTCCTAAGCGAAAAACATTGTGTGCGTGCGCCCACTTCCTGTTTATACCCGCGCAGCGGGGCTGGGCGTGTGACACGATTCATACACGCCAACGGTCATTGGCTCGTTCTGTAGACGCTCAAAGGTGATAGGGCTAACTGAAGTGATCCCAATTACATTGTCACATCGACGTTACATCTCCTGTTCCCTCCTTCAGGGAACGAGGGTTAACCGAGACATTTCCCCTACTAAAATATTTCTAATCAAAGCTGAGGGAAAACAGCTTCTTTTTTTTCTTTCTTTTTTCAGTAATTATGACCCGTGCTTCTTTCCTCGGTTGAGTGAATGGCTCAATGAATCACTAATTAAGTGAATAACCTTCACTTACTGGTTGTTTAAGTTTCATATTTAATGTATAAATAAATTTCTTAAATAAAAAATACACTATTTAATCTCATCATCTTTATCAACAAAATCAAAATAAATAAAACAAAAAATATTTTTTGTAAATATTGTAACCCCCTAATAGTCCTACTTATATCAAGGTGTTTTGAGTTGGTCAGCTGGCTTTATATGTGTGCTAAAATCACTTTGTTTTTTTTTTGTCTAGGTGAGCCACCCATGGGCTTCCGTGAAGTCCTGTTGAAAGAGGGTCCAGAGGGTTTTGCACGGGCAATTCGACAGCATCAGGGTCTTCTACTGATGGACACCACTTTCAGAGACGCCCACCAGTCTCTGCTGGCAACTCGCGTCAGGACACATGACCTCAAGAAGATTGCTCCCTTTGTGAGCCACAACTTCAATAACCTCTTCAGCTTGGAGAACTGGGGAGGCACGTGACACATTCACAAAGTCATTTCCTAATGCACATACATTCACACAGAAGTGGCGAATTAATTAAATAATTACTCTATTTCAAATTAGCAGTTATTGAATGTTCATCTTCTGGGTCACTAAGTTTATTGTGGTGGTGTGGCGCAATGGATAAGACACATGCCTTTGGTGTGAGAGACCCGGGTTCGAATCCACTGTGAGACACCAATGTGTCCCTGAGCAAGACACTTAACCCCTAGTTTCTCCAGAGGCGTGCGACCTCTGACATATATAGCAATTGTAAGTCGCTTTGGATAAAAAGCGTCAGCTAAATGAATAAATGTAAATGTAAATGTAAATGTATTGTCTGTGTATTTCAGTGATTTTTAGATGTTCCTCAGCTCTGTGTGTGTGTTGGATTACTGAGGATCAATTCAGCCTTTGATATCACTTCAGTCTTTGGCATGACCTTAAAATCCCTCTTTCTGTCTCTAGGAGCTACATTTGATGTAGCGATGCGTTTTCTGTGGGAGTGTCCATGGAAGAGACTCCAGGAGCTCAGAGCTCTGATTCCCAACGTCCCATTTCAGATGCTACTACGTGGAGCCAATGCTGTGGGATACACAAACTACCCTGATAATGCTGTGTTCAAGTGAGATCACACACACATTGGCTAATGTTATTTTCTATCCTCTACTCCTAATCCTTCCCTCACAGAAACCTTTCTGCATATTTAAATGTTTATTAAGATATGTAGTATGTTTATTAAGCTTTTCCTGGTGCTGTTGGCTTGTTTACACAATGTAGGTGATTACATTTGTTGTAATCAACACACATATACACACACAATAGAAGGCAATGCATGTATTGAGAGTTAGAGTTGATACCGTTGCAGCAGTAAACACAGTTGTAGTGCTCTTGACATTCATTTTTTTATATATTAGCTTGAGTATTAAGCTAATACTTAATGCTATTTTTTGCAGTAATCTGCATGTGGACGCAGTAGGTAGGATTTTCTTATGCATTAATTTTAGGAAAATAATGCTTACAAATGTAACAAATACATCAATAATCTCCCAACAGCTTTGGTGAAGCTGCACATATTCATTAATTAGTGCTGTCAAATCAGTTAATCATAATTAATCACATCTAACATCAAAGTTTGTGTGTGTATATGTTAGGGGTTGAACGACTTCAGATTTTTCTTCAGTCGACATTTATGTGATTTATCTGATGACATCATTAATGAACAAATAAGCCTGAACCTTGAGCTGAGACATTTGAACGGGGGTTGCCTTGTGCACAGCTAGGATATAGACCCCTTTTCAGTTAGTAAACATGGTGAAGTTTTTTTTGTGGGCAGAGCTTAGGTGGTGGCAGAACGATCCCTCTGGCCACTTCACTAACGTTAGTTTGCAAATTTTGTTAACTTGTCTTTTAACAATGACTGGAGAAAATCCGATTTTATCTTAATGGGTAAGGTCACTCACTGTTCAGGACTGCGATTGTTATTTGCAAAAGTTAATTTTAACGGACGGAACCAGATTGGCTGACCCGTACACGCTCAGTCAATGGATGGACAATCTGACAGGATTAACGTTAACGCTACCTCTGGTTGAGTGGCCTGACTTCTACACCTACCCGATAGAGAAACTGAGGGCATATAAATCTTTAGATGCCTATAACTATGTGCTGAATGGCCACGTACAAGACTTGTGTGGCACGATCCGAAGTTCTGTCTAGTCAGAGCCAAGCCAGAAGACGACAATGTAAAGAGTGACATTACGGTGCAATTTTAATGTGAATATTTTCTAGAAATAAAAATTCCAGATACAGCATATTCATTTTTCATAGATTCTTGCACCCAACAATACAACAAGATGACATATAATAATAATAATTTAAGCTCCTTATTATTTAGCCAAATCTGTGCTGGTTTGTATTGGCCACCTCCAGTTTCCCCTTTGTTTTGCCACCAGCTAATGTCATGACGTAACTGTGACGTCGGCTCGAAAATTGGTTTATATGACAACGCTGCCCACAAGGCTGTTGCTCCTACATAACAGCTCATTTTTATCCGTTCTTTTATCTTTGGGTCGTTACATTTCTCACAGTTTTCTGCTCGTGCTAAATCAGAAACAGATTAAGTAGCACGTAAAAAGAAAATTTATTTGAACGCATTATTGAGAGAGCGATTGCTTGTGAATTCATTCTTTCTGGCAGTGTCCCTCTAATTGTTATGAGGTGGCAGGATGAACCCAATCGCAGACAGTTTGCAGGACACACAAGGTTTATTTTATACAAATAACAGAGAAAACAAAGCCCACGAGGGGGCAAAACAAGACAAGACTACGAGTGACTAAACTAGACTTAGACTCTGACAATTAACTAGACTATAAACAAACAGCAAATACAAGATCAGAACTTCGCTAGACAGGAATACTCACAAAGAGATCACACAATGTACAACAATGAACCGACACAAGACAGCAGACATGAGGGGATTAAATAGGGAACAAATAACGAGGGCAACAGGTGATAATGGGGAAACAATAATGACTAAACAAGGATAACAAGGAGGGCGGGGCTAGATGACGAGACAACACAAACACATGGCCTAACAAAAGGCCATGTGTGTGCACATAAAACATGGGTCTGTCATGATCCTGCCTCAAGAATGAAACAATATCAAGGACTAGATGGCAGGATCATGACAGAACCCCTCCCTTAAGGAGCGGCTTCCAGACGCTCCCCAAGGGAACATCAAACACGGGACATGACAGACTGTGACATAGACACAAACCAACAAAACATGACAAATAACAATAATGGCAGACAAGAAAAAACTATAACAGGGTTGGGATGACAAATAAGAAACAGTAAACAAGAAAGGGGAGGCGAAGGCAAAACAAAGTTCTTAGGGGGAAGTCCAGGATGGATGGGTGGAACAGAGGTCTTAGGATGACTGGATGAGGGTTTAGGGCGAAGAATCCGGGGAGACTTGGACGGGGACACTATAGGAACAGTCTTGGGGGAAACAGTCCGGGGTGACGTGGTGACAGGGGTGACCGGGGAAACGCACAGGGGTACAGAGGGTGAAGAAACAGGAAACCAGACCGGGGGAACAGCAGGGGACACAACAGGACACATGACTGGGGGTGTTGCAGGTGGCTGAGGAGCGGAGAGAGGAATGGAGCTCGCAGAATTAGACTCGGATCCCACGCTCCACATCGGGAATGGAGCTCTTTGTAGCTAGCTGGGGTACGGCGCTTTCTACAGCTGACTTGGGATCTGCGTTCTCTGCAACTGACTTGGGATCAGGGCTCTCTGCAGCTGGCCTGGGATCAGCGCTCTCTGCAGCAGGCCTGGAATCAGCGCTCTCTGCAGCAGCCCTGGGATCAGCGCTCTCTGCAGCTGGCCTGGGGACAGGGTCTGGGGACAAGACAGGACTGACAGGGACTTCTAGAATCTTGACAAGACGGGATAAGTACTCTGACAAGGTTCTTGCAGCAATGATGACTGGCATCTCCTGGTGAGCTGATACGGACTCTATCACAGCCTTAGCAGCAGAATCGGCCGCTGGCTCTGGGACAGCGCTTGCAGTAGCGGGCTCTGGGACAGCGCTTGCAGTAGCGGGCTCTGGGACAGCGCTTGCAGTAGCGGGCTCTGGGACAGCGCTTGCAGTAGCGGGCTCTGGGACAGCGCTTGCAGTAGCGGGCTCTGGGACAGCGCTTGCAGTAGCGGGCTCTGGGACAGCGCTTGCAGTAGCGGGCTCTGGGACAGCGCTTGCAGTAGCGGGCTCTGGGACAGCGCTTGCAGTAGCGGGCTCTGGGACAGCGCTTGCAGTAGCGGGCTCTGGGACAGCGCTTGCAGTAGCGGGCTCTGGGACAGCGCTTGCAGTAGCGGGCTCTGGGACAGCGCCTGGGACAGCGCTTGCAGTAGCGGGCTCTAGACCAGGCAAGGACAACGGTTGGGAGGTTCCTCTCCTCCTCTTCTTCCTTCTAGGCCGTGGTACCGAGGCTGTAGCTGGACTGGTGACTCTATGGAGTTCCACGGGAATTGGAACAGGCGCTGTGAAGACAGTCCCGGGAGGTGTAGACTCCGTCGACGAGGCCTCTGATGCGGACTCCCAGGACAGCCGTCTTCCCCGCGAAGAGTAGCCACTTCGGGAGTAGTGGAGAAAACAGTCTGGTCCCCCAACGTAGCCACGGCAAGAACACGACCCTCCGGGATCACGGGCAGCATGCCAGGTGGAGATGGGCTAGTGGCACTGGGCGGGTCTCTCCGTGACAGATGGGCCACCATCTCCTGGAAAGGACGACAGACCAGCCTCTCCCGTTTAGCCAGAGGGGGGATATCATTAAGGCCCGCAATGAGGTAGCGATTAAGGAGGCTCTCAGGTAAAAAACACCTCCTCTCCTCCACAACCCAAGCATACTCATTTAGAGATCGTTCTTCCTGGGGAGGAATTGGCAGTTTTCCCATCTTGGAGTCGGAGATGGCCTTGAGCCACCAATCCTCCAGAGGGTCCGCTGGAGACTGAAGGGACGAGGACAAACTGTCTGCTGGGTTCAGTTTTGGTCGGTTCATTCTGTTATGAGGTGGCAGGATGAACCCAATCGCAGACAGTTTGCAGGACACACAAGGTTTATTTTATACAAATAACAGAGAAAACAAAGCCCACGAGGGGGCAAAACAAGACAAGACAGGACTACGAGTGACTAAACTAGACTAAGACAAGACTAGACAATTAACTAGACTATAAACAAACAGCAAATACAAGATCAGAACTTCGCTAGACAGGAATACTCACAAAGAGATCACACAATGTACAACAATGAACCGACACAAGACAGCAGACATGAGGGGATTAAATAGGGAACAAATAACGAGGGCAACAGGTGATAATGGGGAAACAATAATGACTAAACAAGGATAACAAGGAGGGCGGGGCTAGATGACGAGACAACACAAACACATGGCCTAACAAAAGGCCATGTGTGTGCACATAAAACATGGGTCTGTCATGATCCTGCCTCAAGAATTAAACAATATCAAGGACTAGATGGCAGGATCATGACACTAATAATAGTGAAGCTGTGGGTTTTAGTTACTAAGAAATATATGATAGAACTTTTCAGTTTCTAAGCTATTTTATTGATAAATCACAGAACAATGTTGACAATAAATTTCTGCGCTACTGAATGTTTCTGTGTGTGCACGATTTACACGTGATGCGCAAGCTTTGTGTGTTACAATGCAGCAGCGCAATATTTTGGAACAGTGATTAACATAAGTGTTCATTAAGTTGTTTAAAACATGCATTTACCCGATCAAATTTGAGCATCCAGATAGTATAATCAAACATATTTTGTGGAGCGCTCCCAGAGTATGCATTTATTTGACATTTTAACTGTTGAAAACGGAGCGTAAAAGTGGACTTCAAAGATTTATTATCCTGACTTGTTCGACGTCAAGCTTAAAGCTTCATGGCAGAGCATTAAAGTCGATTAGTCTGTGCAACCCCTAGTATACAGTGAGGAAAATAAGTATTTGAACACCCTGCTATTTTGCAAATTCTCCCACTTAGAAATCATGGAGGGGTCTGAAATTGTCATCGTAGGTGCATGTCCACTGTGAGAGACATAATCTAAAAAAAAAAATCCAGAAATCACAATGTATGATTTTTTAAAGGAGTCATGACCTGTAATTTTCACTTTTCCACGAGAAAAAAATTATGTTATGATTGCCTAACGATTATACACTGGCCGGGAAGCCGATATTTAAAAGTGAAGCGTTTGTTTACCCCTGGGTTTGTCAACCAGCCCACATGCACGCGCACTCAAATACGTGATGTTAATTTCTGCGCCGACTTGACGTCAAGTCTGCGCAGGATATACCATATATGGACACCGCAGACCTATGCTGCAGGAAGACCGCCCTGCCCCTCTCCCCCTCATATTCAGTCGAGCGCCGGGATTCCGATTCGAAGTACGCACTCGACCGTGAAAGATGCAGAAACGTGGTGCACACGTGAGTTGCTCTGTTGTTGACTGCCAGAATCAACATGGAAATGTTTTTTTCTCTCCCAAGAACGGACCAAGCTATCAAGGACCAGTGGATTAAATTCATTTTTAATGACGCGGTTCCTACAACCCTTCCCACTGGCTTAGGTGTCTGTGCTAAACATTTTACAAAAATTGCGTTGCAATGATAAGATCTTTATTCACGCGATCAACAGAGACTGTCTGTCATCTGCTCAGTCAGTGCTCATCATGCTGCAACCTTTCATGTGATGGAATAGATTTAAATATAATACTTTAAACGATACTTTTCACGATTTGTTAATCTCGATAGCTGTAATAGTAAAAACGTAGTAAAAGTTTTCGAGAGAGTTCATGTAATACTAGCTATTTCATATGCAAGCATGTCAGCCAATCACAGCAGTGGGCGTTTGCACTGCAGTCTCACAGCAGACACGCCCCTTAAAACAGAGCGTTCAAATCTGAGGCTGAAATCAGGCTTGGAAAAATGGCTTTTATTTATAAATTATGACAATTTTTTATGTAAAAATCATACTAACATTACAAGGGCACCCCAGGCAACATTATAAAATAATAAAACAATCCAGTTCATGACTCCTTTAACTATTTATTTGTATGATACAGCTGCAAATAAGTATTTGAACACCTGAGAAAATCAATGTTAATATTTGGTACAGTAGCCTTTGTTTGCAATTACAGAGGTCAAACGTTTCCTGTAGTTTTTCACCAGGTTTGCACACACTGCCGGAGGGATTTTGGCCCACTCCTCCACACAGATCTTCTCTAGATCAGTCAGGTTTCTGGGCTGTCGCTGAGAAACACGGAGTTTGAGCTCCCTCCAAAGATTCTCTATTGGGTTTAGGTCTGGAGACTGGCTAGGCCACGCCAGAACCTTGATATGCTTCTTACAGAGCCACTCCTTGGTTATCCTGGCTGTGTGCTTCGGGTCATTGTCATGTTGGAAGACCCAGCCTCGACCCATCTCTTTGGTCTTGGGCATGTTAGTAGTTGGATTCTTACTGATTGTATGGGGTGGACAGGTGTCTTTATGCAGCTAACGACCTCAAACAGGTGCATCTAATTTAGGATAATAAATGGAGTGGAGGTGGACATTTTAAAGGCAGACTAACAGGTCTTTGAGGGTCAGAATTCTAGCTGATAGATAGGTGTTCAAATACTTATTTGCAGTTGTATCATACAAATAAATAGTTAAAAAATCATACATTGTGATTTCTGGATTTTTTTTTTTTAGATTATGTCTCTCACAGTGGACATGCACCTACGATGACAATGTCAGACCCCTCCATGATTTCCAAGTGGGAGAAATTGCAAAATAGCAGGGTGTTCAAATACTTATTTTCCTCACTGTATATACTTATGAGGCCTGGGAGTGGTCTCACTTGACTTGTGCTAATAATCCACTCAGAACATCTTAAGAAGTGCATAGAAACAGGCAAAAAATAGCTTTAAACTCTTTAGCCACCCTATTGCAACACTCTAAAAAAAGTCAGACCAGTTTAGCAACTGCATAGCAACACAATAAAACCACTCAGAGCATAACACCATACAACTCACAACGTTTTAACAACCACATAGAAACACCCTAAACTTCATGCCAAACTCCTTAGCAACTTCATTACAGAACTTTTTAGCAACTGCATAGAATCATGTTAACTTCACTCAGAAAACCTTAGCAACCACATGACAATGCTCTTGCAACCACCCACAACCCCCTTAGTATCATGGCAATGGTTTTCATCTTAAAGGTCCCATGACATGCAACTTTTTGTAGGCTTTAATATAGGCCTTAGTGGTCCCTAGTACTGTATCTGAAATCTCTTTCCAAAAATTCAGCCTCGGTGCAGAATTATAGCCACTACAAGCCAGTCCCAGAATGAGCTTCCTTCAGACAGGCCGTTTCGGTGTCTGTAGCTTTAAATACTAATGAGGAGGAGAAAGGCGGCGCAAGGTGGAGGGTGGGTGTGGCCTTGACCATCTTGCGCAACGGTAACGTGGCGTGCATGTTTACGTTGGATATAGCAATGGCACGAAGACACGCAGTCGTTCAAGCATTTCAGTTTGACCCAGAATCTGATCCAGATGGAGAAGCAACGGATGAAGAAGTTGCAACTCAGCGGCTCCAGCAGGAAGTTTCCGAATGGTTAGTTTAAAATATTATGTCTGGATACGGTACTTTATTTGGATGGTTTACAGTTATTATCATGTAGCTAAAGCTAACCTACTGTTGCCTTTTCATGAGAGATCTGTAACGTCTGTATTTATCTTATTACAATTACATCAAGCTCTGCGATCTTGAAATGCGGATATCGCGCGCGCCATATAACCAACAGGAAAACGGTTATCCAAATAACAAAGAAGTGTACAACACTCGTGTTACAGTATGTGTAACTATTCACACACATAAACTGCATAGCTGCATAGCTAATGTTACAGCCACATTCTACGTGTAAAATCTAGGTAACCATAAACAGTAAAGCAACACACTTATATATCATTAGTTGACTTACTTGTCCGAGGTGTGTAGCTGAGCCAAAGAGAGTGATCCAGACTTTAGTTTCAGACGTTCAGCAAGCCCAGCTCTGTATTGACCCTTCGGTGTTCATTTGTACATCCATTTATTGAGCAATTGTTATGCTTCGCTCGCTCAAAAGCCATGATATCTCTCGTCTCGTGGACAAACTAAAATCGCGCGCGCGCGCGTTCCTACTTCCTAGCGCATTTTCTCATGGGCGGAAAATATTCTCTGGGCAGGCAAAGCAGAGACAGGGGAGGTAACATTTCCTCCTTATGACGTCATAAGGAGGAGATTCAAGATCAGCGCGAATGAGCCTCCATTTTCTCAAAGGCAGAGAAAGATAGCAAAAGCTCAATTTACACCGATTGAAATTTTTAGAAACTTGGGGACCATATACAGGCTAGGGGAACTCATATTAATGTTAAAAAACCTCAGAAAGTGAAAATTTCATGTCATGGGACCTTTAAAATGTCCACATTCCATAATAAAAACAACATACTGATTGTATCTGTTGGAAAGTACTCTGGCAGGCAGCAAAATGTCTGATTTCAGTGGCTTGACTTGAATGTGCATTCACACAAATGTTTCTTTTTACTCTCATAAACCATACATGGCGGTTTTGAAGGAGTTGGCTGTAGTGCAGAGCTCAAAATATTATTTCCATTGATCTCTCTCTCTCTCTCTCTCTCTCTCTCTCTCTCTCTCTCTCTCTCTCTCTCTCTCTCTCTCTCTCTCTCTCTCTCTCTCTCTCTCTCTCTCTCTCTCTCTTTCTCTAGATTCTGTGAGGTAGCCAAAGAGAACGGAATGGATATCTTCCGTGTTTTTGACTCCCTGAATTATATTCCCAACATGCTTTTGGGGATGGAAGCTGCAGGGGCGGCGGGAGGTGTGGTGGAGGCGGCCATTTCTTACACCGGAGACGTGTCTGACCCCATGAGACAGAAATACTCATTGGAGTACTATCTGAAGCTAGCCAATGAGCTAGTTAAGGCTGGAACACACATACTGGCTATTAAGGTAGATCACACATACATGGAAACTACAGTATTGTCCTGACAATCATGTTCAACACTCACAAAAGCAGAGGTGAAGGATTTGCCAAATAGCATGCTATTTTTTGGCAGTTAATCAAGGATGTAATGACTAAAGACATTGAATGTAATACTCATTCTTGCTCTGTTATTTCTGTTACTTCTCTCTATTGCTTTGTTAATCTGCTGTAATGATACAGTGATTATTATAATCTGACTTTCTTTTCTTTGGGGTTCGCTTAAGTGGTTAAAAGCAGCTCTTCTATCTTTTCTTCTCAGGACATGGCTGGCCTACTGAAGCCTGAAGCCAGCCGTTTACTGATTGGAGCATTGCGGGACCGTTTCCCAGACATCCCCATCCACGTTCATACTCACGATACGGCAGGTGCAGGAGTCGCAGCAATGTTAGCCTGTGCACAAGCAGGCGCAGATATAGTGGATGTAGCAGTTGACTCAATGGCTGGCATGACCTCTCAACCGAGCATGGGTGCCATCGTAGCCTGCACCAGAGGAAGCAAACTTGATACTGGTGAGTGGACAAGAATCGTATAAAGGTGTGGTCGACTAAATTTCACAAGCAAAAAAGCTCCATTATCAGTTATGTACGTATCAATGCACAGCTCACTATGCACTTTTCTTTTGGTCAGTGTAGAAAATTCACTTGACCAACTTGAACTCTTGCTAAATCTGTTTGGGGAACTTTAATAGCAATTCAAATTCTAAGAACATGTCAGAGCCTTAGGCTAGTAGGCAGCGCTCTTGACATATTGCATCACTGCACTTCCTGAGTTATGGCTTCAGGCCCTTTCCTGATCAGGTTCCCGTCTCTCGTCTCCTATCACCTTTTTTCTTTCCATCTTGTCAAATAAAGTCATAATGTGTGTGATCAGTGCGTAGAGAACGCACATACATGGTTTGTTTGCGCATCAATATAACGGACTCACACGTGCTCACTGTACGACTCCTTTAAGTCACCGCAACACTCACGCACCCATGCGTCTTTACCTTGATTGACCATCAAAACTTTACTAGCGAGATGCTGGTTTGATTATCCAGCGGAGAAACGTAGTTTGCGTATCATTTGGCCATAGAGCGCAGGGCTTGCGCTCTTCAGAAACAATCACAGAATATGATAGACCTCGTGTTTTAGTGAAACACACGCACTGGAATGAACAATTCACTGAAAACGCAACTTGAGTCTCTATTCTCTTTGCCTATGATGTCTATTATGATCAAGAATACAGTGAAAACAGTTATATTTAGTAATATTATTAGTTTTCTTTTTTAATGTATTTTAAAATGTAATAGATACATGTGTTGGCATTGCAAAATTTCCAGCATCCAATACTCCAGTCTTCAGTGTCACCTAATATATATTAGGTGACACTGAAGACTGAAGTATTGGATGCTGAAAATGTTGCAATGCCAACACATGTCTCTATTACATGTATATCAGAAATTATTCTAATATTCTGGTTTGGTACTCATGTAAAATTTCTTATTTTTCTTGTTATTGCTGAAAAGAGTTGTCCTGCATACATTTTTTTTTTGTGTAAACTTGATATTTTTATCAGAATTCTGAATGAATAGAAAGCTCAAAATAACATTCATATGAAATCGAATTATAGAAAATACAGTACATATATATCTGTACTGTCAAATCTATTAATCGCGATTATTCGATTCTAACATATAAGTTTGTGTTTATATAATATATATATATATATATATATATATAAATATATATATATGTATGTGTGTGTGTGTGTGTGTGTGTATATTGTATTTATATGTGTGTATATACATTATATGTGTGTCTGTGTGTGTGTGTGTGTGTGTGTGTGTGTGTGTGTGTGTGCATTTATATAAAATTATAATAACATATACACACATATATTATATAAACAGAAACTTTTATTTTAGAATCAATTAATCATGATTAATCGATTTGACAGCACTAATATATATATATATATATATATATATATATATATATACACCCACACACACACAATTTGTCAGCTTTGTATTATATTTTTTTGCTTAATTCCAATAATGTCATGGCACAGCAACAGTTTGAAAATATTGAATAACAAACATTAAGTCAAACGTTAACATTTTCATAGATTGTCTTTTTGGCCTAGGTCAGTACATGTGCAGTTTTCATTCAACAGGTTGACCATGGTCAGTTGATTCGGCCTAAGAGACAGTCAGGCTCAATTGATTAATGATGTCTAATTAGTCAAGTCGCTGAGCTCATTAATCAAGGGACTCAGCAGGGCCTGTCATCAAATATCAATACATTTGTACTTTTATACAGTTAGTGTGCTGTAGTGTATGTGTGCTTTAGTGTCTGTGTAAGTGTGATAATTGCCGTGTTCTGAGAGGGTTGTTAAACAAAAGGAATGTGTTGACACACACTGGACAAAGACTAATGACAGCAAAAAAAAAAAGAGAGGTAGATAATCTTACCTTCCCTTTCCCCCATTTTGTTTTTAACTGAACTTACACATTTATTTCCCCTTCCTCCACTTCATTACTGTCAAAGTTAAGTCATACCTTCTCTGCCCAGTCTTTCTCTCCTTCTCTTCCCCTCCTCTGTCCCCCCAATACGGTTCCTTAGAGGCAGAGTGGTTAGGTAATGGCCACTGCACTTCGGTTTAAAATTCTCCAGAGTCTAATCTTATGTTCTTGGACGATCTCTCATGTAACCACATCATACACAACAATCTGTCAATGTCTCTCTGTAAGCATTGAGATACCAATTTTAACCTGATGGGTGAAAGATGAAAAACAGACAAATTAGGGAAATAATTAAGAGCATAATAAGATAAAATTCTCTTTTTGACTTTGAGAAAAAATTGGTGGATTTCTGTTCACCCAAAAATTTGTTCTGCACAAATATTCGGTCCAGTTTTCTCATCGTTGCCTTGTCCGAAGAAATGCTGGCTGGCTGGATGAAAGTGAAAGTGAAAGTGACACGTGACGGCCAGGTATGGTAACCCATACTTGGAATTTGACCTCTGAATTTGTTTCCTCGCGGAGGGAGCTCTGGAGTGAAATTATGGTCTCAACAACCTTGGTTGAGAGACCTGAGTCTAGGAGCTGAGAACCCTCAGGACAGGCCCCGTCCCCGCAAACTCTCTCCAGAACTCCCGGGAGCAGAGCGTTTGGGGGAAATGTGTTCAGACGCAGCTTCGGCCACGTCTGCACCATGGCATCCAGCCCAAGAGGAGCTTGGTGACAGAGGGAGAACCATAGTGGACAATATGTCGTGTCTAGAGATGCGAAGAGGTCTACTTCTGCTCGACCAAACTTCTCCAATATTAGCTTCAACAGCTAGAGGTGGAGTCTTCGTTCCCCGTGCCTCAGCCCCTGTCTCGACAGGATGTCTGTTCCCTGATTTTGTTGCCCAGGGATATAAACTGCCCTCAGTGAGAGCAGCTTCCCTTGGACCCTCAGGAGGATCTGGTGAGTAAGCTTGTATAACGGGCTTGACCACAGACCCCCTTGATGCTTAATATAAGAGACCACCTATGTGTTGTCTATAAGAACAATCATATGATGAACTCTCAGGTCTGGGAGGAAGTGTTTGAGTGCTAGAAACACTGCCATCATTTCCAAGATGTTTATGTGCCCCAGGAGATGATGGCCCTGCCACAGACCTTGAGCCTAGCGACCACTCATGATTGCCCCCTGCCCGTGAGGGATGCATCCGTCGTTTCCCCTCTGGGAAAACCCCTTGGTTTCGAGCCACCACTGCAGGGGCCTCATGCACAGCAGGCCAAAAGGTAATCACATTGGACGCAGCTGCCATGAGACCCAACAGTCTTTGAAACTGTTTGACAGTTAGTGATTGGCCTAGCTTTAGCCCTTTTACGGCTGAGTGAATCGAACTGATATGAGCAGCAGACAGACGTGCCTGTATCGTTGTCGAATCCCATACCACACCTAGAAAAGTGGTTCTCTGAGCTGGAGAAAGCACACTCTTCTTGGCATTGAGCCTTAACCCCAACTTTCTCATGTGGGTAAGAACAACATTTCAATGCCGAACCGCCATATTCTCTGATTGAGCTAGAATCAACCATCCGTCTGTGTAATTCAACACGCAAATGCCCTGGAGTCGCAACGGAGACAGAGCTGCAAACTGTTTTTGAGGGGTTTTGGGGGGAATTTCGGGGTCACAAGGCTAGGCCAAAAGGAAGAATGCAATTTTAGTACGCTTCGCCCCCGAAAGCGAAACTCAGGAACTTCCTGTGTTGTGAAAGGATGGATACATGGAAGTAAGCGTCCTTGAGATCTATCGTAACAAACCAGTCCTCGGACCTGATTTTTGACACGATTTGTGTAAGCATCTTGAACTTGAGCTTCTTTACAGAGCGATTCAGTTGGTGCAGATCTAAGATCGAATGCAACCCCCATCCTTTTTTGGAACAATAAAGTACCGACTGTAGTACCTGGACTCCCTGGTTGAAGGAGGAAAATGTTCTATGGCCCCCTTGTCCAGCAGAGCCTATACCTATTGCTCCATAACCAGAGCCTGCTCGGGGCCTACCACTGTGGGTAGAACCACGTTTAACCTGGGCAGGCGCAACCCAAACTGGCTCGCTGGAGAGCACAGAGGGAAAAGTGTCACCGTATAATGAGGTGTTAACCACTTCCCCCGGAGGGGACTGCCCTCAAAAGCCTGACACCACTGGTGTCAGGGCTTCTTCGCCAAAGCCTTCTTGCAGATATTAATGGTACTCAGATTCGTTTTATCCATCGTAGGCTTGGGCTGCGATCGCTGCCCTGATCCCCGGTCTTTCTGCGGGGGAGTATGGGTAGCGACGCTCTCATCTCAGCGACATGCCACGGCCTGACCTGCTGCCAAGTATGCTTTACCCACCAGCTCTGAAGTGGCTCTTAGGGTGCTTTCACACCTGCCTCATTTAGTTCGGTTGATTCGCACTAGAGTTTGTTTTCCCCACTGGTGCGGTTCGTTTGGGCAGGTGTGAATGTGGCAATCGCACTCGGGTGCGCACCAAAAGCGGACCAAACAAGCATACCGAGACCTCCTCAAAGAGGTGGTCTCGGTACGCTTTCAAACGAACTCTAGAGCGGTTCGTTTGTGGTGAGAACGTGATCCTACCTCGAACAGAACCAACCGCCAAAGAACTGCACATTTTTGGACTAAACCAGCTGCCGTAGTCATGAGTCACTGTAAGCAACATTAATGCACGCCTCCTGCTGAAGTGCCTTGCGATGCGCCTTCGACGCGTGCAGTGCATTAAAACATTATTTTCAAGCCGCATCCTCGCTTCATTCTCCAATGTTATTGTTTGCCTAAAGTGGTGTAGACAAACATCTACAAACCCCACGACCAGAGTTGCCGCTGTAACCAGTGTACCAGTGTAATGCAGTTAGATGTTATGGGAAGAAGGAAGTGGGAACCGGCAAACGTTCAACAAAATGTAATGTTGTAAATACAGTAAAAAGAGTATTATTGTTTCTATTTGAATACAGTGGGTACGAAAAGTATTCAGACCCCCTTACAGTTTTCACTCTTTGTTATATTGCAGCCATTTGCTAAAATCATTTAAGTTCTTTTTTTTTCCTCATTATTGTACACACAGCACCCCATATTGACAGAAAAACACAGAATTGTTGAAATTTTTGCACATTTATTAAAAAAGAAAAACTGAAATATCACATGGTCCTAAGTATTCAGACCCTTTGCTCAGAATTTAGTAGAAGCACCCTTTTGATCTAATACAGCCATGAGTCTTTTTGGGAAAGATGCAACAAGTTTTTCACACCTGGATTTGGGTATGCCATTCCTCCTTGCAGATCCTCTCCAGTTCTGTCAGGTTGGATGGTAAACGTTGGTGGACAGCCATTTTCAGGTCTCTCCAGAGATGCTCAATTGGGTTTAAGTCAGGGCTCTGGCTGGGCCATTCAAGAACAGTCACGGAGTTGTTGTGAAGCCACTCCTTCGTTATTTTAGCTGTGTGCTTAGGGTCATTGTCTTGTTGGAAGGCGAACCTTCGGCCCAGTCTGAGGTCCAGAGCACTCTGGAGAAGGTTTTCGTCCAGGATATCCCTGTACTTGGCCGCATTCATCTTTCCCTCGATTGCAACCAGTCGTCCTGTCCCTGCAGCTGAAAAACACCCCCACAGCATGATGCTGCCACCACCATGCTTCACTGTTGACACTGTATTGGACAGGTGATGAGCAGTGCCTGGTTTTCTCCACACATACCGCTTAGAATTAAGGCCAAAAAGTTCTATCTTGGTCTCATCAGACCAGAGAATCTTATTTATCACCATCTTGGAGTCCTTCAGGTGTGCTTTCATGTGTCTTGCACTGAGGAGAGGCTTCCGTCGGGCCACTCTGCCATAAAGCCCCGACTGGTGGATGGCTGCAGTGATGGTTGACTTACTACAACTTTCTCCCATCTCCCGACTGCATCTCTGGAGCTCAGCCACAGTGATCTTTGGGTTCTTCTTTACCTCTCTCACCAAGGCTCTTCTCCCCGATAGCTCAGTTTGGCCGGACGGCCAGCTCTAGGAAGGGTTCTGGTCGTCCCAAACGTCTTCCATTTAAGGATTATGGAGGCCACTGTGCTCTTAGGAACCTTAAGTGCAGCAGAATTTTTTTTGTAACCTTGGCCAGATCTGTGCCTTGCCACAATTCTGTCTCTGAGCTCTTCAGGCAGTTCCTTTGACCTCATGATTCTCATTTGCTCTGACATGCACTGTGAGCTGTAAGGTCTTGTATAGACAGGTGTGTGGCTTTCCTAATCAAGTCCAATCTGGTCCAATCAAACACAGCTGGACTCAAATGAAGGTGTAGAACCATCTCAAGGATGATCAGAAGAAATGGACAGCACCTGAGTTAAATATATGAGTGTCACAGCAAAGGGTCTGAATACTTAGGACCATGTGATATTTCAGTGTTTCTTTTTTAACAAATGTGCAAAAATGTCAACAATTCTGTGTTTTTCTGTCAATATAGGGTGCTGTGTGTACAATAATGAGGAAAAAAAATGAACTTAAATGATTTTAGCAAATGGCTGCAATATAACAAAGAGTGAAAAATGTAAGGGGGTCTGAATACTTTCCGTATCCACTGTATATTTAAAAAATGTCATTTATTCCTGTGATGGCAAAGCTGATTTTTCAGTAGTTATTACTTACTTCAGTCTCACATGATCCTTCAGAAATCATTCTAATATGCTGATTTGGTGCTCAAGTAACATTATTATTTCTGCTTAATGTTTTTGTGCTATTTTTTTTTTTAACTAGAAAGTAAAAAAGAAAAATAGCATTTTAAAATAGAAGTATCTTTGTAACATTGGAAATGTCTTTACTGTCACTTTTGATCAATGTAATGCATCCTTGCTAGATAAAAGTATACTTTTTATAAAAATTTTTTATCTTGTTTAGCCCAAACATTTTGGTAGTGTATCCCAGTTTCCACCAAAATATGAAGTAGCACAACTTTTTTTTAACCTTTATAGTAATTCGATTTGTTTCTTGTGAACCAATTTTTTTTATTGAGAAACCAAGTAAAAAAAAATAAAAAAATACTATATAAACTAGTAGAGTAGTCATTTGTTATGACCCATCCAAAAAATTAGATGGCTAAAAATACTAGAAATTGTGTGAGATTACAATTGAGTATTTAAGCAATAAGCCCCTTGAAGCCGTGTTTTACAGTGGATTTAGAACAGCTAAGGGGCGTTAGCTGTTCTAAATCCACTGTAAAACACGGCTTCAAGGGGCTTATTGCTTTTATAAAACATTGATTTTGATATTTATTTTATTCATAAAATAAACACCAGCAACAAAAAATATAACCCCTTCATATACACGGGTTTCTTGTATACAAACAATACCGGATGCGCGCGCATCCAGGAGGCAAAAAAACGCTATCTGTTATGCCGAGTTCTGTAATAAAAGAATAAAAGAACATTGTAATTAACGTAGATTTCGCATTGTTTGTAATTTTTTGTTGACTCAATAATAAACTGCAATTTCAGAGTTGGATATGTTTGTTTGTGTTTCATATTAATATAACATTATGTAAAACGTCCAACTGTTTACGAATCAAAATCCGGACATACTGTGATGCATGTATGAATTATCTTAGACTAAGTTATGTAATAGCCAATGTTAGCAGTGCACCATCTATAGAGCCCGAATTTGCTTTTATAAAAGTTAACCTTGTTTACGTTACTTCACGACCTGCAACATTTCATGACTGCACACATATAACGTTACTTGAATGTAAATCAAAGATTTGACGATGGATTATGTGCTGTCATGAGCACATACTAGAGTTTAACTGCTCAGCCAGTTATGAACTGTGAAAAAAATACGTTTATTTTTTCAAACAGCTATTTAGATCGCAAATTTGACATTTAGTATACCAAGTGTGTTGTATACTACAAGAGAAACATTCAAATAAATGCTGTTCTTTTGAATTTTCTATTCATCAAAGAATCCTAAATAAAATATGTCACAAAAATAAGAAGCTGCATAACTGTTTTCAACATTGATAATTATCAGAAATGTTTCTTGAGCATCAAATCATCATATTAGAATGATTTCTGAAGGATCATGTGACACTGAAGACTGGAGTAATGATGCTGAAAATTCAGCTTTGATAAATTACACTTTTTCTTTTTGAATGCATTTTAAAATGTATGTTCCAATAATATTTCATAATATTCCTGTTTTACAGTATTTTTGAGCACAAGAGACTGCTTTCAAAAACATAAAAATCTTACCAACCCCAAACTTTTGAACAGTAGTGTTAATTAGGTTTATGGACTGTATTGACTGGTTCTGACTTAGTTGGGATCATCACGGGGCATCGGTAAGAATGCATAAAAGTCCAAAAGTCCAATCACTGTTTTAATAGTAGGATCAAGCCATCAACATACTCAGGGCATGCATGAACAGATGCAATGTGATTTTAAGGGTGTGTGAGTGTGGTTTCTATAATAAAAACAGAAATATAAATAATCAGTTTACAGTAATAAATGATAAACATTTTACTCAAAAAGAATAAACACGTGAGGATACATGGCTATAAAATGTAAACAATTGACTATAAATATACACGTGACTATCGTCTTATAACCATATCTCAATCCAGTGTAATCTTTACGATCCACATAAATATGGCTTAATAACAAATGTAAATTGTAAACACTAAAGTAAACATATGGAAAAATATGAGTCGTTATCATTATTTCACTTATACAGCGCGCATCGGAACACACGTGCAAAGATAATGCACACAGTCATACCGCTAACATCAGCTTCACGGAAATCCGAAAACACTCAACATCAGAACGTTTCAACACATAATACAACAAATAGCAATATACACAAGATTAAAGACGGTATATGTGGAAATTAAACTTACTTTCAAAGTTACGCACACTCATCTATGGCTTGAATACACGCGAGCCTTCCACAGCTTTCAAGCGAAACATAAGTTGCGTCAAACTCTGGGGCGGGACTAAGTTACGACTGTCAATCATACACAACCCACCAATAAGAATTAACAGAGCCTTTTCAACAAGTAGTGTGGGCTATACATGTATTTCGAATAAGATATTTATATATATCAGGCCATACAATTGCTGGCCACTTCTTGTCATCCACAATCCAAAGATCGTCATGTATTGCGTAGGGATCCGGCAAGATCTCACCATTGCTGAGAGTAAGTTTTTTTAATATAATCGCCACGTTATATGTGTGCAGTCATGAAATGTTGCAGGTCGTAAAGTAACGTAAACAAGGTTAAATTATATAAAAGCAAATTCGGGCTCTATAGATGCTGCACTGCTAACATTGGCTGTTACATTACTAACTTAGTCTAACATGATAATTAGCATTTTGACTTAGCGACAACACCACCACTATGCTACTAGCCTAAACCCTTTACTCTGGTACGAAGACCGCGGGTCTTTTCTGCCTCCTGGTTGCGTGCGCAAGCAGTGATGACGTCGCCGAGAAATCCTCCACTAAGCAATATAGTTCCTCCACTAAGCAATATAGTTCCAAAGAGGTTGCTAAGCAACACATGCAGCAACAAAGAGTCACAAATGGCAGTTGCGCAGTAATACTAATGTAATGTGGTCACAGGTGTATGTTTGTTGAGTAATTTACAATGGCTTTGAACGCGGCTCAACCAATCAGAATCAAGAACTAGTCTGGAACTATCCATTTTATTAAGAGATGTATGCACTATATATCTTTTCTTCTTTTCTAGCACATGAGCATGTGTGTTTGTGTGTTAAGTACATCGTTTTTTTTTTATTCATGGGTGCATCTGTTGAGGTAATTGGTACACAGTAGACTTCTAGTTTCCTGAAGATCCCTTTTCCCTCTCATCACTCTCTCTTACTGTCATTGGTTTTCTCTCTAGTGTATTGTGCTGGTTAATTTAGTTGCCAGTGTAGCAGGCTAGCATAGGTAAATATTTAGCTCACTGTATCTCTGCCTGAGCTGTTAGAGCCATTTGTTATTAATGCCACACACACACACACACACAGACACACATTTATTGTACCAAGCTTCTTACATGCATCTTGTTTTCATCCTCTATGTTCATTCGTTTTCTTTTAATTTTATTTATTTATATTGTATATTTTTATCTGTATTGCCCTGACTAGCTGCCCTGCCATAGATTTGTGTGCTCTAGCTGAGCTCCATATTTGGCGTTTTTCTCTCTCTCCCCCTTCTCTTCCCCCTCTTTTCTCTTTTCCTTTATAGCACACATATTGTCTCCCATTTTTCCCTCTCTTCAGGCTTTTTTATTCACATCTTCTAATCTTTCCCTTTATTTCCTGTTTTCACTCGTTCTCTTCCGCCTACACTCATCTGTCCCTATGTGTTTGTTTTCCTTCTGCATCTGTAAGTTATTTTTCTTCCATTTCCATGTTTTTCTATGCAGTCTTCAAGCCCACCGCTTCCACTAACACTTCTCTCTCATATTCCATCTGTCACTTTTTCTCTCCATCTCTTGATTAAATGGAAAGACACATTCAGACTCACTTCCACAATCAAACCTTTTATCCCTGTGCAAGCTGTTTGTGTTCACTTTTAAATGTCTCTCTGCTTTGTCTTCAGTCTTCTCTTTTTCTCCTTCTCTCTTTCTCTCTTTCTGTCTCTTACACACACAAACACACACTCTCTCTCTCTCACACACACACACACACATTCTTGTACATCTATCTTTGTGAGGACATTTATTGACACAATTCACAATTCTCTAGCTCCTTACCCTAACCCTACCCATCACAACTAACTGCCTAATCTAAACCCTTGCCATAAACCTATACCCTTAACCTAATAATAACATTATCCCTAAAACCAAGTCTTGATTCCCAAATATCTCACAGTGTGATTTTGAATCTCGCATTGCGACTTCATATCTCACAATGTGATTTTTCAATTCATCACTTTATGCAACTTTGTTTTACAATCTGACAATATTTTGAGCTTTATCTCACAATTAACTTTTGATTATTCTGAGGTGGAAACAGGCTTCCATACTCACAGCCTTATCCAAGTTGGTGTTCTATTAGGTGGTCGGCCAGATGGTCTCCCAGTTATAAAGTACCTAAAACCCCTCTAAAACCATCAAAACAGACCAGAATAACCACGCTTGGCTAGGCCACCACTGGGGGTGGGGCGGGAGTGTCGGTCAAGTGTGAAAGTTGAATGCCACGATTTGTTTTAGAGCCTTGTCTTAAATCTGCTGTAAGCATTTTTCTGAGATTATCATGCATAAAATATCCCTAATACCTGACAGATATCACTGAAATAGGTGCCTTGGGAAATCACACATGTCTCTGTGACAGCGCAAAGCTCTGTATACAGCAAAAACAAAAAAACAAAAAAAACAACCAATTAGAAAACTGGTCCATACTCCACTGTCATTTATAGCTCATGCAAGCACAAATACATACTTCATATGTTCATAAATGCACAGTCATTTTGGGGTCATTTAGGGCCATTTATCTACTGTAGTGACACATTAGAGAATGATAGAGTTTAGCACACAATGTACATTGACATCGTTTAATGGATTGGTTACTATTGTCTATTGGAGTGATGCGAACCCAGCAGGAACATTATAATAGCAGAGAGCTTCTCACTTATGAAATGAGTGCGTGCGTGCGTGCGTGCGTGCGTGCGTGCGTGCGTGTGTGTGTGTGTGTGTGCGTGTGTGTGTGTGCGTGTGTGTGTGCGCATGCGTGTCTGCGTGTGTGTGTGCGTGTGTGTGTGGCCTGAAGACAGGAAAGATGACTCTTGTGGCATCAGGCTTAATTAAATCCACATTGATTATTACAGTCTGACTTTATGCAGGGTCTTTATTGATGGATTGATGGTGTGTTTTGAGATGTGTCAGATTAGGACAGCAATATCAGTCAGTCAAATGTTTCTAGCAAAAGAGAGAGAGCTTCTAACACGACCACTTAAATGCATCTAAAAGGACAGGGTGATTAATTTCACTGAATTAATACTTTCAGCCCAGTCATTTCCATCTTTAATATATTTCTGTCTTTCCTATGTTTTAAAAGACAACTTTACAGATGACTAAGTGACTCTATTCACAAATTACTCTGAGCAGTCACTGTCTTGTTAAACAGATTTGAAAAGGCAGTCTTGTGTCACAGTTTGTGAGAATATGAAATTCATATTATGAACTTTGAATAGTTATGGTTAAATAATTGATATAGCCAAGCCTGTGACCTGCACTTAATTTGCATGATTTTTGATCATTGCATTGCTTGTAAACATCCTACACTTAGTCTAAAAAAGGGATAATGTACAGTCAATACAGACCTCTGATCTGCATAGGGGCGATCATCACCGTCTGGCTGACTGTACAGTATACATTTTCCTGCTAATTATGTGGCTACTTACCAAATAAATAAACAGACATGAAATATTGGTTATGTTTTTCTATGTAATACGAGAACCAGCACCATTACCACAGCAGAAATATGTAGGAATTATTATTATTATTATTATTATTATTATTATTGGACAATGGTAACTTTTACGGTCAAAAATATTTATCATAATATAAATTAATTACATATTTTATAATATAAGAATGATGTATAACATTTCATAAAAAAAAAAAAATATATATATATATATATATCGAGCATTCCAGAGAGCCATGTAATAGAGCTCATCATTGCCTGTCCACATTTTACATTGCGTTGGTTCCAAAACATTTTTTCTTTCCATTAATTTTGACACTTGGGATTTAAAAAACAAACAAATACTTAACCAGCTTCGAGTTAATATTACAAACTTTGATTTGAAATAAAAACAACCAAACAAGAAATTCAGACAAAAAGACAATACAAAAAGATATATACAGAAATATAAGTAGTAAGAGAGTATAGGAAATTTGCAGTGCTTCATGGGAGTGGGCAGTCGTTGTAGAGCTCTTTTAGCATTTTGTTCACTGCAGTTTTATGATTGGTCGATATTTCTCTGCTGGATCATGTGCATGGTCTTCACCAACAATCATGCTGTTAAACTAATTATCTTTTTTTTTTTCTTTTTAAACATTGAAACAAAGGGGTATGTCTTTTTTATTGAAAATTGGTGTCTTATAATAATATATCATATTGTTTTAATAAGCTGTCTGAAATCATATGGCTTATTATATTACAGTGACATTGCAGTGTTTGTAACACTTCTCCTGTCACACAGGTGTTTCTCTGGACAGAGTGTTTGACTACAGCGAGTACTGGGAAGTGGCTCGTGGTCTGTACGCTCCTTTCGACTGCACCGCCACTATGAAGTCTGGTAATGCAGATGTTTATGAAAATGAGATCCCAGGGGGCCAGTACACCAACCTTCACTTCCAGGCCCACAGCATGGGCCTCGGTAACAAGTTCAAAGAGGTGAAGAAAGCCTACGCTGAAGCCAACAAGCTGCTGGGAGACCTTATCAAAGTAAGACCTCCAAAAATCTCATTTTGATTCCAAATGTGTCACCCACTCTCTCTCTCTTCCACAAACTGAAGAGTGTCCTTGAAGGCCAGTGCGAATAAATGACTTTTCTATTGGATTTGCTGTCATTTAAATTCCACAAGTATATAATCACAGCTCTGTAATTTTTGTTCCTGTTGGTTCAAACCTAACAATTAACTTAAAACATAGAAATGATCTGCAGTGTACCCTAAATTTTGCATGTAGACTAAATAACAATTTCATTGCGGGCGCACTTCATTCTTTCCTCTTTTCACATTAAAATAATGACACTTTACAAAATTATTTTACAGACGTTGGATGGATATTTCGATTCAATGGGATGAGCTGACGTCCTGTCACCATCCATAATCTCTGTGACTAACAAGAACAACTTCTGACACTTTCTGTCAAAGGAACAGTGTGATAGTGAGAGTTCTGGTTATCAGCTGATCTGCCATATAAACTGATACGAGCAGTCAGTGTCACCTGCCAATGTTGGCTTCTGCTGTGTTACATTCTGTCTCCTAAGGCCAAATAAACCGATCAGCTGAAATGTGTCTGGCATCACTTTGTAAGCCTGTTTATCGGTCCAATGGCGGTCTCCAATAATACGGGGAAGGTTTCTGTGCATTTGTCTTTCCTTTTACACAACACAACAAGATTAAATGAAATACACCTCGTTATTTCATCTGACTCCATAAATGAAAAAGGTTTTAATGATATCTGAGCATCATTTAAAGTGAGTGAATGTTTGATTATTCTTTTTAATTCTTTAAGTATATTTGACCCGTTCCAGATTAGGAAACTATGTCGCTCAGAGGTCCTCATGTCTTCTGTTTATCACGGGTCTCACGTTCACAAGCTCATCAGTTTTGGTCACGAAACAGCGGTAATTGCTATATTCCTGAGATCAGTCACATTCACATTTACACAATCAAAGATACTTTGGTATAGCCCCCATGGAATTGTATACACTTGAATTTAACTTAACATTTACTTCAGTAGAGGTATGGCCACTATTACAGATACAAGCTGACCAACATTACTTCTCTTATAATAGCTTTGGATTGGCTATGCCATGGCTTCCAACGTACACTTATATAAAGTAACATTAAATATAAACAGAGGTAAGACACATGCAAATTTAGATTGGTCAAGCAGCATTCGCTGTTTCTAAATGGAACTAATCATCACTAATCTGATTCAAAACTTGCGGGAACATACAAATCCGTTTAATCTACTTGGGAAAACAATTTCAGAGTCAGTCAGAATAAAATCAAATGTTTAAAATTTTTTGACCAGGTAATAGAACAATAATTCGAAATCCAATTCATAGAATAAAATCATCGGTTAATAAACTATAATAACAACAATTCGGAAATCGAGGAATTATAGAAATATTTACCTGGCAACGAAAACTACACACAGCGATCGTGTGGGAAGTCTACCTACAGACTCCTCGAACCTTTTGCCCATTTTCCTTATAAACCCAGATAATTCAGTATGCTTACCAAATGGTGGTGTCTGTCATTATAATTAGATTTTGGTCCCCTATTGAGGGGTTCACAACTGTGAGATCAGAATTTGTAATTGAATGGGTTCTTGTTTTACTTACAGGAGGTAGTTTGAATGGAGGATCTGGGGGAGGGCACACTTTTAAGGGGCACACCACATTTCTTATATTTTATAACTTCTTTTAGCTTTTCATTATGGCTGGGAGATGAGACCATTTTACCAGGCGCACTGAGACACTTTAAATGATACCAAGCAATCATAGTTACTTTTTGTACACACTTAACATTGCATAGGTTTTTAGTGAGCTTTAAGTGAGGAGGAGAAGAGAGGGGGAGATGGTGAGGAGCTGTAAAAGTGAGGTGTGAGCTGTACTCTGTGGTGTGTCTCGGATGTTGCTGTTACATATGCAAGAGAGAGTTCAAATGTTAATTCTCAGGAGAGCCTTTAGTTTTCTCGAGGGGTAGCCCAGACTTGCTGGCACCCGCCTTACACTTGCTTCAGTATTTTGCTCAATGCAATCAATTATTGGGTTCTCCTAATAGAAGTTTCTGTTTACCTCCATTGTATCTGCATGTGATTGTTATTCAGTTCACGCTCTTTATCTTGTTTTTCTGTCAGTGCATTCCTGCCTGCACTCGTTTTTGTTGTTGTTTTTGTTGTTGTTGTTTTTCACACCATCTCTCTCCAATTTAGTTCATGGGTTTGGGGGAAATGGGCTAGACTTTGGGATTTTGTGGTGATTCCATTTATATTCCTTTTGCTATTGCGCTCTCTCTCTCTCTCTCTCTCTCTCTCTGCCAAGGTATGTTCAGAATGGCATGCCACATTCTATTTTTAAAAGAAAAGTAGTTTGCTTATGCATTATTTATACTTTGTACAGTATATGGAATACCTGCATGATCTACATTTTCCAGAATTTTCTGTTTAAAACGAATGAACCAGGAGTGATAAGATAACAGTAAAATGACACTAAAGACATTACATTAGCCGTGTGTTCACCATCGGGCCAAACCATTCTCGTTGCTTAACCGTTCCATTCGGTGCTGATCCGGCCCAGCCGGTACGGATATGTTTTAATATGGTTTAACAAATGCGTCAGCTATTACTTTGGTAACACCAGAGTTTACAGACGTTATGAGATGTAAATAGCTACACACTATGAAGGATGATTAGATATTTCTTTTAATTGTATTATTAACTTGTGTTTGCGTCTCTCAAATAGCACACTTGGCCAGCTACAGAGAAACAGCCAGACAACAGACAAGTGACCAATCCTGAATGGTGACATCACCGCACGCATTTTACCAGCACTGTTAGCCAAGCGTGCTGAGAATTCCGGGCCGAGAACGGTTTGTAATCTTTCCATGCCAAACCAAGCTCAAGTGAAAATACAACTGGAACCATTCCTTTCCGTTCATAGAACTGTTCGGCCCTACAGTGGAAATGCGGCTATTGTTAAAGTTTAAAATAAATGCTGTTCTTTTGGACTTTCTATTCATCAAAGAATCATGAAAATATTGTATCACTGTTTCCACATATATATTTCAACATTGATAATAAGAAATGTTTCTTAAACACCAAATCAGAATGATTTCTTAAGGATCAATGGCTGCTGAAATTCATCTTTGCCATCTCAGGAATAAAAAAAAAAAAAAAAAAAAAATGAAATACCAAACAGTTGTATTGCAACTGCAGTTCAAATTGCAGTTTTTACAGTATGTTTAATCAAATAAATATAAATAAAACATTTAAAATCTATTTAAAAATATTTTCATAATAGGCAGCAAAGTGTATATGGTGCACAGTAAGCATTATGATAGTTTTCCATTCTGAACACAACCTTCATGTCTTGCTCTTCCTTGCTACCCAGTTTGCTGGGACACACACCAACACACACACACACACACACACTCCTCTAATTCTGTTTCTTTTGAAGCAGCAGCAAGCACTGACACACACAAACCGTTCTCTTGAGTTCAAAGCTCTCTCTGTCCATGCCGATGGCCAAACAGATGTACCCTGTCAGTTAGCCAGAGATACCCTGCTCATAACACAAGAGAGAGTAAACACTTCTAGACCTGTGTGTGTGTGTGTGTGTGTGTGTGTGTGTGTGTGTGTGTGTGTGTGTGTGTGTGTGTGTGTGTGTGTGTGTGTGTGTGTGTGTGTGTGTGTGTGTGTGTGTGTGTGTGTGTGTGTGTGTGTGTGTGTGTGTGTGTGTGTGTGTGTGTGTGTGTGTGTGAGCAAAGATTGAGAGACAGAAGCAGAGAGCTACTGAGATGTACACAGAAGGGATTACTGTACGTCAGAAAAGCAGTAAGAGGAGACACTGACGGGCTTTAGGATTGCTGTGTGTGTGTGTGGTTGTGTTTGATCCCCTCTTAATCCCGTCTCAGTCTCATCTTATAACACTTTCCCCGACAGCCTCCATCACAGTGGCTTGGCCTGACCGAGTTTTGCATTGTGTCTGGGTACTTAACAAATCCTCTACTTAATTAACAACCCATTGATTTCTCTCTCTATTCGAACTAAAGGCAAAAGTTGAAAAAATTTTCAGTAACTTAGGGTGGCTTCTTCATAATTTTAATCTTTTACAAGAAACATGATTTATTTTACTTCATTTTAATATGAAGTATTAATTATTATTATTTAAAAATATATTTATTTATTTTGCATGTTTTGAAAAATGCTTTAGTGCAGTCATCCAGGTGTTCTTTACCAAATGAATTGATGAAAATGTATTATATATACAGTATAATAATTCATATAATTAATATAATATTTTTGTTCCCTGTTTCCCAGCAAGTTGTGATGTAGTCGTGTGCAATATTGTTGGTTATTTAGCTAAACAGGAAGTTAGGGGTACGTATCATCATGATGATATTAAAAATGGATACTATAGTATTAAAGTTGACAGAATTCATTGGAAAAAAATAAAAGATAAACAACACAAAATATTTGAGAGAGAAGACCTTGCTGTAAAATCAGTCATTATTTATGTATGAATACGTTTGAATATGCATATAAACAATTAGACTAATGGAAATGAAATCAAAACTGGCTGATGATGCAGAGAAATAGCTGTATGCCACAGATGGGATTGTAGGGAGAGATGAAGATGGAAAATATAACAGGTGTGCAATGAGGATGATGAAGGAGGCTCTCGCAGCAGAGTAGATCACAGTGCCTTTTATGTGTTGAATTTCATATTTACATTTTGTACTATTCATTGTTAAATGCACACTACCGTTCAAAATTCTAAAGTTTGGAGTCTGTGCGATTCTTGAAAACAACATAATAAAATAGTATCCCACATTTAGCACACAGTAATTGAAAATGTGAGCAATACCCAAACTGCAAAATAGTATGGTTACTATGTTATTCTTTTTTCTTCTAATTTCTGAACACAACCAAAGTCTCAGACAAAGCAGGAGTTCTCTAGCTACCAGTCTTTAGGATTTGATTTAACATAAGCTCCAGTGTCTTTGACTTCAAATGACTGTGGCAGGATGAAGGAAACGTTCATGCTTAATTTAGTGAAATCACATTTGATTATCCGGACAGTTAAGTTTTCCTTTTACGGAGAGTCATTTCTCTATGAACAGTATTCCCTGGCTGAGATTTCTGAAGCAGAAGAGTTATGCAAGAGTCACAGGATTTTAACATTTTTCAAAGAAGTTAGCCTACTCATGTAACGGTTTGTAATGTTGACATTTATATGCATAAGAAGTTTTATAATTAGTCACATTAGGGTTTGGAGGTCCCTACTGTGTCATCCAATACAGTCCCAGCGGTGCTATAGAGTCACTCAGGGTTGTTGCTAAACCCTTTGCTCTGAAAAAGTCTTTGTACATGTCATGTCTGTGGCTTTGTATTTAAACAAGGATATTACCCTTGCGTAACCTTTGTAGGAGTCTATTACAAAACGTAATCCTAAATGTCACTCACATATCTTTCTTTCCTTTTTTGACCTATTCCCAACCATCCAGTTCAGAGTGCTTACAGTTTGTTAGTTTTTTTAATACTATGTTAATACAATGATATCCTCTGAAATACCTTGGAGTGCAATGTTAAATTATAACCACTACTATGGCACATATCAAAATATTTGATGCCATCACTGTACCACAGTGGCGAGGCCAGACATTTTAAAGTGAGTGGACCTTGGCAAAATTTGGTGGACCAATGGCTACAAGAGCTGCTTGTGGTCTCAGCCAACCCAACACTTCAGCACAACTTCTCCATTCAGCTAGGTTTGTCAACCATAACTCCTTCCAGGACAGCCAGGAATCTTGGAGTCGTGATTGATGATCACTTAAGCTTCACAGACCATATTACTACAATCGCCTGGTCCTGCAGATTTGCTTTATACAACATTAAAGGTAGGGTAGGTAATCCTTTTTCTAAAAAAAAAACATTCCAAATTTGTTTAAACTGTCTTTATATACCAATACATAATTAAAAATGTAAGTACTCTGAAAATAGAAAATATAAAAATCGAGTGACTGTAGACCTTTTAATCTGCAATAAACACAGCTCATTATTTCCATTCACTCCACCCCCTCCCTTCTGAGCTCCTTCCAAAGCCACGCCCCCAAAACACATGAACGCGCGACGCCAAACGCTCAGGCTGGAACAAGACGCATTTATTACCTGAGACGAGTGGAGAGGAAGGAGCGCAGTACATACAGTGACATCATGTCAGAATCACATGTAATAAAATACCTAACTTTATCACTATGAATATAAACAAATAAGATTTCTTTTAGTACTCACTATCAAGCTAGCATATCGATAATGGTAAAGTTTCATTCGGTAACGAGCTATATTTATAAGGCAAAACTAAAAACAGGTTGCATTGATACACGTTTTTCCATTACCATCAGTTACACTGTGATGAAGATGAATTTCGTGTAAGATTCATAACATATACGGTGTTTTGCATGTAAGAGTTTCCATGATGAAAACATTGTTGACTCTAATGAAGACTAACGTACACTCCGAGTCCGGAGACAAGTACCGCATCGTCGGTTCGAGGACAGGTCCGGGGTTGAGGGCGAAGCAGAGGAGGTCGTTCAAGAGCGCGGGCAGGGTCCGAGGAAGTAGTTTTTGCCTTGTTTGCCTTCGCTGACTGCATATGCAGGTGCTTTGAGCTGAATATTTCCGGGAACGGTGACATGTGATGAGTGCACGCAGGGCAGCGCGCGCAGTGGGGCTCGGGGCGGGCACGAGACATGAAGGCATCTGATTGGTTCTTTACATTCGCACCGAATGGCAGTGATTGGTCAGAGTTTTTACTGTCCTGCAGCTGCTACAGAGGTCTGATTTTTTTCATTCCTTTTTCTAAACACATAATGTATTGACTACTATCAGGATGGAAGGACCATTTCACCCAGTATAAAAAAAAGTGTTTCTGAACAGGATTACCTACCCTACCTTTAAGAAGATTAGACCCTTCCTATCAGAGAAGGCCACACAACTCCTTGTCCAAGCTCTTGTTCTCACCAGACTGGACTATTGTAATGCTCTTATAGCGGGCCTTCCGGCATGTACTATCAAGCCTTTGCAACTGATCCAGAATGCAGCAGTGAGGGTGGTCTTCAATAAGCCGAAGAAAGCCCACGTCACACCTCTTTTCATCAGTTTGCACCTGCTGCCAATAGCCGCTCGCATCAAATTCAAGGCACTGATGCTTGCCTACAAGACAACCATTGGCTCTGCATCAATATACCTAAACTCGCTAGTTCAGACTTATGCGCCCTCCAGAAAGCTTGTGTTCTGCAAGTGAATGACGCCTTGTGGTGCCATCCCAAAGAGGCACGAAATCACTCTAAAAAAAACTGCCCGTATCTGCTGGTCTAGGAACAGGTTTCTCTGTAATAATAGCATATTGGCAATTTGGCAAACGACCCCATGCGTATCTGTGTTTGTGCTATGGAGAGTGTCAATGGTTTCTATTTACGTGTTGATTTCTTGAAGCAGTGGCCAATCAGAGGTGCTTAAGTTAGAATCCACTCACCGCTCAAAGCACCAGAGTTTATATCCAGTGCTGAGTTCAATTCTTGCAAATCCTCTCATTATAACAAACAATAAAATTTTTCATGCTTGACCAGCGGCCATGTACACGTTGCAAAGTCTTGCGACTGACATCTGTTAAATTCATGTATTTATTATTGTCTTGTAGGCCTGTCTTGCATGATTTTTTTCTCTTTTCGCACAAGTTTTGCTGTACATAAGGTATTATTTCCACAGAGCGCTGTACTATTTATGTGAAAGAAAAATTGTGTGACATTTAACTTTTTATTCCTCTCCTTCTTCACTCCCTGTGTGTCTTCCCTCCTCTCAAATCCTCATGGATCTCTCATTTCTATACGGTTTTCTCACTCTCTTGTTTAGTTGTTTTTTTTTTTGGTTTTTTTTGTCATTTTCTGTAGAGGATGTTTAAAACAGATTTGAAGTATTGTTCTCTAATTATTTTGTGTTGGTCACATTTAAAGGAATAGCTCACACAAAAAAATTAAATCACTCAACCTTATGCTGTTTCAGACTTCCTTTCTTTCGTGGAACAATAGGTGTAGTTTTAGAATATCCTGAAAAGAATGGCCAATATTATGAAACTGAATAGAGGTACATGAAATTGGCTATTTATAAGACTTTGTAAACTAATCTTTCTTTTGATGCATATCTCATTGAACCCTTTGACCGGTATATTCTTCAAACCTTTTTATTTTGTGTTCTATGGAAGAATGTAAGTCATACAGGTTTAGAACAAATGATGACATAACTTTCATTATTAGGGGAACAATCTGTTTTGACCTTGTTTTGATCTGACCTCTCCACAGATCAATTCCTCTTTTGACTTCCTAATTTTTTTCTAGTTTGTTTTTACAGTTCATGCTTGCTTTTTGGGGTTTGTAGCAGTGTAATGTGAATTGATTATTATGCTTGATTTGTCTGTATAATCGTTGGTAAGCGTTTCTAGCTGAGGGGAAGAATTTTCAGCTTGTGGATGTACAGTTTATTTCCCATTGAAATGTGCTGTAAGAGTTTGTTTTAAAAGTTTCCAGAAAGGAATAGCTCTATATTGTATAAATTCTGTTTCTCTATCTCACTTTGTTTCTCCAGGTGACCCCCTCGTCGAAGATTGTGGGTGATCTGGCTCAGTTTATGGTGCAGAACTCTCTCTCTCGGGCTGATGTGGAAGAGAGAGCAGACGAGCTCTCCTTCCCTCTGTCTGTGGTGGAGTTTCTGCAAGGACACATTGGAATACCACACGGAGGATTCCCTGAGCCCTTCAGGTCAAAGGTGAGATCACACTGTTTAATGAAAACTGATGTAAAAGTGCAACAATATTTCTCATAGAAATGTTCCTTGGAGAATTCAGTTTTTTTTCATTTAGCAGACAACTTTTATCCAAGGCACCTATAAATGTGGACAAACACAAGCAGGGTTCTTTTATTATTATTATTATTATTATTATTATTATTATTATTATTATTATTGAGAGTGCTGTTGAGAGTGACAGTGGCTTTGTTTTTGAATAATCTCTAGCCACACATAGAGAGAAAGAGTGTGGGCGATGAGAAAATGAAAAGGTGAGTGGATGCTATAAAGTGAGAGGCAGTTCCTAAGATCAAGAGAACAGCTTTGTGTGAATCCATCACAAAGTTTTTGTATATGTGTGAAAGACAGGACTAAAGGCTGTGTAAAGCTTGTCCCTTGCAGGTTCCTTGTCACTAGTGTCTGTGGCGTTTCCTCCTCCTTGTGCTGAAAGACTTGCTGAGAAAAGAAACCAGATTGATACACTATATTGCACAAACACATCTACAGTCATATGGTCACAGGAGAGACTTTTGCTTTATTTTTTTAAATGGAGTTGTTACTGAGGAGTGAGGACAGACTTTTTGCAGCTTTTGCAGTTGAGGGCAAATTAACTTTGATTTCCTATTTCTCTGGCACACACAGAGACAGACAGACAAACCCTTTTGAAGCACTCTGAAGTCCAAAAATGAAAGATCAAAAGCTGTTTATCAGCACTGGCAGCATTTCCCTGTAATAGAGCTCAACGTGTGGCCTCACTGTAACAGAGAAAAATAGACAGAAAAAGACAGAGACAGATTTTACCATTTCATATATCGACTTTAATTCTGTGTCTTAGTAGGACAGATAAAAATATAATAAAGTCTGAATGAAGTCAATTAAACTTTGTAAGTGTGACTGACATTTGCAAACTGCTTTAATTAACCTTTTCTCACACGGAACCATGAGGTCACTTACTTTAGCTGATATTTTTGAGTAGACAAAAATATGACTTACTTCTCCACCAGGCAACAAGGATATTTCTGATATTCCAACGCATTCTCATCCTAGGGCATCATATACTGACGCTTTTGACATTTCGTCTACATCGAACGCACATGGCACCCTTTAGCGTCAATATGAGATGCACAAAGCTTTGTTCGGTTATGGGTAGGTTTAGGTCTGGGGTAGGGTTAGGGTTAGACCGCTAGGAGGCGCCTTCTGGCCCATTTCTATCTGCGTCTCATATTGACGCTAAAGGGTGCCATGTGCGTTCGATGTAGACGAAATGTCAAAAGCGTCAGTATATGACGCCTTGGGATGAGAACGGGCTGGATATTCCTGTGTAAATGTGTGATCATTGACATACATGTTCCAGCAATGTTGCGTGACGAAACGTCATGTGATGCATCGACCAGGAAACTATAAAGCACACCTGAACTAAACAGCGTCAGCTTCTGATAGGCTGAAGCAAGTCGATCACGGGCATTCTGGGAGTATGGCAGGGTGACGCAGCGCCTCTTACATACGTAACCGAGACGTTTCTTCTTTAAGGGAACTCGAGCTGCGTCGAAACGCTGTGGGAACGCTAATACCCACGCCGCCATAAGAGCAAGTGTCCGTCTGTGTGAAATCAATGTGCACATCTAGGCGAAAGCACCTGCGCCCCTGGATTGGTGCAGCCATATTCCTGGCTGAAGGCTGACTGGCCGACTCATAAGCAAGTGAGATGGCCGTGACCACCCACTTGCTCATCCTCTGCTTAGATGCCAGGCACTCCTTTGTGGTTACCCCAAAGCAAACGAACAGTGTTCAGACTTTCTGCACAGTTCTGTGGACTTAAGCATCTAAGGCCCTAACCGGCAGAGCAGATAAAGTTTCTCTAGGTCTGACGTCCGGAGGAGGACAGAAGGCCTGCAGTACTCAAGGTCTTACAGTATTAGTAGGAACCTTAGGAACGTAACCTGGTCTTAGGGTTAAGAACACCCCCTTACCAAACCAGGAGCATGCACGAGGGAGATACCGAAAGTGTTTGAATGTCTCCAATTCTCTTGAGAGATGAAATAGCGAAGAGAAAGACATTTTCAGAAACTTTCTCAATGGGCTCGAATGGAGCTAGGGAGAGGCCTTCTAGTACAACAGCCAAGTCCCATGTCGGCACCCTCGTGTGGACTGCTGGCCTCAGCCTCAAAGTGCCACAAAGGAAACAAGTTATTACTGGGTGTCTCCCCAAAGATGCTCCACTCAAAGGTGCGTGGTAAGCAGCTAGTGCCGCCACATACACCTTCAGTGTGAAGGGGGATAACCCTGCGGAGAGGCGCTCCTGCAGGATCTCCAGCACTGCACCCACTGGGCAGTTAACTGGGTCCAGCTGGTGCTCTCCACACCAGGAAGTGAAATGTCTCCAATTCAAGGCAAAACGTTTCCTTGTGGATGAAGCTCTGGAGTGGAGAATGGTCTCAACAACCTCAGTTGAGAGACCAGAACTTATGAGCTGGGCCCCCTCAGAGGCCAAGCCCACAGTTTCCACAGTTCTGGAAGGGGGTGAAGGATCGACCCACTCGCCTGACAGAGTAGGTCCCTCCTTATCAGAATCTCCAGAGGAGAGCCGTAGAGGAGAGACACTAGGTCCAGAAACATATTCGGGCCGGCCAGAACGGGGCTACAAGCAGTACACTGACCCCATCCTGGCGAACCCTTCCCAGAACAATCGAGGGAAATGCATACAGACGTGACCTCGGCCACGTGTGCACCATGGCGTCCAACCCTAGAGGGACTGGATGGCTGAGTGAGAACCAAAGTGGACAATGTGTGGTCTCTTGGGATGCGATCAGGTCGGTCTTGGCTTGACCGAAGTTCTCCCAAAGGAGCTCCACCACCTTGGGGTGGAGTCTCCACTCCCCGGGCCTCGGCCCCTGCCTCGACAGGATGTCTGCCCTCTGATTTAAGTACCCTGGGATGTATCGCTCTCAACGAAAGTAGCTTCCCCTGGGCCCACAGGAGGATCTGGTGAGCGCAGTCCCCCCTGATGGTTTATATAGGAGACCACCGATGTGGCTCCTCAGGTCTGGGAGGAAGTGTTTCAGAGCCTGGAACACCGCCAACATTTCTTGACAGTTGATATACCACAAGAGATGATGGTCCTGCCACAGACCTTGGGCTGGGCGACCACTCATGATTGCCCCCCAAACCGTGAGGGAAGCATCCATTGTTAGCATGATGCAACGACAAGGAGCTCCCAGCACGGGCCCTTGGGACAGGAACCAAGGTTCTTTCCACATAACTAAGGCATTGCCGCGTGACCTTGATCATGCTGAGCGGTTCTGGTATTCCCTTGGTCCTGAATCACCACTGCAACGGTCTCATGTACAACAGGCCGCAAGGTAAAACGTTGGACGCTGCTGCCATCAGACCTAACAGTTTTTGAAACTGCTTTACATTGGCTGGCCTACAAAAGGAAGAAAACAATATTGGTACGCTTCGCCCCCGAAAGCAAAGCTCAGGAACTTCCTGTGTTGTGGAAGGATGGATATGTGGAAATATGCATCTTTTAGATCTAACGTGACAAATCAGTCCTCGGACCTGATTTGTGACACGACTGTCTTAAAAGTAAGGATCTTGATTTTTTTTTTTTTTTTTGAGCTTCCCTACAGCGCAGATCTAAAATCGGACTTAACCACCCCATCCTTTCTTGGGACCATGAAGTACCTGCTGTAAAACCCGGACTCCTTGCTGGGTGGAGGAACCCGTTCTATAGCCTCCTTTTGCAGAAGAGCTTTTACTTCTAGTTCCATAACCAGAGCCTGTTCGGGGCCAACCACTGTGGGTAGGACCCTACGAGATATATTTGGTAGAAGTGTCCAATCTGCCCTCAGACGCCCGACACCACTGGCGTCAGGACTTCTTGGCCTACTTAGAGATAATAACGATCCTCAGATCCGTTTTACCATAAGTACAGATATTAGAAAGGGCACGAAGCACTCGGCGTGTGCCCTTACCCTAAGCATGGATTTTAGAAAGGGCACAAAGCATTCAGTGCGTGCCCTTACCATAAACATGGATTTAGAAAGTGCATAGTATTTTATACAGCTAAAAAAACTAAGATATTTATTTTAATTTCTCAAAATTAAATAAAACCATAAACATAGATTTAGAAAGGGCACAAAGCACTTGGCGCATGCCCTTACCATAAATATGGGTTTTAGAAAGTGCATAGTATTTCATGCAGCTAAAAAGCCAGAAAGATATTTTATTTAATTTCTCAAAATTAAATAAAACCATAAACATAGATTTTAGAAAGGGCACGAAGCACTCGGTGCGTGCCTTTACCATAAACATGGATTTTATAAAGTGCTTAGTATTTTATGCAGCTATTTTAATTTCTCAAATTTAAATGCAGCCAATAACAAAGTATTTCATAGTCTGAATTACAGGCTGAATAATCATATTTTAATATAAAAAGAATCATAGCTTGCAAACACATTTTAGTTGTGATAATAGGAAAAAGAGAGAAAAGGGAACTCCTTGAGCTCAGTTTTGTAACGGATGACAGACAGGATGTATATGCAACAACGCTCTTTATTGAAAACACTCAGTGGGTCAGAAACACAGCACAAAGACGATCGCCAACACAGCGGGACAGGTGGGCAGACACAAACGCTGATGGTGTGGTGACGCAGGGACCTCGGTGGGCAACAGGTGCTGGTGCGGTGATCCAGTGGTAATCCCTCGTGAGTGCAAGATGAATCCGTGAAGAGTGCAGGAATCCAGGAGAACACGACGAAGACAGGAAGATCCAAACAGCACGGGGAACACAGGAACAAGCACAGGAACACACCAGGAACAACCACAACGATCTGACAACATGAGACACCGGTTACTGAGCTTATAAAGGGACAGACAATTGAAACCAGCTGGCGCTACTGATCACTAATGATTAGTGACCACGCCCACAGACACACACACAAACACACAACAGCACGTTAGACGAGAGAGAGACAGCGAATTCATGAACCGTGACAAGTTTCTAACGCATTATCAATATATTGCGGACCCATAATCTATGAGATCCGAGCTGTAGATTCTTTATGTTGACCCATAATCTAGAGATCCTAGCTAGTTAAGACTCAACAGGGGCGGAGCTAAAACTTCCTTTAACTACATATAACTACCGATAACTACAACAGCTCCTCAGAACTGGATAATTGCAGTACCTGTGCATACGCATACAGGCGAAGCCTGTCTCTTACCCCTCTGCCGGATCCATTTGCAAACCCCACAACTACGAACCGCAAGGAACGCGAGCTGAGGCGCCCTCCAAAAAGAGCGATCAGCGGGAGCACAGTGTTCTCAACTGTCTCACAACAATGCTCATATTCAGCCCCCTTGAGGGCTGCCTGGGAGTGCTGTGCTCCCAAACGAACAACACACATAGATGTGTATCCCCACCCATGATGTAGATTGGGTAGGGATGAACACACTATTGAAATGTTGTATGCTTGCCATTATAATGTTTATATATATATATATGGGTGAAAACTCCTGCCTAGCAAATTCTGAGATAGACAAAAAACACCAGGGACAGAGATTCACATAGGACGCTTGCAGAAGACACAGAAGCCAACGCTGTTTGGTTCAGGTGTGCTTGATAGTTTCCTGGTCGATGATGTCACATGATGTTCCGTCACGCCATTTGACTGGTTTCATACGTGCTTCATGACGCAATCCCGCAGAGGCATTCCTACAGCGTTTCGACGCAGCTTGAGTTCCCTTGAAAGGGAACCATAAGTTATTAATTCAAGATCGCCATGATCTTGAAAAAAAATGGCAAAACAATCTGCATTAGAAACATAAGAAATGAGTTGATGATGTATGTCAAGTTTGTTCTCTGAAATGAATCCATCTAAAATAAATAAGCACCGATTACTTGAATGTGCACTTCATTAATGGCCATTCCAATCAGGTGCTTCCGGCACACATGTTGAAGCATGTTTCTTCAATTTTTAGTTTCTGTCACGTAGAGATGAGGATGTAAATGCAAGTAACAAATGTAGATTTATTTACACAAATAAACACAAAACAGAAATCCAGGATAACAGGTAACAAAGACATGAAGCAGAGGCAGGTGACAATGACAATGATCCGACAGTTAACAAAACAAGAGACAATGCTTATATAGACAGATCTAAATAAATAACAGGTGTGCCGGTGCTGATGAGGTAGTAATCAGTTGATCAGTCCAGGTGATGACAATCAGCACAAAAACATACACACACGAACGGACCACGGTTAGCCAACCGTGACAAATTTAGTCAATTTTTTTTTTACTAAAATTGACTAAAACCTTTTTGCGTTTTCGTCGAATAAAACTTGACTAAAACCTTTTTGTGTTTTCGTCGACTAAAACTTGACTAAAACTATCAAGTTTGTAAGTGACTAAAATGTGACTAAAACTAAAAAGCATTTTCGTCCAAAAGACTAAGACTAAAACTAAAAGGGCTGCCAAAAACAACACTGGCAGGAAGCCAAGGCGGAACCGGCCGAGCAGGAAGCCAGACTGGAACCGGAATCCAAGGGGGCGCTGGAGGCAACAGGAACCTGGGTAGAATGAGAGACAGAGAGACAAGATACACGGAAGGCCTCACGGCCAGGTTAGAGGGTTCAGTAGTCGCCATCTTGGATGAGGCAGAGTTCAAAGAGCTCGGGATCGGCCATCTTGGGCCGGGCCTGG
Organism: Leuciscus leuciscus; assembly: GCF_965113295.1. NCBI lineage: Eukaryota > Metazoa > Chordata > Actinopteri > Cypriniformes > Leuciscidae > Leuciscus > Leuciscus leuciscus. The sequence goes on along the minus strand of NC_138726.1, from coordinate 22,241,174 downwards.
CAAAGCGTTCAAAGAGTTCGAGATCGGCCATCTTGGGTAGAGCAGAGAGACTAGGGAACTCAGGAACGGTCATATTGGCTAAGGCCAAGAGTCGATGGAGCTTGGGAACGGTCATGTTGGCTGACCTATAGGGCACAGAAAACTCAGAGGCGACCATCTCAGCTTTGACAGGACTCTCAGGAAATACAGATACATGCCTTATGGTCAGGACAGGGAATTCAGGGAACTCTGGTTCAGCCAGCTTGGTCGAAACAGGAAGCTCAGGGGACTCGGGTTTGGACCTTTCAGCCATGACAGGAACTGCCATCTCGTGAACAGACTCAGACGATTCAGCCATCTTGTGAACACTCGTGAACGGACTCAGACGATTCAGCCATCTCGTGAACGGACTCAGACGATTCAGCCATCTCGTGAACTGACTCAGACGATTCAGCCATCTCGTGAACAGACTCGGGCATGGCGACGGCCATCTTGGGAACTGGATCGAGCATGGCGGCGGCCATCTTAGAAACTGGATCGATCATGGCGGCGGCCATCTTGGGCACTGGTTCGGGCAAAAGCTCATGCAGGCTTGGCTCTACAGCCTGCATAGCTTGGTGCTCACTACTCCCCCCCAAAAAATTATTAAGGTGAGACCTCCTCCTCGATCTCATCTCTAAGGAAGGGAAATCCGCACCCACACCGTCGAAAACCCTACTCATCTCGGTCGACAATGCTTGAAACGAAGCACAGCATGGGTGCCGGTTCTCCCATATAGCAGTTCCCGACAATGCCGCTCAACCAGTGAGCAGAGTCAATACAAACGCCACTTTAGAGTTCTCCTTCTCAAACATGCTGGGTTGCCTGGACAGATACATATCACACTGATTCATAAAGTCTTTGCAAACGTTGGGCTCACCCGCATATCTCTCCGGGATAAGTAGGTTCGTCTCCAGTTGATCACTCGACTAGGTGTGAGAGGAACTGGCGGTATGGGTGTCGCGGTAGAACTCTTCAGACCCTGGATCTGTCGCGCCAGTTCCTCCATCTGTGTTGCCAGTGCCCATGCCGCACGCCTCATCTCGCCATCTCTCTCCCGATGCTGTTCTCTGCGAGAGGCGTCAAGATTGATAAACTTCAAGAGAGCTGCGGTACTTGCTGCATCCATGTTTGGTCGGATCATTCTGTCACGTAGAGATGAGGATGCAAATGCAAGTAACAAATGTAGATTTATTTACACAAATAAACACAAAACAGAAATCGAGGATAACGGGTAACAAAGACATGAAGCAGAGGCAGATGACAATGATCCGACAATTAACAAAACAAGAGACAATGCTTATATAGACAGATCTAAATAAATAACAGGTGTGCCGGTGCGGATGAGGTAGTAATCAGTTGATCAGTCCAGGTGATGACAATCAGCACAAAAACATACACACACGAACGGACCACGGTTAGCCAACTGTGACAGTTTCCTACAAGCAACAAGCAAAGTGCCCTTCTGGAAATCCAGTAAATATCAGCCCATCAGATTTAGACTTTCTACTTTACAAAAGGGTTTCCAGTTTAGTGTGCCATATGCATCAGACATTTAGCAAACGAAGTGTGAATGTAAGCGTGACACCATATTTAATTTTTCATTGCATTCAATGGATTGTTAAGCTGACAAACGTCTTTCCGAAAAAGTCTTTCAGTAGACAAAAACTTGAAATAGTTTTGAAAAGTTGTGAATTATGAAAATTACATGATCTAGGACCTTTATACAGTGCGTGTCATTGTAAAGACTGAAAGTCTACCCCTACAGCCTTGTGTTCATCCATATTACATTTTTGACTAAGGTCTATTGCCCATGGTTACAACACTTTGTCATGTTTTATTACTTAATTAGAACAGACGACAATGTTATATAGTTTTATTCTGCATTGATACTTCATCTCTAAACATTACGCTAAAAAAAAAATATCCTCAGGGTGCCATTGTTGTTCTGTCACCTCCAGATACTAAATACAAGAAGACACAAATAGCTTCCTAACACTAACTTGGGGCGTTACCCATAATTCACTTTAAGATAGCTAACGATACTATGTCCTCTGACCTGGGTATACACACACCACCACAGCCCCAGGCATGGTCAACATATATGTCTGTGGGTGTGTTTTGAGATACATTCATCATAATTGGTTGGAAAGGTTTGTGCTGCAGGGCCTGTGGTGACTCTCACACACATCAGTGGCTCTATCTCTGCCAATCAGCTCATAGATAAACTCAGGTACACACCACTGGACAAACACTGATAAGAATGAGCAATCTTCTCCCACAGTCGTACACACAAAACACCCATTTTTACACGCACAAACAAATGGAAGAAATACAACCACAGTCTTAATAATATGATCAAAACATGTCATGCGCCGTCATGTTGAGCAGTCTGTGCTTTTGCAATCGTTTTAGATGGAAAAACACAACACAGGCACAACGCAAACATCCATCATATCTTTCTAAATATTTGAAGTGTGTATTTATGTCTATATAGTCAGTAAGAAGCAGCTTGAGGGGATAAAACTCTTTCCCTATACGCATTCGGTTTTAGTGACGTTAGCAGACACTTCAATTAAACATCGCTCCAGTCTCAATCCTAAGGGCAATTAACCATTCTATCTTTAGAAACCCTTCCTACCACACACTCACACACATATCCCAGGCTTATAAATGGCCTGAAAAGCTGTCAAATTAATGAAGAGTGACTGAATGAAGCGTGGAGCATCTTTGAACTGCAGCCACTGTGACTAATAGAATTGGTGAGCCCTCTTTTGTGTCTCATGCCTCCGCCAAGGGAAAAGCCTCTAAACCCTTTCCCGGCAATCCTCAGGGAGCTCCTTCATACACTAATCAGCATGTTTTATGTATTATTTAAAATGCATTAGCTTGGCTGAATGTGCTAATAACTGGCTCATCTAGAGCAGAGACACTTCAGCACTTAATAGAAGGAGCAGGGCGACCATGGGAGGGTATGTAACATTTAAGATCCGCAAGTTTAAGGTGCGCAGAAAGATCTGGAGAGCACTGGCACGACATGCTGATGGCATAAGACATGATTGTACTTTATATGATGTAGACAGTGATGCCGGAAAGAGCTTTAGAGTGGGTGGGTTATGATGTCACTATATAAAACGACTGAGCTCATTAAATATTAACAAATGCAACAAGTGCAAATAGCCCGTCTTGTTGATAGAAGCTATTTACGCTAAATCCGCCCACCAATGGACAAAACTACAAAAAATGCCTGAAATTTGTCAGCCACAGTGGCGTATGGAGTAAGGCGGGTAGCAGATTATTTTGACGCTAGTTCGAACCAGATTTTGAATCCGCCTTTTGCCAAGCTCGTTCTGCTCCCTTTTCCCATCGCATATCAGATTGGAAAAGCATTTATTTTCAATAAATATGAAGAAAATATGTGAAAAGGGGAATTAAAGTGCCTAACTGTTATTTAATATTAAAGTGTTTATCGGGTAGGGTTAGGGGTAGGTGTAAGGAGTGCTTCATTGTCCTAATAAGGCGGCATTTATTTAATACATTTTATAATTTACACTCAATATGTTATTATTGCATACTGTTTTATAATGTACTAAAATACTGAGGGGCAAATGGTATCTAACTACTATTTACACTTGTTGTAAAGAAAATACTGCTATTTTTACATAATGTAAATAGAATCTTTCCCTATTTTCACTTAGTGTAAATAGCATATAACTAAGTAAATACTGCTATTTTCACCTAGTGTAAATAATATATATTGCTATTTGCACTTAGTGTAAATAGCATCTAAATATTATATTGCCTAATATTAATAAGTTGCATAGTTGCTCAGTAATTTCTAGTCATGTTACCAAACCTTTGCCATGGTACTTTTTATGAATTGATGATCTGTGCCAATATGCTTGCATGGGCTTCTAGGCATTTATTGTGAATCTGACATTTTGATATTTAAGATTCAATTTTATGTTCACTCAGATATTTTTGTTTAACATTTATTATTAAGTGATAAGTTAACCAAAAAGTTTTGACGTTGTATCATCAAAGTACGATTTGTTCGTAGACTGTTCTAATTCTATTCTGATTCTAATTATGTCCTATTCTAGACCAGAGAAATAGTGCACTTCATTGGATATTTGTCAACATGAATGTAAATTTGTTCTCCAAAAATCCCCCTGAGTTGCATGCATGCACTTTAAATGCTGACTGACTGCATCAGTTAAATGCTGTGTCAATTTAGTAGGTCATAAAATAAAGAGCATGTAAGATTTTTTATTTATTTTTTTACACGGTCCAAAAGCTTTCAGTTCCTGTTTCTCACCTTTAGATCAAGACTAGTAGGTGTCACAAATGAAATATCTTTCAGACTTTAAGGATAAACAACCACATGGACTCTCTACTATCAGGGTTCTTTATCAGTCTAGTCTGATCATACTCATCTGCACACTTCAGATGATTGACTGACTGAGACAGGGTTTCAGAAGATGTGTGTGAATGACAGCACATCCACTGAGTCTGCCAGATCATTACTGTCAAAGCCTATAGGCTCAGTCCTAGTGTCATGCATGTTCAGTTCCCCTATAGGAACCTGTCAGGATTTCACCTCTACTGCAATGTTGGGGAATATCAAACTACAAGTAGCAATTTTAGGAACTTTAACTACATTTTTCATTAGCATCACAGTAGCTCAACTGTTTTTAAAACTGAATATTTTTGAAGTAATGAGTTTATTTTACCAACAGATGAAAATGCTACATCAGTGTTTTGACAAAAAATTCCTCTCTCATGCTCTATACAGCATTTTGAATTCCAATAAATGTTGCTAAATAGTTCAAATTTTATTAATTTAAATTAAATCATAATTCAATTTTTTTTTTTACTGATTCACAGATTCATTTGAGCCACAAAATGGCAATACAATATTTTTATATTTTGAATAATTTGACAAAATAATATACATGACTGCCTAAAAGTTTCTGCTTAAATGAGACAGAAAACTGCCTCAAATGCCCAGACGCAGGTTAATCCACCTGGCTGCCGATGTAGTCTACGCCATAATGCACGCTGGGAGTTTGTGATCTGTTATGTCATTAAAAGAGTCAGTAATGCTTTTAAAAGTTAATACTTTTATTCACCAATCATGCATTAAATTAATAAAAAATATACAAATACAAAGAAATGCTGTTCTTTTAAATTTCTATTCATCAATAAATCCTGAAAAAACATGTCACGGTTTACACAAAAATATAAGCAGCACAACCGTTTTCAGCTTTGATAATAAGAAATGTTTCTTAATTTCCAAATCAGCATAATAGAATGATTTCTGAAGGATCATGTGACACTGAATACTGGAGTAATGATGCTTAAAATTCAGCTTTGCCAACACAGAAGTAAATGACTATTTAAAATGGAAAACAGTTTTAAGTTAGTAAGTAAAAATATTTCAATTAATTGGGGCCCTGGTAAGAATAAGAAAAACAATTTTATCTTTAAAAATATTTCTTGTAAAATGTCGTACCAACCCCAAACTTTTGAATGGTAGTGTACTTAATTATTATTTGTATTAGTTAAATGTTGTCCATCATTGTTTTTGTTATTAAAATTTTGGTGCTTTATAGTTTTATTTAATAGTATTTAGTGTAAACGAATTTGTTGAAATGTGTATCATAAGTAATTTTCTGTTTTGATAAGAATATTGGTAGAACTTTATTCTGCAGTCCTGTTCTGCGTGTACATACTACTACAATGTGTACTTATTATAGCAATTACAAGAACTGAGTTATAACTAGGTACTAACCCTGAACCTACCACCAAACCTAACCTTAACCCATCTAGTTACCTTAATATTAACAGTACTTTCTTGGGCAAGTACACTAAGTACACGTACTGTAAAATAAAGTGTAAGAAAAATGGTTCTAAACAGCCAAATTAGGGTTATTTGGCTTGTAACAATAGCAGAAGTCAAGTCAAGTCAAGTTTATTTGTATAGCGCTTTTCACAATACAGATTGCATCAAAGCAGCTTCACAGTATTAAATTAAAATAATACAACAAAGTTTGTTTCAAGAGGAATTTATTGATTGATAAAATTAAATTAAATATCCCCAAAATATCCCCAACTGAGCAAGCCAAAGGCAACAGAAGCCTTTTTGGTACTAAATAGAACCCTTTTTATAAGGTTCCATAAAGAACCATGCTTTGAAAGTGCTATATTTGACCTTAATGGTGTTATAAATAACCGTTTTAACAATATTTATTTTCATTAATATTAGAATATTAGTATCTTCATATAATTAATATTACTATTATTACTATTATTTTATAAATGAATTATTAATATGTTTTTTTTTTGTTTTGTTTTTTTCTCTATCTGCCCGGTATTATATCTTGTTGCCTCTATTTGGGGTTTACATTTAAAAAAACACATGTGGTGTCAATTAGGTACTTTTATTTTGTATTGACATGGCAGATTGTAGCAAATATGACAGTGCTCTGATAACAGTTGTTAGCTGAATATATTAATAAATAATAATTTACATTGAACACGATATAGATATAATGAAGACCAAGTTCCAGTGAAATATCTTCACAATCCTCCTTCATTACGTGTGTATTCTGAGTGGCAGTTTCTCTCTGCAGATGATGAGGTTATGATACGGGACAGCATCTGAAATAAACAATTGAGTTTAGAGTTACATCGAGTCTCTTCCAGTTGATTATGTCAAAACAATTATGTTCATGAAGGCCACCATTAGCATAAATGGACAGTATGAGCCCTTTAGGCATAAAGTCATAATTTAAAAAATATCATAAATTCTATATCTCTGTTACTTTTTGGAGAAGAGAAAATGATTATCCTTAACTGAACAGAGCTGCTCACACTTACAGTACATGTTCTGTTAAACTAAAAACAGAAAAATACATTGTCAGGAATAATTCATTATAATTCATTACATTTATATAGCGCTTTTCTCGGCACTCAAAGCGCTTTACATAGAAGGGGGGAATCTCCTCAACCACCACCAATGTGCAGCATCCACTTGGATGATGCGACGGCAGCCATATTGCGCCAGAACGCCCACCACACACCAGCTTACTGGTGGAGAGGAGACAGTGATGAAGCCAATCAGTATATGAGGATGATTAGGAGGCCATGATGGACAGAGGCCACTGGGCAAATTTGGCCAGGATGCCGGGGTTACACCCCTACTCTTTCGAAAGACATCCTGGGATTTTTAATGACCACAGAGAGTCAGGACCTCGGTTTTACGTCTCATCCGAAGGACGGTGCTCTTTGACAGTATAGTGTCCCCATCACTACACTGGGGCGTTAGGACCAGGGGGGCAGGGTTTCATATTATTTTGAAGTAGCCCCGGGCGCCGCCATTGGCTAGCGGACCATCACCTGCTGTTAGCATCCCATTGACTCCCATTCATTTTGGCGTCACTTTGACAGCGAATAACTTTACATCTGAGGCGTTTAAAGACTCCATTTGTCCATTATTTATTTCTAAAGAAACACGAAAATGTATAAAAGGCTCCATTACCTTGTACGTTATGGCCCAGTAGAAGCAGTTTTTGTAAAAATAGGCTAACGATTGCGTCATAACCACTCGACTCTCTGTCGCACAGTAGAGAGATTACCGTATGGACAGGAGGAGAAGCTCGCGCGCAATCGGGGGGACGTGGAGGCAAAATGACAAAGTAATTAATCAGAATACTTGGCAAAAGTTTCTCCTGCTTCTAGCTCATGGACAGCTCCTACTCACACTCTCCGTCTCTGCAAGTTTCGGAAGGGAATTATTCAGATTTCTCTCGGCACAGCTACTAGTAGATAGACGGGTTACTCACGTCACATCTATGTCGTCAAGCTCAGTTTGAGTCTGCGCAGTACGCTCGACCATCAGGAAGTTGGTGCTTCTATTTGACTTCACTTGTCTCCGTTGAATCCAATGGGGTCGCTGTGTCCAGTTTATATACTGTCTATGGTTAGGAGCCACACAGACCACAGGGTGAGCACCCCCTGCTGGCCTCACTAACACCTCTTCCAGCAGCAACCTGGTTTTCTCAGGAGGTCTCCCATCCAGGTACTAACCAGGCTCAGCCCTGCTTAGCTTCAGTGGGCAACCGGTCTTGGGCTACAGGGTGACATGGCTGCTGGTGGAATGATTATAACAAAGATATAATTTATATACATTTAAAAAAAATTATAATAATAATTTACCTGTTGAGAGTGTGTTGACAGTCTGTTTAGTTGTATAGCTGAGCTCCAGAAATTCAGTAATGAGGTGGTTTTGACAGTTATACAGTAGATTTGAAAAACAAAAAGGCATGAATAAAGAACTCCAACAGAAAAAAACCCTTTCAGCATATAAAGGATTCTTCAGGACGATACGGTTCTAAATTGAACTGTTACTACATGTAAAGAACCTTTAAAGAACCATCTTTTTTTAGAGTGCAGAATCTCAATCTCTGACCAAGTCCAGTTTTTCAAGTAAAATTCAAGTGTCTTCCCCGTTCACTGTTCTACAAGATATTAAACGGTATTCACTCTGGGTCAGAGAGGATAGAAAGGCAGTGTAGTCAAACACATGCATGCATGCGCATTAATGCTAACACAGTAACACATACACAGACATACACCTGCCTCGGCTGTGATTTTCCTTCATGTTTCTATATATGATCTGGCAGTTAACTGTGTAAACATACTTACAGTTGGGACAATTACACAGCTCCCTCAGAGGCTCGACCACAGGAAGATGCGTTCAGGTCAGAGAGCGAGAAGCTTCACACTGTTTTATGGCTACATGAGTTCCCATTACAGCCCACCGCTTTGTAGTCTTCTCTCCTGTGAATCCTGTGAGGAAAGCAATGGACCATCACGCCTGACGAATTTGATTTGGACCAGTGAAATGAGTCTCTTTGTTAGCTAAAGTGCATGAGAGCACTCGCAGACAGATGGAGAACAGAAAAATTCCTAGTGGATTTTCAGACATATAATTAAATGCGATCCCTTTATGCCCATTTCAATGGAAATTTAGGAGGATTTTTTATCTCTTTTTTTGTGAGAATATTCCTTAAAAGTAGAAAGCAAGAAGTCAGGGGCATATAAATGTAGATTGCTTGTTAATTTATGTATTCAGTAAAGCACCAAGAAGAACTTAATCAGTTTAGCTCTTAATAAGCACTTAATGTCTTTTAAAACTGAATTAAGCATCACTTGACTTCTTCTCTTTGTACTGACACACAGATGTCTGATGATTAATGGTCATAGAGACCGGTAATATTTTGGTGGCACCTTTTTTTATCCAGGCTTATTGATCTTTCCAGGAGGATTGTTTAGCACATGACATCACCCCAGCAATATTTCCAGCCCGGCTGTGACAGTACAGAATGACAAACAGCCTAAATGCACACACTGGGATGGGGACAGATGATTCAGGGGAAAAAAGAGCAAATCGTATCTCCTTTCAATCTCTGTCAACAATGTCAAATATCTCCTTTCACCCAGCACAGAAAGCAATGTGAGGAAAACAGAAGCTCTCCTAAGCAACTTCTCCTGCCTTAGACGTCTGATATAGTAACTGCTGTTTTCTGAGTTATGAAATTATATAACCTCTGACAAGAGTCTATAAACAGTTTTTCTGCAAACTGCCTGGTAATCCATATAGCATAGTTTTCGAAACCTTATAGCAGAGAGTCTGAGTGCAGATGCCAGCAGTCTTAGAAAGCGTCTTTCTCCACAGTATGTGTTGTAGCACAATTGCTCTTGCAGTAGTTTATGGTAATGACAGGGCTGATAAGGAATACATAATGCTATATATGCTTTAACTTACTATGAAATAAATGCAGTTCAAGTTTTCTCCTTAAGCTCCTTACCTTACCTCAGGCTTGGAAAACTAGCTTTGTAGTTTTCTCACTGCCTTTGCACAGCTTTACCTTCTTCTTCTTTTTTCTAGGTTTTGTGCTTAATGTTTCCACATAGGGACTATATGTACATTTCCTCGAACAAGATGCTAAATGTGGAGAAGAGATAGAGACTTTTCAAAATACTTAAAGGGATAATTCACCTAAAAATGAAAGTTCTGTCATAATTTGCTCACCCTCATGTCGCTCCAAACATGAATTACTTTTTTCTGCTGTCCATACAATAAAAATCAGTGTTGTCCAGCTTTATTTCTGAATCCCATTGACTTTCATTGTATGGACAAAGAAATCTTCTTCAGAATATCTTCTTTTGTGTTCGCGTTAGAAAGAAAAAAAGTCATCCAGGTTTGCAGCAACATGAGAGTGAGTAAATTATGACAATTATAATTTTTGGGTGAACTAATCCTTTTAGGATTAGCTGTGGAAGAGTTTGTTTGAAAAAGGCTTTACTTGCACATCGTATGTGTAATGAATAAAACCTTTACAATATAAGAATGTTTCGGTCCAAATGCAATGACAGGATGTCCTACCTGCCTGTCAACATATGTATTTCCATACCTCCGTGCTCCCATCACACGTCATCAGCACGTTATAGACAGTCACTGGGCCCTTTAAACAAAGAGCAGTCTTCTTTTACAGTTCCTCCTGAACCAAAACAAAGAGCTTATGGTGCGTTAACACCATGTCATAACCGTAATTACAACATGGCAACCCATGATTACTCAGTTCACGTCCTCAGACTCGGATTTATGCATTTACTATCAATACCGAAATTAATCTCCAGAAGTCAGGTGGTACAAGTAAGAGCTCTGTAAGTTGTTTACCTTCATTATTATTGAAATGTTATGTGCTTTGGGACATGAGGTAATTTAATGTGCAAACTCTGCTGTGTGCGTTTATGTGTTTTAAAGGAGCCGTGGCTTTGGAGAACAGGATCTAAAGATAGCTTACTATTGCTAGCCACTATAGCAATTACCTACCTTACCTTTAAGAATGAATTTGCGATGCCTGCAACTGACACATTCAGAGAGGAATCTTGAGACATGTTACTCTATTGCTAAAAACAAACAACATCTCAGTTCTGAGGTATTGAGATTGTTATATATGAATCATCAACTTCACAGGACTAATGTCCCTATGGAATCTCAAGTGTCGGAGTGATGAGGAAAAAAAAAAGATTAGAACATGTGAGCTTCCGTACCCCACAGCTAGCCTGGGCAAATAAACTTGCATACAAATATTCAGATGGCATAACTGAGTCACAAAACTACTAAAATAAACCTATAGGACATATCAAACAAAAGCGAGCCCATATGGCCTGAAATTATGACTCAACTGCTATTAAGTGGCAATTTATTCAAAAGTTAGGTGGGTTGGGACTGCAGGCAGCCTTTTCTGCTATTTTATCTGAATAACAAAATGGGCTGCTGAGCGTTTTATGAGCTGATCTGTTTTGTTTTCCCTCTCTTTCCTCCACAAGCCCTTTTGTGTAGTCTATTCACTTTGCCCCCGTTAGAAACCAGGCTTCTTCTCAGTGCAAGTCCAAGGACCATTTTTCAATTCATTCTCACTGCTGTGAAACAAAAAAGGAGAAAATAGTGTCACTTGGCTGGTTGGTTGCCATGCCAACACCAAGAAATCAGCAATTTTTTGTACATTATGAATTGAGTCATTTTAATGGCATATTGGTGGTGTAGCTTCTCCTTTGCAATTGACCTATTTGTCAAAGTGTTTGTGCTTTTGTTCATTAACGCCCACTCTTACAGCACTAATGATGTATTTAGCATGTCTGAACTTGCAAAGTCAGTCACTTGCCAGAGGACAAAGTCATTGTAAGATAGTGAATGGTAGTATTGTTGATTCATTTGTTAAATATTTATGCTTTTCAGTGACCTGAAGACTGACTCACATCACTCTTTAGCTGTCTGGTTTTTGAGCTTTTAGTAGGCTATATTGCGTGTGAGGATGTTGGAGGTGGAGATTTATAGCCTTTTCTCACAGCACTTGATATAATTAAACTTATCAATTTGATGGCGGATCCAGAAAGGTTCAAACGACAATCACCAGTGACTTCAGACTTCGGAGTGGCTACAGAAAAAAAGAGACTGCAACCGGGCCCATGCGAAAACAAGGATAAATATTGGAAGGGCATTAAATGTAGTCACGCAATGCTGATGTTAACATTAAAGGGTTACTTCAGGATTTAGCATTAAGCTTTGTATTAGTAGAAAACCTGTAGTATTTTCGAATTACCGTGCTTTCCACCCTCATATCCGACTGAGATGAGAGATTTATGTATTATTTGTCTGGAAAAAATCCTCCGATGACGCAAAAATCGTCATATTGCGTCATCGGAGGATTTTCTGGCCAGAGGCTAAAGACTACAGCCAGTAGGAGGAGCTGTCCCGCATGTTTTCAACCTGCCCATAGAGGGAGGGATCTCACTCATAGAATGTACACATAGTGTCAGCCGTCTTTCTTTGGAAGCTAAGCTAACAGGCTCTTGTTCTGTGGAGAAAGCTGAGTAGGAGGAGAAAGCTGAGTAGTAGGGGTTATCATCCTCTTTTTCCCTGACATGTCCGGCCGTCGAGATCGTCCAAAATGTCCGGGATTCGGCTTTTGCTTTCTGCAGTCGCCATTCATTGTTTACATGCACACCTTTTGTTTCAATCTAACTGAATTCATTCCGATTGGTGAATCTGAATGTAGTGTTTATATGAACGCTAAACAAGTGATCGGTTGATGTGTGTTTTAACATTGCTAAGAAAATTCCCGCTCCTCCGTGAGAGATTGGAGACCGGTGCGTCTCAGTAATGACGCCACCGGCCTCGCGCCGTTCTCCCGCGCCCCTCAGCCTCGTCCTGCTCGCCACAGTAAACATGATGAATGGCGACTGTAGAACGCAAAAGCTGAATCCCGGACATTTTGGGCGATCTCGATATCCCGGGCAAACTCGTCACGGAGACTCACTAGTAGCCTAACCTTGTTGTTTTCAACTGCGCTCTCTAACCGATAGGCGTGGCTTGGGAGTGGCCTCGTAGAGCAGCGAAGCAAGTGCATTCTGGGAGTTGTTGTCTTTCATCCACATAAGCCAAAAATACATTTTCTGGCTTTTCTCAGTCTAGAAAGCTCCAAATTCAAAAATGTCTTCACATTTCTTCTACATAAATGACCTATTTTAAATACACATTCATCTTTCCAGAGGTGAAGTATCCCTTTAACAATTTGAGAAAAAAGTATAATTTGCACGGTTTGACATGATATGATAAGCGATCATTAGATTTAATCAAAGCGATTTACTGCAATGCTTTTTTTTCCCTTAGTTGGTCAGAACAAAAATGGATGTTACTTGTTCAGATTACATTTTCCGGTGAAAGTTCTTATGTTGGTCATACTTCCTAAAAGTAGAATCTGTGATTCCGAATGACAGTATCCACACCGGCGCGGTGATTGACAGCCGCACATTCTCCTCAAAACATTGGATTCATCCGCGCTGTGCCGTGCTGAGGCACAACCCACACAAAGTGGATAATTCCGCGAATAACTGCAATTGCAGATTTCGAACAGAGATGGAGACAAAGAGGAAAAACTACGGACTGCTGCTTTTAAAGGAATAGTTCTCTTGTAAAATTGTCATTGTTTACTTCATGAAGATTAATTTGTGTAGAATGTTCTGACTACTTTTTTTCAATATAATGAAAGTGAATCAGGACAGTGACTGTCGACCTCAACATTTTTTTAAAAGCACCACAGAATCATATAAGTGATTCAAAACCTGTTATATTCAACATTTTCAGAAGTCATCATTCTTGTGAGAAAGACTGGAATATAAGCCATTATTCACTGATGATCTTCTGCTCCAGTGGGCTGATAACCACTGCAACTGGATCATTGAGTTGAACTTGAGAACTGAATCAGTCCGATTCGTGACCGAGTCATTCAAGTCATTTTTGTGAATTGTACCAGCAGATTCATTGAAAAGATATGATTGAAAAGAATGATTGGTCCACAAATCAGACATCGCTTCTTCTTTAAGAAACTATTATGAACATGTCAAGGAAATCTAGGGAGAGTTTCTAATGACAAACTTAATATTCAACAATAAAATTGACTTGACTGCACTGACACTATTGGATGAGAACTGAACTGAGCTGGATAATGACATCACTGTTTTCTGTAGAACTGCTTTATAGATGAAATGAACTAATAATTTATTATCTTTACAATGGAACTGAATCAAAACTGAACTGACTTCAGCTGAACAATGACACATTTTTCTTTTACAGCTGCTGTGCAGCCGAAATGAACTGTTTGCATCACTGAATAATTTTCCTGTTATCACTGTGAAGCTACTTTGAAACAATCTGTATTGTAAAAAGTGCTGCTTGACTTGACTTAATGACAGAGCTTCAGAATGACAGAACATACATTTTTGTTTTTTAGTTCAGTTATACTCAGCTGGTACCCTGATTGTTGCACCATAGTATATGCCCATAACAAGTTAAACGTTTGATGTTTCTCAAAGGTGCTCAAGTTGTTGCCTAGAATCGAAGGTCGTCCCGGGGCTTCACTTCCACCGATGGACTTTGAGGCTCTTGAGTCTGGTCTACGAGCGGCATATGGTGATGAAATCACCCCTGAAGATGTGATGTCAGCAGCCATGTACCCCAAAGTCTTCCAGGAGTTTAAAGAGTTCACATCAAACTTCGGCCCAGTGGACTGCCTTAACACTCGCCTGTTTCTGGACGGCCCCAAAATCGCAGAAGAGTTTCAGGTACGTTTCTATTACACTGTGATACGTGAGGACATGCTGCGACTCACAGCAATTACATCAATTGACTTAATTTCCTTATCACTGTGCCTCATTCCTTCTTACTAATTTTTCAACTATATTTGACTCTGTTAAATTTATAACACCACGGGATGTAAGTGTGACCTTCTAAACTTTACACTGACTGTGCTCTCACTGAGAGATTTGCAAAATTAGATTTCCTTGTGTCCTCAACTAGCCTCCAAGTTTATTAGCACACTTTATTGCAACAGTGGTTGTAAAATTGATTAGAATAGTAAGATTGAATTGAACTTTTGTTTTCAAAATATGTTGCTTTAAACATCTAGGCTCTCTTTCTGAAGGTGCTGTGAAGTCAGATAAACCATAAATGATATTTTACACCTCTAATTTAACTGAGAGTTTGACTTTGTAAAGTTCAAGTTTTTTAGCTTAATCCATGCTAGCTCCTGAATAATCTCAAACTGGTACAGCTGTATCTCTATCTAGATGAGCCCTGAGGTGTTTCTAAATGTGTTGATTGGAGCTTAGCCGTGTGTTTGGCTTCTAAAACCCCATTATGAGTTAAGTGGGTGTTACCTGGCAGCCATAAATGTGTCTCGGAGTCCTACTGCAGGCACCACGAGAACTGAGAGCACCAGATGCAGGACTTGCATAGCTGATCACGCTCCGAGACAGAGCGAGAGCCAGCCAGGAATCAAACTCACCTACAAAGTCGTTTTACTTTGAAAAAAGCACCAAATCTGTTGGATTGCTTGCATCTCTCATTCATCTGCTGGCCTTATTCTTCAAACCAGGTCTCTACTCTTTCAAAACGAACCAGATTTTCCTCGGTTGTTATGCGTAATCGTACATTTCTCAGAGACTGAAGTTATTTGGCGGCGTGTTTCTCCACCCAGTCGTGCTGTCCAAATGGGATGTTAGTCGTGGCTGATTAGCGTAGATTAGCATGAGCTATATTAAGCTGTCACTGAGGCAAATGCAAGCACACCCCAAAATAGCATCCCCTCCACAGCCAAACAGCACATGGTACAGACCTAATGCCTCCCAGAGGCCTGAGCAAATCACTCATCCCTTAATCTGCCTTATTAATTCTACCAAAGTTTTTTTTTTATTTTTTTTATTGTGCCCCAATCTGTTTTTGTCGTATGTTTGTTTTTGTTTAGTTTTTTTTTAGCTCATTCGCTGCTTTTCATTTCTCATACCTAGCCCTTCAAATGTGTCTTTATATGTTTCTGGCTCTTTCCTCTCACAGGTTGAGTTAGAGAGAGGGAAAACGCTGCACATCAAAGCCTTGGCCTTGGGTGACTTGAACAAGTCTGGTCAGAGAGAAGTGTTTTTTGAACTCAACGGCCAGCTGCGTTCAGTCTTGGTCAAGGATACGGCAGCGATGAAGGTAACTGTTTGCTGTTTATTTTATTCCCTAGATTGGTTTGTTTCATCACTGAAAAGCAATTATCCTGACGCAAACAGTACACTCAATCATTCAGACATGTTTTGCCAATGTTCCATTTTCTCTCTCGAGATGTGAATAATTTCTGTCATAAGCTAAAAATGATCTTGCTCTTGCTGTCATAGGCGTTTATCACTTAGATGCAAAGGTGTTAAAAACATCTTTTAAATTATTAGGGCGTACAATGTATAGCTGCGTTCCATTCGACAGGGTCCCTACACAGTGTCCACTGCTTTCCTACTCCTTGAACATGGTGTATCAGTTGAAGTGGACTTCGCTGACAATAATCGTTCATGCAAACGTCATCAAATAAAGTTAATGACGGGGTCGCGCAGATTGTGATAAAACATAAATAGATATTATAAATTACTTTCGAATTTAAAATATATAAAATACATGTACAAAAACATACAATACATATACAAAACACACATTATGTATTTTATGTAGTATAATCAAAACTTAGGCTATATAGCCTTCTTGAATGACTTGCGGCAGTTAATAGACTATTAACAGATTTGAAGCAGTTCTAACTGACTGGGCCTCATCCTTTTCTCAACACTTTAACTTTGTCATGCCTATTCATACAATAGAATATGCAAATGTAACATCCATCGCCATAACCATTCATAAATACTCTAGTTTGTATAATAATACAAAAAATATAAAAATGGGCTACTTAAAACACATGCGTAAATTCCTCCATCGCAGAGCCGTTTAAAAACTCTTTCAATGGCTCTGCTCCATCCTTAGTTCTGACTGGTTGGGTGATTTTCGCTCTCCAATTCCTGTGAAGTGATGTATCGATGTTCCCTTATTCCCTATGCCATTCGCAATTCCCTTCGAACTGAACATGTTTGCTCCCTTCGGATTGGAATCTCACTTAAGATGGTGAAATACCCTGTGAAGTCCACTTCGCAGTCCACTTACGGTCGAATGGAACGCACCTTATGTTTTCATGACAAGTCAATAGTGCTGTGTGGAAACTTTATGTCAGCCGTGGACACAGCAATGTAACTGCACCACACTGCTTGTAAAAATATAATTTGGCGGATTATAGCATGATTTGACTAAACTGAAGTTCTCACTTTCATTGCCCACACACAAAACACATCATGTTTAAGATGATTCATTACAAGATATTCTTTCTGTTAAACAAAAAAACATTCATATAGTCTGTCCTATTCTGAAAGATGGCTTCTACCCTCTGTAAATACTCTTTTGGTTTATTATTCTTAGTCTTGTTTGGCAGACAGAGGATGGTCCAAACACATGTAGTGTCTTCAGTCACAGATAAGTCAGAGTGATGACACTTGCTCAACATATGCTCAATAGAGCTCGCCTTCTGCCTCAACACAATTAGCAAGAGTATTTCTCCTCATGTCACATGAAGTTCATTTTTGCAGGTCCAAAATTTTTCTTCTGCTGTCTGAATTGTGTATGCCTTTGAAATGAAAATTAAATCTGATTTATCTCTAGGCTATTTGTTAAACGTTTAACATGAATGAAAGATACTAACACTATCGCTGGTTTCTGCCTTATTCATCATAGCTGCACTGCAAAAAATGTTTTCTTACTAAGTATTTTTGTCTTGTTTCCAGTCCAAATATCTAAAAATTCTTAAATCAAGATGTATTTACTAGATGAGTAAAATGACATAAGATATTATGTCCTGTTTTAAGGGGGATTTAATCAAAATTAAGAGAGTTTTTGCTTAAAACAAGCAGAATTATCTGCCAGTGGGTTAAGGAAAATAATCTTGTTTCAAGATTTTTATTATTTTAATAATCTTAAAACAAGATTATTTTGCTTACCCCACTGGCAGATAATTCTGCTTGTTTTAAGCAAAAACTCACTTAATTTTGATTAAATCCCCCTTAAAACAGGACATAATATCTTATGTCATTTTACTCATCTAGTAAATACATCTTGATTTAAGAATTTTTAGATATTTGGACTGGAAACAAGACAAAAAATACTTAGTAAGAAAAGCATTTTTTGCAGTGGTGAAGTTAGGGGAACAATAGTTTTTTGGTGTGTTCGCACTGCAGGAACTAGGAACGATTTTAGTTCTATGAACTCCTTTTGGAGGAACTCATTTAGCTCCTATTTCAGAGTAGGGTCTAAACCAGAACTATAGGAACTACCAGTGGCGTTAGTGTACACCGATTGGCCAAACTCATGCAAAACACCAGGACCCACCATTTAAAAAAAAAAAGCTGTGTAAACACACAGAGATTATAGCGTATATATATTTACTCCACAAACTAACTCTACGAATATGGAAAACAGTGATAGATGGGCCTCAGTGATGGATTAGCCTCTTAACCTTTGCGCTAAGGAGAACAATTTTGAAGGGACCAAGAGAAACATGATTAGGCCTATGTATTTCTGCTCAGCTAGCAACACTGGACATCAACCACATGGCATACGCTAATACCTTTTCATATACTGTCTCCTTTCAATGTATAACAGTTCTATCTAATAACATATTATTGGACTATTATTATTATCAGGACTGTAGACAGATCGTAAACTAATGAACACAGAGAATGCGAGCACTGTGAGCTCAGGTTCTGGCTGGCGTTCTTAGCGCCGTCGAAATAAAGGTCCGCCATGCCATCAAAATAAAAGTCACAACAACAAGCGCGGCTTACGTCACTTCAGAGTTCCTACTGGCGGTGCGAATGAAACCTGGAAAATGTTCCTAGGGGAACCATTAGTTCTCGGGGAACCACCCTGGTGGCTAAGTTCCTAGAACTACACTGTGCGGAAGCCCCTTATATATATATATATATAAATTAAATAACATAAAAAATTGTATATACAGTTTTATGCACAAGTTTGGGCACCCTCTGAGGTTGCATGATAATTTGCTCTGTCTTTTTTTAAAATATCATAGTGATATGCCATTCAGTTTCTAGAGAAAGCTGTATAATGTGATGTTTTTCAGACAAAACTTCCTAGTGTAGCAGTATTGAGTTGTATGAAATAAAATCAAATGTGAAAAATAGGCTGTGCAAAAGTTTGGCTATCCTTTCAATTGTGTTGATTTGAATACCTGTAGTCACTAAATGCTGATTGATTGCAACACATAATTAATTTAATTGGCTCAATGAACAGTAGACTGAAAATACAGATGCAGCCAATCCTGAAAAAGGACATACAAGGTAGCTAATTGCTAGTTGTGTTTCTCTTTGATTCTCTACTGGAAAGTAGCAACATGGGAACCTCAAAAGAACTCTCTATTGACTTAAAAACTAGGATAATTCATCAATATGAATTAGGAGAAGGGTACAAAAAGTTATCACAAAGGTTTAAGGTCTCTGTCTCCACAGTCAGAAATATAGTTAGTAAATGGAGGGCCACAGGAACAGTCCTTGTGAAGGAAAGATGTGGTAGGCCAAGAAAAATATCTGAAAGGCAAAGGCGAAGAATGGTTAGAATGGTCACAGACAAACCACAGACCACCTCTAAGGAGCTTCAAGAACATCTTGCTGCTGATGGTGTCATTGTACATCGTTCCACTTTCCAGCGCAATTTGCACAAGGAACAGCTCAATGGAAGGGTGATGCGGAACTGCCAACAAGCAGAGTCGTTTGAGGTATGCAAAGGCTCATCTGGACAAGCCAGAAATATTTTGGAATAATGTGCTGTGGACAGATGAAACTAAGATAGAGTTATTTGGTCACAACCAGAAGCGCTTTGTTTGGCGGAAAAAGAACACAGCGTTCCAGGAGAAGAACCTGCTCCCTACTGTAAACTTTGGTGGAGGGTCCATCATGCTATGGGGCTCTGTGGCAAGCACAGGTACTGGAAACCTTGTCAAAGTTGAGGGTCGCATGGATTCCACCCAGTATCAGCAGATATCAGCAGGGGTTGGTTGTTTCAGCAGGACAATGATCCAAAGCATTGTTCCAAATCTACCAAGGAATTCATGCACAGACCCAGATACAATGTTCTAGAATGGCCATCACAGTCCCCAGACTTGAACATCATCGAAAATCTATGGAATGATTTGAAGCGGACTGTCCACACTCGGAAACTATCAAACCTGACTGAACTGGAGACATTTTGCAAGGAAGAATGGTCCAAAATTCCTGCAGCCAGAATTCAAGGACTTATCAGTGGCTAAAAGAAGCGACTACAGGCTGTTATTTCAGCAAAGGAGGCTAAATATTGATGTGGTAATTCCATTGGGGTGCCCACATTTTTGGACCTGTCTGTTTTTGTTATGACTCACATTGTGTTGTTTCTGTTGATTCAATAAACTGAAATCTTACTGTTTCCATAAGGTATAAATTATATCCAAATGAAGTTGCTGCTTCAAAAGCCCAGCAGATTTTAAACTGGAATTTTGATAATTATCAGGAATGCCCAAACTTTTGCATAAAACTGTATTGTGTGTGTGTGTGTGTGTGTGTGTGTGTGTGTGTGTGTGTGTGTGTGTGTGTGTGTGTGTGTGTGTGTGTGTGTGTGTGTGTGTGTGTGTGTGTGTGTGTGTGTGTGTGTGTGTGTGTGTATATATATATATATATATGTGTGTATATATATATATATATATATATATATATATATATGTATATATATATATGTATATATATATATGTATGTATTTATGTTATTTACGCTAAAAAGTATAATTATTTACACTACCATTCCAGAGTTCGAGGTCGTTAAGATTTCAAGGTTTTGAAAGAAGTCTCTTTTGATCAACAAGGCTGCATTTATTTGATCAAAAATACAATACAAACAATAATATTGTGAAATAATATCAAGATTTCAAATACTTTTAGCACAGTTTAATTAGTAGTCTATAAAAAATATATACTGTATATTACTAAAGCAGATACATTATATGTTTGAGGCGTGCACAAATTCATTATGATCTTTCTAATTGTCAACATTTTAACAGTCCATTTAATCATGTTTCTCATAGCAGAATCTTCTTCTATCAGACTGGTAGTTTGGAAATAGTTGTGAGGGAAAATGTGTCAAATATTTCATTTCCTCTGGTCTCTCCTGTAATCGTCTCATTCTGTTTTCTGCTTCGCCAGGAGATGCACTTTCACCCTAAAGCCTTGAAAGACGTGCGGGGACAGGTTGGAGCTCCCATGCCCGGGAAAGTGGTGGAAGTAAAGGTGAAGCCAGGCCAGAAGGTGGAGAAAGGTCAGCCTCTCTGCGTACTCAGCGCTATGAAGATGGAGACCGTTGTCAACTCGCCAATCTCAGGCATAATATCCAAGGTGCATGTCAATGCCGACAGCAGCCTGGAAGGGGATGACCTCATCCTGGAAATAACTGAATAAAATGTAAAAGCTACAGAGGTTAAAGGTTGCTTTTCCAGAATTCATTTTTAGACTGATCTTGTAATTTGGTGGATTGGTGGAATTGTGATTGCTGATGATTCTGACCTGGTGTAAAACTCTCCTGAGCTTTCAGAGTCAGAATAATTTTTTGGCTGTTGTTTGATTCAAAATACAAGGATATAGATGAAGCATTTATAGCCTGTAACCAGAAACAACAGAAGCCTTTTGTAATTCACTTTTTGGTATTCAGTTATCGCTCTGTTAATACACTGAGGACACTGAATGTACTTACAGCCTTGAGGAAAGGAGGACACATGACACCGACATTACAGACAGATCATTCCAGTTTTAGTATTAGTTTTAAAGTCAAATAATAACATAAAATGAACACGATTCATTATAAATCCAGATGACAATAACATAACTGAATTTAAATGCGTGCGTGCATGTTTGTTTGTGTGTGAGAGAGAGAGAGAGAGAGAGAGAGCAAAACACTGCAAGTTGTAAGTTTGAAGAGGAACAGCAGTTTCATATTAATGTCATGTTAGTGGAGCGTAAAATCAATTTTAAAATGTCTGAAATATTAATACCAGCAACTATTCTAGTAGATGCGCATTAAGCACAGTGTCGTCATGATAACATCATACTGCAGATCTTGCCAAAAGCAATAAAGTTGATTAATCATGAACACATAAGATATTCAGATGTATATAATAATCAACAATAACTGAAGATTCAAAACCAGACATTATTTTGGACTAGCTCATTATGAGGAATGTGAATGTAGCTAATGTACTGTGCTAAATGTGTTATTATAATGCTTTTGAAAGTAACTGCACAACAAATTCCTCATTTCTTTCTCCTCTCCTCTTTTTAATCACTCTATCACCTTTTCACCACGGGAGCTCTAAGGAATGCGCTTCCACTGTAAGTGAACTGCAAGTCATTACATAAGCAATAATGAAGTAAACAAATGCAAAACATATGTCTGTGGGGCAGCAAATAGAAGCTTCATTTTACAAATACTCCTACAAAATGTTTTGTAAATGTAATTGTGTAATATGTTTGCATAAATTTCCCACTTAAAAGCTCAAACAATGTGTTTTTCTCATTCAGCAGAATGCGTTTTAAAATATTCCATATTTGAATGCTGTAGAAAAAGAGACCGTAATTATGGGTAACCGTTGATGCACCTTTAATAATGGAAAAGTCTTCAGTCTGTTATTAATGATATGCTGCACAAGATAGTTCATACTTGACCTTGAAATAAGCCTCGATTGTAGTTTCATATAGAAATCTCACTGACATTTCAAGGTGGATACATAGTGAAAATGGGATTCACAAAAGAAAATCTGGATTTTTTTTACAGCAATATAGGGTCATAATACAAAGGTTCATACTGATTGAAAAGTTGATTTAGTCTGAAGAGATCAAAGGACGAAGTTGATTGTTTATTGAGCTTTTGGATGCATTCAGTTTTTCTGATTGAATCTTGCTTGCTTATCAACGGCATACTGCAGAGATTCCACAATTTGCAATAAATCATATTACTTGCACATGGTTCTCACACATGTTTTAGCTTTTAGAGGAAGTGTGTGAATGAGCCTCTGCAAAAAGTGTTCATATATGTTTTTGTGTGTATAAAAGCCAGACATGCATAGACACCCACGTGTTACCAGGGATACCAAAAGATACATAAAAAAAAAAAAAAACTAATGTTCATTGAAGCTGCTCAATTAAAGCTGTTTTTTTAATGCCGCTCTTTGGCAGTTTCTGCCATGTTATGATGTTTACAAAAGAAATGCTCAACCAATAAGAACCTGTAAGGTTCTTTTTGTAATCAACATCTTGTGGGTTTGATGTAGAATGTTTCTGTTGAACCAACAGGACTACAATTATTACTTATACAAAGCAAACTTCATAATTATATTCTATCATCATTACAACTATTGCCTTTTCTTTTTGTGTTTTTGAAATAATTACTGTTAAATTTGTAATTCATAGTAAACTCAAATTCTGTACGTGGGCAGATAACTGAGGACATTAGCAATTCAGTCCTTAAGTCTTTCAGTTGAGGATTTCTTTATTGAAGCTGAAGAATTAAAGCTCCATACATATTGGTTTAATCATTTAATTTGTTGTAAAAGGGAATGATTTGTCTTTGTATGTCTGTTAACTATGTATGTTGATGCAGTTCATTTGAAATCGTACGTTGTATTTACATGATTATAAGAATGTTTATTTTGTCATTTTTGTTTCCTTTTCCTCCATTTTAAACTTTGTCTACCGTTGTTGTTTTGTAGTAATCATATTAGAGATATGTTCAACAAAGATTGAAAAGAAATCAATAAATTAAATAATTACAAGATAAAATATCTCACATGTGATCTCTTTACTCACAAATGCACTGAATGAAATGAAATGTTCTTCTAATAAATTGTGATGCGTTAGTGAATTTAATGACCTAGTGTACTCGCTGTACTGTAGGTCATTGTACAAAGACTATGTCAAAGTTTTTTCACAACACATTATTTCTAGGTACATCATTGAATATATCATTGAATATGTTAAAGGTAGGGTAGGCAACTTCAGAGAGGCTAGCAATAGCAAGTTAGCTTTGAAAGCATGAGATCCCACTAGGGTTGCCAACCGTTCCGTATAATACGGAATCGTTCCGTATTTGACACATAAAAGTCTTGTTCCGTATTGAACTGATACGGAATGCACTTTGTTTCCGTATTTTTGAGAATCAATTCAGTGCAAATCCATGACAGACACATAGCTTCTAATATATGTCAGACTATGAACGAAGACATTAGTAGGCTATGATAAGAAAAAAACCGACGGTGCGGTAGATACTTATTTCTAATTTAACATCTTGGAACATCATCAGAGAATGCCCTTTTAATTGGTCGTTTCAGTCATTGTGAGTCACGTATCGTAGCAACGATGACGACAAGTGACAACAGCGGGAAATGTAAAAATGACTACCTCCGAGTGCCTCCGAGCAGCCGGCGAAAAAGAAAAGAGCACAAACATATAGAATTGAATGGGAAAATGACTGCCCGTGGCTGGAATGCGTGAGGGACAATGAATACAAGGCCGATTGTCCGGGCACAGGAGGGAGCGATGTCAAGGTTCCTTGTTGTCCGTCAGACGTCTCCAGAGGCTGATATGGTAGGCTATGTAACGTTAATCATGTGGATTTTTTAAACTAAAATATAGTTGTGAAGAGAGAGTACAGGTTTAGCCTGACATTGTAAAGAAATCAAAAAAGTACACATGGAAAAAATAGCTGCACAATGTGCTTAGTCTGGAGGTTTATTTATTTCTGTGAGATTTTCCATGTGCATACATACAGGTGTTGTATTGCTTGAATGCAGCCTATTTGAGTGCAATATTTTAGATTTTCTTTATTAGCTGTTTTTTTATGTATTATTGTTTTGCACTGGAAAGTTAACTATAATGGAAGTATAATTATATAAATATATTTGCACTACACTTCCTTAAAATGTTGTCTAATTAAATTTAAAATATAATTTTTTGCACTGGAAAGAACATTCTAGAAGTCTAATTCTATTGAATAAGTTCGCACAAGGCTACAGAAAACTGTTGTGTTTATTTTTCTTCAAATGCAGTCTAAGCCGATGAGTTTTGAATGTTAGGCTATATGTTGTATTTGTTTAAGTAAAAAATAAAACGTATTATAAACTAAACAAATCCATGGTTCATTGTTGGCAAAATGATCATGATAGCCTTTATAGCCTAAATTTTCTTCCATGGGGGCATGTCACCTTGGATCTGAATCCCCCCCGTTCCTTATTTTTATTTCAGACAGTTGGCAACCCTAGATCCCACCCTCCCTTCAGAGCGTCTCAAAAGCCACGGCTCCTCCAAAAGACATAGCCTACCGTAAATCCTCTAATATAGGCCCGGGCCTTTATTTTACTCAAGCGCATCGCGGCCCAGGCCTTTATTGGAAGGAGGCCAGAATTAGAGACAGGCCTTTATTTCTATTTGAGCAAAACGGACTACCAGTAGAATGAATAAAAACGAGATTTTGTGTCTATTTGAACCTATAAAATACTAGGTTAATTTATTGAAAACGTACAGTTACCATATAACATTATGGTATGCATACAGAACATTAACAACAAATAAATATAAAATAAATAAATGATATTTTTTTGTGAAAAGCAATGATTCATTTTAAAACAGTAGGCCTATATGTTCCAGCTGTAGTAGATCCACAACAGCGCGCATCTGTGCATTCATTCATTCATTCATTCATTCACACACACAGAGAAATGCGATTCATATTTTTAAAAGTATTTTTGCGTGTAACTTACAGACACAAAGCAAATATAGAACTGACCTATTTCTCAGCTGGATCCGTTTCTCGAAATAATACTTCCAAGCACTTCTGAGGTACATTTTCCAGGATTATTATTACTTAGATAGATGTGTGTTATCCAGCTGATTGTGGGCGTTCACAGGTTTGCGTGGATCGCCTCAGATTATTTGCGTTTGAATAGCGCGCGCTCTCCGATCAAAGTCAACAGAGTATTTTGAATCTCTTTTGCACGAGCCTATAGCGCCAGCGCG
The DNA here is from genome assembly GCF_965113295.1 of Leuciscus leuciscus. Lineage (NCBI taxonomy): Eukaryota > Metazoa > Chordata > Actinopteri > Cypriniformes > Leuciscidae > Leuciscus > Leuciscus leuciscus. The sequence continues at coordinate 22,215,077 of NC_138726.1, read as the reverse complement.
ATTGTCGATCCCAGGGGGTTAAAAAATAGATTTTCGCCCAAAATCCTCTTTGGCTCCGCAGCTGCCATGGTAAACAACATTAGTCTACCGGTGACTGAAGTCTCACGTGCGAGTCAAGAGCGAAGTGATTGACATGATGACCAGGCTATCAACGAACACCACTAACCACTCGGTGAGTTGCACAGTTTTGAAAACGAACGTTAAGGGTTGTTTTAAGGACATGTTCGTGCATGCCCATAGACAGCCACTCTGAAGCGGTCAAAGGCGATTCTAAAAGAGTCAAAAAGTTAAGACAGGACCCATCGTCAAATGTTCTGTTTCCACCACTCTAGTTAATCCAAAACAAACTACAAAATAGACTCAAGGTGTTAAATACCGGAATTATCCTTTAAATTACCTCATATCTCAAAGCACATAACATTACAAAAATAACGGGGCTGCCAACTCAAGCATTCAGCGAGAGACTCACGCAATTGACACTTTTCACACGCTCTCATGCCACACATCCATTTTCTCACGCAAAGAAAAAATAAAACACCTGGAGATCGAACAATATGTCACATAGCCTAATGTTACATTTATCCTAGGAAAGCCATAATGACCATAGCACGTTATATTTATTATATTTTTATTTATATCATTAAAATATTATAATGTTGTTATTATAATAAAAACCGCATTATATTTAATTTGAGTTGTTATTTTTAACCTTTAAAAATAATACTAGCTGACGGCTCTCTGTATGTTTACAGCATTAGGTGAGATATTTTATTTTTCTTGAGAAAAATGTACATGTATCATCTGTACCTAATATTTATCCAAATTAATCGATACTGAATCAAGATCGGAATCAAATCACAAGAATTGAATTGTGACATTTGTGTCAAGCAACAATAAAAAAAAGTAGCCTGTCAATGTAAGCCCTACCATGTAAACATTGTAACATGTTGTCACTAAACTTAATAAAATTCTATTTAGTTACCAAATGTTTTGACAATCACAATACACTTATTGTAATGCAGGGTTTTGTTTTTACATCTGATACAGCTGATGTAGGTGATGTCTCCGCGAGCAAGATGCATGGAGGTATGCAAAGACAGGTTGACAGGCAGGTAGGACCATCCTGTTGGACAAACTTTTTTTTTTTTGGTCCAGAGACTTCCACATAAGTTATATGTACTTTTTTTTTTTTTTTTGGACATGAAGAGATTTACAACCAGTAGGCTATAACAAAAAAGTGATTATGAAAAACATTCCTTACCCTACCTTTAATCCAAGGAGAAAAGAAGGTAATGATACAGTATTTACTCAGTATGAAACATCTGCAGGGTAAATATAGTTTTTAATATCTAATAAATACTTAAATGTGATATGTATAATCACTGATTCATCACTGATTGCATAATGATTATAGCCACAACCTGTCATCCGCTTTCCCTTGAAATTTTGATTCAACACAAAGGCAGATGCTTTGTTGTTAACGGACCCTTCAGGGGTACGTGACCTGGAGGCTGCCATGTTTGTTTCGGGTACATTTGTCATGTGACAGATCACTCGTCAAATGAGCAGACGGGGGAAAAGTCAATTTCATGCTTTTAAGAGCCCTCCATATTGAATCTGCTGCTGCTAAAACATTTACTATAACAATACCTTATTTTTTTGTTCCTTGAAAAAAATTAATAATAATTTTGTCAGAATACACTGATTTTTTTTAAATGGCTGTCAACTGTTTCCAACCCCGAAACAAGAAAAAATTAAATGTTAAACAAAAACAAAAGTTTTCCTTAAAGGTAGGGTAGGTAGGAATTGTCTAAAAAACATCTTTTCCAAATTTGTTTAAACTTTATTTATATATCAATACATAATTAAAATGTAAGTACTCTGAAAAAGAAAGTATAAAAATCGAGTGTCTGTAGACCTCTCACGACTGTTTTAAAGACAGCTCATTATTTCCATTCACTCCACCCCCTCCCTTCTGGGCTCCTTCCAAAGCCACGCCCCCAAAACACATGAACGCGCGACTCCGACCGCGAGCTGGAAGACGCATTATTTACCTGAGAGAGCGGAGAGGAGCGCAGTGCATGCAGTGACATCATGTCAGAATCACATGTAATAAAAAAATCTAACTTTATCATTATGAATATAAACAAATAAGATGTATTTTAGTAGCCTACTCACTATCAAGCTTGCATTGGTAAAGGTAAAAAAAAAAAAAAATTTGATTCGCTAACGAGCTAGTTATATCTATAAGGCAAAGCTAAAAACAGGTTGCATTGATACACGTTTTTCCATTACCATCAGTTACACTGTGATGAAGATGAATTTCGTGTAAGATTCATAACATATATGGTGTTCTGCATGTAAGAGTTTCCATGATGAAAACATTGCTGACTCTGATGAGGACTACACTCCAGAGACAAGTACCGCATCGTCAGCTCGAGGACAGGTCCGGGGTCGAGGGCGAAGCAGAGGAGGTCGTGCAAGAGGCCGTGCAACTAGGGTCCGAGGATATTGACACGCGTTTTATTTCTTTGTTTATCCAAAGACTTTTTGTTCATTACCTTTTCTAGTACTGTCTTCCTTTTTTTGCCTTGTTTGCCTTCGCTAACTGCATATGCCGGTAATGTGAACTTTGATTGCTCTTTCTCTGCCATTGTTTTGCTATTCCTAGGTTCCGTGCCTCTTGAATTCCTCAAATCAAATGGGTGCGCGCAAGTGGGCAGATCCTGTGGCAAAAGGGTGGTTGCCATGGTTGCGAGAGAGAGTGACAGTCGCCTAAGCCAATCCTTTGTTTCGTCCCAAATGGAAATAATGAGCTGTGTTTAATGCAGATTAAACGGTCTAGAGTCACTCGATTTTTATACTCTTTTTGTCAAAGTACTTACATTTTAATTATGTATTGATATATATAGAAAGTTTAAACAAATTTGGAAAAAAGTTTTTAATAAAATTCCTACCTACCCTACCTTTAATAATACTCTCTAAGAAAAGTCCATAAAAAGGGCACAATGTACTGTGTTAACAGTCAAGTCAAGTCACCTTCATTTATATAGCGCTTTTAACAATAAATGCCTCAAAGCAGCTCCACAGTGACAACAGGAAATCACAGCAACGGAGATTGTTTTGGCTTTACAGTAGGTCTAGAATAAAGTTATTGTCTGGCTAAAGTTAGTTTTGATTGATTGATTCACTTCCGTTGCAAAGGTCATTAGTTATTAACTTAGGGGCCACTAACATGACACCGTTCTAACAGAAAACCCTCAGCGCACTCCGGCCCGCTCATCTGCACAAAACAGTGCCTGGTGGCTTGAGAACGCAAACCCTGATTTTTGGAAAAAAAAGGTTAATTCTGCGCAAACCTCAAACGCAAACCCGTGAAAACCCATGTTTTATCTGTACAAAGGGTAAAGGGAAGGGAAGGAGGCCTTCACAGGGGAGAGACTAGTTGACACTTCAGGACTGCGTTGTCGTCGTGTCCAGGCGCAGGTCCTTCATCAGATCTGGTTACGGCTTGGATCCGGCGGACTGTGGTAAATCTCGGGATAAACAGAGAGACTAATATTAGCGTAGACGTCATCCTTCTTATGATGTAACAAGTACATCAGGATTAATGGGAAGTGTTCCCGGTCCTTGGCTGACCTAATCTACAGTATGCAGCCTTACATTGAATTATAGAAGTCTATAATGTGTTATGTGTATGCTAGGTCAAAAAGATGTGTTTTTGGTCTAGATTTGAACTGACAGAGTGTGTCTGCTTCCCGGACAGTGTTAGGAGGATTGTTCCAAAGTTTTGGTGCTAAATAGGAAAAAGATTGCCAGCAGTCGAGTTTGATATTCTAGGTATTATCAACTGGCCGGAATTTTGAGATTGCAATAGACGTGAAGGACTATAATGCGTTAAGAGCTCGCCCAAGTACTGGGGAGCTAAACCATTTGGTGTTTTATAAGTAATCAGCAATATTTTAAAATATATACGATATTTAATAGGGAGCCAATGCAGTGTTGACAGAACCGGGCTGACATGGTCATACTTCCTGGTTCTGGTAAGAACTCGAGCTGCTGCATTTTGGACCAGCTGTAGTTTGTTTATTAAGCGTGCAGGGCAACCACCCATAATAGCATTACAATAATCTAGCCTTGATGTCATGAACGTATTAACTAATTGTTCCGCGTGTGTCATTGAGAGCATATGACGTAATTTAGATATATTTTTAAGATGGAAAAACGCAAATGCAGATATTAGAATCCAGAGACTATTCATGCAGATACTAGACATGTGACTTTCAAATGAAAGATTGGTATCAAAGAGCACACCCAGGTTCCTAACCGAAGACGAAGACTTGACAGAGCAACCATCAAGTGTTAGACAGTATTCTAGGTTATTACGTGAGGACGTTTTTTGTCCAATAATTAGAATCGCTGTCATCCTGGAAATCTCTGGAAATTGCTAGTCATCCAGTTTTTTATATCAGCTATGCATTCCGTTAATTTTGTGAATTGGTCGTCAGGGCATGAAGAACCATAGAGCTGAGTATCATCAGCATAACAGTGAAAACTAATGCCATGCTTCCTAATGATATCTCCTAAGGGTAGCATGTACAGAGTGAACAGCAACGGTCCTAGTACTGAGCCTTGTGGTACGCCATACTGAACTTTTGATCAATAAGACATCTCTTAATTTACTGATACAAACTGATAACGGTCAGATAAGAATGATTTAAACCATGCTAATGCAATTCCACTAATGCCAACATCATTTTCCAGTATATTTAAAAGAATGTTGTGGTCAGTAGTCTCAAATGCAGCACTAAGAAGGAGTTACACTAATAGAGAGATACAACCACGATCGGATGATAAGCACAAATCACTCTAATGAGAGCTGCCTCAGTACTATGGAATGGTCTAAATCCTGACTGAAAATCCTTGCAGATATCAATTCTTTCTATAAAGGAACATAGTTGTAAGGATACTGCCTTTTCTAGTATCTTTGACAGAAAAGGTACAGTACCATCCAATGTAAAATGTCACACAGGCAATTATCCTTATGTCAGTTGACGATTTTTCACTGTAAATTGTAGGATTACTATTCTTTTTCACCTCTTAAAACTGTAAAAATGCCCTGTTAGATCTATTAGAGTTTTTCACTGTATAGTAAGGGAACTTACAAATATAGCAGGTTTTTACCATAGCAGTTTTAATCTTTTACCATTAAAATCACAAAGGTTAGCATAGCCCTGTTAGCCCCTGTATGCCGTAAATACACCGTCTTTTGCACACACACAAAAAATTGTAACACATGACTTTCTTTCTTCAGTTATTTTATAGAGGTCTTTGAGGTCAACCAATGATGAAATCCTCTTGGGCCGTTATCTCTCATCAAAATCCCCCCCCCCCCCCCCCCCCCCCCCACACACACACACACACACACGTCTCTTGCGTTCTCCAGATTCCTTGAGCTCTTCCATCTTGTTTGGCAACAATATCCAGAGCGGGAAAATGATGGAGAGCCGCAGGCTTTACAAAGACAGAGAGAGAACAGAGCAGAGGTGAGAGGAGAGGAGAGCTGGATTAAAGGACCTGGGAAACAGATCTCGCCCGCAGGTCCCGCTCTGTCTCGCTCTGACACTTTCCTTCATCTATCCAGAAGGAAGAGATGGACGGTTTTTCTTTTCCTTCCCTTAAAAGGTTAAGTTCTCTTTACCTTTCCTTATTGTCTGAGACAGCCTGTCCTCTCCCAGACTTCCTCTCATTATTCTTCTCTTTCCCTTTCCAGTGGCTTTCATTTACATACTGTCTCTCAGCTTGCAGTGTGATTTGTATATCATATACAAGAAAAACTATATATTGCATGCAGCCTCTATTCCATCTTTATACTTATACACACGCTTGCATTCAGACAAACACATAATATTTTGTTCCTTAGCACTGATCTTCGGAAACACAAAGCTACACTAAGTCATACTGACATACATAAAGCAACATGGCTGGGGTGAGGATGAGAAAACAATATTGAAGAAATGAGAGTCAAAGGAATGACCAAAAGAAAGGATTTTACTAAGGTATCACATGTCAATACATGCAATAGATGGATGGATGGATAGATGGGATATTTTAATATTTTGAACTGTATCGTTAGCCAACTATGGTCGCAAATTCCATCGTTATCAGCATAGTTCAACGAGTCTGTGTTTCCCGAAACCATCGTTCTAACGAACATTCGCAAACAGCATCGCAAAGTTGTGTGGTTAGAACGACAACTTTTGACCTGTGGTTAGAAGCATAGTTTCTTGTTTGCATGACGTGGACTAAATAAATCCTTATCTTGAGCAAAATAAGCAAGCTGACATTCAGTACAATCTGTATCTTTTATTTAGAAGACATACAATGTCATTTACGTCTTTAGTTTGTCAAGAGATTTAAAGCACCGTTTTTGAAAAGTGCGCATGTGCGAACGTGCTCTACCACGTAAGAACAAGCCTATTATTGAATCTGGAAATAAAGAAAAATGAGAGAAAAATGAGAAACAGTCCATAGATGCCATGTTCGTAATTTATAGCAAAACATCTAGCATTAATTCGATCTTAAAAAGATTCATTAAAGAAAGTTATACTCCACTACCTGCGTGACATCATTAACCAACGTGGTTGAACGACCAATTTGCGACAATAGGGTTCCGGGAAATAGTTGTGACTAGTTGATTTCTTCAACGATGCATCGTACAATGGTAGTGAACCAGTGGTTCGTTGACAGACACATACACCGCAAAACATTAGATTCATCCGTGCCGACGCACAACCCACATAAAGCAAATAACTACAATTTCTATTGAAACTGTTGAAGCTTGTTCCCGCCACAGAATAAAACATTTTAAAAGATAACTGCAAGTTCTAAAGTCATAATTGTGTGATATAAAGTTGCAATTGCGTGTTATAAAATCTTTTTTTGCGAGTTCATTGCGCAAATCTGACTTACAATATCTCACAATTCTGACTTTATAACTCACAATTACGTGTTATACGCAATTGCGACTTTATATAACACAATTCTGACTTTTTTTTTGAGAAAAGTCACAATTTCCTTTTTTTTTTTTTATGATTTTTAACAAGCTTCCATACCAAACATAGATGGTAAAAAAACAGGCAAAACTTGCACACAACTGTTTTAAGAAATAACACAATTAGTCGAAAAGCCTGATTTATATGAATTGTGAGTTATATTTCAAAGTCTTTAAGTCATACAGCAGCTTTGTGTGACCACTTTTATGACAGTTTGGGTCCTTTTGCATTCTTTTTGAAGCTTTTTAAAACCTCAGTCCCCTTTCATTGTAATTGCAGTGGAGGACGACCAATACAATTCTTCAAAATCCTCCTATTGTGTTCCACAGAAGAAAGAAACTCATACAGGTTTTGGAAACGACATGAGGCTGAGTCAATGATGAGATTTGGGTGAACTCCTCATTTAAATCTTTTCAATTCTTCTTCACACCCATGTACTGTCACTTTGTAGTATTGCATCATTCTCTTTCTCTTGCAGGCCTCCAGAATCCATCTCATCCACACTGCTGCTCTAGTGTCCGATCGCCCCCCTCGTTTGTCTTTTTCCATCTTTCTCTCTCTTTTTTTTATCTGGCTGAATTCATCCCGAGGCTGCATAGACGCAAGGACAGGTGGTCTTGGCTGTGTGTGTTAGTGAGTGTGTATTGCAGATGACAGTTAGGTGTGTCTGTTGATGTATGTGCGAGCAGTCCTGTGTGTGTGTCTGTGTCATCTCAGTGGTGGGTCCTGAGGTTCTCACGGTGCCCTTTCATCTCCAGGAATGTTCTGGCATTCTGTGTTTGTGTCAACGGCCCCCCTCGCGCTGTCACGACAGGGGGGAGGAGAAGGGGACGGAGAGAGAGAGGCAAGGTGAGGTGAACGGAATGAGGAAATTGCTTCCTAAAATGTTTGATTTTTTTTCTATTTCCAGCCCCCTACTGAGCAGTAAACCAAACTTCCTATGAGTGAACTGTTTCAACATTTGACTGCCCTTGGATGTCAAACACATATAAATCTTTTTATAACAACACTGAGAAAGAGAGAAAGAGAGAAAGATGGAGAAGGGAGGCCCTTTGTGAGTCATAGATGCTTATTTTACTGTCTCCGCCTCCATGCTGGTGTGTGTAAATGCATTAGCCCCCTTGTACAGAGCACGTGACTCACTTTCCATAAACACCACACAACAAGTGTGCATCAGCTCTGACTCACACACACACACACACACACACACACACACACACACACAGGCTCTGGTTTATTCATCCATTAAACAAACATTAATTCGGTTGCATCCTGTCTGGTCAGAAACATTTTAATATTACAGCGGTAATTTGTGTGTGCTGTGTGTGGGGGTGTATTTGCCGTTGGCCTGTCTAAAATGATAATATGACCTCTACAAATGTCTAAGTGTGATTAACATGAGAGACACTCTTCAAATTTTCAGAGATTCTTCTTTGAAATGTCAACCTAACACGTTTTTAAGAAAATGTCATTTAAGGATATGGACTGAAATTGTATTTTAAATCAAGTGAACTTGTTTGGAGCCCTCACAACTGACTCCTTCCCTACATATTCATTTAATAATTTGACTCCTGGTGGTCTGCTATTATTATTAATAGTCACTTTTCCTGTCCATTAGTCATTAAATCCTCTGTAAACACAGCGGCTGTCATCATTAAAGGAGCTGTAGCATTATTTTAACTGAGCTGAGTGCTCACTAAAACCATAAATACCAAGCATTTTAGATTCATTTTAAGCTCATTTTGATTTGAACAAGACTGAAAATGATGATAATGTGCAAGTTTGCGAGTTGTTTACTCTGTTATTAATTAGTACAACCTATTGCAAGCATGAGAGGTTGGCATTATCCCATTTAGATTTATTACACCTCCATTCCTTATATCAGAATGACATTGTTATGAGCCAATCACAGCGCAATGAGAAACATTGCCTGCCTCTAAGAAAAATGAGCAATTATACTTTTCAGTCTATCTGTAGGAAAAAATATAATTTTGTATAACTAATAATAAAAGAAGCAAATCTGTCTGTGTGTCTAATTCTGCCACAACACCTGGAGTTTGATTCTGTCTTATCTTGAATAAAGTGGTATGTTTTCTATATCCATTAAAACCTGAGGTGGGATTTGTCATACTCTAAAGGCTGTCTGGTTTGTCTAGCTGGGGTTAGACAGCCTGACAGCCCTCGAGTCCACTCTCTCTCTTACTCATTCTTTGGCTGTGTGTTTCCCCCGAGACTTAACATGGGTGCTTGGATTGCCAATGAGAGCTTGAGGCTCTGATTCTTATTTCAGGTGTTGCTTTGAGGCGATGTGTGTGAGTTTGTGTTATTACAGGGGATTAGCTGGTGAGCTTGTGTGTTCGAGACTCACAAGTGTATGTGTGTTTGAAAACTCAGGGCCATTTTCTGGTGTCATACGACAAAAAAATTCTAGATGAAACATGAATGCAGTGCTGTATGATGAATGAGTCACTCAACATATCAAGGGTTAGATTAGTGGACCATCAAGATTATGAAGGAAGATAACGTAAAATAGAAAGACTGGTATAGCGAAAAAGAGATCTCCCCAGCTGTCTTTAAAGAAACGTCTGTTCTTACTCAAGGACAATCTCTGGAGGATGATAATAACAGATGTGCATCTGTGTGGAAATGTATGTGCGCCTGAGTTAAGAACTGTACTGTATCACTCTCTTTAGCATGCTGCTTAGGGACGAATAACCTCTCTCTTTCTCTACCCTCAGGTAAAGTTTCATCTCATTTAGTTAATTACTATTATCTCTGCTTTGTTAGAGCTTTTGTACTACACACAAACACATTTCACACACAAGCACATCCACACTGCATGCGTACTAATGCTTTTAGCACACACACCAACACACATGCACATGCTACAGTATCAAATATTAAATGTAATCAGGGCTTGACATTAACTTTTTTTGCTCACCAGCCACTGTGGCTACTAGTGATTTTCCAAAGTTACTAGCCACTCAGCATTTTCACTGGCCACAATTTTGACATTGATACCAGGGGGGAAAACTGCCATATAGATATTTTTTGGATGCGCATGGATCCATTATTATGTTACACATGACTAAGTGAACCGTTTACGTTCACTTAAAACATAACTGTGTTTACATGAATACTTGCCAAGTTTAAAACTATTTAAGCGCAACAAGCTGCAAAAAAAGAACTAAATTTAGTACTAAGAGGCTGCTTTATGTGCACGAACTTTGGGTGTGAGCACAAAATCTGCGGGAATGAGTAAAATTATGCGCAATCCTACGCCAAAATTCAAGCCATGTAACAGCAAAAATATTAATCCGGAGCAAATGAAATGAGTGAGTAAGGGGAGGCAGGTTTGTGTGTCAACTCAATCTCTTCATCTCCTATTGCAAAGAATAAATAGAATTGTTCCACGGGGGGTCTATAGAATGACATTTGATGTTATACTGTAGTTGTCACGTGTTGTGTGGGAGACTAAACACACACAAATAACACGAAAATGATAAAGAAGGTAACATGCTTAAATTCCAACAGGTAAATCCAACAAGGTACATCCAAACACCACTACGAATAGACAAGACTAGACAAAGACACACAAACAGACCTGAACTTAAATAGTGAGAGGATAACGAGATGATTGATAGGTGCACAGCTGAAACTAATGAGTGTCCATGACAACAAACTAATTAAGGAAGAACAGTACTGATTGAAAACAAGAGTCCATGTGGTGTGAGAGTGTGACAGAACGCCCCCTCCTGGAAGGCGCATCCTCGTGCCGTGGTGACAATGAGGCAAAGAGGATGAGGCGATGGCAAAGGGTTAGCAAAACAGGCAGAGGAGGACACAGGAGGAGGTTCTGGAGGTGGACGGCCGACCAAGAGGAGGGTTTTTTTTGTTTTTTTTTGGCACCAAGCCCAGGAATACTGCTTGTAAATAATGTTGAGTAATAGCTAAGAGTAATATAGTTATGTTTGGACTGATACAACAATAGATTTACTATTTAAAATAAGATTTTGAATGGTCAGCAGTAACATTTCTTGAATTAAATGATATATAAATAAATTTCAGTAACAAATGGCACTGTTTCCTGAAAATGATCCCGATTTGGTTAGGTGGTCTTGGACGCAGCGTTTGACAACATTTTTCAATTAAACAGGTACATTTACTCACCTGAGAGATCTTTATTTATTGAAACACCCTTATAAGGCTATAGACTATACGGTATATAGGCAATAAGACAACCTGCTCTGATGAAATTAGTTTATTTAAGGCCAATCACAGCACCATGTACAAGGGGAGGTTTATGAGAGTGAGTTGGAATGAAAAGAAATATAGAGGAAAACACACCGACATTTGCAAGCATGTTTGTGACTCTCATGATTCACTTCTGCTGCCTTGGCCAACTGGGACAGACTGTCTATGACACACACACGCTACTTCAACACCTGCCTGGATTAGAGAGTACACTTCTCTCTGTCTGCATATCCCGGCTGGATCGTAATGCTCCAATCTGTATGCATGTCTCTTTCTCTCTCATTCTATCAAAACACGTTCTGTCGCACTGTGTAGTGTATAATTACATAGTTTACCTGATACACCCTCATAAGGCTATAGATTATACAGTATATAGACAATGAGATAGATCATCCAGGACTTTTTGCCTACTTTGTCTCCCATGCACTTTGTATGTATGCGCTGTTCATGCACAGATCTGCAGATCATTTAGAAATAATAATTTAGGATAACACCTGTATGTTTTTACAGTTTTCCATTTCAGATAACTGCTGTCTTGGAAGCCAGCTAATGTAGGTATCTCAGTAGGTTCTTGAATAGAGTTCACTAGGTTTCTCTCTTTCCATCTTTCTCAAATTCAGCTCTCTCTCTCTTTCTCGCTCTCTCTCTTTGTCTGTCTCCTACTCTTCACACCCACAAGCTGGGATAATAGCGCTGCGTCTGCAGCTTGGCAAGATGGAGAGTGTGCGGAGGGAAAGAGGAAGTGCTGAGAGATCGAGAGAGAGGGAGGGAGAGCAAGTGAGAGCATCTCTAGCGACATGATATTTAGCACAGCCAAAGCTATCAGAGAGAATAGGAGGTCACAGAACGGAATATGTTAATGAGAAGAGGAGGCCTAAAGCTCCATTTCATGAACTCTTCTGAAAAGACCAGCATATCTAGTCACCAGCATGTGTTGTGTTTTGGATGCTGGTGTCTGGTGTCCTCACCATGCTTCCCAACAAGCTTAATTAATAAGGGGGTTAGTTAAATTAAAAATGAAAATTGAGCACGGAATGTGGCCCGAAGCCAGAGTACTCCCCCCATATCCCTGGCTGTGATAAGAAAAGATAAGAGTGAGGAGTTGGGGTGGAGGGGGAATGCTGGAACACTGTCATGGGACAGAGGTGAGTCGGCTATATATGTGTGTATATATATTTATATATCCACTCGCGCTGATTGGGTAGTTTATCTGAACATGCTTCTCTCAAACTTTGACATCATTAAGTTGATGTCTATTAAAAGTGGATGTCAAAATGTGCCCAAATAAAAAGCATGATTAAAACAAAGGCTATTAATAAAAATAGAACTAGAACTAGATCAGGCGTGTCCCATCCTCCTCCTGGAGGGTCACTGTCCTGCAGAGTTTACACAGCTCAACACACCTGCCTGGAAGTTTTAGTATGCATAGTAAGACCTTTAAAAGCTGGTATAGTTGTATAATATATAGGTATAGTGTTTAAATTGGGTTGGAGCTAAACTCTACAGTGGCCCTCCAGGGGCAGAAGTGGACACCCCTGTCCTAGATACTAGAAACAGCATCAACTCCCCTCTATAAACAATTGACCTTTCGCCGAGCCCCGCCCCCCTTAGTTACTGTTGCTACGTCCGACAAACAAATGGTCAAACACGACCAGCGCGACAGATTGCCATGACGGAAAGAGGTATACCCGTGCGTGTCAGTGACCATTTTTGGAGCAATACCTCCGCGATATCCTCCAGATCGAGGCAAAAGGGGTTACAGAGTGCAGTGGAGGGATATATTCAAAATATAAAAATACGCAATGAAGGAGACACGACTACTATCTACGTCTCTATCGAGGCTAATGCTTACCGGTGTTCACACATCATTTGTGATATGACAAAGAACGAGGAATCAAGTGTTTAAAAGCATTGAAAGACACTTACTGTTGTGTTTTTGTGTGAAAGAAAAAAACTCTCTGAAAATAAAAGTGCTGTCAGCAATAATTTCGTATGTGTGTTTTTTCGCATAACACAATGACTGAAATTTTAAATGCTGCAAAACACATGGGAGTTATATTCCCGATGCTGTAGTTTATTTGATCAGTCACTATATCATTAATCAAGCTTAATTTGACTTTTCAACTACAATTAGGCAGGGAGAACTGAAAGCTTTTACAATCTTTTAGCTATAACTTATATCATTGACAAAAGTATGTATGTGGTGCATTTTCTTCCAAAAATGATTTTCTTTCTCAAATTCATGCTTCAAGTTGACAAAGCACAATAAACGAAATAACACAATAACTGTTTAACCAGACATAGCCTTAATTTGCATCTAAATAACTTTCCTTGATTGTCTTTCATAATGCACTTACCATAATATTTATTAGGGGGGCAACGGATCACAAAAATCGCGGTTCAGACAATATTATGTTTTTTTGAGTTACAGATAGGATAGTTTTTCAGATCAGAAAAAAATAAAATAATTAAGTAACGTTAGCCATCGATACCACAGCCAGCAGACGTATTTATGCTTCGTAATGTTAAACACATTTAACTGGGAGTGGGGCCGTCCACACTGTTTGTGTTTTCGGCTTTGGGAATGGAAAGAACACAACTCCTCCAGACAATCTCTCGGGGTATCTAGTGTCCGATTTACAAACGCCATGGGCGCACGCTTCACCATCTTGATAATGTTTGTCGGACCTGCTCACATAGTAACGGTTGCTATGATGTGTGATTGGACAATGGCCGTTTTGGGGGAGGGGCCGGCGAAAGGTCAATTGAGGCTGGAGTTTTCCAGACTCAAGTGAAACCCCTAATAAACATTACAAAATGGACAACACATAAAATCTTTATGAACACAATAAAATACATTGATGGAAGGCTGCTCCACAGTCTCTCCATCATAAAGACATTTTGGAGAATGTTTCATCAGTTTTTGCCCGTCCAATGAAAGTCAAAACAACACTGAACCATCAACTTTCATTGTAAATGAAGAAGAAGAAAGAAAAAAAAGTTTGTGTTCCAAAGAAGAAAATAATGGAAAAGTGAAGTCGAATGGAATGACATTGAGGGTGAGTAAATTATGACAGAATTACATTTTTTTTATTATCACTCTGACAGGTGTGATTTCCTAGGACACCAGTGATATCCGTCAGCTAGTAAAGACAAAAAAATAAATGCTTACAGCAACAGAAAACAATATCTTCTATATATCGAATGATACTTTCACCAAACCAATATAAACCAGCTTTGCTGATCTAAGATTTTCTTTACAGCAGGACATTAGTGCAGCCAAAGAAACTGAAAGAAAAACACATGGCGAGAGCAGAATGGATGAACAGAAAATGCTCAAATTAGAGTGAAGGAGTGAGATGAAAACTGTGGAGGACAGAGAACAAACATAGTGAGAAAGGAGCGCTAATAAACACAGACTCTGATTGACTCAAGTGTTTTTAACGGGATGCTGCCCACGTCCGGTACCGTCACCCAGGCTTTGTTTTCACTCCGTCAAGCCTGGTCTCCTCCGCTCTGCTTGCTGGAGTGTCTCTGTACGTTCTGCTCTGCCTCTCCACCCCAGCGCTCATATGAATGATGGGGAGCTCAGAACATGTAACTAGGCTAAAAATAAAAATAAAATAAAAAAGGAGGATCAACAAAGGGACAAATTGTTTTTAAGAATTTCCCTTTTTTGCCTCTCGACTGTTCAGGAATGATACAGGTCATGTGCAGGTGTGTAAATGTGTCGACACAAAGATGTTAGCAGCAGATCCTTCAAGTCCTATAGGTAGCGAGGTGAAGCCACCATGGATCAAAGTTGTTGGTCCAGCACATCCCACAGATGCTCAATTGGATTGAGAATTTGGAGGCCAGGGACATTTATTTCCACATGAATGGTCGGACCCAGGGTTTCCCAGAAGAGCATTACCCAGAGCATCACACTCTTTCATCGTCTCACAGTGCATCCTGTTGGCATCACTTCCCAGTTAAACGGCGCACACTTACACGGCCGTCCACAAAGAAAACAGGGCTCACCGGACAAGGCGACTTTCTTCCACTGCTCCAAGGTCCATTTCAGATGTTTGCATGACCATTGTAGGTGCTTTTGACGGTGAACAGGGTCATCATAGGCCCTCTGATTGGTCTGTAGCTTTGCAGCAAAGTGTGATGCACTGTGTGTTGTGACATATTCCTCCCATAACCATCATAATAATTTAGTGTGACTTGAGCAACAGTAGACCGTCTTTTGGCTTGGACCAGATGGGATAGCCTTCATTGCCCTCGTGCACAACGCAAGAAGTGCTCAAAATACGAAGTTCAGGCATTATTCAGAGTAGCATAAGCCCGATAAGCGAGAATTTACAGGAATATATACATATATATACAATTTTTTTTTTTTTTTTATGAGGTTAAGTGCTCACGGAAGAGAAGAGTTTTTAGCTCTTTTTTGAATGTTGTCATGGATTCTGCATTCCGGATGCCGGTGGGGAGATCATTCCACCAGCATGGAATTGCAGCAGCAGATCATTCCTGCGATCATGCGATCATCATTGCAATTGCAGATCATTCCACCAGCAGCAATTATCACCAGTGCTGACCAGGAGCAACCCACAAGCCTTTCCATTACAATTTGGGCCTTATCAAAGTCAGATCTTTATTCCTGCCCATTTCTCCTGCATTTAACAGGTTGATTACTAGAACTGATTGTTTGCTTGCCATCTAATCTACCCAGACCTTAATATGTGGCCTTGTTAGGAGATGATCAACAATATTTTCTTCACCTTTGACTGCTCATAATGTTTTGGCTCATCAGTGTATACACTGATCAACACACACACACACACATACATACATACAGCAAACATCATCATTTGGGTTTGAAACGGCATGAAGGCGAGAAAATTATGAAAAAATGTGTGAGTGTGTGTGTGTGTGTACTATCCCTTTAAATGTGCTGTAACTTTTGTCCCTACTACCTGACAGATATCACTGGTTTCCTGGGAAATCACACCTGCCTATGTGACAGCGCCACGCTCTAGCCAATCAGAAACACTCTCTGCCAGAGAATCATTTTGCATAAGATAAGTTGACATGCCTTTAGAAGTTTAGAGTGAGCGGTTGTTTGGTAAAATTTACAAAATGGCAGGAAGCACCACTCGTGCTTTTTATACTTTATGGTGCTTCCTGCCATTTTGTAAATTTTACCAAACAACCGCTCACTCTAAACTTCTAAAGGCATGTCAACTTATCTTATGCAAAATAGCCTATAGTTCAGGATACTGATACTATAAATTATACATGACTGCAACAATCAAGGTGCCGGTTTAGCTTGTTTGTATGGACAGTTGCTGTTAGTTAGATGCTAATCGTCTTATTCCAGTGACGGCCATTTAAAATCAAATTTGTGTTCAACTGAAATTAACAAGAATTTAATTTAAATAATGTATTCTCCACTTCATACTCTCTGGTAAAAGCTAATGTAGGACATACCATGCTTCTGTGTTAATGTGAAGAAAAAACCACACCTTAACCTAGCTACCTATCAGGGATTATATCTTCACGTGCAAGTATGTCACTAAATTAATTTGCTTTATAAGATATTTTAATAAACAAAAAAACGAAAACCTGTTCCTAATCAAGTTTGTCCTGTATTGGGAATATAATCACTCTCGTCGTTTTTTACTACTTAAATAAAGTGTATTTTTATGGGTCTCATAGTGTATTCATACCAACCTTCTATGCAACTCTTTAATGTCCGTCCACCTTAAGCCTCGATATCTTACCTCTTCCTCACGAGTCGGCACAGCTTCACCTCTTCAATCTCTACAAATCACGAATCACTCAGAGACTCTTGAATCGTTAGATTCATTAAATCTCAACGACCCAATGATTGAAAGCAGAAGAGTCGGTACTTGACGTACGCAGGGCTTGAGTTTTTCATTTTCAAATGCATAAATTAATAATAGAAGTTCTGGAGTTTTCTATCCCCCGTTGATTATATATTTTTTTGTTTTCCCTTAAGTGCGTCTGTTCATGTTACGTTAAGTGTTAGCCCTATCTAGTGGCTTAAAGCAAAATATAAAAGCTAATTTTGCACTCATGGAAATGCAGTTAAACTACAGCGTCCCCTAGAGGCCACAGGCGGTACATGTTTAAAATAAAAACCTCCACTCTCTGCCAGTCCTGCAAGATGTTATAATTAACGAGTCATTAAACAGCAAATGTAATAAAAGTTTAGATTTTAATAATGCTTCTTGTTATAAATACATGGTTATCTTGAACACTTAATAAATAAGTCTTAAAAAGCACCCTCTGTTTCAGATCACTTTACAGGTGTCTATAAATACAATGCATTACAACAACAGTCTTTCAAAATGTACTGGGAAAAAAAATATTACATCTCTTGTTTTTCTGAGTGCAATAAAAGGTGTTTGATTGTGTTTTCGTGCGTTCTGGGAACAGACAGCGCTTTTCACTGAGACCTGATCCTTCTTCCTTCTAAAATACACATCTTTAACTATTAAAAACAGATCCAAGATCAGCTTAAAGAAGCAGTTTTTGATAGAAAAGATTTGATGTGAGTGCAGTCCTTTTTGCCCCTCTGGGGTTCATAATTGACCTTTATAATCATTTTAAATGGCAAAGACTGATAATGATCAGAGTTTGTATCAGACTTCATATATGGTCAGCATTATGAATCTATTAAGTGTGAGGAACTCAAAGTATTAGGGTACAGAAAGGCTTTATATAGTCTATTAGAATTTGGTCAACAGGTTTTTAATGTCCATGTTGTGCTTGTATTAATTAATAAACATAACCTGCTCCAGAAATTGATCTGGGACCAAATCTGCCTTATTCATTTATTTATACTGAAATATGTATTTGAAAGGCCAAAATTGATCTGGGATCATAAGTCAATACACATAATAAACATTCTCTGTTCTGATCAATACCAGTGCATAGCATTTGATTGGATTTAATAAGCTGTTCTAAAGGTGTTGGTAAATTTGTGTTATTTGGTAATTATTAAAGGGAAGGTTCACACACTCTCTGAGCGTATTATTATCTTCTTTAAGCTTTTCGTATGGCGTGTTTTCCTTTCTGAAGTTGGGAGACGTAGATTTTGGTTTTAGTGCCATCTGTGCGCTTGAACCAGACCTCTCCTGCGCTGATCCCTGTTATTACGACCCTAAGAGAAACACAAGAAAACAGGGAGACCATTTCAATTGAAATGTTTTTGCAAACAAAGCCAAAGCGACAACAGATGCAGTCTTGTGTCTTATGATCTACTGACTGTGCTGGGCTGTTGTCATTGACTTCTAGAACGACACTGCTGCCTTTGGAGAATCTCTCTCCATCATAGAAGAGAGCCCCATCTTCACATCGCACGGACACCTGCCTGTCTGAGGGACAAACAGACACGCTCACCATCTTCAACATGTTACGCTTTAATAGCTCAGAATGCTCTAACCCTCTATTGTTGAGATGTTTTATCACTATATAGGGCTGTCGAGAAATTGCTGTCATTAAATTGGTTTACAGATGTAACATGATAATGTGTGCAAGAGAAGTGGTAAAGGCATAAATAAACAAAAAACACATCTGGTTGTCAGTAGATGTATATACCCTTGTGAAAACTTGTTATGGAAATAATATATGTTAGGAATATACTTAAGTGTGAACTAAATATCATGTTTTCAGACACTTCACTGCATTTTAATTCAAATTAAATTACATTAAATTGTATAATAGTTGAATTTATATCAGTTTTTCTCGATTGCAAACGCAATTCATGAAACGATTCACCATTTTCTCACAACTATAAAGACAATCTCAGAACTACATTCCAACTTGCACAAATCTCAAACTGTCACGTCAAAATCAAATATTTTTGTCAAAAACATATTCTCTTTTGTCAGAATCAAACTTTGGCCTCAGATGACACACAGAACCTAACAAATTCACAGATTACTCTCCAGATCAATTCATAACACTGTTACAGAAACCTCTTATTGGGATTCAGGAATAATTTTGCAGCTCAATGTCTATTACAGTATTCAACATACAGTAAATGAAAGAGTGCAGATACAGTAAAATACAACAATGAGCTTAGGAAAAATTACCGCCACTTGAATCAGTTATAGTGTGTTAACAATTGAGAAAAACTGTACATGCAATTAGCTGAACTTTAAGTACATCTTTATATGTCATTTCATAATTACTATGTCTGAAATATGGTTAAAGTGTGCTGCCGAATGTACTGACATTTATTTATGGTAAACTAAAATGCCATTTCAACTGAAACTTGTGTCAAGTATTTAAATATTTGTAATTACAAATTTGTAATGATGAAGTTGTAATTCAGTACATTTACAATATATAGTTGAAATGTTTGAACACACTACAGTTAAAATGATCCATATCAAGCACCTTTGCTTTAGTAGATTAGTCAACATCAAATTAACTGAATTTCTTTAAAGAATGGCAAAAGATTATTGAAACAATGCTTTAAAATGTAAAACTTTGAATCCAAAGTGCACTCTTTAATAGTGTACTTTAGTGTGTTAGGAAAGTGTACTTTTTCATAAAGGCAGCATTATTAACAGTGGTGTATTTGGTTGTAATTTATGCCTATTATGCCAACGAGGACAGCAAAGGAATGAAGGGATGAAAGTAAGACTAAGAGTGAGATCTGGGGAGAAATAAAAAGACAAATGAGAGATGGAGTGGAATCAAATGTTGCACGTCAAGCCATTTTTCTTCCACAAAAATAAAACAAGACTCTAAATGTGACATTAAAATCAAAGTACTTTTAGTCGATCAGTCTGGAGTGACAGAACAAGGGAAATAGCACTATAAATCAAATGTCAGTATCTACCTTAATCAGAGGCCAGACAGATAGAGCTTGTGAGTGAGGGTCAGGGCTAATGGAAGAAACTGGGACGGCAATGGAGAACATGCTTAAGCCTTTGACGGCATTTAAGCTCGAGACAGACAGTAACACCGTACATACTGTGTGTTTATCTATGAGTGTGTGAGTATCCCTGAAGGCATGTTTACTAGGAAGTCTTTTACCAGATAAAGACCCCATAATTTGAAAACACACAGCAACACACTTTTTAGTGTCCTCAAAAAAACAAAAACAAAATTAAATATGATTTGAGTTATACAGTCACATTTTTAGAGAGAGAAAGAGAGAGTCAAATTTTGCACTATAAAATCTATTCCGAGCCTGTCGAGAAAGAAATCATTGGTTACATATATTTAGCCTAAGCCAAGGACCCTGATGGTCAGCGCATGTGATTTCCCTCAATAAATATACAATGAGTTCATTCTTGGAGGCAGTCAGTTTTGTCAAATTTTAATGAAGTTCACCTGACTACCATGAGGTCCTAGACCTCCCAGTGTAGCTGCCTGAGAAAGACAGAGACCAACAGGGAAGCTTGAATGAAGTACTTAAATTAACCCAGTCCCATTTAATAATTGACTTACTGTCTGCTTTCTTTTTCAGAGGTATCAGTGCCGCTTTTGCCTGAAAGACAGAAAGATAAAAGTCACTATCCATCACATAGCTTCACTGTGATTGAAGGGCTGATCACTCAACATGAATACCTTCTTGATGGCTGTCCAGTCCTCCAGTATATCAATGTCTCTTAGCATATACACTATATATGGCCCTAAAAAAAACAGACAGACATGTTGAGCAAGCAGGAGAGGAAGTAAAACAACTTCTTTAAACAGAGTTTGGATAAAAGGTGTAGCCTGATGGTTAATGACCTGATTTTTGGGTGACTATACCAGGCATCTTAACTAGCTTAGCCCATTTTCAATCAGCTTCTTAAGAAAGACCATGCTGGTTGAGCAAAACTAGCATAAATCAGCTTGGACCAGTATGGAAAGTCTCATGAGGTCTAGTCTCAATTTCCTTCTCAGAAAAGGTCCAAACAATAAGACAGCATGTTGTATGAAAGATTGAGACCGTTATTTAATTAAATGAAATAAGCCATGTGTGATTCCTGTATAATCACACTTTCTGATCTGGACTACAAACTGTTAATTGGTGGCCTTTGGTGAATTGTATTAATGTACTGTAAGAACTTTTGGATAAAAGTGTCAGATAAATCACTAATTAGCAACTGTTGGTACTGGAACAGGATTTAATCTGGAAGGCAAGTGGTGACTGAACAAGAGAAGAAGAGATGGATCTGAATATAAAGAGAACAGTTCATTACCTGACACAAGAGCCGCCTTCTTTTTCCTGTCTGGGCGAATCAGGTGACGACTTCTCTTACACTTCTTTATCTTCTCTTCATCATTCCACCATTCTGATTGATAAAGACCAAGTTTGTGTGTTTAAGGATCTGGTGAGTATTTATATGTGTTTCTAACAACTAGTAGCAATTCCTGGAGGACAAATATGCTTAAAAATGTCCCCACAACAAGGTTCCCACACCTTGGTTAACTTCAAATTCAAGAACCTTTCAAGGACTTTCCAGGTCCAATACCCTCAAATTCAAGGATTTAATGTGGGGACACATTTGTTGTGTTCAACAACAAATGTTGAGGTACCATCGTAGTAGTTTCGTGCACGCGTGAACGTCATGGCAATGTACAACGCAAAGTACCTCACGTGGGAAACACTTAACGTAACACATAGATGCGTGTAACTAACGTGAATCAAGCAAGCTAGTATTCATAGGCCACGAAGTGTTGGCGAAATAACACTTTCATCCGACCGGAGGGAATAATATGGATTTTTTTTTCCCGAAAACTTCTTGCACAAAATACATTCAAGCACTTCCAAGGACATGTATGTTTATTTTCCAAAACTTTACAGGGCCTTGAATTTTTTTTTTAGATTCACAAACTTTCAAGGTTTTCAAGGACCCGTGGGAACCCTGCCACAAGTAGGACAAAACCTCCTCTTGAAAAAGTGTTTCATAAATAAAGTGAATAATGTTTTTGTTATTATAAAATAAGTAATATTCTACATGTATCTAATTGTTATAAATAAAAATATACAACAATAATTTGTTTTAATTTAGGGACACTGTTTAGAGATTTGCATGAACTTGAGAGACTGTGTGACCCGAACAATCGCTTCCTCTCTCAGCTCTGACATAGCAGAAGAGAGTGTTTAATGGTAACACTATAGTGTGCTTTACTGTATCATATTTGAAATGCACATTTCTAAGGTGCCTAAATTATCAACATGATCAAACAGATTTTTTAATTTTTTTTTAAAGTGTAAAGTAAAAGGACTTTTAGTATCATTCTAAAAATACCCCCCTTCAGGTCATGGTCCATGTGTCTTTTTGCAGTGAAATCTTTACTGATTTTTATAAAGAAAACTCTCAATCATCACTGTATTGCATTGCATTATATGCTTTGTCCCACAGAATAAAAACTACAGAGCTTTGATCATAAAACTAAGCATTTAAATATCATCTTATGATAAGTACCGTATATGCATTTTATGCAAGTAGTTTGCTATACTGTTATACAGATATCATTGACTTACATTATAATATAACAGGAGCCGTTTTCACAGAACCACTAAGACTTCTCCTAAACAGTAAAAGTTATTATGTAAGAGTTTCCTCTTAAAACCTATTCACAAAGCAGCTGAGACCAAGTTGTGGCATGTGTGATTCCTGTATTTTCAAACTTTCCGATCTCGACTACAAACTGTTAATTGGTGGCCTTTGGTGAATTGTATAATTGTACTGTAAGAACTTTGGGATAAAACTGTCAGATAAATGACTAATTAGCAACTGGAACAGGATTTAATCTGGAAGGCAAGTGGTGACAGAAGTGGTGACGGAAAAAGAGAAAAATTGTAGGACTAAAATTAGGACTGACACGCCAATTATTTTTAATAGTTTCTCCTACTTTTAGCCTTAAGATGTTTCTTGAATACAGCCCGAGATTTTAGTCAGGTAGCACACCTGACCTGTAGTAAGCTTAGGGATTGAGAAGCTACATCCCTGTTCAGATAGCCAGGTAAATGTGTGTGTGTGTGTGTGTGTGTGTGTGTGTGTGTGTGTGTGTGTGTGTGTGTGTGTGTGTGTGTGTGTGTGTGTGTGTGTGTGTGTGTGTGTGTGTGTGTGTGTGTGTGTGTGTACCTGAACTCTGTTTGTCATCCTCCAGTCTGCGGATCTTCTCCATCAGTTCTGTTTTCATGGCATCAAGCAAGAGTGTCCTCTCACTCTAGAGAAATGAGCATCTCATTACATACACACACTGACTCGATACGATTCATGCACTGTCAACAAACAAACAAACAAACAAACAAACACACACAACTGTTTTGGCAGAGACCTGCACGTATTTATTTGCAGCAGTGTTTTTTCACTGTGGTGTGTTCTGTGTGATACTGCATCTAGATTATGATAAATGTGGTGTGTGCATGTTTGTTTGTGTATGAATCTGTGTATTAAAATGTATTATGACTATTAGGCATGTAAGTTTGATGAATCATGAAAAACCCAGCAGCAGAACCATGTAAATTCTATGGTACATGAATATGTACATGATAATTAAGTACCATGGTACCACACAATTAGCTTTTTGAATCTTTAACTACTATGTACCTACATAAAAAAAAGTTAGGTACAACTTATTGTGTACATGTTTTATTGCAAAACAGTTTTGCTGCTATTGTGGTGGGATGTGGGTAAGGTTAGCGGCAGGTTTGGTTGTATGGTTAGGTTTAAGGGTGGGTTAAAGTGTAAGTGAATGTTCAACGGTGCAATTAATAGAAATTAATTACAGCTGTAGTTACATGCTGGTATTTGTAATAAAGTACAGGGTTACATTTTATTTTAAGGTGTCACAGTGTAATTATATATTTAAGTACTGAGTAATAATAATTAACAACATGTACTTACTATAGGGTTAGGGTAGGATTAGGTTTTGGTTGAGGGTTAATTGCATGTAATTATGCATAATTTACTCTTATAGCTATGGTAAGTACATGTAACATACATTACAAGGACACTGTAAATGTGTCACCACGTACAGTGTAAAAACATGTATGTACACAAGAATTGCATTGTATCAAATTATTCATTGAAATGTTGGTACATAGTAGTTAAATACATTTTAATGAATGACGTGGGGGCAAAGAACCACCCGACGAGAAGCCGAGACCATGGTATTTTTCCAGTATTGACTTAATGCTGTTATTGATGTTTGCAGCGC
This sequence comes from Leuciscus leuciscus, assembly GCF_965113295.1. Lineage (NCBI taxonomy): Eukaryota > Metazoa > Chordata > Actinopteri > Cypriniformes > Leuciscidae > Leuciscus > Leuciscus leuciscus. Next base: position 22,190,580 of record NC_138726.1, on the reverse strand, counting down.
AATATAATAGTTTCATTACTTAAAAACCAGCGACGTTACCCTATCGTTGATGATAAATATAATGTTCGATACGATTCATTAGCGAAGCTATTTTATTAATAAAAGTCACGGGGCAGCATTGATGATAAGTCTCGGTGTTCCTGAATGTTTCTGTGTGTGCGCAGCACGATCTCAAATCTCTGTGTGTGTGTGTGTGTGTGTGTGTGCACTTCAATGAAAGCAGTGCATTAATATAGAATGGTGATTAAACTGACTTGGAACTACCTGTGCATAAAAAAGCTTTACTGCACTCTTTCCAGCCAATCAGAATCGAGTATTCAGACAGACCATGGTATAAAGACACTTAGTATAAATTTAGACTGCTTTTTGTAAACAATGTCTAGATATGTGGGTCTGATGAGCCGCTTTACCTCTAAATGTTGTTTTGCCCCCTGCACTTCACATTCATGTTTGTGTTTGACCACTTGCAGACATAGTTCTCTGTACACACCTAGATGGGGCGACAGGGAAATCAGTGAATAAACAAATAACAGTTGATCCAAGACCTGCGGTTAAAGTGAAAGAGAGAAATTGTAAGTAGAGGTCGACCAATATTGGATTTTGCCGATACCGATAACTAAGTTGGGCAGTGCCTGCCGAAAGAAGATTAATGAAACAATAGTTAAAAAAAAATATTATTCTGTATCAAAACATAACACTCAAAGCAAAATAGTGCTGAACTTTAAGCAGTATTGACTGATGAAAAAAAATTGAACTTTTTAACTAAATATATAATATTAATATATATTAATTAATCGCCTTTAGCTTGCTTGGTTGGGGACATTTAATATTCAACAATAATATTGATCTGCCTGCAATGACATCATTATATGAGAACTGAACTGAGCTGGATGATGACATCACTGTTTTCTCCAGAACAACTATATATTATAAATGAACTATATCAATAACTTTTTTACAACAAAAATGAACCATCACTGAACTTACTTAAGTTGGACTATGACGCTATTTTCTTTTGGAGAACCTCGAAACATGCTTAAACATGTTTAGTAAAATATATAATAAAATGTTTAGCTATAACCTAGAAACATGTCTTGTAAATTTCATAAGAAATAACAGACTGCATTCTACATTAGAATTCAACCAAGCCATGTAATAGCATTAGTTAATGCATTAGCTTTCATGAACAATATTATATATTTTACAGCGTTTATTAGTATTTGTAACAACTATTTTTCATTGACGTTAGTTACTAAAGTGCATTAACTAAACTTAAGTTTTATAAATGTATTTGTAGTAAATGATAGAAATTATTGAATGACCAGTTCTTCTACAGCATTTATTAATCTTAGTTAATGGCACTGATGACCTGGCCATCTTTAAATATCAACAATATAAGACCATGCTTGGTTCCAGAATCAAATCACAGAGGGTGATTCTAATAAAGCGCAGGTGTAGCGTGTAAACAGCAGTTTAAATAGTAGGCACCCTTACATGACTTGCTTGGTCCAACGTTAACCTAGATAAATGTGCGCTATTATTAGGAGCATGTCAAAATGTTTGTGCAGAGTGTGGAAGCTGAAGTATAGCTGCAGTATAACTGAAGCTTACTGCATGACATGGGCCTTGTCCCAAATGGTACCCTAAACACTCGAGGTCTTCCTACGAGCCTGCACTTTCGTGACGTAACGCCACTTTGCCTGTCGGGTGGAAGTCTGCTGTGGAGCTCACTTCAAGTGCAGGCTCAGCAAAAGTGTGCATTGAGGGCACATATCGACCGCAAAGAGAGCACCCTTCTGAAACCTAAAATGGGACAAATGAACTTAACGGACACGTGCACGCGGCCATTGTAAGTCGACAAGACCGAAAGTCCATATGAAGTGTGCCATTTGGGACAGGGCCATAGAGGCGCTGGCGTTATCACTTGCCATTTTTTCTGTTAACATTGGAAAGAACTTAAAATACTTAATTTTTGGTCATACAGATAAGAGTAATGCATCATTCGAAACTGTAAATTTATTTATGTACACTCACAATAACAAACCATTTTTGTAAAATAAAGGAAACAAACAGGATAGGCTTTCTGTCATCTCGATCTCCGTGAACTGGAGCGCATCCTGAAAATAAATTGAAACTTAAGTGTACACTTGCCTCACATACATGAGAAAGATAACTATAGAGAGCTTGAAATGTCTACTTTTAAACTAAACAATTCAAATCGAAAATATAGTTGAAATATTCTCTGATTATGTAATTAGTTTGAAACGTGCATATAGGCGCATCCACTTCCGCGGAGATGCAACTTAGCTGGCTAACGAATTAATAAACGCCCAAGCTGGATATAAACGAATGAAAATAGACCGTAACAATCATGACATTTAAACATTTATTCTGGATTTGTCACATTGTTCTTATCACTTGATAATGTCCTCTCAGCCTTGTCGTTGATCGTTGCGACGGAAGCGAATCAATCAAAACTAACTTTAGCTGAAAAATAACTTTATTAAAGAACCGCTATGAAGCCAAAACAATCTCTGTTACCTTAAATTATACGTTTATCTCTGTAAAGCTGCTTTTAAACAATCTACATTGTTAAAAGCGCTATATAAATGAAGATGACTTGACTTGTCGACGAACATACTGCTGTTCTCTACTAATGCAGCATCTAGTCAACAAATTGATTATTTTTAAATATGACAATGTGTTCTGTAGTGTACATACATTTTATTTGTCGAAGTTTCACATCAGTCTCTGATTCCGCTCCGTTTCAAGCCAAAACACAACGAGGATTGATACGTTTTTATTTGGCCTCTAGAGGTCGCTCTTGTACTGAGTAATGACAGCGGAGCCTTTTCAGCCGCTCTCGCAATGGACGCAACCGGGAGAAACTATCGTTGTGGATTATTGGCGATAACGATAGTTCCAGAAATCAGCTATCGGTGCCGATGAATCGGCAAAACCAATAAATCGGTGGACCTCTAATCATAAGGCAGATATGTGTGTCACCTGCCACTTGTGTCCTCTGTTGTAGGTTCTGCTGCAGTGTTGCCAGAGGTTCTTTGTACTCTCCTGCCTTTCCTGTCAACACCTCATCCAGCTTCATTTTAACCTGGTGCAGACGTTCTTGAAAAAGCCTGAAATCGATGAAAGAGTAATCTATAGAGCTCCAGAATTTGGCTGTAGCCACAATGTAGAGTATATGTTCTTCAAACAATACAATTAGTTTGAACAATACAATACAGAATATGGATTTTTATTGGTAGGCTTCCTCTTAAGCCCATCCATTCCAGATAATGGCCCTGTTTCTTTTGGACTAAAAAAAGAAATGCCACCTAGCCTAAACCTAGAAGAAAGAAGTATTCTTACTTGTCTTTTAACTCCAGGAATTGTTTTTCTAGGTCAGACATTTCATCCAGGCACTGTGATCGTCTTCTCTCACAATCTTCATCATCCATTTCTGAAAGAGAGATCCAATCCAGGTCATTCTCTTTTCCTTCCGATTCCAGTCAGACTTTACTAAACTGCATTTTATATATCACTATATGATCAATTTTGGCTTGCAGTTAAGATCTGGAAGGAATTTGACAATGAATTGTCATGCACAAATTAAAAGAACATTTTAAAAATCTATAACCCTCAGTTAATGGCCCTAAAAATAAGGTTTAATTTTCTTTATGCAAAATGTAATTTCATTTTATGGTGAAATATTACTCTCCCAATGCAACTTTATCAGCAGCTGCAACAATACACTGAGAGAAGTATAAATCATTTAATTTGATATAAACAGACCTGAACTCTCTTCCTCTTCTTCCTCTTCCTCCTCTGCCTCACTGTCCTCCAGGTCACTGTCCCGCTCCTCTCCACTCTCCTCCATCGTCTCCTCGGCCTCTCCTCCATCTCTCTCTCGCTCCTCTTCCGCCTCACCGTTAGTTTGAGGAAGCTCAGAGTCGGCCTCCGTCTCCATCTCCTCCTCTGGCTCTCTGGAAGCGGGCTGAGCTGGCATGACTGCTTATAGCACTGTATTAAACGGAGTAATAACAACGATAAGATCTCATGGAGTACAATTATATGGTGTCTGATGCAGTGAATAATCAACCCACACTAATTAATATAATATAAAATTACATAAATTATGGAAATACATTTATTAAATGAATCTAAATAAATTATATTTAATTATACTAAATAATAAAATAACACTGTACATTTTCTCATCTACTCTCCTATTTTCTCATCAGAAAATGTTTATGATAACTTGCATAAGTGATTGACCCATAATAATTCGTTAACAAGTTTATATGTTCAAATATTGAGTATACTGTATATATACAGTACCTGTCAAAAGTTTGGAAACATTGAAAAAAATTGTGTTTTTGAAAGAAGTCTCTTATGCTCACCAAGGCTGCATTTATTTAATCAAAAATACAGTAAAAACAGTAATATTGTGGCATATTATTACAAATTGAAATTAATTATTTTCTATTTTAATCAATTTAAAATATATATTTTTAGCATCATTACTGTCTTTATATATTAAAATATATAATAAAAAATATGTTTATCCATCATCCAGTTTTCAGTGTCATATGATCCGAAATCATTCTGATATGCTGATTTGCTGCTCAAGAAACATTTATTATTAATATTATTATTATTATTTTCAATGTTGAACACAGTTTTTGCTTATTAACATTTTTGTGGAAACAATGATACCATTCGTGGTAAGATTAGAAAAGAGAGAAATTAATACTTTTATTCATCAGGGACACATTAAATTGATCAAAAGTGACAATGAAGACATCTATAATGTTACAAGAGATTTCGATTAAATAAATGCTTTAATAAATAAATTTAATAAATGCAAATAAATGTTGTTCGTTGAACTTTCTATTCATCAAAGAATATATATATGTATATATATATATATATATATATATATATATATATATATATATATATATCACTATTTCCATAAAAATGTTAAGCAACAACTGTTTTCAACATTGATGATAATAATAAGTAATGTTACCTGAGCAGCAAATCAGCATCTGAGGGATCATGTGACACTGAAGACTGGAGTAATGATGCTGAAAATTCAGCTTTGCCATCACAAGAATAAATTATATATTTATATACAATATATTTTAGAAACAGAAAACAGTTATTTTAATTTGTAACAAATTATAGTTGTTTCCTGTATTTTATATGAAATACATGCAGCCTTGGCGAGCATAAGAGACTTCTTTCACAAACATAAAATTGTAATGTTTCCAAGCAAATGTTTGATGTGCATGTCAAGACAAATGACCAAACTAAAGACCTCTAGAGGACACTGGCAGCTAAAAGCACAGTACCCAGAGACAGCAGGAGATATTTAACACCCTATTAACCACTTTATGTTAAATTAGAAAGAGGAGATTTCTGACATAGTTCGTAGTGTGGTGAATTAGCTCTCTTCAGTGGGATTTATGTGATTACGAGCGCGTTTACAGTCTCGACGTGTATCATGTCCATCCTCTAAAGGCCGCACAGCACTGACTTTACATTACAAGCTCATTACTCATTCTCCACATCTATAGCACAGATATTATCATCTGTGAGATACATTAATAGTTACAGTCTCGTGCTGTTCACATATAATTGTGGATTTAAGTTAGTTATAAAAACTCGTTTTCCAATTGAACAACTCCGCAGTTCATTCAGAGACATGAAGTGTCCGGTTTAACGCAGTACAGAGATGTTAATTGCACGAGAGTGAAAAACAAACGTTTACGCCTATTAAAACGTCTCAACTACAATGTAGTAATTGGTAATCTTACTTCGTAACGTTGTATTGGGTCTCTTGATCGCTCCATGAATGTTCTCCGCAAATGAACCGATGCAAGACACGGGATAGAAATACACAACGATCTTACAAACAAACTCTAAGTGCATAAACCATAGCAAAACAGCTTACCTTTTTGTCGATTATTGTTTAAGTCATGAAAAATATTACATATTGTCGAGAGAATTTGCATATCAGGGCAAGTTGACATCGGACAAGTCTACTTCCTCAGCGTTTAGACGTTTGTCACACACTACCGCTTTGAGGCGCTAGCCAATCAATGCAAACCTCGCTACTTCTAAGAACCAATAGAAGCTCGGAGTTGAAGAATCGATGTCTCGGCCATTTGAATACGGTGATCAAACAGACCAATGGCACTTTGAGCCGCTTAACTTTCTACCAACTGACAAGGTTTCTCTAAAAAGACTTGCTTGAAATATAGTGGATGAGCAGAAGAGACATATTTTACTACAAAGCTTACTTATTCTTGAAACAGCCACACACACACACACACACAAAATGTTATTTACCATATTTTTATTAAAGTTGCATAAAAGTGTAACAAAATTGGGCAAAAAAACAACAGTTTAGTATTGCTACAAGATACTTTTTTCTCAAAAGGTATGACCTTGATCACAACAGCTTACATTTTTCCTAATTCAAATAACTGAGTCCAGTTGATTCTTTCAGTTCGCTGTCCAATTGGACGCGAAGAAGAGAAATGAACAGTGCTACAAGGTCCACGTAATGATAAAAAACGATGATTTCATTTTATGTTAATAGATGTTAATGTTTCTAAAAAAAATGCTCTGTATATAGTCAACTTCCTTTCCTAAAAAACAGAATCACTGAAAGTACAAGAACCTTTTTATCCTAAACCTTGAAAAAGATTTTCACTTTTGCCTTTTTCCCCCATGTATATTTCTCAAACATGATTAAATTCATTTGGTTGTCATAACATAAATTTAACCTAAGGCAACATCTGAAAGTAGGAAGAGTGACTCATGTAGAATGAAATGCTGAGGAGCAAGTTAAAAAGAGAAAATGAAAATGAGGGGCTCAAAGAAAAACAATAAGTGGGCAAAAAAAAGGGAAAAAAAACAGTTGAGAGTCAGTTGCCATTGTACCTGACTTTATGTGCTACACAAGTGAATGGGATGGGATGTGAAGGAGCTTCAGTGTATGATTGATATGTGTTAGTATGTGATGGGAAAAGCTCTCCTAAAACACCTGCTGGAAATGCTGGGAATGGATTTCAAGAGCACTGAGTGAGACTATTAGCCCTCTTATTATAATATTTGATTGGCTGAGACAAAAAGAGCAGATGGCTTCCTGGGAGAGATGATTTAGGAGAGTCATGTGAGAGGATTCATTCTAAACGTACGCTTGGCAGTGACCATGATGCATGACTGCTCTCATCCAATCGTTCTCTGGAAGAGTCAGTGTGCACATCTGTGGATGTGTGTGAGGCCCGAGAGCCACAGCTGTGGTTGTGTGTGGTCATTTCTCCTGATTCCTGAGGGTGGTGATGCCCATGAATTTCAGAGTGTGTGTGTGGCATGTGTAAGACAGGAGAAAAAAAAAAAATTTCAAAGCCCCATATTTTCCTACACACAGTTCCCTCCCCTGTTAATACCACAAATCCAAAATAACTCCCTCACTTTATAACAGCTTTAATCACTCTCTTTATTAGTTTTTCTTTAATTAAAAATGTTCCTGCACTTATTCAAGGAAGAGGAGGATCAAAAATAGAGAGAGAGAAAAATCCACAAGGCCGCTTCTGTTTGATCTCCTTTGACGTCATTTTAAACCAAGGATCGTCACAGTTTCACAAAGGATTTTAGTGCATGTGTTCATTGTGAGAGCAGGAAGCTTTGAAACCATATTGAAACAAAATTCTAACAAAAATCCAAGTTTATAAAATAAAACCATTCTATGCATAAAGACTAATGAAAAAAAACAACCATGAAAATATGTTTAATAACATTTCAAAACAATGAAATCTCCCCCCTTTACAAAAAATTTGAAATAGAATAAAATAATACAAATAATACAAATAAAATCAACAAAATGAGAAAATAAGCCCTGCTTATAAGGATCTGATTGAATCTTTCATAACTTTGCCTCCTCCTCCCCAACGGATGCAAAGGAGCAACGGGACTGGATGAGCACCTGCTCAGGGGTGAATAGTCACGCCCCTAAAATTGGAAAAGGAGGGATGGGATTGGTTTAGGAGTGGTGGAGGTGGGAGGAGCTTCACTTCTTCTGAGGAGTACTGAGCTTCTGCATGCCACGGATCTTGTCCAGCAATTCAGCTACAAACACCTACGAAAGAAGAACAAGGAGCACAATTTTTAACAAATTTAGCAGAGAGTTGGGTAGTTGATTATGATTCTGTAGATTTCCCCAAATTTGAACAGCCATAAGTCCTAAAACTGTGCACATTTGTTTATCCCCATTATAAAGAGAATTCATGTTGTTTGAATAAGTAAAATATTTGTCTAAATTAATTCTGCTTGCAGCTGCCGATGTGTATAGTGCTCTCAGCTCTGTACATATTGGCATATTTAAACCTATTTCTCATAATGCAACCATCTCTTCACAGAATTAGGAATAAAATCATCTCTTCACAGAATAAAAAAATCAGTGTTATTTCAGTTTCATTCAGATACTGTTATAGTTTTTATTGATATTTTGAATTAGTTTGTATCTTTATAATTTCCGCTTTCATTTTAAAAGTTTAGTAAAAGTAATTTATATACTTTATATAAAAATGTCTTTGTATGTTTTTATTAATTTTTAGTACATCAAGTTACACTAAAGAAAATGATAAATGTTGCCTTGGCAAACTTATTTTATTTCAGTTCATTTTGATTTTATTTAAAGGTACAATGGTTTTAACTATAATAACCCTGCCTGTTCTTAGATACGAGACAATTTACTCACTTCAGTAGGTTTATAACAGTCTACCAGCAGGTCCTGTCGGGCAATAAAGAGAAAGAAATGTCATACAAATGTAAAGCCTGTTAAAAATTGAAGATAAACAATTAAATCTGACATTTTTTAGATGGATACCTTGACTCGTGCGGCACGGTCTACGTCGTTCTCCATGTCCAACAGCTCATCCACATCAATCTCCAGCTCTGGGATCGCCTCTTCCTGTGACAGATAAGCATAAGCATCATGAAGCAGAAGGAAACGATCTGTTTGGATCAAGGATATGTCTTATATTCAAATACCCCCAAGAAGTAACAGCTAATTGGAAATTACACAACTATACTCGGTAATTCCCTACAGCTCCTGGAAATGAAGCAGTATTCCCAGAGGGCTAAGAAACACAGTGGGGAAAGAGTAGCTAGGCAGAGACAATGGAAGCACAGATGACTGGAATGTTTGTGTATGTAAGTGAGTCTCAGACTGGAGATCTGTCTTTAAAGGTAGCCTAGTTATACACAAGTAGCAGTTTATTGTTACGTCTCCACCAGGGCTGATGAAGATATGTGTAATACTGCCTCTTCACCACTAGAGGTATCTCTTGTGTCACACAAACAGTTAAAAGGATAGTTCACCCAAAAATGTAAATTCTGACATAATTTACTTAAAAGTCACCCTCAAGTTGTTCCAAACCTGTATGAATTTCTTTCTTCTGAGTTTGTTTGTCTTCTGAAGATAGTTTGAAGAATGTAGGTAACCAAATGGTTTCTGGTCCCCCCATTGACTTCCATAGTTTTTTTTTTTTTTTCACAAGAAAGAGACTCATGCAGGTTTGGAACAACTTGAGGGTGAGTAATTGATGAAATAATTTAAATTTTTGGGTGAACCATCAGCCTTTGGGCAAAACCGTACATAATACAAAATAAAGTTGTCCAGTTAGTAGATCAGCACAGAGAGAAGAAACTTTTAAGGTAGTTTCTAAGTTTGATTCAAGTATGTTTCCGGTTGCTTCACCCTTATCTTAACCACTTTAGTGGAATTTATTCATCTATTTAGAGCAATGATGGTTGTGTTACTCACTGGATGGTTGTATTGAGATCAGTGTCTACTTGCCCTGGAGTAAAAATGTCTAGCTAGTGTAATTATACATTTAAGTACTGAGTAATATTAGTTAACTACATGTACTTATTATAGGGTTAGGCTTGGTTTAGGGTTAGCTGCATGTAATTATGCATAATTTAAAGTTATTTATAGAAACTACATGTAACAAGGACACTGTAAAATAAAGTGTTACCCTATTTTCCATATCAACATGTCATTGCTTGCTGTGTATATTTACATATAGTCTGATTTCACTATTAAAGCCCGTCCATCTTCAAATATGTCTATTGTTTGATGATGAGGAAGACATTAATTGACAGTTTAATATGTTAAAGATGTGATGATTCATCCAGGCTGGCAAATTCCAGCATCATCTAACCATGACTAAGACTAAAAGAGAAGTTGAACACATATACAGCAGCAAAACATTTGGGACCACATGTGATTTTGCGCCCAAATGTGATTTTGCGCAGATTCAGATAAGCATGTTTGTTTTGAGAAATACTGCCATGTTTGGCTATTTTTATCAGTCCAGTTCACATATTTGGCCTTGGGTTGTTGGAAAAGCGCTGGCCATGAAACAGATCTGTCTGTTTTTCTTTCCATACTGTTAGTCTGCCATCAGATGCCTTTGGCTTTCAACAAGTTCCCTAATAACTCTAATTCAAATCAAAACCTTGATTCAAATTCAAACGCTCTTTATATCCCTATGTTTTAGTTTTAGCTCTGTTTTTAAGAGTAAAAATCCAACTGTGCCAGTGGAGACTCCAAACCTCAATTATATGCTGCTGTATTTTTCCCCGTCTCGTCCCTTTAGTCTGCCAATTTGGTTTCTTTCTATAAAGTTGTCTCTTTCAGTAAAGACTAGTGAATACGTCTCTCTCCCCGCAAGCTATAAATGGTCTTCACAAGACTCGCAAACCCCCCTCTCTCTCACGTTTCCATTCTCCCTGTTCTGCAAACATTTGCTCCTTCAGAGCCTTTCCAAAACACACTTCATCTTCCACTTCCAGACACACACATACACACGTGTCTTATGAACAAGCATAAGCTCATTGTGGTTCTGGAGCAGTGACTCATACGGCATATTAAAATATCGTCTGTCTAGAGAAACTGCCCATTGCTTCACAATGGAAAATCAAAAGGCACATGCAAGAACGGGTCTATTTCTAGAGCTGATCCTTTTTTTATTCAAATGCTCTCTCTCGTTCTCGATGCTACTATCAGTACTTCGTCTTCCTCCCCCTCGGTTTAAGCAGCCCAGACCAGCTGTCATTGCACCTGCCTGACTACCCCTTGCCCAAATCTCTCTCTCTCTCTTACTAACACAAGCACACACACTACAGTTCATTCACGCACACTGATATTGCCATGGCACCGTCACATGTGAATGGAAGCTTTAATTGCTCTGTTGAATTAACAAACCTTCAATTTGTGTCTATGACCGAGTAGTGCACATAACTAAAGGGTGCATGAGTACACAGGAGAGAATGAGCTGTAAAAACCACTTGAGTTGGCTGCTAGGGACTGGAATGTAAGTGCATGTGTGTGTGTGTGTGTGTGTGTGTGTGTGTGTGTGTGTGTGTGTGTGTGTGTGTGTGTGTGTGTGTGTGTGTGTGTGTGTGTGTGTGTGTGTGTGTGTGTGTGTGTGTGTGGACACAAGACAAAGAATGTAAGGCACAACATGTGGGCACCATGTGCTACTAGTCACTCACAGAGACAAGGAAAACGATAAAAAGAGCTACATAAAGCCGAGCAAAAGACAAGAAATACAAATATATCCAAAAAGTCTCTCACAATCACCAAGAGGTTCATTAAATCCACAGAGCTAGTCATTTACACCAAGTTTAATAACCAATTATTGGTAATTTAGCTGAGGATAAAGTGCCTTTATCCAAAGTGACTTACAGTACACTTATTAGAAGCAAAGACACCTGGGGGAAAAGGGTTAAGTACCTTGCTAGAGATATAGTTTTACGTCCAATACAGATTTTTTTTTAATGTTTAGGAGTCTGATAACATTTAGCCATTTAGCAAATTAGCAGAGATACTTCTATCCGAAGCTAGATTTGAGGAACATCACAAGCAATAATAAGTGCCTACGATAGTCAACAATAGTCAAGAGTAAGCTAGAGTAGTACAGAAACTATAGCAGAAGTTAAAAGGCAGAACAGTAGATAAAAGAGAGAACAAGGACACTTATATGATTTATTTATAGGAAGTGGCTTTGATTGTGGTCAGGGCTGGACTGGCCATCGGGCATACCGGGCCCTTGCCCGGTGGGCCGACGTGCTTTTTGGGCCGATACATCCCATACTCATACATCATTTTTATTATTGTTTTTTTTTTTTTACGGCCCATAAAATTTGTACATCGGCGGCCCATTCGTTTTGTTTTGTTTTGCTTAATTGGCGGCGCTGGGTTTGTGCCGGTGTAATGCAGTGGTCAAAAAAAGTCAGTGTTCGTTTTTTTTTTTCTGACAGACCAGAGCCATATAGAGAGAGAGTCTCTATATGGCTCTGTGACAGACCAGCCCATGAAACACGTAGATCAGCGGCCCATTGGTTCTTTTCTTGATTGACACTGGGCTGGCCCAATCACAACTTTAAACGAGTGAGCGAGCGTGCAGCAGTGTCAGTGTGTATCTGTCAAAATAGTCTGCGAGATGGAGAAGAAACGCAAGGATTGTGCAGAGAAATAGCGTGAAAAAATAGAACCAGGCCCTTAAAGCAGATGATGATAGTGAGGAGGATCAGGAGAGAGATGAGAAAGTGTAGAGCCTGCGGTAAGCAGAACTACTTTCAAAACACTTAAGCTATGTCATGAGTGTAGGAACTAGGGATGTCAACGATTAATCGACGATCGATTAATTGTCGATAATACATTTAATCGATACAACTTATCGATCATCGATTAAGCAGGTCTTCATGCGCGTGCGCGCTGCTCAACCGAACCGCGAAACATGTTAGCGAGCGCGCCGAAGTTATGTTTGGGACCATTTTACACCTTCATCATGACTATAAGTTTGCGTGTGCATTCGCAGCCTTTTGTTTTGTGCAAATGTAAGTTGTAATACTGTTTATTTTCTGTAGGCCTGATTGATCTCATATTGGATGCATTTGGTTAAGAATTAACTCTGTAGTAAAGCGTCAGCTTCAGCGCGCGCAGCTCAAACGGCAGTGCACGACTAATAATGACTATTGGGACTGTAATATTACATAACATTATAAAGAGAACAATATTGTAATAAAACATTGTGAATTATTTGGGTTTAGTTGCCGTGTCGCGTTGCTCCAGGAAGACCGCGTCCACAACATGAGTAGTTCTGAATGAATGGCACGTAACTTAGTTCAAGTTCACTTGTGCATGAATTTGCGTCATTTTGTGCAGATATCATTTGTAATATTATGTTTATTTTGAATATACCTGATTAATCTCATATAGGACGCGTTTCTTTTAGATAAATAACGTGCTAGAAAAGTGCTCCAGTTTAACGGTAGCAGATTCATTCAGCGCGTGCGGTTGTTCCAGGAAGAGCGCGTCCACAACAGTCACACATTCTAAGCGCATATGAGGCAGCGTTGGTGACACGTTGTATTAGTAGTTATATTTGATTATTAAATAATTAATTTAATTATCAATCACATCGAAACATTTTACAATCCTACTAGCCCTTTATTTATACTTAAAACCATTCTAATTGCTTTGGTGAGGAACATAGCGTTTTGAGCAGCATTTGCAGACACTGTCATGCTGTCATAGCCACTGCAGTAGACGCATATCGCAGTATTAAGGCTAACGATTAATCGATTAATTGATCGTTAATTTAAACGACGATCGATCATGGGAATTTGTGAAAATTGACATCCCTAGTAGGAACCCATAACCCAGTTACAGATTATTTCCACATTGCATAGTTGACGATTACATAGACAGTATATAAAGACGATTACCGCAATTCACTAGAAATTTAATGAGAGGCGTTTGTAAACCATGTTTTCCGCCAAAATAAAAGCTTGATGCAGTTTGCGTCAAAATAAAAGATCATGTGCTTATCTCTTTCAAGTATAGAAATTGGTACAAAACTAATTATGAAAGTTTCCTTTATTTTTTAGTGCATTTGTTTTACAAAACATGGCCATTACTGTCATTGGATTAATATTATAACTATTATTATGTAGTAGTTGTAATGTAAATAGACACTTTAACTAAAAGAGGTTTGAATTTTTCGTTTAATTTGCACACTGAATATGGGTTGGAGCTTTTCATTTTGAACTCTCAAAGTGCACCAGATTGATGAATATAACATTAAAATGCAAAATTTTCTCACGGGGGGGGGGGGCATGCCCCCGGACCCCCCTAGAAGGACCGAGGTCCACCCACCACAGTTTTACCAAAAATCCTGTGCGAAACACTGGTATTGCTATGCCATTGCAGCTTATAGCTTGTTTTAGGATTCATCACTGTGGAGTATAGTTCAACTGTATTAATCAATAAATGTCAAATTTTCACTCGTTCCTATACTCACTCATTACATGGCATTAGTGGTTTTAAGGAATAGGAGTTGGTATGCATATAATTAAGGGCGTGCAAAGATGGGTGGTGTTTATGATCATATAGTGGGCCAGTCTGGTACAAAATGCCCGGGACGATTTTTTGTCCAAGTCCAGCCCTGATTGTGGTTGTGGTATAAATTTAAAGTTTGTGAAAGAAGTCTTCTGCTACTAATTATTATGATTGTTATTAAAGGTTACAATAATAATAATTATGCCATTGTATTTCTATTGCAAATTTACTTTCATGTGTAATTGTTAAGCTAAATAGTTCTTCGTTGTTAAAGAATAGCTGTTGTGTAAAAAAATATTCAACAATTCAAACAATAATTAAATAAGTTAACTGCATTTAACTTGTGACAACTGTCATCTGCCAGCCCAAGATCCTAAACATTTATTCTCACAACAGCCTGCAAACTGCATGTGATAAAATATTGTTGTATATGTTAAGATATGCAATTTAAATGCATAATATTCTACTTGTCATACACACTTGTTGTGAAGGAGCTCCCAGTTGTTCTTTAAATCCTAAATCAAACAGTGCTGTCAGCAACAAACGGGAATACAATGTTATTCTAACTAGGCTACTTAATGAAGCATGAGATCAAACAGTGACCACAGCCACATTTACAGAGCTGGTCAGAATTATTTGCCCCCTTGGTAAATATGGTCAAAGATAGATCGGCATTGTTAATCCTTTTGATATTTTATTTTTGTTTAAAATAGCAAAAATCGAACCTTTCATTGTAAGAATTGAAAGTAAAAAAAAAAAAAAAAATCACATTATGAAATAAATGTTTTTCTCCAAAACACGTTGGGAACAATTATTTGCCCCCTTTTATTAAATACTTTATGAAACCTCCTTTTTCCAAGATAACAGCTCTGAGTCTTCTCCTATAATGCCTGATGAGTTTGGAGAACACCTGACAGAGATCAGAGACCATTCCTCCATACAGAATCTCTCCAGATCCTTCAGATTCCCAGATCCATATCGGCGCTTCTTCTCTTCAGTTCAGCCCACTCATTTTCTATAGCCTGGAAATCCAGACCCAAATCCGAAAGATTAAGGGTCTGGCATTGAGTAATGAAAATCTCCCAACTCGAGGGACGGCACCAAGCATGCATTTGAAAATCTCACTGCACACAATTGGATAATACTACGACCAATCACAACAATACATGTCATTCACATATGTCACAGCGCTGTCTGTCATCTGTTTAGCCCGCCTCTGGGCCGCCTATATCAGATACACCGATGTGATTGGTGCAGCTCAGTTACAAGGGCATAGTTAATGAGCATCATTACTCAATGCCAGAGTGACTCGCTGAGCAAATTCAAATTGTGCTCTCGCGAGAACTCTGGAATTCCAAGGTACATTTTCTATAGGGTTCAGGTCTGGGACTGGGATGGCCATTGCAGATGCTTCGTTTTGTGCTCAGTGACCCATTTTTGTATTGATTTTGATGTTTGTTTTTGGATCACTGTCCTGTTAGAAGATCCAAACATGGCACATTGTGAGATTTCTAGCAGAGGTTGTCAGGTTTTGATTTTTTATCTGTTGGTATTTGATTGAATCCATGATGCCATGTATCTGAACAAGATGTCCAGGACCTCTGGCAGAAAATTAGGCCCACAGCATTAAAGATACAGCAGAGTATTTCATTTTACACATGGGGGACTTTTTTATCCCTGTGTGCACCAAACCCATCTTAAGTGTTTGCTGCCAAAAAAGCAGATTTTTTGTTTCATCTGAACAGCACAGCTGTTGTCAACATTGATAATATAAGAAATGTTTATTGAGCAGCAAATCAGAATATTAGAATGATTTCTGAAGGATCATGTGACACTGAAGACTGGAGTAATGATGCTGAAAATTCAGCTTTGCCAACACAGGAATACATTCAATTTTAAAGCATATTAAAATAGAAAACAGCTAGTTAATATGACAATAACATTTCAGAATATTACTATTTTCTTTCACTGTATTTTGGTTCAAATAAACTTAAGCATAAGAGACTTCTTTCAAAAAAAAAAAAGAACAAGAAGTAAAAATCGCACTGACCCCAATATTTTGATTGGTAGTGTTATATATACAAAGGTCAAACACAAGCATTGTACTCTTGCAGGACCAGACTTCTGACTATCGGCATACAATTTGAACCCACTTGGAAAGAAACAGTCTGACCAATAAATCATTTTCATTTCTGAGATCTGAACTTGATACCACAACAGACAAGGATAAAAAAATAAAAAAAACTTTCAGCAGTATCTTTGTTTCCAGCCAATCAGATTGGAACTGGCGATTTCAGGCATCTCTTGTAATATTCATCAGACAGTCAGTGAACGGACGATGTCTGAGACTGAGACTAAGTCTTTATGTCCATGTGAGTCAACCTGTCGGTCAATGTGCAGGTGTGTTGAGTTGCTTTAGTCACGGAGAACGTGTCTACCCAGGATTTATGCATGACTGCATTCATGTCTGGAAATGTGTGTCTGTGTGTGTGTGTGTGTAACCTTTATAATTCAGCATATGTGTATGAGCATCTACAGCACAACAGGTCTCTTGCGGTTATGGTGAATCTGATGTGACATTATGAGAGCAGGGGGGTTTCAGACTTGCGCTAGTTTGACCTACATTAAACAGCTGTCTTCATCACCAAGGATGAGGATGGTGGCAATATGGACTCACTGGCAGGGCCATTGAGTTGCCACACATTACTAGAACTTAGCCAAAAGGCTTTCAATTCCTACGCGACCTCATCCAAAACAATAACGAGCCTTTTATAGTAACATATTTCCAAAACATATGATGTTGTATCCTCAGTATTCTCAATATCCTCAGAGTGTGAGTGATGTTCGAGTTAAAGCAGCCTATATTTCGGGTTCAATACAAGCCAAGCTCTATCAATGGAAAAATATATGGAAAAACTTTACATCTGAAGCACTAACAAAGGAAGTACAAAAGACCAGTGTTCCAGAGGGTTTAAAAGCCAAAATGTGAAGGTGTATGTGTGTTAAATCACTATTTGGTCTGAATAGAAAATGATCCTTTTTAGGAGGGAATATATTTTTTTTTTAAATGGATGAACTTCTAGTTATGAGTTTCCAATGTAATTTCCATGGTATTTTCACCATAAAGAGCAATAAATATAATAGTGCCCATGGAATTTAACGCTCTGTTTATTAAGAGCACTGCAGTTGTTTGCCGCTTTGGGTTAGTTCACCCAAAAAATTTTAGTCACCCTCATGTTGTTCCAAACTTGTACGAACTTCTTTCCTCTGCTAAACACAAAAGAAGATATTTTGAAGAATGTGGGCAACCAAACAGGCCAAAGAGTCAAAGACTTCCATAGTAAAAAAGAAATACTATGATAGTCAATGGGGTCCATCAACTGATTGGTTACCGACATTCTTCAAAATATATTATTTTGTGTTTAGCAGAAGTAAGACACTCATACAGGTTTGGAACAACTTGAGGATGAGTAAATTTTGTAAATTACAACAAACAAAAAAAAGTTTAATTCTATCCCTTTAATTCTTGAGCTCTTAAAAGTTGGGTGGATTCTGGCTGTCAATGTTTTTATCGTTCATCAGCTGGAGAACAAATTCTAACGACGGTGTTCTGTGTCAGTAACGTTATAGTTGTGGTGTAAACTTCACTATTCTCTAAACTTATAAGCCTTATAAGTCCCTAATTAATGTAAAATTAGTTACTTTCTCTCGTTAAAGGGATACTCCACCGTTTTTTTCATATTAAACTATGTTATTCCCTTAACTAAGACGAGTTGATACATACCTCTCTCATCTCAGTGCGTGCACTTAATCGCTCTGGCGCGCGGTGACACTTTGATAGCACTCAGCTTAGCCCAGTATATTCAATGGTATCTAACAGCAATGAATTTAGAAGTGACCAAACACATCAACGTTTTCCCTATATAAAAACAGTTACACGAGTAGTTATACGACCAAGTATGGTGACACAAAATAAAACGTGGCGCTTTTCTAAGCGGGGCAAAAAGGATAACTATAATGTATGGCGGAATAGCACTTTCGGGAGTACTTCGACTCGGCGCAGTAAAAAGTCACGCCTGATCCTCTTCCCACTATTGACAGAAGTGCACGCACTGAGATGTATCAACTCGTTTTAGTTAAGGGAATAACAGTTTAATATGAAAAAACGGTGGAGTATCCCTTTAAACCACAGATGACATTGACATAACCTGTATACCCAGAACATCCTCTGAGCGTAAGATGATACACGAGAAGGACAGAGATTGACGTCATGACATTATCTAGCTGCTTTATAGTTAAAATTAATGTTGCAATTAATTATAATTTAAATGACTGATTCTCGAAATTGGATATTTTCCTTTCTCTATTTCCTGTGTATTACCTGTTACCAAGTAAACCTGACTTGACAAGCTTTTATCATAAAAATGCATATTTCCTCATGGTAATTTTACACAGGAAGCTGTATATGATGAGCCCTTTCTAATAGGGTATCTCTCTAAATATAATATATGGTATGTTATATCTAAATATATGGTAAATATATGACAAAAATTAAGCACAGTTTGCTAAATTAAGGGGGTGACTGTGACACAGCATACGCATTGACACATATTACCATACTCTAGACAAAGTCTCTGCTAAAACTTTAACCAAGTTGTTAATAACTCTGATTTCAAAGTGTCTTTCTAGGAGACGTTCCCATGAAGTGTTTGTTCGATCTGCGCACATGTTGTTCTACGCTCTTTATGCTCTGATGCATGTGCGTATTTGCTCAGTGCTGACAGTCATTTAAGCCTGATATCTGATCACATATTCAAGTGCCAGCACTTCTACTGCAGGTTGGTTAATCTCTGATGTCAAGGTAAGAGAAGAAAGAGAACAGATGATGAGGATCGAGAAGAAAAAAGGCAGAGAGAGTGGATGGAGGAAACAGATATCAGAAACTGGTGTCAAAAATCACTTCCATTGGTTTGAATTTATCAATAAATCTTTTAGCCTTTACACCCACATAATCTCTCTCACATTTACACATAATCTTTCTCTCAGGCTTTTACTGTGAGCATATGCAAAAAGTCGCTTAATATTACTCATGAGACAAATTACATTACAGTCCAGGTGTGCACATTCACCAGCTCTCATCAATGCACAACAACATCCAACATAACTGGAGGAGTAATTCAGGCATTTCCTTTACATACTTTAGCTGATGGTAAAAACCCACATCCTGGGGCAATACACAGGAAAAAAAGATTTGTTTTATGATAGTGAGAAAAGTTGTAAATACACCAGCTCTTAAATGTTCGGATGACTTACTGATCAAGAATCTAGTTTTCAATTCGTATCACTCGACGTCTGTGATTTCATGTACCGATTCGGACGGGACTAACATCTCTGTGTTTAGAGTGTGTGTTTTCTAGACGTGGGCGTTACAGAAGGTCATCTGTTGTGCGTGCATCATGTACATGTCTTTTAAAGGTGAACTAAGTAACTTTTTTTACCTTAACTGAACAGCTTCGGAGTCATTGGAATGGTTATATTACTTATTTCGGGTTGAATGGTGGACGTTTCGCACCCCCCTGGTGCCCGTGAGCGGAAAATCCGCACTTGCAACTTTGAGCCGGCGGGCCGCCGGCCGCCGCGTCAGGAAGTCTCGCGTGATATCAGGTCTCGCGATGTAAACAATTGCTTTACGGCCAAAAGAAATCTGCTAAAATGCTGTCATTATTGCACTCCCTCACGCTGTCCGAACCCGAATGAAGAAGACGTTTTAAAGAATGTCCCATCTGCTTTGATGTCGTTGATCTATAGCCTCTGGTGTCTGAGAATCAACAACGAGTTTTTACAACAGTGTTGTCAAATATCTATTCCGAAGCTGTGGGGGGAGCTCTAGAGAGAAACCTGCGAGCAAAAAGCGAGAATACAGCGAAGAAGTCCCGAAGCTACTGAGTGCTGCTTTAATTTATCATTTGTTAATATGATTTTTATTTCTTATTAAAAAAAAACATTTAAGTAAACTTTACGAGTTTATTAGCAGTGGCAGTTTATAATAAACTTCCATAAGTGAGCAGAAAAATCTATCTATCTTACTCTTACCTGACACTGATATTAAAATGGGCAGTCTTCGCAGTTTCTGCGATTTTGCTCTATTCATTACAATTTTAATGATATTTTTTGTTGGATACAATTCATATTGCAATGAAAAACACCGAACACTGAAGATCGGTGTGCAGACGGTAGCTCAGGTAGGTCAAAAAACACATGAGGAGCAGCGTTAGGATAATACAACATCAGCAATCACAGACATTCGCATTCGGACGGGGTTAGATTTCTCAGAGGAGAGCAGAATAAGCTATTTCCTTTGAACATGAGAGAATTCCAATTAACTGAACGGTAAAATGATTCTATGACTTATACAGGCATATGAATATTGACCTATTTAATTGCCCATATTTTAATTGAAGATGTCACAGTGTTTCCCACACATAGACTAATTCGTGGCGGTGCACCACAGAATCAACACCGGCCGCCACAAATTGCGTTTTGTTATAAAACATTTTTTTACGCTATTTAAAACACGCAGCGTGTTCATTCAGCTGCATTTCCTTTCCCTGCTCTCCCTCCGTCTCTCTGTCACTCACGCGTCTCTCTCACAAGCGATTTTTTGTCTCGCCAAAGCCTTATTTGATCGGTGAGTGATGTAGATGACTGCTGCGCTTGCGATAGGGCGCATATATATTACTGAAAGAACGAGCGGAGAGAGAGAGGCCCGGTCGCGCGCGCGCACCCTCACCGTCTTCAAACTATCTTGCTCTCTCTCACGCATATTAATCAAAATCAATTGAGAATTGACACGATGGTAAAAGATCGGAAGACCGAAGTTTCACGTGGAGCATTCGGGTATTTTTTTCCTGAATTACTGCTGGGTGTTGTGCTAAAAAAAATTAATTACGTTACCTTATCTTCTCTGAAAAGCGTTCCGCCCATTCAGCTGACATGAAAAACACTTTCAATAAACAAAACAAAACTATGATGAAATGTTTTCTGTGTTGACAAATCTTGTGCGATGTCCTAACTGCCGGGATAATCACACAACGCGTAGGCCTACAAGTCCGCTAATGACACGTCCGATTCGCGAACTAATGACTCATTTGAACCGATTCAACCAAATCAATCTTTTAGTTAGACTGTTTGCGGTAAATGCAGTTGGGTTGTCGAGGTCAAAACTCTAAATAAGCTGTGAATCAAATAAACTTACTATAAATAATGTTATGTCATTTTTTACTCTTACACTGAATATTTGGATTTTGTGAAGGTGTGAATCATTTTTGATTAACATTTAATATAATAAAGTTCTGTGTAACAGATTATTAATCAGGCAGCATAACAGATTGTTTTTGTACAGCTAAAATAACGAAGTAACTGACACTGGAAGCCTTGCACATTCAAGTAAAAAATGGACATGCCTGGTCTGACATTACACAGAAGCTGCTGTATATATGAAGACTGCAATGATTCAGCGATAAGACAAAACAGATGCCCTTTGATATGCCTTGGCCAAGCTTCCTGTTTAAAAAGAAAATGTTACAGGAAAGAAAGAAAACTGCCCTCAACAAACTATTTCATGGGGTCTTCTGTAATGATCCCTTTACAAATAGTAGCCTATACTAACACCCAGATGAACTCTAAACTATAGAGAGGAGTGACAAGAGAGATTGTGAAACGTCTTGAATCTCATAAAACCTAAAACCTACAGAAGTTTGTTCTGAATCACTCGCTCTCCACCTCATCCAGCTCACTTTACTAACCTCTGATCCATCTCATGTAAACACACACACAGTGCTGTACTATTGATTTCTTCTCAGCCAGCTGCAGTCTGACATTATGACAGCAGTGGTGCTGACAGAGAGAAGAGGACAGGACACATGCCGCCTCAGGAGCAAGTCCTCTGGCTGGGCTGAAGTGGGCCAGTGAGGGGTGGAGGTGTCTCTCTATCTGTATACACACACTGGGGGCTTATCAGTAGAGAGCACATTGACGAATAACAAGCAACACACACACACACACGAGTGAGCGAGACTTTTTCCCCACATTAAAACAAAAATGGACTTTTTACCTTCAGAAAAACAACAGCAACACTGTAAAAGACAAAGGATTAGATCTTTTGTTGGTCTTTTATTTAAAAAAATATGCCTGTAAATTAATATTACATTTTACACAAGCTGAAAATATAGTGTTAAATAAGAAAGAAATTAATTACTCTAGTCTAAACCAACAAAGTCACAGAGAGTCAGATGGGCTGTGTATTTTCATATTATGTAGCGAATGACCCCAGGGAGGGAGAGCATGCTTTATAAGAGACCAGCTCATATGGGAGCTGTTTCCATAGAAATACTGTTGCTGAACATAACACACACACACACACACACACACACACACACACACAGACACAAAACACCAAATCAACAGGTCACTCACTACACATTTGACCTCCCACTTCCTTCTTGACAAAGAATGTAAAAACTAAAGCAGTAAGGAAGTAAGAAAAGGAGAGCCACAAACAGCCATTAGAGAAAATCCAGATGTCTGTAGTGACAAAGAAAAATGTAAGAACTCTTGTGATTGGATGGATTGCTGAGTCTGAGACAAACAGAGAGGCCTAATTAAGAGAAACAATAATGACCTCAACGAAATGAAAGGAATCGCAATCAGTCCATAAGCTTAATCAACTGGCAAACCCATAGAATTGTTAGAGATTTGAGACTAATAGAAAGCGAGCAATTTATTTAGGCTCAGTCTGACTTAACCCAACCTAACATTACAGACTTCACTCAAAATTACAGTAAACAAAGTATTTCTTTATCTGATATAATGTTTATTTACTGACCTATCGATGTACTAATATCTGTTTTGTACCATTGTACCATTGTCACAGTGGTGATGATGAGTCACATGATGAATCAAAGCTCATCACAAGCAGCTTTTTTACAAGAAAGTAAATAGTAATATATAGAAGCTGCACAGTCATTTTACTGTACGGTATTTACTGTAAAATTACATTAAATGTACAGTTAGATCTATCACAGTTATTCACTGTATATAGTACAGAAACTTTGTTAACCAATTAACAGTGTCTCACTGTAGCATTTTTATAGTATTTTACCGTTAAAAATCACGATCATTTTACAGTGAAAGGGGACCTACTGCCAAATTCACTTTTATATTGTTATTGAACATATTTGTCCGCAGTTTGTGTACAAAACCATTATATTGTGGTACAAATCCATCCACTCTGTTTGTTATTTCCCCAGTAAATCAGAAAAAAGTAAATCTCTACACACTGACAAAACATATTACAATTGCACCTTTAATAAAATCCAGTCATAACAAAATATACCAACTTCCTGTTCAACAGGAAATGAGTCAACACGGGACAGAAAGTGTTTTTCACAGGATCTTTAAAACACAATTTCCTATATTACTTAACAGTATGCTTTTAATAAACACTTTTGTGTGTCTGAACATCTTTATTAGCTGGTTTCCTGTTTACGTGGCATATTTATTTCAAAGTTGTTAGAGAACCTTGAACTGGGGTTTGCAAAGAAACAATGAACTAATTTTAAAAGAAAACAATTAAAAGAAAACCCTATAATATATATATATATATATATATATATATATATATATATATATATATATATATATATATATATATATATATAAAAATGTCCTGCATGTCATGTGGCCATTAACTAACCTCAGAGAACTATGCACATGCTATGAACATGCAGATTTCTTATTAAATTACTGAAAAACCATCTTAAAGTTTCAGGGGGTACTTTCAAAAGGGTTAGGCTGACAAAAAAAGTTTGGGAATGCCCGAGTTAAATGAGTTAAACATCACTAAATCATTAGTGATGTTTGATATGGGATAGCCATTGCAAAACATCATGAGATCTTGAATCAATAAATATGGTGTATAATGTGTGCTGTAGCCTTTTTAAAATATGGCTCTGTGGTCATTCTTTCTAAAGATAGAACAAGTTGGAGGGGAGAAGAGCGGAAAAAGCAGAGGTGATTAAGAGAAACACAAACAGGGCAAGACCTGCCAGCCTCTCTCTCTCTTTCTCTCTCTCTCTCTCTCTCTCTCTCTCTCTCGTCTGTCGTTTCTGGAGCGGAATAAAGCAGGCAAGCGTTCATCATATTCCCTAGATTAGAGCACTTTAGGATATTCAGTCTGGGCGCCTTCAAGTGTGTGCGCATGCATGTCTGTGCATGTGTATTTCTATTCGTACTTGATTGAAACCAAGTTACCCACAATTCCACTAATCCACCAAGTACCTTCAGAACAGGGCACTTCAGAACAGGGCACTTCAAAAAGAGTTTTTAATAACAGCAAGTACATGGCTAAAAAAAAAAAAAACACTGAGAAGAAACAGCCTTTACATCAAGCTGGAAATCGAAGAGGAAAATGGGAAACCGTTACTATGCTCCGCTGCTCTAGTTTCTGTAATTACAGGTTTCTAGCGGTAATTATCGCAGAGCCCTTTAGACTAATGAAAGTGTTTCTGCATCATTAAAGGACTGAAGGGTATGTGACTACACCCTTTGACCTGATATATGGTGATCACTGGTGATGATGTCACAGGTGAAGTTCAGGCCCTGCAGATGCGTTTTTGATGTGGAGATTGGAGTTTAAGACAGGATGAAAACTGATTTTTTTATTATTTATTTTTTATTTAGAGGTTCAATTTTAAGATAAAAGCATTGTAAAATAATAATAAAAATAAAAAATACAAAAAGCAGTAGGGATAGAACAGAATGCAGGTAGTGTGTGTGTGTGTGTGTGTGTGTGTGTGTGTGTGTGTGTGTGTGTGTGTGTGTGTGTGTGTGTGTGTGTGTGTGTGTGTGTGTGTGTGTGTGTGTGTGTGTGTGTGTGTGTGTGTGTGTGTGTGTTTTTAATAAGCCATCTTAAAAACGCAATGCTTATGGCAGATGCTAAAAAAAAAAAACACACCAAAGGATCTGCTGTAACAATCTTTGTATGGCTATACCATCAGCAAGGCATGCAAAATATATCAAAATTTAAACAAAAAAGGGGAAAACCATAAATCGACTAGTCTGTTGTTAGTCAACCATTGTGACCCATAGCGAATATCAAATTAATAGTGCACTCCAATCCTGTTATCTTAGGCTCTCATGGCTTCAACCTACAGTAACCTTCCGAAGCAACACAGAATTACTTAACTGGATTATAAACAAGCTAAAGAGCCAGACAGTCTGTCTGTTTGGAGAAGTTAACTTAGTTCACTTTGCTGAATCTTATGCTCTTGAATTAGGCTGCGTACAAAAGGTTATTTCCAGCCGGATCAGAGCCCTTTTACATAAGGATCACTGAGTGACCAACAGAAAAGGCAAGATCTGAAGACCTCCTGTTTTGAAGCACGTTGAGATCATTAAGTCTCTGTCTATAATTGAGGACCATTTAAAATGGTTTGTTGTTCACTTTTGCAAACAGCATCATAAACATTCATTCACTGTATAACACACAAGATGAAGTTGACTTAACAGGTTGCTAACTCTTAGGCTTACAGTGAGGAAAATAACTAGTCAATCAGCATTAGTGTGTATACTCATCTCTCCCTCTCTGTAATCAGGATCTGTGATTAGCGGGTGGGTGTGTAAATACAGTTATGTAAACGGTAGAATGTTAGATGCTGAGCAAATTAAGACAATGGCTGCATCCAAATTCACACTTGTACTAAGAACTAAAATTATATACTTTGCTGGATACTTTTGAGAATGGGACATTCTACTACATAATAAAATAACATATTTAAACTATTGATATGCATAGTTTTAGCTTAAGTTCATTACAGAGTATTTATTAACTTTTTTTCAAACTTCGGCCTCATGTTTTTCTTGACACTTTTTATCGACTGAAAAGTCTAAAAATAACAGTAAGTAAACAGTTTTTACTCTTTAGGATGTACAGTATGTGAATTGGGACACGGTGCATGATATGATTATCAAGGAAGTGCAATTTTATGTTATACGGTATCTGTCAAGAGTATAAACTGAAATTAATCAAAATTAAAAGTTAAAAAACTAATTGAAATCAACAAATCAAGTGTTTTTGCTACAGTAAATTCATGTAAAAACATGACAAATCATGAAAACGTAAGGTTTGGGCTTATTCATGATCTCATTATTAATGATGTGGTATTATTATTCAGTTGGATGATTCATCTTCATTTTTACATGTACGGATTCTGAGAAATTCTGTGTTTACTTAAAGGGAGTGTATTGACCTCAAAACTGTCAACAACAACTGAGAATATTTTGAGACAAATGCAGAGATCCAACTCCCTGTATTATTACTCTACATACATTACTTCAAAAGTCTGAAGATTTTTTATATGTTTCTGAAAGAAGTCTCTTATGCTCACCAAGGCTGCTTTTACTTTATCATAAATACAGAATTCTTTTGAAACAGTATTACAATTTAAAAATAACTTTTATATTTTAATACAATGTAAAATGTCATTTATTCCTGTGATGACGAAGCTGAATTTTCAGCATCTTTGATTGCATCAAAAGATTGGAAAATGTATTCCAATCTTCAGTCACATGATCCTTCATAAGTCATTCTAATATGCTGATTTGCTGCTCAAGAAACACTTCTTAATAAAATCAAATGTTCAGTTGTGCTTCTGAAGCATTAATAAAAAATAAAAATAAATCATACTGACCTCAAACTTTTGAACGGTAGTGTAGAATAAGTCGTATAGTGTGCGTTTATTTATTTTTTTAAAATTTTGTGCAAATCTCTAACAGACATGCAAAACTGCTTTTTAAAATATACATTCTGACTGTAGGACATGCCTGAACCTGTTCTATCCCCTACACACTAAAACACAGATGCATGCAGAAACACGCAGCGCACACACACACTTTCACACAGGTGGAGGGGGGGATGCTTGACAGCAGCTAGCAGGTGAGGAACTGAAGTATTCAAATAAGGTCTGAGAGTGAGGAAGGAGATAAGAGAACTCAACACAACACAAATATAGAGCCAATATAAAGAGCGGCTCAACATCCTGACACGGTTCATCATTGTGCTGCACGGGCACAAACAAAAGGACTGCTCCAAAGCTGAGGTCACGGGACTGCTGTGACCTTTACTGCCTTCTTAAAACATCAGAGTCACAACATACACACACTTCCTGCAGTTTCGCCTGTCACTGGCATTTCCTTCGGTCATGACTCACGGCTCGGCAGTCTCCATTATGCAGCATCAACCCGATGATCCCAGAAACTGCAATTATGCCTCTCCTTCTCCTCCTAAGTCTGTCAGAGTATCCTTCATCCCCTCTTTCTTTCGCTTATTTGCCTTTCCCTTCTTGTACATATACAAATTTGCTGATTCATTCCAAAGTGAACGAGCTGGTAGCAAACATTTGTGGACAAACTATTGCTCAACCATGTCACAGTGTACAGATGTACACACTTGACTCATTCATTTAAACCTAGTCCAAATCACATTTATTTTGCAATTTCATGTGACATCACGTGTTAAAAAGTGCAGTTGTATGTAGTGCAAAGAGCAACACACTGTGTGAGTGTTAATGAGAGGAAGGAGGAAAAACACTCAACGCCATCCTTGTGTTCCTGGCCAAAGCCACAGCTGTCCCTCTCTATACCTCCCTCCCTCCAACTCTTTCACAGACCGTCTGTTAGTCTCCATCAATGACCGTCTGTTTACTTCTCCCTTGATTTTTGCATCCTCTTTTTTTAACTTCATTTAACACTGCCATTAGTTCTTGATTTCAAAGAGACTCCAATCAAGCGATGATGTCTCAGTCATTAGTCAATCATTCCCTGAAAACACACTTGCTGAGCTTGAAAAATGTTTTCATCCCTCATGTTTGACCCTCCTAGTCAGTATTTTTATTTTCTCCTCCCTTTTATTATCCGCAGCAATTTTCCTTAACGCCAAGCCACATCTGTTGCATTGTTACTAAAGCATTTCTGTCTGGTCTTTTTAAAATACTACACACTCATCCAGGGAAACCAACCACTTGCTGTGCAGAAAGTGAGATTATAATGACTTGATTGCTTCTCTATGGCAGTATGCAACGCTGGCTCCTTCCACGGCAAAATTGGTTATCTGGCTTCTGACAATTTAAGTAGTTTTAAATTAAAAGGATTAAGACTCTCAAGGGACCACCACGTCACACACTATTGTTTACTAAAAAGCTAGGAAAGTTGGCAAAGCGGATTTAACATGCTGGCATGGGTTTGGATAACATGAGGAAGCATGCATGTTTGTGTCTGGCTATAGATTGGGGGAGGGTACATACAAGAGACATGAGGAATATGCTAAACTACATGTTCATCTCTTTTGTTAAAAGGCTGGATTTTCCCTCCTAAGACAGGTTTATGATCAGTGTCAACACTCATTTTTGACTTCATGTACATGAAGACTATGTAAAAAGAAGCCTTTACAACCAGTTGGCCTGTTTAAATTAATCTTTAGTGCATTTTTTTTTTTTTTTTTTACACTGAAGAAGAGTCACAAGGCCAACAAAACGTTTCTTTCTCAGAAGGTCATGGGAGTTGAGAAAAAAAGAAAATTGCATTAAAAAAACCTGTCTTTTCAAGTAAGATTCAGGTTCCTGTTGAATTGTTCCTCATTGTTAAATTGTACAGGTCTGTTTAACACCTGAGTGAATTATTTTTGTGAAATCATATTTTGCAAGTAGCGTCACATGTCAAATAAAAGGTCAAAGGACATCACATAACGTTATAGTGCAGGATTGTATTCATTCGTCGAATTCTAAAAAGTATGGTAATCTGATCCAACTAGATTATCTGTGGATATATCTACATTTTCCAACCCTCATTTGACTTCTGTTTTATGAATACTGCCAAAAGTACTGATTTATGCATAGACTGTAGGCTTATAGTAGAGCAAAGTACGCATAAATTTGGACGCGGGGAACACGCTTCTCGACACCTACTGGTGTAACGATGTAGCTTGCAGAACGCGCGTCACTGAATTCATTTTTAGTGAACGGAAACAAATCCCTATAATGCATCTCGAATCAGAATGAAGCGACAGCACCCCCGAGACGGTATATGGTCAATCTCATCATCACACCTTTTCCAATTTTGATACCCTTTAATATTTAAATTGCGCGCCTTATAAAATCTTTAACTATAACTAGTTTCATCAGGTTAACCTTCTCACCGACATTTTCGAACGCGACGTACACGTGACGTCAGCGCGCGTTAAGCGATAACGCGCAGGTAGATAAAGTCGAAATACACGTAGTAACTAATGCGCTCTCCGTTAAGTCTCTTTAGGTAAAATATGGGTCAACTGCAGATTGACACAAAGGCTACTTACATTCTGCACATTCGCTCGTAATGATGTTACGGTGGCTGCGTAGGATAACTTGATTACTGCCGTTACAAAGCGCACTTATCTATGAATAACCTCTTGAACTGTTGGGGACTTTATCATTTCTTTTTGTTTAGTAAATAAACTAATCCACCATACAATCCAAAAAGATGAATAGTCTATCTTACTTTTATTTAGTAAAGCTTTCACAAAGAGTCTTACCTCACAGTCGTAGAGATCCGTTAGCTGGTCAATAATCCACTCTTCCAAATTAAGTCTCTTTCTCAGTTCTTTCCGGTCGTATTTCACTGTGACCCGTCCTTGCTTGCGGGCCGGGGTCTCGGCTTCTTCGGTTGAGCCGGTGGGCGTCTGGAAGTAAACGCGAGCTGGTTGACTCGATTCTGGACTTGTTACCGCCGCCATAGTCCGCAAATATGCTGTGAATAACCGGCTGGTAAAGAAGATAGGGTTTTCTTCCCCGTGTTTGTTGAGCAGTGTGATTTAAAAGGCCACTAATAAAGCTATTTATTCCTTCTCGCGGAACTCAATGACATTTGGCAACTACTTGATAATATTTCTAAAGTCATATGAAGTAACTATATATTTGATTGTTTGTTTCGCTTGGTCTTGTACCAATCTATAAAGCCGCTAAGCACTTACAGGACTGCAAACCGCGTGTCTCCTTTTGCTTTAGAAAGTAGCAGTAATGCCACAAACGCTCAAATCACTTCAAACTCCAGCGTCTTCCTCGTGGCCTACTGTTTTCCTTTAAATAAAAATGGAAGCCGTTTGCAATGATTTAACCGTTCATTTAAAGAGAAACGTCAGCGTTCCTTTTATCTTATTCGAAGCAATAAAAACGAACACAAACAGTGCAGTGTCCCCCTTCTTTTTGTCCTTCCTTTCCCCCTCCTCTCTTTTCCTACTCTGCTTCTCTCAACCGAGTGATGTGTGTGTGTGTGTGTGTAACCCCCTCTGAGCCAGGCTGTCCTTTCTCTCCCTCCCTCTCTGACAGCCTCTCTCTCTTCCTGTCTCTATTGCTGACTAATAAGTTAACCAACCCTCACTTCAGGCTAAATACAACCAGATAATCCTGTTATTTCAAGTGAGTTGCTAAAATAAGTGAGGAATAAAAACAAAAAGTTTGCTTTAATATCTACATGTGACACTTTTGAACTCTGTTAAGACTTGTCTGTTTAATTTTGTGTCTACTTATTTTCAGTAACTTTTATTTTATAGATACCAATATTGTTTTGTCCCTCACTCACTAGGCCTGTTACAGCACGATCTAGCTAACTAGCCAAACCAGAACTTTTTATTTGTGAGTTAAAGTCACCCTGAAATCAAAACTGACATATCTTTATATATATATATATATATATATATATATATATATATATATATATATATATATATATATATATATATATATATATATTGCAGTATTTATTCCAAGTGATTTATTATTATTCATCATTATATTTCTTAAAATCTATGTGCCATCATTATATTTAATTAAAATAACTTCCCCTCCCTCTTGCAGCGCCATTTCTTCTCTTCTCTGATGACGTTTACTGGCGTGAGGATGGGACAACCTGTCACTCACACGATATCAGCAAACCACAGTCAATAGAGTGCAACAGTGCCCGTCCACTTTTTCAGGGGCGTTGGTTCTGGAAGCATTTTTTCCATAGAGATTTTAAAAACAAAATCTTGAAAGCGTTATAAGCCATTAACCAAGCCAACCAGCAATGAGGTGAATCATAACATCACAAACTTTCATTTAAAACAAAAAAGTATTTGAAAATCAGACAAAAATACAAAGGTACAAGACTGTGTACTTAACGGCTTCAGTGAGGGGAAAAAACTACAATCCTATGAAGCATTGCAAACAGCATAATCCAATTAAGAAATATAAAACTACGTATTTTGAGAGTTACTCGATTATGTCATTTGCAGTGCTTCATGGGAGTGGGCGGGGCTTAAGAGATATTTTGGCATTTGCTTGTTTAGACTCTGTTTGGTGGAATTTTATGTACAGCATCATGGGTAATGTAGTTTTTCACCACAAATTCAGCTGTTAAACAATTATTTTAAACTACGTTGAAATAATGTGAGCTGACATCTTCAATAGAAGCAAATACTATCAATTAACAAACTCGTATAGCTCACAGAAAAGGTTTATAAGTGAATGAATTCAGGTGTTCCAATCACTTCCATGGCCATGTATAGGCATGCAAACTGCTTCTCACTACTGCTCCTCACTACTAAATATTACACGGTCAACTGTTAGTGGTATTATAACAAAGTGGAAGCAATTGGGAACAACAGCAACTAAGCCACAAAGTGGTAGGCCACATAAAATCAGAGCGGGGTCAGTGCATGCTGAGGCGCACAGTGCGCAGAAGTCGGCAACTTTCTGCAGAGTCAATAGCTACAGACCTCCAAACTTCATGTGGCCTTCGGATTAGCTCAAGAACAGTGCGTAGAGAGCTTCATGGAATGGGTTTCCATGGCCGAGCAGCTGCATCAAACCTTACATCACAAGTGTAATGCAAAGCGTTGGATGCAGTAAAGCACGCCGCCACTGGACTCTAGAGTTAAGTCAAGTCATTTTATTTGTATAGCACATTTAAACGAACGACAGTTGACCCAAAGTGCTTTACAAGTTAGAGCAGGAAAGCCAGAAACAATATGCCTTAAAATTACATAAAAATGTACATAAAAACAATACATATGTAACAACATAATTTATTTTTATTTTTTTACATTATAAAAAAAAATTTAAGAGAACTAAGAGCAAGAGAATAAAAGTATGTTTTCAAATTTGTCTTAAAACTGACAATTGTGTTACAAGACTTGATATGAAGTGGGAGGGAGTTCCAGAGTCTAGCGGCTATAACAGAAAAGGCTCTGTCCCCTCTAGTTTTAAGACGTGTCTGGGGAATGGCAAGAAGCTGTTGGGTTGTAGACCTGAGTGATCTGGCGGCAGAGTAGGTGGACAGGAGCTCAGAAATATACAAAGGGGCTTGACCATGTAAAGCTTTAAAAACAAAGAGTAAGACTTTAAAATCAATTCTAAATTTCACTGGTAACCAGTGAAGCTCAGCTAAAACTGGAGTTATGTGCTCAAACTTTTTGGTACCAGTGAGGAGTCTTGCAGCAGCATTCTGAACAAACTGAAGTCTATTTAAATTATATTGGGTTAGACCTGTGTACAGTGAATTGCAGTAGTCCAAGCATGAGGTAATAAAAGCATGAATGACTGTTTCAAGATCTTTCTTGGATAAAACGTACTTCAGCTTAGCTACTGTTCTAAGCTGATAAAAACTACCTTTAACAACAGAACTAACTTGTTATTAAAATTAAGAGAGCTGTCGAAAATGACACCTACATTTCTGACCTGATTCTGCAAGTCCTTCAGTGCAGTGCAGTGGAAACGTGTTCTCTGGAGTGACGAATCACACACATTCTCTGTCTGGCAAGCCAATGGACGAGTATGGGTTTGGCGGTTGCCAGGAGAACGGTACTTGCCTGACTGCATTGTGCCAAGTGTAAAGTTAGGAGGAGGGGGGATTATGGTGTGGGGTTGTTTTTCAGGGGTTGGGCTTGGCCCCTTAGTTCCAGTGAAATTAACTCTTAAAGGGATGGTTCGGAGTAATTTCAACCTAGGGTCCTTTGCACCATGACCTCGAGCCAAACACCCCCCCAGAAGCCTTTTTTCCCCTTGGTCGAACATTATTAAAGTTGGAGCTTATTTAGAGAAATCAGTCGAATGGTTTAGTACAGGCGCTAATGGATCCAAGGATGTATCTCGTAAATTACCCCACTAATAATGCCCGTAATGGTACCAAACTTAGTACAAATAGGTTCTGTACTCATAAAACGAGGTATTGGAAAGTTTGTAAGTACATCAGGAGTTTATTTAACACTTGCCTGATGGCTTATGCTACCGCTTTCAGGGAAACGCACTGCTAAAGTAGTTCCAGGCAGGTCTTGACCGCATTACAGTTCCATATCATTTTGCCAAATGATTTCAGTTATTTCAAATGTCCTTACAACAACACTGACTAAGCAAATTAAGTAAACAATAGGATAAAAACGACAAATTATTTCCATGTTTTTTGCCACAAAATGATGTTTTATTATGTACGGAAAGTATAAAGTACGGACACGCACTCGCACAGAAACGTTTTGTCAGTGAAACAGTTTAGCTTAAACTGATCACTTAAAAACGACATGACATTTCTCACTAGCGAGGTAATAACGATGCTGTTCTTGAAGCAGATAAACTTACAGTTTTGCTATTAGTAGAGCTGTCAAATACTGTTGAGAGACACAAACTCAGATAATTCAAACACAATTAATATCTCTCTCTCTCTCTCTCTCTCTCTCTGTAATAACTACATTAGTCTGCTATCAATGGCTCAAGCCTCTGTTACTAGCTCTAAATTGACATTTTGTAACGAAAGCTTGCGATGAGATCCGTAAGAGCTTTTTCCTACATTCAAAAGCATTTCAAGGACAAATTAAAGCTGCAAGCAGCGATGAAAGGGCCCTCGCACTCGTGCCATCGTCACTCGGTGGCTTTAGAAAGACAGAGCATGGTTGGGCAATGTGCATTTAAGGAGGTATAGTAGTTGCTAGCATGTTTAGTATGTTTCTAGCATGCTTAGTACACAATAGTTATGTGGTTAGTACTGCATTACTGTTTTAACCATGTCAGTTTCTGTTGCCAGTAGGTGGGGCTATGTCTACATCTGAATATCGCTATGTAGATGTGTTTAGTGCAGGACTTTTATCAAACATGTGAAGTTTGGGGCAGATTGGACATTGTATGCTTGAGTTACAATAACTTCCTTTAGCATTTCTTGCATGTTTTATGATGTTTCTAGCATATTACATATTAATTTTGGGGTAGATTGGACATTGCATGCCTGAGTTACAGCAAATTCATATTTAATTGCAGTAATAGCATGCTTTAACACTTAGCTAAGTATTTGATAGCATGTTTCTAGTATGTTGCTAACATGTTTAGCAGTTGGTGGCACTTTTTTATATGTTATTAGGAGTCCAGAACAATGTTAAACATCACTTCCTGTTGCCAGCAGGCGGCGCTATGACTATATCTGAATATGAGCATGGACTTGTGTTCAGGAGATAATTCTTATCAAACGTGTGAAGTTTGGGGTAGATTGGACATTGTATGCTTAAGTTACAACAACTTTCTTTAGCATTTCTAGCATGATTTAGAACTTAGCTATGTGTTGCTAGCATGTTTCTTGCATGTTACATATTAAGTTTGGGGCAGATTCGACATTGCATGCCTGTGTTACAGCAAATTCCTATTTAATTGCAGCAATAGCATGCTTTAGCACTTAGCTAAGTGTTTGCTAGCATGTTTTAGCAAGTTTCTAGTATGTTGTTAGCATGTTTAACACTTGCTGGCACTTTTTAATGTTTTTATATGTCCACAACAGTGTTTAACATGTCACTTCCTGTTGACAGCAGGTGGCGCTATGACTGTAACTGAATATGAGCATGGTCATGTGTTCAGGACAGAACGTTTATCAAAAGTGTGAAGTTTGGCGCAGATTGGACATTGCCTTCTTGAGTAACAACAACATCCTGTTTTATTGAATTAGCATGCTTTAGCACTTAGCTAAGTATTGCTAGCATGTTTTAACATGTTTCTAGCATGTTTAGAAGTCAATGGCATTTTTAACATGTTGCTAGAACGGCATCAACGTGTTAAACATGACACTTCCTGTTACCAGTAGGTGGCGCTATTACTATAACTGAATATTCTCATGTAGATGTGTTCAGGCCATGCCTCTTATCAAACGTGTGAAGTTTGGGGCAGACTGGACATTCCGTGCCTGTGTTACAGCAAATTCCTATTTAATTGCAGTATTAGCATGCTTTAGCACTAAGCTAAGTATTTGCTAGCATGTTTTAACATGTTTCTAGTATGTTGTTAGCATGTTTAGCACATGCTGGAACTTTTGTATATGTTATCAGGAGTTCACAACAGTGTTAAACATGTCACTTCCTGTTGCCAGCAGGTGGAGCTATGACTGTAACTGAATATGAGCATGGTCATGTGTCCAGGACAGAACGCTTATCAAAAGTGTTAAGTTTGGCGCAGATTGGACATTGCCTTCTTGAGTAACAACAACATCCTGTTTCATTGAATTAGCATCCCAGATAGCAAAAATCATCTGGCCCAGATCTGGCCCAGACACTTCGTAAGTTCTGGGCCAGATCCGCGCAACGGACTCGGGCCGGTGTCTTTTGGCACAACGGGCCAACACCGGCACGGATCCGTTTTTTCTCATCTGGACCAGAACTGGGCCAGCTCCGGATTCCTTTATGGCGATTTGGCCCAATTGTGGTCCAGCTCTGTTTTGGATCTGGTCCAGAATCATGCCGGATCAGGGCCAGCTCATTTTGTTTACAGTACACAAACACACTCGCTCGCTCTAAGTAGTATACATATCTAGAATTTCATGAATCTTCTCATTTACATGATCTAATCTTATGGTCTTATGCCACTGATATTTTTTCTGTTTTTAACACAAAATGCTTAGGCAATAAAAAGTTGAATTACTGTACTTTTTTACACTAAAATACCACCTGATAATCTAGTGTCAACACTAACTCACAGCCACTACTTCACAGTAAACATGCATTCAAAGAAAAATTATTTGGACAATAAATTTGACATATTCAAGGGCTTTATCTTTTGATACATTTTTTATTTATTAAGCATATTAAAACAAATTCACAAAACAATGCAAAACAGTGCCACTGTGCATCTTTTATTTTTATTTTGATCATTTTTGCACAAGTACTCAAAGTTTATATAAAACACTTAAGTCTCTACTTGCCGTTAACGAGATAGTTCACACAAAAAATTTAAATTCTGTCATTAATTACTCACTTTCATGTCGTTCCAAACCCGTAAGACTTTCATTCATCTTCTGAACACAAATTAACTGAGATCTTTTTAATGAAATCTGAGATTTCTTTCCCTCCATTGACAGCTACGCAACTACAAGTTGAACAGTAAAGAAGATTTTTAGCTGAAAATGTGGTCCTTGATGATTCGTATAATGCAAGTCGATAGCTACAGTCAGTTTGAGAGTAAAAAAAACATTACAGGGAAAACAAAATTAATACCTGTGGCTCCTGACGATTCATTGAGGTCGTATGAAGCAAAACAATTAGTCTGTCAAAGAAACTGAACATTATTTACAACATTATTACCTGTAATCCACAGCATCTGCAAACAGTCCTGTGTCACTGCAGTCGTGTTTTGCCTGTAATATGTTTGTTTTTTACTCTCAAAGTGACAGTAGCCATTGAATTGCATTATATGAATCACCAAAGACCACAGTTTCAGCTAAAAATCTTCTTTACTGTTTAACTGAAAAACAGTCACCTATATCTTGGATGGCTTGAGGTTGAATAAATTAAGAGCAAATTTTCATTTCTCAGTGAACTTTCCCTTTAAAACATAAGCCTCATGAATGTATTATTTATCCCCAAAAAATGTGGCATTGATCAGAGGCAGTGAAAAGCTGCAAAGAAAAAACATACAAAAAATAATGGCAACACTTTACAATAAGTTTCATTAGTTAATGTATTAACTAACATGAACTAACAATGAGCCACACATTTGTTACAGTATTTATTCATGTTTGTTAATGTTAGTTAATAAAAATCCAGCTGTTCATTGTTTTGTTCATGTTAGTTCATAGCGCATTAACTAATGTTAACAAATCACGTTTGATTTTAATGTATTCGTATATGTTGAAATTTATATTAACTAAGATTAATAAATACTGAAGAAGTGCAGTTCATTCTTAGTTCATGTTAACTAAGGTAGTTAACTAATGTTAACCAATGAACCTTATTGTAAAGTGTTACCAAAATAATTTGATAGAATGAACTGTAAACACATCAAGGACAGGACAGGAAAGCCATGGTATTACAAACCACTTCATATGTGCCGTTTAATTCCCATGAGGCATCTAAAAAAAAAAAAAAAAGACCAAGAAGAAAGATTTTAGATATTCATGTATTGTCACACTAAATAAAGAATCTGACGGCTGTTCTGTACTGTGCTGTGCTTCTTATATCTGAAATTTACCTCAGTTAAGGCCTCTTTGGCTCTTGAACGTTCCTTCCAGCCGCCGTCACGGGTCAAAGGTTAAATCAACGGATGCCGCAAGAACCTATTCCACTATCTGCTGCACTGGTAGAAGACTGGTTTTTCCTTACAGCTCCTGTTAAGAAAAAAAAAAATGTGCAAAAAAACATCAACCTCCAGCTAATAAGCTTCTGAGCCCTGATTTATATTTCTTCTATAATGTAGATCAGTTAAGGGATAAACTGGTAGGCCTATATCAATTACTTAAACATTCATTTAAATTGATCAGAATCAGATATCACACGATCCTTCAGAAATCATTCTAATATGCTGATTTGGAACTCAGGTAACATTTCTTATTATTATTATCAATGCTGAAAACGGTTGTGCTGCTTAACATTTTTGTGGAAATGGTGATAATTTTTTCATGATTCTTTGATAAATATAAAGTTCAAGTTGAACAGCATGTATTTGCATTTATTAAATTAAGACATTTATAAGACGTTAATTTGTAACATTTTAAATGTCATTGACTTAATTTAAGACATCCTTGGTTAATAAAAGTATTAAACTTACTACAGATGTTTGAATGGTATAGTTGTTTCCACAAAAATATGAAGCAGTACAACTGTTTTCAACATTGATAATAATCATAAATGTTTCTTGAGCACCAAATCATCATAGTAGAGTGATTTCTGAAGGATCATGTGACACCGAAGACTGTAGAAATGATGCTGAAAATTATAGCTTTGATCACAGGAATAAATTAGCCAATATTTTACTATAGAATGTAATAATATTTCACAATATTGCTGTATTTTTTATTAAATAACCACAGTCTTGGTGAGCAGAAGAGAATACCATCATTAGTTGACAAACTAA
The DNA here is from genome assembly GCF_965113295.1 of Leuciscus leuciscus. Lineage (NCBI taxonomy): Eukaryota > Metazoa > Chordata > Actinopteri > Cypriniformes > Leuciscidae > Leuciscus > Leuciscus leuciscus. The sequence goes on along the minus strand of NC_138726.1, from coordinate 22,151,715 downwards.
AAATTAACTGCACTTCTACATCATTTATTAATCTTTTTTAATGTTAATTTCTACATGTACTAATGCATTATTAATATAAAATGTTGTAGGCTGTTTGTTAACCTTAGTTAATGCACAGTGTGAAGTAACATGACCAAACAATGAACAACTGTTAGTATATATATTAACTAACATTAACAAATACAGTAACAGATGTATTGTTCATGGTTAGTTAATTGTAATTAATATTAACTAATGTTAACAAATGAAACCTTATTATAAAGTGAAGGTCTGCGGGAGGCCTTAGCTAAGCTAACGCTAGCCTATCACTAACATTACCGCAGTAAAAACTTTAACAACAGTGAAAATAAATGAAAACAGTTCAAATTCGTCAATTACATATAATTACAATCCTCTGGGTCGTCTTCGTGTTAGCATATGCCCTCTGAAAACATAAATAAGAGTTAGGCTAGCTAACATTACGATTCAGTAGCAGCTACCGATCTAAGGAGCAATACAAACTCCAAAACTTAAGTTAAAAATTAGTTAGTTAGTTAAAAGCTAACGAGTACACAATAATCAATAAGAAATGTATTAATTAATAAAACAGTTTGACCATGTGTGACTTACCTTGGTGAAGTGTTTGAGGTAGGATAACGAGTAGCGACCGTGACAGCCTCCTCTTCTGAACTCCAGAAAAAAATGTTTCGCGCGCTCGTTTCCACGGATACGGCCCGAATCTGTTTTGCGACTGTTGTTCCCGCCCACTGAAACCGGGCCCGGGCTGGATCCGTTTTAGAGCAGTGAAACGGAGGTGACTGTGACGCGGATTTGCCGGTTTGAAGACGGATCCGGATCGCAGTCAGCTGCTGTCTGGGATGCTTTAGCACTTAGCTAAGTATTGCTAGCAAGTTTTAACATGTTTCTAGCATGTTTAGAAGTCAATGGCATTTTTAACATGTTGCTAGAATGGCATCAACGTGTTAAACATGACACTTCCTGTTACCAGTAGGTGGCGCTATTACTATAACTGAATATTCTCATGTAGATGTGTTCAGGACAGAACGATTATCAAAAGTGTGAAGTTTGGGGCAGATTGGACATTCCATGCCTGAGTTACAGCAAATTCCTATTTAATTGCAAAAATAGCATGCTTTAGCACTTAGCTAAGAGTTTGCTAGCATGTTTTAGCATGCTTCTAGTATGTTGTTAGCATGTTTAGCACTTGCTGGCACTTTTTTATATGTTATTAGGAGTCCATAACAGTGTTAAACATGTCACTTCCTGTTGCCAGCAGGTGGCGCTATGACTATAACTGAATATGAGCATGGTCATGTGTTCAGGACAGAACGCTTATCAAACGTGTGAAGTTTGGGGCAGATTGGACATTCCATGCCTGAGATACAGCAACTTCCTGTTTCATGGCGAAACATCGAAATTTGTCAGGACGCCGAGGACCCGCCCTTCGACGAAAACTCAAGATCTTCGCAATTTAACGTCGCAAAGGCCTTAAGATTACACTCACCAAATTTGAAGATGATCAGATTAAAACTGTAGGAGGAGTTCGTTTAAGTACGAGGCCTGAAAATGGCAAAAACTGCACAAAAATCTGAGAGGAAGTTCAAAATGGCTGACTTCCTGTTGTGTTTAGGGCTATGCTCCAAGAGACTTTTTTGTAGGTATTAGGTGATTACATGTATGTACCGAATTTCGTGCACGTACGTGGAACGTTGCGGGAGGCGCACTCCGTTGAACTTTTATAGGTGGCGCTATCGAGCCATTTTGCCCCGTCCAATTCTGAAACCTATATCAGATGTAAATTTTCGCCAATTCTGACGCGTGTGCAAAGTTTTGTGAGTTTTCGAGCATGTTTAGGCCCTCAAAAATGCAATTAAATGCGGAGAAGAATAATAATAATAATAATAATAAACAGAGCAATTCCAAGAGGGTCCTCACACCATCGGTGCTCGGGCCCTAAAAAGACAAATGTCTTGAAATATAACATCTGAACAATGTTTTCAGGTGTGGTAACCATATAGTATAAGCGGAATAACCGTCCATTGAATTATTAGAAAATAATGCATACCCGAGGTGTAACAGCCACTCCGTTTTGCGTCGTGGCTGCATTACCACCTCAGGAGTGCATTATTTTCGAATAATTAAATGGGCCGTCGTAAATTATTCCTTATATACAGCTGACTGAAAGAAAGTGCCAGCAGACATTTTAGATTCTGCTGAAACTTACTGAGTTTAAAAATGATTTACAAAAAAAAAAAAAAAGAGTAAGAAGTGGAATATTGTTAGAATGCTGTAGGCTGATTTCAGAGGCCACAGCACATTCCTACCTCTAACTGTTATGTTTTACAAGTGGCATGAAGACAATGAATTATTCAAAATGCTGTGTCTGGATCTTACAGTCCAGTAAACCCACTGCATGCTGTGACACAGTTTTTCTTATATGCATCTGTACACTCAGACATATGTACAGATATTTGAATATGTATGACATTATTGCTGAATTATTTTTTTCTTTTGAATTATACGCTGTCATGTGCTAATAAATCTAGTGTAGATTTAGTCTTGCAACCCTGCTATGGTCTCTAAGTCAAATTTTATGATCCCTAGGTGTGTGAGGGTTAAGTGGGTAAGCTGCATTCATGACATGATTCTTGTGTGAACTTGTCATAATCTCTTAAGAATTGTTAATACCACCGGATAAACTCTTAACAGCTAAAAAATACAACAAATCATGTCAGATTTGCCTCATGAAATAAAACACTTGTCATTTTACCCACGTGTTGTGTTGTGATGTGTTGTGTATGATGAATAGTTTTATTATGAAAGGTAAAATTATTGTGTGAGCTTGAACAAAAAGGAAGTACATAGGCGAAATTACTCAAAATAAGCCTTTTGTTTTCACTCCCCCAATTGCCGCAATGGCAAACCAGTCACCAGGCAAAGTGGTGTGAGAGTTCAGGCACATTAAGTCCTGAGTAATCAAAAATGAAATGAATTCATTTGACACAGACCTGTTCAGATAATTTTCTGAACATTTGATAAAGAACATTTTCTCAAAATACTATTCATGAAAATAAACAATGAAGTTTGCTACATCTTTTCTTGTCAAACACGGCCTTCATGACTGAGACTAACCCAGGATAAAATGACAACTTAATCAATTCTGACGACCAATACGTATAAAATCACACAACCAGTGAATTTTCAACCAAGACATTAGTTTCGGTTGTGCTGCTGCTGCCACCTGGCTGAAGTGAAAGATGGCATCACAACAAACAACAGATAAAGGAAGTTTATTGGCAGCAAAGTGTTTGGCAAACAGAAAATGACCTATATTAGGGGGTATAACAACAGAGAGCCAGTGAAATAGGGATCTGGGAAGGAACAGAGCGATGAGGATGCCTGCAGTGGGTGGGAAGAGGAAACAAAAGCGCCATTTTGATGAGAGATTAGTTTGATTAGTCCACAGCTGTGGCCATTGAGAGAAACTGAAGGAATGATGAGGGAACCGATGCATTAATAACACAGCTGTAGTGTTAAGCATTTGCATAAAAAAATCAGGCTCTAACACGGTGGTTTTCAACCTTTTTGTCTCAAAGGCCCCCATTGATCACAACAATAATATTTGAAGGCCGACATTTCCAGTTGTATGGTTTACTGAACAAGAATGAAAAAATTAAAACAAACTCAAATTTCCAATCTGAAAATTTTGATATTTAAATTTAAACTCTATAAACCTTCTAAAAACATATTGAGAGGGTGAATTAAAATAAGAATTTTTTTGTTGTTGTTGTTGTTTGGGCTTATTTTAATGCTTGTTTTGGCTTATTTTAAGTCATTTTAAGTAATCTTGAGATCCCCTTAGAAGTTTGCTGAGACCCCTAGTGGACCCTGGCATCCTGGCATAGAACCAATGCTCTAGAAAAGGCAATTGAAAACTGATTTCTGACTAATTTAAACCACATTTGTAGGCACTTATAAATATAAATATCATATGATTAAATATCATATTAATAATTTATACATCAAAAATATCATATCAATTGCTTGTTATAATTTTATAACAATATAGCATGTAGCTCCTGTGTTTGGAACTATAGCTTTTGTTCCCCTGGTTGGTATTACCGTTCCAGAGTTATGACGTACCACTAGATGGCAACAGTCAACTGTTTGTCTGTGGAAGACCTTGAGTCAGTCCTGCCTGAGGTTTAACAAAGAAGCTTTTGAGGAGGTTTCAGAGCGTTTGGCACACATTTCTGCTATCTAAAAAGTAATGTGATCAGCCTTTGCTGCTACTGTAGACTCTGTCAGGGATTTCTCATTAGGAAAAACAGGGGGAAAGATACACAGATGAAAAAAATTGAGGAGGAACTTTGTAGAAAGTTCAGATGACATCTTTAAATGGCATTTTTATTTATTTATTTATCTTATAATCGAATATGTTCTGGATAAGCTGTGTGTGTATGTTAACTTGTGTCTCTGGGCCAAAATACAATGTGTCTTTGTGAGCGCTTGGCTTTCGGTCAGAAATAGTCTGTGATTAGAGTGACTTGACCACTCAGTTATCGAAGTTACAGTTATCTCTCCTCTCATGACCTTATATTCTCATTTCTCTCTCTCTCTCTCTCTCTCTCTCTCTCTCTCTCTGCAGTGGTTATTTTTCTTCATCAAACTTTCTGTTCTAGCTTTACCAAAGCTACATGCCCTCTTGAGTCCACAAATCGCATTCTTCACAGCTGGGGTTGTAAGATACATTCAGAGCACAGAATGAGAGGCCCAGCTGGGCTTGACATTGAAAATGTGTGTGTGTGTGTGTGTGTGTGTGTGTGTGTGTGTGTGTGTGTGTGTGTGTGTGTGTGTGTGTGTGTGTGTGTGTGTGTGTGTGTGTGTGTGTGTGTCCCAAAAAGTAATAAAAGTTGAGAACATTTGCAAGGTGCACATTTGAAGGGTAACTCTTTGACTGTCTTTCTGCTTCCATGACTCTCCCTGGAGAATTACTGTATGTTCTCATCTGGGAAGAGGACACCTGTTCAGGAATGAGGAGGAGAAGGGGGGTGGAGGCAGTATTAAGGGCGCTGACAAGCTAGAACCTTCCAGCACTGTATGCAGCAAAAAGCAACAGGGAAAGACCTTAAGACTGGATCCTATAGGCTGTCTCTCAAACATCCATGGTTTCACTGGACTCATTTGTATTATCAAAACATGTTAACTCTACTGTGACACAGTTTGTTTAGCTAATTTGATGTACAAGCGATTTTATCAAACTGCATGGTATGCACAACAGTATGACATTAGCAAGACTGCTTGTATGGAATATAAATTTTTTTTACATATATATATAAACATGTACCCTTTTATTTGGCTTTATTAATACAGCGCTGTCAACAAGTGATCAACGCAAAGTAACTTACGGCCAGTTACAAATATAGGCAGTTTCTTTTCCGCCAATGAAAATAGTCCCTTAAAGAAGCCAAGGCTGTATCTGTAATCGCCAAAATGTCCTGGGCTGCGTTTCCCAAAAGCATCGAAAGCATGTTGATCGTAGAACAATTGCCACCAATGGTCTCTAAGACTAATTTAGGCTTATGATGCTTTTGTGAAACGCAAAAATGCTAAATATCAGCATGCTGATAAATCCAGTTAGAGGACTGAAAGTAAATATCCTAATTATAGTACTTGGTATAAGGTTTGAAAAAAGATTGGTTGTTCTGTATATTTATAAAAAAAAATATATATAAACCACATAACATAAATGTTTATATCCACAAATGACTGTTAATATACATGTTAATGGATTTTGTGTTTTAGGGCTGTCAAAATGTGTTCATTTTGCGGGGAAAAAATTCTGTTTAACCCGTTAAAAATATTTAACATTGTTTTTTTAATTTATTAACAATATCGTTTTTTTCTGTTATCCTTTGGCTGCACTACAATATAAGATCACGCTATCATTCATTGAAGTGTTGTTAAACCATTCAAGTGCGATAAGATGCAAAAAAAGAACTCAAATCTGTACTATACGCTCTCTGTGAACTAACACCCTAAATACACGTGAACAGAATGCTTCTGTCTGTGTCATTAATGTTAGTAACAAAAGACAAAGAGAAAATCACACACTGCTCTTGTCTTGACTGAATAACTTTTGTAGCTTTAATAAGGATAATCTATATTCAATTTATAATTTATGCAGAGAACACTGTGCAGTGTTTAATTATTCAATTTCAGTAAATGTACCTGTTAGACCTGAAAATCTTAAAGCACTGTTTACAGGGATAACATGGGTCAAAAAACAATAACGTTTTTGTGCAGTTTGGCAAGGCAAGTATATCTGACTGGGCCCAACTGGGCCAGTAGAAAAAATAAAATAAAATTAGGCGGCATCCAAAATTGCATATTATTTTGAAAAGTAAAAGTATGTTCTACATATATGAATGTGTGTGAGGCTGCATCCGAAATTTCATAGATACTTATTTTAAATTATTACTTCAGGAGATCAGGACCGCTAAAAAGTAGGCTACGTTCTATATAGTATGAATGTGTGTAGTATGAATGTAATTCGGACATACATCTGCCATGTTGTTTCACTGCCATTCACAAATCGTCTCCCGTGACGTGACCTCATGGGACAGTAAAGTGTCCATATATGCACAATCTCGCCAGAAGGTCATCCGGGTACTTTTTGCCTTCTCTTTTATGAGTACTGTGAATTCTGACATACTTCTTTTGTCACATATATAGGCCTACAGTTTTTTCGCCTACTATGAAAGTATGCGATTTTTGGATGCAACCTGAATGTATTTCACTGCCATGTTGTTACTGTCATGTCATGTGACCTACCAGTGTTAGTTGCATCGCTTCACTGCCCTTCACAAATCCTCTCCCGTGGCCTCATGGGATAGTAAATTGTCCATCATATGCACATTTCAGTATCTCGCCAGAAGAAGTAGGTCATCTGGGTACTTTTTACAGACTCTTTTATGAGTACTGACATAGGCTACAGACATATTTCTTTTGGCACATACTGTTTTTTGCCTATACAATATAAAAGGGAAGAATGCAATTTCAGATGAATCTTAGCAATCTTCAATATTAATGCAAAGCTAAATGTGACATTTAAGGGTTTATCTGAAGATTGTTTAAATTAAATTAAAAGTTGTTTTATTTTTAAAGCCTTAAATGTTTTGATAGCATTCGATTAGGCTTAGGAGCAGCCTAATAAACCTGTCATTCATGACAATCAAACAACAGAAGAGAGACCTACTGTAATGTTGAATTACTAAATTAATGACTAAAATTGAGAAGAATAAAATTGTTTTACAGAGACATCAGTATCAGTATCAATGATACTGGCTTTAAGTGCTTATAGTAAAAAAGATAAGATGCCATCAAATTGATATTTAAAATGTCCCGTCATTATGTTGTTTCTCTACATTATTTTGGAGATTCAATGGGTATAAATATATAAATATATGAAACCTAATGTTGGTGCGATTAATCGAGATCAAATTTGCGATTAATTAATTTTTTTATCGATTGACAGCACTATGTTTTTATATATATATTTGTATACGAACTCAAGTGCTTTGGCCCCCAGCGAGATTCGTGTAACATTCTTTCTTGGAATGAGGAAACACACGCTTAATACAGGGGCAAAACTAAGTGAAAATGGTTCTTAGATACAGCAGCACATGCTTCTATAAAGACTGGAATGACAACGGAAAGACAGAAGAAAAGAAAAGAAAAACACTCCCTCGTCTGTTCGCTTTTTCTTCCTTCACTTCCTTACTCCCCCCGTCTCTCTCTCTCTCTCCTTCCCTGTCCTTCTCGCGCTCCCATTTAGTTCGTAGAAAACATGAAGGAAAAGAGGAGCAAATTCCAGCGGGGACCACCAAAGTCAAGTGAAAGTTTCTCCTGAGCGGGGATCTCATCATTACCAAGCGGATGGACGGACAGGAAGGAAAATATCAATTCAAGTCCTTGCCGTGATAAGCGCTTATGAATAAACAATCGCAAAAGTCATTAAACTGCGCTCGCTCGTGAATGTGTGACAGTCGCGTTCGCGTGCGTTGAGCCAGCCGGACTCGAGGCTCTGGTTCTGGTTCTGTATACTAAAGGTCAGATACTTCAAACCGAGAAGCAGAGGCGTCGCCACCCGTCGATTCAGCAGTCATGGCCGGGGCGAAACCGGGAGTACACGCGTTGCAGCTCAAACCGGTGTCTGTCCATGAGGTGCTCAAACGGGGAAGCAAGTTTATCAAATGGGACGAGGTAAGAAGATCGCGCCCTTGCGCGTCTCTGTGATTTTATGTGGCGTGATTCCCGGCTTGTGTTACTACGTTGAAGTAATTTACAGGAGAACATCTGACACACAGGAGGACAGATCTTGAGTTCAACGCTCTTCCAGTAGATCGAGTTCTTGTGTTCTGGGTATCATGTTCATAACACTCACTCAACTTGTGTTTTATGTAGCCTACTTGTTTGATGGTTTTTCCTCATGCCGAGTTTTTCTACTCGCAAACTAAATGTTTTCTACCGAGAAATAAGATAATGCTAAATATGTAAGAGCATGAAATTCATGAGTCGTGTCGCATATGGAGTTGAGCTTAACCCTTTAACTGCTTCTAGACATATTTATAGACCAGTTTAGTGTCAAATCAAAAATCCTGTGGATCAGGCCCATTTTCAAACCCCATCCTCAGAGTCATAGAAAGGAAACCTGGTTGGGGTCTTTTAAACCTTTTCACATTGAAGGAGGAAGTGAAGCTCAAAAGCATTCTCACATTATTATTTTGGGAAACTGTTTGGAATCAGAGGGAGATTCTACATGATTGGCCTATCAGATTTCAGAAATGGGCATAATATAAAACTCCACATTTTTTAAAAACCTAAACCAAAAGGTACATTCAGTCTGACATTTGAAAGCAATGCAGATGAACAGCGCATAGATAACGTTGAATTATAGCAGCTATATAAATGATTACACATGAGAACACAGTTCAGGTCTTGGAGCCTTTATTAATGATATCATGAGTTGATTTAGGTATGCTACATGAAGGTAGACTTCTAAAATATATGTGGATCATCCACCTCCCACAGATAGAAATCAACGTAAGATGTCCCTGTTCTGGACAATTTGAAGAACACGTCACTACTGCTCCTATGAAGGCAATCCGAATAAATGTAAAAATTGGAATGAGAAATTATATTTTGAATATTTTTAAATATTTTCTTATTTTATGTTTTAGTCATAATTGCATTTCTTCTTCATCCATCCTATTTGGATCCATCACTGGAACGGAAACAGAAAAAAAGATTTCCCCTTGAGTATATCTCTTAAAGGGTTAATGCCAGCATAAACCCATATGTTTACAAGAAATCGCCATCTCCTCTAAATTCTGTGTAGTTGTTCTCCTGACAACAAGGGCCTGTGCGTGTGTGTGTTTACGGATCATTTTTCAAATCTCGCATTGGATTGCCATTACAGTTGTAATTATGTTGGAGGATTAGAGGGAGAAAATCTTTGCCTCTTTTCCATTATTTGATCAAATCACTGAACACCGCTTTAGCTGATCCCCACTGTTCTTAACTGGAGCTTAAAGAGCCAACACCTTTTGATAAGGGCAGTGTTGAGTAAGGAGAAAGTAGGCCTGTACAACTTGATGCACTCCATGTCTTAAAAGTTATTAATAATTAACTTAAGCAGCCCATAAATACTGAGTGGTTTGTGTTGAGTTCGCTTAGACATGCTGCAGGTGTGTGTGTGTGTGTGTGTGTGTGTGTGTGTGTGTGTGTGTGTGTGTGTGTGCATGAGAGAGAGAGAGGATGTCTCAAACCTTAAATATTGTAGAACTTTTCTTATTGTTGTAGAAAGCGGCATTTCATTTGGAGTGTGTGTGCATCATTGGCAGATGAGTGTGTCTTCAATGGAATCCATAAATAAATAACCAGCTGTATTTAACTATAATAGGGTCTTATTATATCTTTAACTGAGGTCATAGCTATAGTTAAGGACATAATTGCCTATCTGCCATAAAGCCAGTTTAACCTTCTATTGTCTTCAGGCAATTTCTGACCCGTTTTTGGTAAAGAGTTTTTGCTACTGGAACCAGACCTTGAGACTTTGTCAAGAATATCTAAACAAAAGCCAATGTTATTATTATTATTATTATTATTATTATTTTTTATTAAATTTTTGTTTTTGTTTTTGTAAAAACACCTATTTAATTATCTGACCTAGAAATAATTGACTTTATTTAAAGAATTAGCCATTAACACATACTTTTCTCTATGAGGAGCTGCAGCTAAAAGCCCATTGGATGTTTTCTCCCATTCTACAAGTACAGTACTAAATACCTAAACACCTGTTGTAGCGTTACAAATAGTGTTGCATAAGTGCGGATACAAGGATTTGTTGAGATGGGTGTGCAAAGTGACGGATTCAATCACAATGGCGAATTGTGTCTTTATAGCTCTAGAATGTGCACGTTGTATAATAGCAGAATAATACAGAAGTTGTTATAAAATATATGTGAGATTATGAAAAGTAATTCAAATTTACCGGGTAGTTGTGTCTCAGAGTTCTTTAACATGTTACTCAAATTGTGTTCAGTATAATATTTAATATTTTTTTCTTTATCATAATATACTGGTCAAGCTAAAAACAGATTTTCCTTGAGGGAGTCTTTAAACCCATTGTACCATAATGAGGAACACCTGCATTTTTAATGCTTTTCAAAGATCACAGGTGAATGCTGTTAAAGGGATAGTTCATCCAAAAATGAAAATTTTGTCATCACTTACTCACATTTGAAGAATGTTGGTAATTCTATAGTAGGAAAAAATGGTTACCTACATTCTTTCAAATATCTTGTTTTGGAACCACATAAGTTTGTAAATGTTGACAAAATTTCAGTATTGGGTGAACTATCCTTTTAAGTTACGTATGTGTGTTATAACTCTTAAGATGAAAGGCACACAGTGCTTCTGATTTCATAATGCATTTTGAATGATCTTAAAATAACAGACATGGATAAAAGCTTTTAAGCTGTCCAAGCAAACTCACAATGCATGAATATGTCATGTCAGGGCTTGAACTCTTAGTGATGGTATGGCTTTTTTGTTTTGTGAAGTAGTAGTCTGTTGTGTGTTTGAGTCCCTTTTATGCCTTGCATGCTTCTAATGCTGTGACCGTGCGGTTGTGTCAGTGATTAATGTCAGACATCAACGAGAAAGAGGATGGTGAAACAGTGCCTTTCTCTTCATCTCTGCCTCTCTACCACCCTCCTGTTTGTGTGCTGTTAGTCTCTTCTTCTCTCTTAAAAAAAACTGTAGTCAAACATTGTGGCTACTGATGTGATCTAATGATCTATAACACATTATCTAATTCCCAGAATGAACCGCTTTGAGTCAGACTGTAAGATGTAATGCTCTAGTGCACCTTTAAACATTTAATGGACCATTTCCCAATCCTCAACTTGTCTGGGATTGGAAGCTGGCTTGGATAGGATCCCAATTGATCACGGAATGGACTGTGGCTAAACGTAATCCCCTCCATCAAGTCTGCTGTTTCTCTGGATACATACACATTGCAGCTAAATAGAGTTTAGAAATTCTCTTCTGAGTGATCAATCTCACTTTGTATACAGAGTTTGGTTATTTGTGACCTTCACATTGTTGCATTCTACCACCAAATGTACTCTTGAAGACTGTAGGTATAGTGGAAACCGAATTTTCATTAAATCTGCATACTTGGTGCTGCACTCAACTGAGCAACTAAACTGTAATTAGAAGCATTGAACTCTTAGAATGTTGTTTAAATCATCGACTTTAAATCACTGTCCCTGTCAATAATGTAATTTCGCTCACTGACTATATTCATAATGCCCTGGTAGCTATTTCTAGTTTTGCAAGTGCAGCTCCAATCTACTTGATTTGGGGAATGAATGACAGCTAACTGTTTGTTGAAATCTGACAACGATGGTGTCATAACTCATACCTTTTTAAAGTTAAGCTCATTATGCAAAAAAAACACAGGCTAAATCCGAATTAGCCCCCTATACCCTTAAATAGGGTATTATTTGAGGGGATAGCCATTTGTAGTGGTGTCCAAAACCATAGTGGACGTTATAGAGTGCACTCATTCTATCCCACATTGCAGCGCAATAACGAGTGTACAGCCGATGTACGCTCACTCGTTTTCATTCACTCCTTCAAGTGAACTGTATTAGTGGACTAACGTTGGGAATAGTGATTAAGGGTTTAGGGAGCAATTTCGGGTTTAGCCACAGTTTTTCAGATTAATCAATCTAATGCACATGTACGTTATAGCGTAAACCAGGAGTGTCAAACTCAGTTCCTGGAGGGCCACAGCCCTGCAGAGTTTAGCTTCAAACTTAAAGGTGCTCTAAGTGATGCTGGGAGTGTTGACATTCGAATTGTTGTCAAACAAAACGGAGGCTAGCTAGACCCTCCTTCCTCCTCATCCCGTCTCCTCCCCCCTCCTCCCGGCATAAAGGAAAGTCAAAGTAGTCACTAAAAACAAAGTTAAGTTTTACTGATACTTCATTCAATGTGTAATGTCACCAAGTTAGATAAATGCTTTTATATATTGCAGAACAGAATGCAGAAAAAGAGAAACATTGTCTTAAAATCGTTTCGCCACCTGAGGTTATAACTATAATGTTAGCTCCCATACAAGGACGCAATAATAGCAAGATAACGTTAGCTTCGCGTTTCCCAGTGAGCATAAACAACGGCGGTGGCGTAAACAAATTTAGTTGTCAACAAAGTTGTCAATAGCCTATAAATGAACATTCAAATCCATAACAAACAGTGGGTGAAAACAATCATTAACACAAATTGTCGCCCTACTGTGAATTTGCTTGACCATTTACAATAGAGATTGATCGCTAGCTGCTAGAAACATATAGATGTTGTATTCACCAAAGCTAACGCTGACTGCATAGTTCTAGCTAATTACATCCTTGTGTTGGTTTGGCGAACATGAACGTCAATTTAGAAAGAAAGATGGATTTACCTGTTCTGCAAAAACAGAGCAACTGAATGTCGGATTGGAAGCCCTTCTGCCGGCGGAGTTCTCGCCACCTTTCAAGGGTTTTTCCGATGTAAATTCGGGACTTCGCGCGTTCCTTATCCTTGTCCCTTATCCTTGTCCCTCTTCTTTGCAATTTGTTCATCGGAACGTCGTCTCTTTTGTCGTGTGTCGGCCATAATTCAAACTTCCCTCTTCATGCTTCTCTCTCCTCCACACCCCCTTCATGTGCACGCGCACTAACCCCCAAACCACACCCCTCAAATACTTCTTGTCGGTGATTGGCTGGAGCACTGTTTGTTGTGTTTCGTGGTGCGGGTGAGCCCAGTTTGTTTTTGTTGCCGTTTGTGGAGCCTGTGGTGTCTACAGAGACCGTGTTTTTTTACAGTGTGTTCAGGGGACAGGCAGCTAGCGGATAGTGAGGAGATGTTTGCTGTATGTGACAAAAAATGTTTTGGCCTAAAAAACGCGTGACATCACTTAGAGCACCTTTAATTTCGCACACCTGATCCAGCTAATCAAGTACTTCAGGCTTATTTGAAAACTACAGCACTGTGTCCGAAATTGAATACTTCCTTACTATGTTGTGTGCGAAAAACAGAATGTCAAAAGAGTAGAATATCCAAATACAAAGTATTTGAAAAACTGTAGGCAAAAAGTACCTGGATGATCTACTATTTTAACCAAGATTCTGAAGTGTTTATTTGATGGACACTTTGGCTGCGTTTACACTGGCCCGGAAAAATCGGATTTTCGAAATGTGGTTTTAAATCTGATACATCCGATATCTGGACATTCCCCTTTGAATTCCAAGCCACCAGAAGGCGAGGACGACACGTTTATTCACAAAGATAGCTGTTTAATGTTGTATTATGAGGCAGATGTGCCTGCATTCGCTCGCTCACAGCTTTTTATTGAGTTGGGAACTTTATATTTGTCTTTGTAAAGAAAAGAAATTGCACAAATACAGAAACATTCAGGAGCTGGTTTTCAATCTCTGTCCGTGACTTTCATAAATAAAACAGCTTCGCTACTGAAGGCTACATTATATTTCTCAGCAATGAGGTGATAACTTCGCTATAATTAATTCAACCAACAAGCTTCACGGTTACTCTGTCTCACTCACTCTGGTTAATTCATCAAAAATAATCTTTTTTTAATAAATGATCTTTATTTCATTTAAGAATTCTAGATCTGGCCTGTAGATAAACGAAAATTACATAGGATCATGTGACACTGAAGACTGAATTAATTGCTGCTGAAAATTCAGCTTTGCCATTTCAAGAATAAGTCACATTTGAAAATATATAAAAATAGAAAACAGTTCATTTAAATTGTAATAATATTTCACAATATTACTGTTTTTATGATCAAATAAATGTAGTCTTGGTGAGCGTAAGAAATATCTTGCCGACTCCAAACTTTTGAACAGTAAAATGAACAAATGAACCATCATTCTTTTAAACCGGCTCTGTTTAAATGCATTGTTCCGAATTTCATCCATACTAATTATTATACTATAGACAGGGGTTTGATTCCCAGTACAGACAGGAAATGACTGAGGTGCTCTTGAGCAAGACACCTAACGGAGTAATTTAAAATTTAAGATGGATAATTAAGTCCTTGGTTGTAGTTCAGTGAAGACTGTGTTATAGTACTAATGCCCCTAAGCACATCAGCTAGCTGTGAACTTTGACTTGCAAATTTATCCTGTCTTCCGCTTGACAGGTGTCTGGGGTGAAAAGTGAGCACTGAGGGTCGTAGTTATGGGAATATTATGGAGCCGTGAAGAGATATATGACTGTTTCTATGACACAGTGACAAATTCTGCATATCTTTGTGTGTGTGAGAGAGAGAAAGAGTCTCTCAGTACAGTACAGATGTAGCTGTCTTGCATAACTGCTTCTCATGCAGAAATATAAATGTTGTCCAAACCCATTAAGGACAGTTTGTAATGAAGATACCCTGTGTCTAAACAAACCAATCTGATAGGATTCACAGGGACTATATTATTTATGCTTTTCTCTCTGAGGGAATTCCAAAGGAAGTATTTAGGGTTTGTGATTAACTGTGTGAACTGCAAGAAACTATGCTAGTATTTCTTTCAATGGAGCAGAAAAACAGCAGCGACTTGGACACACAGGGTGACTGAGTTAAAAGTTTGGCTGGTGTAGGAGGATAATTCTGAGAGCAAAAGAGGGAAGGAGGGAGGGCGAACTGTGCGTGAGCGGAGAGAGGTTTCACACACGGAGGCCAAACAAGGAGATAACATGGAGGAAAAATATTGAGAAGTGAGCAAGTGACGCCTGGAACTCTGAGGCGCAGAGAAATGAGAGACCATGTAGGCAGAGAGGAGAAAATCACAGGAAACCCTAAGAGACTGAACATCTGATGAACGCTAGATTCTACTTCTCTTCCTGATGGCCCACTTGCTGTCTCTTTCGCTTACCAGTCTCTTTCCAGTTTCATTTTTACTTCCCCTTTCTCATTTCTTTTCATGTACTAATGCTAACTGCTTTATTGCACTCAACACGTGCATGTAAATCTGGAAATGTCACAGGCTATAAGTAATGTGTCTCAGGGTAAATATTGTTGTTTTGACTATACTGAGTGTGACAAAATCTGTGTGTGTGCTTAAGAGACTCTATTTGACTTTGAGGAAGAAGGGAGCTATGCATGTTTAGTCATGTCTGGTGCGCATTTGTACACTAGAGCTTGGCACGTCCTGTGAAGGGAATTGCTCCACATATTATAATATTAATGTTGTTTGTTTTGTTGGTTCCTTAAATATCCTAATTGAGGCAGCGTGTGTTTGTGTATAGAGACTCATGACCATGCTTAGAAAGAATCTGATTTGTATCACATTTTCCATTCTTTGGCTCCTTTTACTTTTTTGGCCTGTAAGCAACCAACCAGAACACCATAGCAACCACCTAGCAACATGCTAAAGCCAATTAGCAACGCCCTGGAAACCACCCAGTAGATTACAAGTGTGCTGTAACACATATTAAAGATTCCTAGACTCATACAAAGACTAGGCTATACTTTTACAATTGTAAGAGCCACTCCTGTTTTCTTCAGAAAATTAAACAAATATGTTTTTGTGGCTTCACATTTTCCTCTCATTCATTTCCTCCTCATGTTTTTCATTTTGTTTTTTTTGCTCGTCTTCCCACATTTTTCTCTTTTTATTTCTTCATTCCTCACACGTCTATCTGGTGTTTGTCATACGACACACCACACATTCTTAGATGTTTGCATGCACACCAAAAATGTGGAGGCAAAGAGTTTTTTTTGTTTTTTATCCAATAAGTCAAATTGTGTGCTATTTCCATTTGATTATTACTCTGTTTCCAGATTAAGGTATATGGGATAGCATTTGTATGACACTATCAGCAAAGAACTATCTTAAGCTGAATGTTCATTAAAATCGACTTTGCAGATCATTACGTGATCAAGTTTGTTTTGATGATATAGTGGGTGAGTTGTTTACTTTGTAACTATTAATCCATCCATTTCCACCAGTTCTAGATGATTTGCATACCTGTTGCAAACGTAATAGGTAATCAGCCAATCACAGCTGTATGTAGGTCCACCTCATATTCATGTTTCACTTTTGGACATCATTGAGAATGCAGTGAGCGCAAGGGAGGAAACCTGAAACTCGACTGTTACTCTAGGGCAGTATTGCTTTAGAAGAACATATTTTCATTTTATATTTCATAATATTGTTTGTATTGTTGATTATTTCTCATCAGAAATTTGTTGTGTATACACTGCCTCCCTGCCTTCTCCGGGGAGAAACGCCCTTGGTGCTCACAGATGCACAATGCAAGGGGTTGATGTGGTTTGCAACATGCAAAACTAGACCGACCTCATACCAGCATGTTATTTTGGTTTGCTGCCAGAAAACAATTCAGCGATTTGAGATGATACAGGAAACAAGTAGCAACAAAGCACAAACACAAGAAAATACATAATCCGGGAGCTCTGCATCCAGGAGCTTTTCGGTTGCGCGTGGTGATTATTCAGGATAAGAGCCGTCTATGAACAGTTTCCTGGAAAGGGCTGAGAGGGTAACACTCATCCAGGTGGCCCACTGCAGCTGTATTTGCGTTTGTTGACTCTTACTACACTGCTAATGGAGTCTCACCTCACTGCAAAACAAGCCTCCACACACTTTCAGCAAGATGAAGACAGACCGAGGAAGAACATGAGGAACAGAGGCGTATTGCATGCTCAAACAGAACATGTGTCAAGAGTCGGTGACCCACAGTTCACATATGGGTGTGTTTGACCTCTGCTCGCCCCCTCCAGCCTTTCCTCTCCTTCAGTTTCGCCCTCTCATTCAGGAAGGAGACCTTTGTGTGTGTGTGTGTGTGTGTAATTTAGACCAAGTCATTCGCTATTATGAAAGTTTGCTGTAAATCAGTTTTTAATTGCATCAGAAAATGTCTCTCTTCCTCCTTTCTTTCTTTACTTTAACCTGGGACGTCTTTGGCATTTTCTTCCCACTCTGTCGTTCTTTGTTTTCAACAGTCACTTTTATCCTTCTTGGTAAATGCGTTTAAAGGTTAATTTACTCTAAAATGAATATTGTCGTCATTTACGAATGCTCTTGTCATCACAAATTTGTATGAATTTCAATATTTTGTGGAACAGACTACCGAAGACCGCGCTGGTCACACTTTTTCATTAAATTATGATAAATGGATACTGGCTGGCTGTTTGAAAACATGTAAATACTGTTTGACTTAATTTCTTCTGCGTGACACGGAAAGTTGTGTAGCGATTTGTGCACTGGGGTAACCATGATATTTCAGATTTTCAATAAGCTTCACCTACTGTCAGAGAGTGAAGTTGCAATTTTAACCAGCCTGTCTGGCTTTTTATTTTATTTTATTTTTATATCCAAAATATATACTTCCCTACTATATAGTAGGTGAAAAACAGTATAGCCCCTTTCACACAGCGCTTTGAACCCGGGAAATTGCCAGGAAATTGCCAGAGCGCCTTCTGTGTGAACGCAAACGCGATGCCGTGTTGGGGACCTAGTAACATTGCCGTGTTCATTCCCGGAACGCGCGCTGTGTGAACAAAAGCCGAAATAATGCCGTGTCGTAGTGATGACGCTGAAGCCGCGATCGTTCGCCAGCTGTGAAACGGTACGTAAAGCGCAATTTTATGATCGAATCAGAGAAAAAAATGCACAAGCGTGGTTCGCAGAGAGATCGCAGCTCATAAGCAAACTTAACACGCTGCTGAGATTACAAGTCACATCGATGTCACGTGTCTTTACGGGATTTTTACGGGTTGTGTGTGAACGCACTCTCTGATTCCGGAAAATCACTGGCAGTGTGAATGAACCAAAATCAAACAAACCCGGGTCAAATCCCGGGTCACTTTATCCGTGTATTTTACGGAATCTCTGTGTGAAAGGGGCGTATGTAAGAAATGAAGTATGACCGAATTCACAGTACTCATTAAAGAGTTGGCAAAAATCACAGGGATGACCTACTACTTCCGGCGAGATTCTGAAGTGTGTATTAGATGGACACTTTACTATCCCATGAGGCCACGGGAGAGGATTTATGAATGGCTGTGAAGTGACGTAACTGACGCTGGTAGGTCACATGAGAATGACAATATAGCGAATGTTGTACGTCCAGATTACATTCATTCTACACATATTATTCATACTATGTTGAACGTACTTTTTAGCGACCGTCAAGTAATTACTTATTCAAAATAAAGATCTACTCGAGAGTATTATGATTTCGGACGCAGCCATTGTCTGAACTCTGAACAGACAAATTTCTTGCAAACTGGACCAAACATTTGTGTTGGTGTGAACAGGCCTTGTGCGTTGTATTACAATATGCATAACTTTTTAATATTTATCTATATATTATCCCTCACTTACCTGAAGTGTCCATGACCTGCTAATCTGGTGAGTCCAAAGGTGAAGTCTAGACATAAAAAGCTGCATGTTGACAAGGCGGCGCATATAATATACATGCTGGCGAACTAAACCCTTATTTAGTTTGATAGCTTTGATTATGCAGATATTCTCTGTAAAATCTTTCTTTGTTCCTCTGTCATTCTCTGTCCACTTGTCCTGCATTCCCAGACTTTGAGGTGTTAAAGTCAGTCATGTCGTAGTTTGTGTGTGTTATGTGCATTATGTAAGGGCTATAAAAGCAAGTAAATATTGGAAGCCAAATACACCCAAGAGCCAAGAGAGCGGGCCGCTCACCCACTGAAATAGCTGACATTGTTGATGCATTAACTGTGTGCGCCTCTGTCTGAGAGAATGCACGCACTGCTGTCGTTTGCAGGCCACAAGCTTCAGTTCACTTTAATGGTTTACCCAAATATCCATTTAAAGTTCTCTGACGTGTGCACGTCAACCATACAAAGATGAAGCTGTAATTTGGAAAAACGTGGATAAAGTTCTCTTCGCATATTAGCAAAATATGACAGAACCTTCATTAGTGGTCATTGTCAAAGATAAAAAGCAAAAAAAAAAAACATGTATAAAAGATGCATTTATTAATAAATTACTTTTTATTACTTTTTTAATGTAAAAAGTTATTTTCGTGTAAGGGTTTGGTTTTGTTTGTGTGTGTGTATGTGTCAGATCATTAGGGCTTGACATTGGGAGTCAGAGAAGCTTGACGGTTTTTATAAGTCTGTGTATACACACACACTAATGAGACCCTTACAGGGTGAAGGTCACTTCTCTCTCTTCCACACGTTCAAGTTATGTTGTTTTACCCTGTTTTGTCTTTCCAAAACATTCCCAGTGCACCAAAAACACCAGTTTGTGAAGAGTATAGTAACCAAGCACCCCAAAATTAAAATCCTTTCATCAATTACTCACCCATATGTCGTTCCAAAATGGCAATGATTGCTTTCTTTTGCCTGAACACAAAGGAAGACATTTTGAAGAATATTGGTAACCATACTTTGGTGACCATTGACTTCCATTGTATTGAAAAAAAGAGACATTTCTTGAAATATTTTTCTTTGTGTTCCACTGAAGAAAAAGTCACACAGTTTGGTAATGACATAAGGGTATAATTATTTTTGTGTGAGCTATCCCTTTAAAACCGTACAATCTGTTAAACGCACTGGACATTTTTCCTTCATAACCTTGTTTTAATGTCAAATCAAATATGCTGTTTACCCAGACCAAGGTCTGCTACTTCTCATTCTTTCTCTCATATGCTGTCTGTCAACTTTTTTCTGCTGTCTTTTATACTATATTCAGCTCACCTGATGTTTTTGAGAGCTCTGTGCGCACATGTGCTTTTAAATAAAGCTTATTCAGCAGTAGTATTGCAACACTAACATTTGTTTATGCAAACATAAAAAGCAGTCAGCATGCAAATGCGTTTGATTTTGTTTAGAGACAGGTGTATGTGTGTGTGTGTGTGTGTGTCTCAGCACTGGGTGGGGTTTTTCAGAGAAGTTGTAAAAGAAATCTGTGCTCCTAGATTAATTTAATCATTATGCAAACATACCACAAGACTACATCTATAGATCAGCAGCCGCACGTCACTTCACTGCTAACACATACAGATGAGATTAGCTCTTAACGGATTGTCCAAGCACATTAGATTAAGTGCCCGGATGTAGTGTCTTTGAAATATTTTTTAGTAATTGACGAGTGAAGAATTTTTAATAAAAAAATAAATAAAAAAGAAACATGCAATTGCAAATAGAGCTTTCTTTTTAGCAAATTGTTTTTTTTTTACTTGAGATACTGGATGTTCAAATCAGAGTTTTTCCAACTTTTTTGGTTTGGCTGACAGGTACAACCAACCTTTTCAAAGTGCTTTTATACATGTGTTACTGTGTAAACACTCTCTTAGATCTAAATCATACACTATGTAGGTGTGTGAATGCAAATACCAGCTACACTTGCTTGATTTTCTAAATCGCATACAGTCAACGTACTACATTTGAGGAAGAACTTAGTTCTTGACATGATCTGCCATTTTGGCATTGCAATGTAAATTGTGTTGCTTCCTCGCAAGTCCTTTCCCAAGGCCTCATGGGATAGTAAAGTTTCCTTTGTATGCGTACTTTAAAAGATTGCTAAATATTGCACAATATATAGGTCATCCAGGTACTTTTTGACTACTTTTTTTATGAAGACATGCTACACTAATGTGTTTTTTTTTGTTGCTTTTTTTTTTGTTTTTTTTTGCTATTTAGTAAGAAAGTTGACATATTTGGATGTGAAGACTGCCCGGCACCATTCTGATTTGTAACGATCACTTTTCATTACCAATCAGTTCCTTTCCAGTACAATAAGCCAAATAAAATACTGCATAAATGTATGTGTGAGTAACATTTATGAAATTGTATTTTAAATTCCATTATTATTATTTACTTTTTAAAATAATTTTTACCATATCTGCTTGATGAAGAAATTAAATATCCCCATGGTCATCCTCATAATCCACTCTCAGATTCCCTCTATTGTCATACTTCAGTCTGTACTACCATCTGGCTATTTTCACCCTTTATAGACATATCAACCGTATGGTCACGCATATTGGAATGGGAAACTGGTGTTTCTGTAGTTCTTATATTTTACTATATTTGTATTGTTTAGAGATTTCCCTACTAATTACAACTTTATGATTTGATTTCCTACTTAACTGATATCTTGTTTGACCCGATTATGTGATGACCGATGAGCCACTTTTTGTTATTTTGTGTAACCGACTGAAGTGTGCAAACTCATGCTGTCACCTGAAAACTTAAAAGTCTTATCCCACCGTGCCAAATGCAGACAGGGTGTGGGGCTTCTTTTGACAGATTTTTTTCACACTCACAGTAGAGTAAGGTAAACTGTGAGAAATCAGTTCAACTTTATGTAAAAACGTTTGGCTGCCCAGTTAAATAATGAAACATTTATTAATTATTAAAATGCTACAAAAAATTATTCTCTCCTTCTCACAAGGCTGCATTTATTTTTTTAATGATTTAAAATTATTATTGCAATTTGAAATAACTGTTTTGTATTTTAATATATTCTAAAATGTAATTTATTCCTGTGATGGCAAAGCTGATTTTTTTCGAGTCTTCAGTGTCACATGATCCATCAGAAATCATTAATGCTGATTTGGTGCTCATGAAAAGATATTCTCGTCCAAACGGTTGTGCTGCTTAATATTTTTGTGAAACCATGATACATTTATAATAAATACACAGAAATATTTAAATAATATAGATTTGAAATTTATAAATATCTTTATTTATTCTCTCACTATTGGTCAATTTAGGATACATTTACACGACAACAATATGCTTAAAACAGAGAAGTTTTCGGCATACAGACGACACCATTGTCAAAACGATCCCCATTCACACAGATCCGCGAAAACAGCTAAAATCGCTGTATGTTGCTGCCAGGCCATTAGATGGCGTTGAAACACTATAGACTGAAAATGTTATACGCATGTGCATGACATCATCGTTTTCGTATTTTTGTTGTTTACACGGAGACAACAAAAACGTACACTTTGAACATTTTCAAAAACGTACACTTTGAAAACTTGTTTTCAGGTACCCTAAACGACTTTGTCATGTCAATGAACAGCCAAAACGCATAAAAAGTTGTACGTTTTTAGTTGAAAAATCCTTAGTGCGTAATTGATGAAAAAAAGTATTCATTTATTTAAAAAAATCTTACTGGCCTCAAACCTTTGAACGGTAGTGTACTTTGTGTAATATACTTACTACATACTTTAAAATAAATACAAGTATACAGTTATTGGCAAAATTTACAGACTTTCAGCTGTTTGCAATGAACAAATCAAACAAATGTAACTGAAATAACTCAGCACAACAATGGTTTCCGCAAATTCAACTGAAAATGCAACTTTTAATGACTTCTGCAGTCTCAAAATTATTCAACCCCTGAATAGAATCCCTCACATCGGCACAAATCTGCAAAACAGGTGTTGTCTCAAGCACACCTGATGCAACTAATCAAGGGCTTCATTAGTTCACCAGTTGTGCTTGAGCACACATGAAATATCTTTACTGGCAAAGATTGTTGAGTGTCATATTTAATTGCATGTTAGACATATGGCTTGGTAAAAAGAATAGTCCAAAAATTTAAGAGAAGATATCATCGCCCTTCACAAACAAGAAACTGGATACAAAAAGATAGTGAAGGCACTAAATGTTCCTAGAGACACCGTTGGAAGCATAGTTTTCAAGTTCAAAGTTAAAAGAACACTACCTGGATGGGGCAGAAAAAGGAAGCTATCAATGGCTGCAACCAGATTTCTGAGAAGGCAGGTTTAGAAAAACCCTCTAGTGACTGCAAAAGACCTGCAGTACGACTTGGTGGCAATAGGAACTGAGATTTCAGCTTGTAAGGCGCATACTAAACGTATGTCAGAACTCCAAAACGTACACCACTACTGACCTTAAAGGGATAGTTCACCCCAAAATTACCCCATGATTTACTCACCCTCAAGTCATCCTAGGTGCATATTCCATTCTTCTTTCAAACGAATACAATTGGAGTTATATTAAAAAATGTCCTGACTCTTCCAAGCTTTATAATGGAGGTGATTGCCCATTTCTGTTTTGAAGTCCATCAAAATGCATCCATTCATGATAAAAGTCCTCCACACGGCTCTGGGGGGTTAATAAAGGCCTTCTGAAGCGAAGCGATGTGTTTGTGTAAGAAAAATATCCATATTTAAAACTGTATCGACTAAAATAACTAGCTACCAGCAGACGGCCATACGCATCGATTTACGGCGAAAGAGTAACCCTTGACTCGACGCACAACGTAATGATGAACGCGGAAGCACAGAGTATAGAGCAAAACAAAAAAACAGTCACGAATTAGAAGTCTAAAACGACCATTTTTAAATAGAAATGTAGGAGGAACTTGAGTTTGTTGCCCAGCCCTGTTTGAACTGCGAGAGCGTCTAAGCTTACGCTACTCCTACATCCTACGTCATACATCTAGTGTTACTCTTGGCATACGTCGACTTGCGTGGGCCGTCTGCCAGAAGCTAGTTATTTTAGTCGATAAAGTTTTAAATATGGATATTTTTCTTAAGCCCTATGCGGACAGGACTAGTTTAACATGGATAGGTGGGGTAAAGTAATAATCACCAGAGCTTGTCGGCGATTTTAGTCCCATCCGAATGTGCCATCTCAGTAATCATTACAGACAATGTCAGTAAAGATTACGGCGACTTTTACCTTCAGTAAAAAGGTCCTGAAAAATTACCTCAGGTAGCCTAATACTAATCCCGTGGGAATAGACCTGCTGTAAATATGTACATAAATATTGTGTCATTTTCTGTTTAAAAGTAGTTTTCCGCAGTTTTTCAAGTATGCAGACGCTTGAAAAAGCATTAATTTGTGTTCTAGACACTGGGACAAGTCTGTGTCAAACCTCAAGTGTTTTCCACATACCATTAAGATCAGAAAGAAGATCGAAAGCACTTGTTAGAGGCACGAAACATCTTTTAGCGTTAGGTAAGTGCCTATTACCAACACAATCCAATCTGAAGTTAATTAATACATCGTTCGACTGGACATAACTGTTTTTTATATATAAATATAGGTATGCGCACGTGATATCAGGAAGCAACGTAATACACACATGACGACAGGAGGGTGACAGCGATGTGCAAATCCAGTTACCCCTCCCACTTCTGCTAGTTAAACTGAGATATCTTATCCCATGCGAATTAGCCATTACTATTACAGACGTCCTGTGGTAAAATTACATTACTCCATCTACCCTTGTAAAGTTAATCCCTTCCGAATAGGGCTTGACACGAACATGGTGTCTGGTTATACATTTCGTTTGCAGCAGGTCATATCAGCAAAAGGGTGTTCTAAAGTATTAAAGATGCTTGCCATGAATGGGGTTGAATAATTGTGACATTGCTGAAGTCATTAAAAGTTGCCTTTTCAGTTGAATTTGAGGAAACCACTTCAGACATTTGTTGTGTTGAGCTATTTAACTCACTTTTGTTTGATTTGTTCATTGCAAACAGCTGAAAGTCTGTACATTTTGCCAATAAACCTGATTTGCAATGGGGGTTGAATAATTTCGATTACAACTGTATCTTACGGTAATATGCAATTCCAGTTAAATGCAGCCATCAGTTTCTGTGGCTTGTGCATTAAACTCCTCTAATGTCTCGCTCTGTGGCTTTTGAGGTTTTGGTTTCAGTCATTACATTAATTTCTAAATTGCACCGTCCCTCAGGACCATCCACCCATTCCAAGCACTTCCCATTTATCTGACTTACTTTTAAATCATTATGTCTGTTTCTCTGCCATGTTGCTTATTATTGGCTGTATTTTCATCGTTGACGTGCAGTATTGGCATGGCTGCCACTGTGACTTGGTCACTATGGTATCAGTTTAATTAAGTTGCAGTTGAATTAACAATTAGTTGTATGTAATAAATGTTCTAAACCATGTTATTCTTTCCCAGTGATCTTCATTAGTAGTCATGTCAATGTTGTTCATATCATTAAGGGAATTGCGTTCTTCTGCTCTCTGTACAAGGAGTACTGATGTTGTTGGTAAAACTGTATGAATTATACTGAATGCCACCTAAATTGTTTATTTTTTATTAATTTTTTTATTTCCATTTGTGTGTTTAGGAGGCCAACACCTCACCCAGCCTCGTCACCCTCAAAGTGGACCCAGATGGATTCTTCCTCTACTGGACTGGAGGGACCAACATGGTCAGTAATTTTCCTTTTTGCCACCTGTTGTTGTTTACAGTATTATCAGACAATCCTTTATTATTTTCTAATCTAAGTCTATGGAAGTACTGTGCTTTTGATCATGTTACACAGAGTTTTGGAATTCAGGAATTCTCCTAAAATTTGGCAAAATCCTGTTGTCAGGTTTCTTATTATAGGGACACAAGGTACTTTTTTATTATTATTTTCATCCCCACCTCCACCAAATCTTCACTGTAAAACTTAACAAATGTCCTAACTCAATTTGCCTGAAATTGTAAAAATCTAGTAATCTGTACTATTTGCGTACTATGCCTTTGTGACTCAGAAAACCCTAGTTTTGTATTTAAATTAGGCTGTACTTAAATTTAATGAATTAGGCTACAGCAGATTTCTAATTCCCAGCATGCTTTGCTTCAGACTAGGGGTAAATGTTGAAATCAAGTGTAATTTTATGTTTTTGCACAGGATTAATATAGAGGGAGATTTGTGTTTAATGTTATGATGTTATGTTTGTTTTTAAAAGGGTTACTATTTATAAGGGTCAAAAGTTCAGTATGGAGTACCACAAGGCTCAGTACTAGGACCATTGTTGTTCACTTTTTAAATGCTACCCTTGGGAGATGTCATTAGGAAGCATTGCTTTAGTTTTCACTGTTATGCTGATGATACTCAGCTCTATATTTCTTCCCGCCCTGACGAAACTTACCAATTCACAAAATTAACGGAATGCGTAGCTGATATAAAAAAACTGGATGACTAGTAATTTCCTACTACTTCACTCTGAAAAAACAGAGATTCTAATTATTGGACAAAAAACTTCCTCACGTAATAACCTAGAATACTGTCTAACACTTGATGGCTGCTCTGTCAAACCTTTGTAGTCGGTTAGGAACCTGGGTGTGCTCTTTGATACCAATCTTTCATTTGAAAGTCACGTGTCTAGTATCTGCATGTCTAGTATCTGCATTCTAGTATCTGGCGTTTGTACTGTACTGTATTTTATTTTATTTTATTTAATTTTATTTTTCTAAACTGTTTTAATTATTCTTATTTCTTTTAATTATTTTAATTTCTCCTATGTAAAGCACTTTGAATTGCCATTGTGTATGAAATGTGCTATATAAATAAACTTGCCTTGCCTGCCTTGCCTTGCCTTGCCTAGTATCTGCATTCTAATATCTGCATCTGCATTTTTCCATCTTAAAAATATATCTAAATTACGTCATATGCTCTCAATGACAAATGTGGAAACAATTAGTTCATGCGTTCATGACATCAAGGCTAGATTGTTGTAATGCTATTATGGGTGGTTGACCTGCACGCTTAATAAATAAACAACAGCTGGTCCAAAATGCAGCAGCTCGAGTTCTTACCAGAACCAGGAAGTATGACCATATCAGCCCGGTTCTGTCAGTACTGCATTGGCTCCCTATTAAACATTGTATACATTTAAAAATATTGCTGATTACTTACAGAGCACTAAATGGTATAGCTCCCCATTACTTGAGCGAGCTCTTAACACATTATATGTGCACGCCGTCAGCGTTTTCACAGGTTTTCGTTTTTAAAGCTTGCGCAGAGCTAATATATATATATATATATATATATTATTATTATTATTATTATTATTATTATTATTATTATTTATTATTATATATATATATATATATTTTTTTTTTTTATATATATATATATATATATATATATATTATACACACCTTACACATATGTCTATGTAATAACTAATGATATTTGCAACGGAAGTGAATCGATCAAAACTAACTTTAGCTGGACAATAACTTTATTCTAGAGCTACTGTAAAGCCAAAACAATCTATGTTACTTTAATTTCCTATTATCACTGTAAAGCTGCTTTGAAATAGTCCATAATTGTTAAAAACGCTATATAAATGAAGGTGACTTGACTTGACTTGAAGCATGATTGATTTATTTTATGACTGCAGTTTTTTTTTTTTTTTTACCCCTAACTTAATTTTACCTGTTCTCCCAATGCTGCCGTATCTAGTATAAGTTCTGTTTGTGTCATTTCTCTATTTCTGTCCGTCTCTCTCTCCTCCTGCCATATAGGCTACTGGCTTATCATGTGAGTGCTCATGAATGAAATTAAATTTTAGCCAGTGAAATTCAATCAAAGCATCCTCCCATCCTTTCTCTCGCTCTCTCTTTAGTAAATAGATAATGTTCTTCTCCCTCTTTTCTCATGTTCTTGTGCTGATCAGTGTGGCATGTGTGGTATGGGGACGCAGCTTAATCTGTTTCCAGTGAATTTAGATAAGGGACTTTCTGCAGTCTAAGAAGACACAGCACAGTGTGTGTAAAACTCGCATAAACTCGGCAGCAAATTCATGTCAGTTGCCAAGACGAATTGTTTATTTTGCTAGCTGAGTATGTTATTTGGAGATTCCTTCATGTGCCGAAGGTGCTAATGTGTTTACTTCCTAAACACTGAAGCAACAAGCTGAGAATCTTCTTTTTTGGGGGGGGGGGGCTGTGTATTTAAATCGATAAGGAAGTTGCATTTGTGTTGCGATACGGTATTAGGACACTAGGCCGATCTTTGCCTGAGGAAAGACAGTAACCTTGTTTGGTGTAGGGAATATTGGCCCTGGGGAGCCCGTCCTCTCCAGTTAATAGTAAAGAGGCCACCTCATCTCATCTCTTCAGTAACTTACTCGCACATTCAGGCACATTTATATTTAATGTCGCTATTATTATATTTAATGATGCCATTATCCAACACACTCCATTTCTTTTCAAGTACTAAAAGGTTGTTTAAAGTCAACCACACTTCCATGAATCCAGTTTTATGTCATTCTCTGTTCCTTTTTCTCTTTTTTTTGGCAAGTTGGATAATGTTGGTGATCTCTCTAACACACACACACACACACACATTCTCACTGGCTCACCAGCACATGCGCAGTCAAGCTTGATCGTTTCGTCAAGAAATGAAACTTGATTTTGCAGGCACATTCACACGCGTTGTGGTAGAACAGGTTTTGTGTGTAGGCAAACACCCTTGCACTCTGAGAACTGTATTCCTGAGGGGTTTTTTTCTGTTGTTTTTTGTTGTTTGTGTGTGGCTGAGCCAAAGGGTCTCTGTGCTGCCCACTGAATATTCAAGTTTGCATGCGTGTCCGTCACAATGCTCTGTTATTCTGTGTACCATGTTTGTGGGTGTGTGATGGCATGTGTGGCCTATTTTCAAGGCAAATCGAGTAGCTTTTAGTGGACACTAGATCCCACATGGCCTTCAGCTCTACAGGTAGAATACCAGGAATCAGTTGTCTTTTAGGACTTTTTCCCATTGTCCTGGTCAATTATTTTCCCGGGGTGCTTGTATTTCTCAGTTAAAACTCACACAGTATGTGTAGGGATGCTGCATGTCCAGACCCCTGTCACGTTAAAGGTGACCTATTATGCAAAATTCACTTTCAATGGTATTTGAACATAAGCGTGTGTGTAAAACCACCCTATAATAATAAAAATCCTTTTTTAATTTTTTTTATTTTTTATTCCCATAAATCACAAAGCACTGTCTCAGAACAGAAGAAATGTCTTCTAAGCGATTGAGGTATTTTGTTGTTGGATGTAAGGATGAACATAGCAGTCGTTATTTACTCCCGACATCTGAGCTGCTGAAGTAGATTACTTTTGTTTTTGAAGGGAATGCACCCCCCCAATCTACCTAAAAGCTTTTGTCTTTTTACCAGTTTATTAAGCACCCCCTGAAAAGGTCTGTATATATTTGTTTACTGTTAGTCATAACGATTGTTTTTGTGTTATTCGCTGTGTATGTTGATGATAATGAAAGGGAGAGAGAGAGTTTATGGATAAGACTTTAATGCGCACTTCTTATACTGTGTTTATTCAGCTCTTACGGTGCTTTTCTACAGTAAAACAAGCACTTCATCTTTTGTGTGAAGTACAATAAACTTCATAAAACTCTTGAATAAAAATTGGACATCATTCGGATGGGATCCGCTACAGCAGGCTTGTATTAATAGTGGAAAAAAGCAAGATGATAGATAAATTATAACTGTAATTAAACACACCTATACCTTTTCTATCTCCATACAGCATATATTATCTGGCTCTGTAGGCATTATTGTCCGACTCCTGTTTGAACTGAACACTGCTAGTACAGTTTCTGTTCTGATATTTTCATTCCGAGAGATGAGATTGTCCTGACACCGGAGCCTGAGCTCTTGAAGCTCCGCCCTCTTCTTGAAAGGGGGTCAGAGGCACCAGCTCATTTGCATTTAAAGGGATACACACAAAAAGGCGTGTTTTTGCTCACCCCCAAAAAGTGACAATTTTAACATGCTGTAAAAAATTATCAGTGGGATATTTTGCGCTAAAACTTCACATACACACTCTGGGGACAGCCGAGACATAAGCCGCGTTTCCACCGCAGGAACTTTCCCCAGGAACTAGGAACTTTGGGCTGGTACTCGATGTGTTTACACCGCAGGAACCAGGGTCTAAAATAAGTTCCGGGTAAATATTTCCCCCTCCGATAGTCCCTGCTCATGAGGTAGTACTTTTTCAAAGTTCAGGAACTTTCAGGGGTGGGACTTGTGCGCTGCACAAGCTGATTGGTTGTGTTCACGCCGCATTTTGGTTGGATGATTCCACGCAGCATTTATTTATTTTTAACCTCCCTTTTTAAAAAATCTATTGCGGTTCGTGTTGTGGCTTCATGCAGTAAGAGTTGTCTGTCTGCAAATATGGAATTTAATAAAAAAAAACTGGTGGACTGTCGACGAGTTTCAGGCTTTATTAAGGGAATTTGTGGAAGAGGAAACTTTCTGCGCGTTCGTCCCAGCCATCTCACGGTCAATGTCCGCAATAGCTGATAACATACAAATTTAATATCTAACGTTAGCATTACGAGCTTACTGAACACGCTTTATCAGTGCTCGTCTCTTTTCTGCCACAGCTTTTATTAAGTCATTATGTTTACACATTGTCATCTATTGCAAGGCACTCCAAACCATGTTACAAATTTACTATAACAGGATTGAAATAGCGCTTTGAGGTTAGTAACAAACAACTATTTACAAGACTATTCACTATTTATGATTGATAGACGGGGTTCAGGCTTTTTTTTAAGCGTATTTGCGAAAGAGGAAATTTTTTGCGCGTTCGTCCCAGGCATCTCACAATAACTGATAACATACGTTGTCGCATACGAGCTTTCTGAACACGCTTTAGTATCAGTGCTCGTCTATTTTGTTTTGTTAATTACCTCATTAGTAAACCAATACATAACTGCAGCACAGCGTGAGCTTAGAATTATAAGGTTCTATCTCCACTTTTGGTCAAATTGAGTTTTTGAGAAAATCTGATCCATTAGGTGTTTATTAATGCCTGTGTGGTGTTATTTTTGTAAAAAAATATTTTGTTAGTAGTTATTAATCAAATAAAAAGGTTCCATCTCTCCATTGCCAGCTGGGATTTTAAAACTTTGATGCTCAATATCTCGGAACTACCCTAAACGGAGATAGAACCTTATAATTCTAAGCTCACGACAGTTTGAATCTCCTCCATACTTATTATAAATGTGGCGCTCAAAACTGATTACTGTCCGTCGCAGACTGGGAGGAGCAGTTGCGCGCAGTTTACCTTCCCGGTACTTTAGACCGCGGTGTAAACGCAGAAAGCAACCGGTCTGGGGCAAAACAAGTTCCTGGGAAAAAAGTTCCTGGGACAAATTGTTCCGGGTAATTTCGGTGGAAACGCGGCTTTATTTTACATCTTGTAAAAAGGGGCATAATAGGTGCCCTTTAAGTCACTTAAGAATATGGCAGGGAACAAATGAATAAAGTCACTTTTCTTTCTCTTACAAGTAAAGTCATGTCACAGGAAGGAGAAAGAGGAAAACGTGTGTGTGTGTGTGTGTGTGTGTGTGTGTGTGTGTGTGTGTGTGTGTGTGTGTGTGTGTGTGTGTGTGTGTGTGTGTGTGTGTGTGTGTGTGTGTGTGTGTGTGTGTGTGTGTGTGTGTGTGTGTGTGTGTGTGTGTGTGTGTGTGTGTGTGTGTGTGTGTGTGTGTGTGTGTGTGTGTGTGTGTGTGTGTGTGTGTGTGTGTATAAAAGTGCACTACTATTCTTTCTTATTGACCGAACACGTGTGTGTGTGTCTTTTTTTAACTGCATTAAAGTGATGTAATGTAATCAAGCTACTTGAACTACCAAAAAAAAAAAAAAATCTTACCAAATACGTGCTGTAGCTCATTTATAATGCCGTGTATAAACAGAATGGGGTAACACTTTATTTTATAGTGTCCTGGATACAAATGTTACATGTGCTTACCATTGTAATAGCAGTAAATTATGCATAATTACATGCAACTAACCCTCAACCAAACCCTAACCCTATAGTAAGTACATGTAGTTAATTAATATTACTCAGTACTTAAATATATAATTACAATGTATCAGTGACACCTTAAAATGAAGCGTAACCAAATGGGTGCATAAGCTGTCAGTAAGACAGCAGAAATCAGTCTGTGCTTTTAGCCAGTATAGCTTTTTAAAAAATCAATAAAGAATTAACAAAGTGTCTAGTTTTTATTGGGTCCTTCAAGAAATCGCTTAGCGCCTAACATAAAAAACAAAAAAACTGAATTAGAGACAAAGCGAGGCGATTATATTGTATAATAAACATGGTTATCTTAGAAATGAAATTGAATTAATGGCTTTTCTCAACACAAGGAAGCTTTACATAAAACCACTGCCATTATGAGGAATCAATAATAGATTAGTGTTAGCATCGAAAAGCTCCATCAGACATGCATCTGATCAGATTTTAGAAAATGTGTGGTTCTCTAAAGGATGTGGGATTGTGTACATTAATATTGCTGTCCTTAATGGCAGATTGTGGCTTGTGATTGGAGGGTATAACAGCACTCTTGCGTTCACTCTTCTTCAGTTAGCAGGATTTGTTTGTGGTAAAGCAGGATGAGTTGCCCATCTGCACTGAAGCTAATGGCTAATGATGGGAATAAGGCTGCATTAGCCTTTCCTCTGGTTCATTTAGGCTTTTCTTGCTCTCCTCATGTGTCTGTTTTCACTCCTTATACATCTTTCTCTTCTCCTCTTGCTCTCTGCGTTTCATTTTCTGTTTCTTCAGCACTGCCATTCTCTGTCATGGACAGCTGGTTGTCATCAGTGAGGAACAGAAAGGCGTCAGTGTATCCGTTAATTGTAAACGGAGACATGACACTTCCTCTCTCCTTCTCTATATCTCTCTCCGTAGTATCTCCCTTCCTCTCGTTCTTTTTACTTCTCTTGGTTTCTTTCTCTCCCCCTCTCACTTTCTGCAGGCGTGGGAAAGCATACAGGAAATCGTTCAGACTGTTAGGGTAGTTTTGGAGCATAACTTGCCCTGTGCCCTCACCAATAGCATGCCCTCCAAAAGAAACTCACTCTCTCTCTTCTTCCCTCTTTTACTCATTCACGCTCTCTTCCTCTTTCTTGCTCTCTCACTTTCGCCTTCAGTAGTGAACAAATGGTCTGGCGCGACGATAGATTTATGCAGCGAATGTGGTCCAAAGATCCACAGGAAAAATGTGGGATTAAAAATCTGGAATTTAAATCTGGAAATCAGCAAAAAATAATACATATTAAGAAAATGGAAATTAAGAAATCACATATTAAAAATTAAATTTAAATAATGAAATGTAATGTAAGATTTTGCAATACTTTCATAAGCAAATGTGTGACTAATCATCATGTGAATTTTTCCATTAAACTACAAATGTACAAAATTTTTATGCTAATATAATTTGTGATGGAAAAATAAAAAATGTATATACTACTGTTCAAAAGTTTGGGGTCAGTAAGATAAAAATTAAAAATTAAAATAAAGAAAATAAACTTTTTTACAAGAAAATGTTTACATTATAATGTTACGAAAGATGTCCGCTTTGAATAAATGCTGTTATTCTGTTTTTATTCATCAAAGAATCCTGAAACAAAAAAAAGTATCAATTTCCACAAAAATAAGCTGTACAACCATTTTCAACATTGATAATAAGAAGAAACTTTTTTCTGAGTGATTTCTGAAGGATCATGTGACGATGTTAATGGCTGCTGAAAATTCAGCTTTGCTATCACAGGAATAAAATACATTTTTAAAATATATAAAAATAGAAAAGTGTTATTTTAAATGGAATAATATTCACAATTGTATTGGTTATGCTGTATTTTAGATCAAATAAACACAGCCTTGGTGAGCATAAGAGACTTCTTTCAAAAACTTTTAAAATATTGCAGATCCCAAGCTTTTAAATGATAGTGAATTTTATAGCAAAAATGCCAAATAGAATCATTTTTACCCCTTCTAAACATTTCTTTGCGCACTCTGAAAAGCCAGTTTGTCCAGACTAAGAGACCAGTCAACTTTCTTACCTGGTTTTTAAGCTGCAATTTTTTTACATTTTTTTTTCTAGAGGGTCATGGACAATGAACAACAGTCTGATAGGCAGAGAGTTCCATCCTTTTAAAAAGTTGTGGTTTCAATCTTCCCCGAGACACAGCATTAAAACATACCCTGTAGACTGAGTAAAGATAAGAGCGCATTTTCAAAATACCTTAGGAAAAACAAAACCCATTAATGAAACCAAACCACAGAAAAAGAGTGCGTAGGAGAGATAATGGAGGAGAGATATCAGTCAGAGAGAGCTCTTCAAAGCCGTTAGGCCCGATCCTACTCTAATCTCTGCGTTTCATTTTATAGTCATCTAAGTTCAGTGGCTCCCAGCCTGTTATGGCTCATAGTGTTTCATAGTTCATTCATAAGGAAGTGCTACGTTATTGGCCACTGCTACTGGTCATTATTATTTGTTGAAGGTGACATACCTGAGTAGACTAACAAGGGTGTTTAGACTTTTTATATGCCCTGTAACAGAATAACTTTACATCTGCTAATATACAGTGGTCCCAAAAGGTACTTTGACACTTAAAAGTTCACATTTAAAATAGTTCACTCCAAAATGTTAATACTGTCATCATTTATTCACCCTCATGTTGTTGTTCCAAACCTCGATGACTTTGTATGACCTGTATTATTGTTTTTATTTTTTTGAGAAATGTCAAAAATAAATAAAAATAAATAAATAAATATATATATATATATATATTACACTCACCTAAAGGATTTTTAGGAACACTTGTTCAATTTCTCATTAATGCAATTATCTAATCAACCAATCACATGGCAGTTGCTTCAATGCATTTAGGGGTGTGGTCCTGGTCAAGACAATCTCCTGAACTCCAAACTGAATGTCAGAATGGGAAAGAAAGGTGATTTAAGCAATTTTGAGCGTGGCATGGTTGTTGGTGCCAGACGGGCCGGTCTGAGTATTTCACAATCTGCTCAGTTACTGGGATTTTCACGCACAACCATTTCTAGGGTTTACAAAGAATGGTGTGAAAAGGGAAAAACATCCAGTATGCGGCAGTCCTGTGGGCGAAAATGCCTTGTTGATGCTAGAGGTCAGAGGAGAATGGGCCGACTGATTCAAGCTGATAGAAGAGCAACTTTGACTGAAATAACCACTCGTTACAACCGAGGTATGCAGCAAAGCATTTGTGAAGCCACAACACGCACAACCTTGAGGCGGATGGGCTACAACAGCAGAAGACCCCACCGGGTACCACTCATCTCCACTACAAATAGGAAAAAGAGGCTACAATTTGCACGAGCCAACCAAAATTGGACAGTTGAAGACTGGAAAAATGTTGCCTGGTCTGATGAGTCTCGATTTCTGTTGAGACATTCAGATGGTAGAGTCAGAATTTGGCGTAAACAGAATGAGAACATGGATCCATCATGCCTTGTTACCACTGTGCAGGCTGGTGGTGGTGGTGTAATGGTGTGGGGGATGTTTTCTTGGCACACTTTAGGCCCCTTAGTGCCAATTGGGCATCGTTTAAATGCCACGGCCTACCTGAGCATTGTTTCTGACCATGTCCATCCCTTTATGACCACCATGTACACATCCTCTGATGGCTACTTCCAGCAGGATAATGCACCATGTCACAAAGCTCGAATCATTTCAAATTGGTTTCTTGAACATGACAATGAGTTCACTGTACTAAAATGGCCCCCACAGTCATCAGATCTCAACCCAATAGAGCATCTTTGGGATGTGGTGGAACGGGAGCTTCGTGCCCTGGATGTGCATCCCACAAATCTCCATCAACTGCAAGATGCTATCCTATCAATATGGGCCAACATTTCTAAAGAATGCTTTCAGCACCTTGTTGAATCAATGCCACGTAGAATTAAGGCAGTTCTGAAGGCGAAAGGGGGTCAAACACAGTATTAGTATGGTGTTCCTAATAATCCTTTAGGTGAGTGTGTATGTATGTATGTATGTGTATGTATGTGTGTGTATGTGTGTATATATATATATATATATATATATATATATATATATATATACATATATACATATACATATTTTTTTACATTTACATTATAGGCAGACGCTTTTATCCAAAGCGACTTACATTGCGTTATCCTATACATTTTATACATAGGTATGTGCAATCCCCTGGGATCGAACCCACAACCTTGCGTTGTTAACGCAATGCTCTTACCACTGAGCTACATATACATATACATATACATATATATATATACATATATATATATATATATACATATACATATACATATAGGTTTGGAATGACGTGAGTGTGAGGAAATGTAGTTCGTTTTTGGGGAGAACTATCCCTTTAAGTCAGACTTGATGATGAATGATTTTCATTGTTGAGAACAGTATTCCATGTGATATCTGGAAACAAATGACCTTTTAACTAAATTCAATTTTACAATTATTTTGACCCAAAAAATGAATCTATTTTAGTGAATCTATAATGGACCTATATAGTCAGGGAAGATGACATTTAATTATTAATGTTTCCAGAGTTTTTTTTTTTTAGTAAGATGTAGTTTTCTTGATTTAAAATTCAGTACAAATTTAAGTGCAAAGTCGTCATATTCAATATGATGTCTGCCCTGACTAAAGGTGAGGTCACGCTAGATGTTACGTTCCATTCCCTTCCAGTCACACACATGTGAATGTGGAACAGTCAAAATACAAGCAGATCCCTTAGGTGTTTTGTCTATTACTCAACCAAAGTTCAAGTTTGTTGAACTCTGACCTATGAATTTGCATAGTGAAAAGATGTTTGACAAACAGAGGATCTAAGCGGTACAGAATTACCCTTTGGCTCAATACAAAGAAAACAAACTTCAAAGCTACAGTTATGCATGTGTTGTGGTGGTGATGATGGTATATTTTAGGTTTGGGATATTTTATTTGCCAACAACAGAAGCGCTGGAGTGTGACATCAGATCCTGTGGCCAATATTCGTTACAGTGCCTGAAGTGATTTCACACACTCAGATGCCTTGTGTGACTGCAGTTTTAAGTTCATGGAGTCAGTTCCTCTCAAGTTCACAAACTGTAACCACTAACTATGAACAAGTCAGTGTAATGACTTTATTTAAAGCAAATGACACTGGTGTGTAATGCACAGTAGTGACATTCATAAGTATAGCCCAAATACCCACCTGATCTCATGTGAAAACTTATTTTACAGCGTGGTGATTTTGTATATTTGTACAATGTGATTTTTCGAAAAAAGCATGAAGGTCCACCCCTAAAACTAACCAGTAGTGCATAAGCAGATTGTATGAAAACATAAAAAGGAGATTGTACCAATTTGCCTAAATATAAAATATGACGTTTGGCAACATGATATTTTGTTGCAAATACTGGTTGATGCCATTGTAAAAATTAAACCAATCCCTCAGAAATGACACACATTTACACATACAGACAGGAAATTTGTTTTATGGGTTGATAATATAATGGTTTCCTTTCGTTCATATCCTTGTCCTTCTTTCTTCCTCTACAAGTAGGCTTTTATTCCTGACATCTAATTTTCCTGTTATAGATGGTTCTGGACTCATGCCTGAAAATCAAGCCTGTACAAGCCATCATTAATACTCAGTGCTCATATGTTTCTCTCATTGTTTTCTCAAGTGTTTTATTTATATATATATATATATATATATATATATATATATATATATATGTACTGCTCAGTAGGGTTTTCTCTCTTATGTGGCAAAAGAATGACAGGAATCAACAAACTCCTGACCAAGACCAATTTGATTATCTGCACAGAAGAAAGAGAAAGAGGAAGAAACAGAAAGGCGAGAGAAAGAGAGAGGGGGGTGGAAGGATAAAGCTGGAGCGACAGTCAGGCGACAAGGTTAACAAAGCCGCCCTGTGTTGATGTTGTGCGGTGAGAGTGAGTGATCGAGGGAGAGTCACTGGAATGGAGAAATACATAATCTATTGTGACATTTTCTGTTTGCCTGTTTCACCTTTCTCAATGCAAAAGTGCTGAGTTCTCTGCTCACTCGAATCTAGTCTCCTGAAGCCTGACTTTTGACTATCGGCAGGATGCCTGGTCCAATCTGCAGCTCATTCTGGCCAAGAACCGCCCACTTAGACAGGAAGAGATTGCTGTACTGGCGTTATAATACAGTTACAGTTGTGCTGCACCTTAATTTTTTTTTTTTATCCAAACACTGAAACCAAAATTAAAGTTTTCATTTAGCCGAAAACCAAAACTGAAAATAACGTTTATTTAATAATCAATTAATTAATCAAATGTATTTAAATTGCACATAAGGTGGTTTTGATGTCAACTTTTTAATG
This sequence comes from Leuciscus leuciscus, assembly GCF_965113295.1. NCBI lineage: Eukaryota > Metazoa > Chordata > Actinopteri > Cypriniformes > Leuciscidae > Leuciscus > Leuciscus leuciscus. The sequence goes on along the minus strand of NC_138726.1, from coordinate 22,113,145 downwards.
CTAACCTATCATTTATTTTATGCGCGTCTCGTGAGCAGAATGATGTGCTTAAATCAGCATGCAATCACAGCAAATATTCATCTGTCCTTCAAATTTACCTGGAATATAGTCCTCAAAAACATTGATGGTACTTTATAATACGTTTTTGCCTTTTGTGGAGCTGAACCGTAACAACCATGAGTACGCACCATATCGGATTTGGATCAGTCCCGGATCTGTCCATTCCTAGCAGACTAAAAGATTGTTCTTGGGATTGAAAAATCGATATTGGCTCATCAAAAAAAGATCGATTAAAATTGAGAAATTAATATTTTCAAATCAGCCTTAGCGTCCATACACCTGACATGTTTACCTGTTGTCCACATTGTGTGCATGAAATAGACACTGACACAGTCAAAACAATTATTAAACGTCACAGTAATCTTTCAAGGATTTCGGCCAAACTTTGGCAAATCTGTTCTTCCTCAGAAGTGCTCGTTTTATCATCCAGGGCATTTTATCATGCTTCATTTCCAGGTGAACTGATGATTTCCAGAAGTTGCATAAATCAGATTGCAACTTCTCAACCTTGTGAAAAAGTAAATGCCTAATATCTGGTTTGACAGGACTCAGCAGCAATCACTGCAACTAAACACCACGAGTAAGTTAATATTCAAATCTTTTAAATCTGTTTTGAGGAATCTTGGCTCGTTCTTCCTTTGCAGAAAAGCTTTGACAGATTGGCACAGTATCTTGAACCGGTCCTGCTACATCACCTTTGTAGGATTCAGGTCAGGACTTGAACTAGGCCACTGTAGTTCCTTAATTTAGTTTCTTGTCAGCCATTCCGATGTGGAATTGCTTCTGTGTTTTGAATCATTGTCTTGCAGTATCAATTACAATTACAATGAAGATCATAATCAGACTTTCTCCCGAATAATTTTTTTTAGAATTTTCTTTAAATGTGGCATTGTGAGTATGTAGAAATTTTGAAGTGACCACTTGTCTTTGATTGAGTGGTTAAAAAGTAATATAATTAATAATAATAAATATATACTCATCATTTAGACTGAACACAGGGCATACTTTATAGCAGGGGTGCCCAACCCTGCTCCTGCCAATCGACTTGTCCTGCACAGTTTATCTCCAACCCTAATCAAGCACACCTGAAGCAACCAATGAACGTCTTCAGGATCGCTTGAAAATGAAAGGCAGGTGTGTTTGATTAGGGTTGGGGATGAACTGTGCAGGACAGTCGATCGGCAGGAGCAGAGTTGGGCACCCCTGCTTTACAGCAACCAACTCTAACATAACTAAAGCTTTGTTAGTGTACTGCACTATTTTGCATTATATACATTAGTCACATTTTCTATTACATAAATTAAATAATGATTTGTGTATTATAAGTTCCCGTTGTCTAATATGTATTATTTGATTTTTTAAATATTATTTCAGTGAGAGGAAGATGCAGTTAAAAAAGGAATCAGGAAATAATAAATACTTATTCATTCCACTTTACCTCTAGTCTGTCTCGCTTTTTTCTTTGTCTTTTGTTCCCCAGACATTTACTCTCAGGTTCTCTATAATTGACCTGTGATTCAGCACATATTCCTGCTTGTGTAATTCTCAGCATAAATTGTATGTGTTGTTTTGTTGGTTTATTTAGATTTACTATAAAATTGTACATCATATTGTACCTCTTGATAATCAAAGAGTTAGTAGAACACCCAAATCATTTAGGATGTGTTCACACTTGTTGTTTGGTTCTTTTAGCCCGGACCCCCCCAAAAAAGAAGAAAATAATACATTTAGTCCTGGTTTGCTTGGTGTTCACACTGTTTTTAAGGCTGAAACTAAAAACATATTCTGCGACGGAACTCACCGAACATCCAAAACAATGCTGTGCTAAATGGGCTCGTTATATATTCGTATAATGGCATTTTTACTCGAGAACTTTTGAAGAGTGAAATGTGTAAAGGAGTCAAAAGAGTGCCAGGAATTCATCCATTGCACACACACGAAGATCTGCTGCAAGCAGCTGTAGCTGTTTCTGACACCTGTACCAAACTGTAAAGGGCAACATTGCTCCTATGATGAGGAAAAAAAATAGATATGCTTCAGCATTCTGATCATTGATTAAAGGGATGGTTTGGAGTAATTTCAACCTAGGGTCCTTTGCACCATGACCTCGAGCCAAACACTCCCCCATGTAATTTTGTAAGTACATCAGGAGTTTATTTAAATAGCACTTGCCTGATGGCTCATGCTACTGCTAACCTGGACGTCAAGGTCACTTCCGTGATTTGGAAAAAGCCCGTAAAAGTCCTGGCAGAAAGCGATGCATTTTTTATTATTTTTTCCGAAGTGTTGACACTTGTCACAAATGCACTATGATAGTCGACTAATGTAGGGAACAGTGAATGAGGGTATGGAGGTGATTTAAAATATAGTTTGCATGTCTGTCTGTTTTATTTTCTCTCGCTCATTGTTTCTTTTTAAATCTCAAGTCATCAGGAATCAGTCCAAATATCAGTAACCTTGAGTGAAACAAACAGAGAATGGGGGAGGGACGAAACAAAACTGAGTCTGTATGGTAAGGTGTGTCGTTCTCATGGGTGTTATCTTTCGACAGTGCCACTCAAAGCCATGGGATTTTACCATCATTACAGCTATCACACGCTCACTCTCAACACCCATGTGCCCGCCCCAGTGCCAGATGCAACAGGAAGTGACTGTTGCCTGGGCTACACAAGGAAGTTATAGCATATGTTCACAGAAACGCATGGAAGTTTCCCTTTCACCAGAATCATCTGTGTGTGTCGTCTCTTGTGCTCATGAGTTTGTAGTCATTAATCAGCAGGGGAAGCTGTATTTCATTTAGAAGGCTTTCTGTTTTAGGAGATTGATTGTTGCTAGTAATTAAGGTCTGACCCCACAAGAGGCAACTAGAAGGCTAATCACTCAAGGGTTCAGGGCAGTGAACAGCCGCTGGGGCTTTGTGGAAGATATAATAGGAGAGGTAGTACAGGGGAAGTCACATCTGTCATGCATATCTGCACTCACTCATCTCCTCATATAAATCACCTTTTCACATGAAAAAACCTTCTTTATCTCACATGCACATATGCAAAGACAGTAAATTGGGGTCAGGGTGTGGTGGCACGCTATTGTGTTGTACTGTTTTGCATTGTAATAATAGGATGAATGACTGTATCCTGGAGATTCCCGCTTGCTTGCTCGCTCTCACTCTCGCTCTCTCTTTCTCTTTCAAGCTCATTTTTTTCCCAGCTGCTGTTGACATAACCATCCTAATTTTGGTGTGTACTTTGGAAAGTTACTGAAATTAAACCAACTTCTGTAGAAGGCCTACTATCATCTGGATATCACATCTTTTTGTGTAGACCTGAGATTTGCGTCTCTTTTAACCAATATTAAAGGTATAGCGGAGGATCTTTCCAAATTTTAGATAAGACCCGCCCTCTCCACTTTTTGAAAAGTTTGATTGATTCACCAGAATGATTGACAATTAGGAGGACCAATAGTATAGGTTACCCACCAGGAAGTAAAACATCCTCCGCTATACCTTTAATTTCAGTTTCATTGTTTGTAAAACAATCATGCCAATAAAAACCAAAGACAAAGCATCAATATAAAAAATATAAAAATAAAATGATTCCATAAGTTAAATTAAATAAAAAATATATGATATAAAAATATATGTATATATCGATTGTATTTATTATAAAATAAAATAAAATAAATAATTAGTATTTAAAGAGACATTTAAGTAAAGTCAGACAGTCATTACAATAACCAAGAAGGTGATCAGGACCTGAATGCAAGTTAAGTGTGGGGGCAGGAAATATTGGTTTGAGTTTAAAATAATTTATCGTTTTTCTTGTAGAGACCATGAAAAGAGAACAAGAGCACAGCTATGTAGGAAATGCATGTTTCCTAGATGAGCTGTTATACATTGTTACCTTGACCAACAGCCGTTATTCAGATATATTTGAATAGTTGCATGTCACGATTGACCAGTTGGAATCGAGTATTTCAGTGCACTGTGAAATTAACTTTGAGAACATTCTGTAGGCCTACATACATAGACAAATAACTAGTAAACATGGTGGTCATTGGTGTGTTCTGGACTGGTTTATATAAATTGACACACTGCCAACTGTTGTCATGCTGATGTAAGTTAACAAGTCAAGACCAAAGTCAGCTGTGTGTCAGTGAAAGGTAAATGCTGTAATCCAGAACAGAGCAGGTGAATTACTCTGTGTCCGTGAGAATGCTGGCTAATAAATAAAGAGAACGGATGTTTGATCTGTACTAGTGAAGTCACTGCCACAAGTACAAGAATCTTTGTGTCTATAAGTGTATTTGGTGAATGTATTGTGTTTCTCTCACTGAACTTTATAAATGACATAATAATACTACAGTGACAGTGTGGGCTAAATATTAAACTTTAGGTCAACAGTCTTTGCTCGCCAGGAATGAGGGGAATGTATGTATGCTAGGAACAGCCGCACGCTTGCATACACCCTTGTGCTTACTGCTTACATGCTTGCTCAATTTCAGGAAGATATTTCACAAGTCTGAGCCTGTAGCGGTTAGTCGAATGCAACCTGTTACATCAAGGTTACTTTACAGTTGTACTGTGGTAAATATAGCTTTGTGCGTGTCTCTCTTTGGATATGGATTGGTTTCATTCATAGTTTATGTCATAGTGTTTTGTTTAATGAATGTGAGCTCTAGGTTTTTGTTTTGTTATGCAGGAACTCTGAGGTAGAAATCTCACATTACTTGTTTACGGTCACACCCACAGAAGTAGGGAAAAAAGCAGGGCTAAAATCTTTCCAATTTCACATCTCAAATAAATTGGGTTTTTATAATTTAATGTTATGTTTTTATTTATACATTCTGAATAAATATTTCAAAAACATTCTGTTGTATATGTACTGTATGGATGGAGTGACATCACTGGCTCAGACAATTTGGGAATGAAAAGTCCCAGTATCTGAAAATGAATCATTAAAATATAAATAAATTTTCCCAGTATTACTTCAGAGAGCCAGTATTACATGATGAGTCAATAGGTGTGTTTGTGTTTGTGTTTGCTTGTTCGCTTGTTCATGTATGGGTCCATCCTGCTGGGCCTGTTTGGACTGGAACCAATCCTTAGCAGACTTCGACCAGTAACCCGTGACCCTCACACACACTCTGGGGAACGTTCAACTCAGCAACTTCATCCGCACTGTTGCTCTCCATGGTGGGAGGGGGACAAGAGTACAGGAAAGCGAAAGATGATAAAGAACGAGAGAGAAAGGGAGGGAGCCCTCGGCTATAGAGCAAGTACTTACAGTTCAGATCTGCTTTGTTTATTGTTGAAGTTTACAAGCTCAGTCCTCCAACCGCTGGCCCAGCTCATTTACTCAGCTATTCTCTTTACGAGCCCACGAACTTTTGAGTGTTTAAGTGAGAGATGTTTATCTGAGATGTGAATCCTGAAGTGTTGAGTGAATCTATCATGAAGTTAAAGTTCACTCTTAACTTATGACTGCTTCTCCGCATCAGTGACAGTATCCTTTACTTTGTCAGTGCTTATGTGTATGTGGTGTGTCAGGGATTCTCTGGACCTCTGTTCAGTGTTATTTCATTCCAGATTGCTCTTAAAGATCCCATGAAATCATTTGAAAAGCGCAGTTTTCTTTTTACTGTGCTGACATATTTTCCTGAAACAGACTGGACAAATGAACTGCTCTTCCTTTTTTAAGCTGTAAAAAGTCACAGCTGTGAGCAGTGAGCCATGATTTGCTACTTCCTTGTCAGTGACAGGTGTTTTTAAGGGGAGGGGCATTCTTATTCTAAATATCATCTGATTGGACAGAAATCAGTGCAGTGCAAGATGAGTCATCAATATTTTTCCCAGGATAGTTAAAGTGTTAAATGATATCATTGAAATCACTGATCTCAGTTTTCATGGTGCAACAACTTGAGGATGTGACAAAGCGACCGTTGCAAATCTGTCTGTTCTTCATAACAGAAGTAGTGCAACCGCTTGGAGTACGTCAAAAATAGAACGTGGCCTCAGTTTACTCTTACATCTAGTGTAGACAGTATCACTGATTGTAATGGGTTCATATTGTCTTTTGTCACATCACAACATGTTGCTAGGGTGTTGTGGCTGGTTGCTAAGGCTATATGGTTGCTAGGTGGTCACTTACACATAGACATGGTGTAAGTGACCACCTAGCCTAGCAACCATATAGCCTTAGAAACCAGCCACAACACCCTAGCAACGTGGTGGCGAATTTTGCACAAGCAAGCACTGTTCCCATTTTCTTTCGAAAAAGTGCAAATAAAGTGCAAACTACTTTTTTTTATTATCGACAACAGTGGTTCTCAACATTTTTGACTCCCTAGGACGCCACTGTACATACATATACGTATATACATACTAGAGGGGGTTAATTAGAATAGAACTTTTAATTGTTTTGACCTTGTTTAATGCTTGTTTTGTCTTACTTTTAAATAGTTTTAAGTCATTTTGAGGCCCATTCGGTAGTTTGCTGAGGCCCCCTAGTGGATCCTGGCCTCCTGGTTGAGAACCAAGAGTAAACAAGAATAATTATAATTTGTTTGTATGTTTGAAACACGTCATCTCCTGCATATCTCTTTTTCACTATCTTACAGGATTTGGAAATCCTGGACATCAGTCATATCAGGGACACCAGGACAGGGAGATTTTCCAAGATGCCAAAGGTACATTTTCAGTTGTGCCTGTGTTGGAAAAAGTCTGTATGAAGGTTATGTTTGGAAAGGTTCATGTGTCAGGAGTGTGTGTGGGTGGTAAACTTTGCCTGTGTTTGTAGGACCCACGTATACGTGATATGTTGGGTTTGGGCAAAGGAGAAGGGAACTCCGACTCAAAGCTGCTAACTGTTGTCTACGGCAACGACCTGGTCAACATCTCCTTCCTCAACTTCCAAGCTGTGCAGGATGGCTATTGCAAGGTAACCACGACGACCGGACCCTGTCACCTAGATACCATGTCCATACTATTGCTCCCTCTCCCTCTGTCCTTAATTTTCACTTTCTACCTTTGCAAGTGTGCGTTCTGAATGAATTATATCAGATGACTCTCATTTTATATATTTTTTTTTTCCTCTCTCTTCAAAACCTTTGGCACACATGATGTTTTGATTCATTTATAAGATTATCATATTTACATGAATGCATGAGTTCATTTAAACATGTTTTGTGTTATGATTGGGTTTCCAGGTGTGGACTGATGAACTGTTTAAACTTGCCACAAACATACTGTCCCAGAATTCTTCCCGCAACACCTTCTTATACAAAGCGTGAGTACTCTTTGTGTGTGTGTGTGTGTGTGTGTGTGTGCGTGTGTGTGTGTGTGTGTAAACCCTACAAGATCCGAAATCCTTGTTCCTGGGGGGGACATTTTTGCATCTCCGTGAGGAAAACAGCTTATAAAGTGATGTTTTTTTTGAAAATGTAAAAATGCAGAAAGTTTTCTGTGATGGGTAGGATTAGTGTAAGGGGGTAAAATATACAGTTTGTAGAGTATAAAAACCATTACGTCTATGGAAAGTCCCTATACAACATGAATGTGTGTTTGAAACAATGTGACCTCACAATGCAACATTATTTCTCCTAATTGTGTCTGTTTCTCGTAATTGCGACTAAATCTTTAATTGTGACTTTGGATCTCCAAATGCAACTTTGTTACTCATAATTGTGGCTATTTCTCACATTTGTGAGATCTTGCAAATACTACTTCCTTTCCTTTCTCTGCTACTTTATATCTTATTATTGTGGCTTCATATCTCTAAACTGCAACCTTGTGTCTAAAAGTGTGACTCACGGTTGCAGCTTTATTTTTCAGAATTGTGACTTGTATTTCTCAAAATTGCAACTTGTGGCTTCTTTCTTCTCACATTTGCACTTTATTATGTGACGCATTAATCACATTGTGACATATGTGACATACAATTCTCTCAACCCTAGCTCGACTGGACCCGACAAAAGTTCAAGCCAGTTTTTCACATATAACTTGGGGTTTTGTAATTGATGGTCAAGTATGGTTATATAAGGTTAGTTCACCCAAAAATTAAATTTTAAAACTCCAGTCCCCAATCATGGAAGAATGAAGGTCATGCAGGTTTGGAAAGGGTGTGTAAATGTCAAAATGTGAACTATCTCTATAAAATTTGACAGTCCCAAACCCATTCAGCAGGACTTGGGTTCAGCTTCGTACCCTCCAAAATGAAATACCACAGCCCTTATTGTCATAGTCTTTGCTTCAGTCGGACGCAATGCTGGTGTCAGGTGTTGTTTTTTTTAAGAATATGTAGTTGCTAATAGGTTTATTGACAAAGTACAGTACATTAAGTGCAAATAATCAGTGTAGAGATGACAAAACCAGTTTGATGCAATCATCTGTTTCTCACGGTCTGCCTTTTTTTCATAGTTACACAAAGCTGAAGCTGCAGGTAAATCAGGATGGGAAAATCCCAGTGAAGAAGTGAGTAAACACAAGCTGTCTTACTCAAACACGGTTATGTTTCCAGTTCTTCAGGGCTTTCGTTGCTAATGTGCCACTTCTCCTTTCATCATTCCTTTCACTTCTTCTCTTTTTCTTTCTCTTTCACTTTTTTTTAGCATCATGAAAATGTTCTCGGATAAGAAACGTGTGGAGAATGCGCTGGAGCACTGCGGTCTGGTCAATAACAGAGTAATCAGTCGTGCACAGGTTGTTACACATCAAACCTTTCAGTTTTGTCTGCTGAGTTTTCATAAGAAGTGTTTGTGTCCATTTCTCTCTCTCATACTCTTTTGTTGTTTCTATATAAATGCAAATTCGTTTAGATTCAGAAGATCCCTTTAGTCGAATCTCTTGTAGCATCTCCCTCTGTTGTCACATGTTCATTTGTTTTTCTTCTTCGTGGTGATCTGTGATCAATCCTTTTATGGTTCAGTTTGGACACAGAGGAGCTGGTCTAAGATCAGCACAAGTCCACATTTCAGTCTGTTCACTGTCTTACACTGCCCTCTGCTGGTTACATTTCAGAATAAATTGATACTTAAATGTCGTCATCAGTTAATCACCCGCATGTTGTTCCAAACCTGTAAGACTTTAGTTCATCTTCGGAACAAAAAATGAAGATATTTGAATGAAATATGACACGATCATGAGACACGATCAGTTTATAAGATGAACAGATTGAATTTAGGCTCATTCAATTTAGCCTAAATTCAATCTGTTCATCATATAAATCGATCGTGTCTCTTCAGAAAATTTGGACCAAACCAATATGAATCATATGGATTAGTTTCACAATCTCTTTTTGAACTTTTTGAAGCGTCAAAGTGGTAATTCCGTAGCTGCCAATGGAGGGACAGAAAGCTCTCAGATTTCATCAAAAAGATCTTCATTTGTGTTCTGAAGATAAACAAGTCTTACAGATTTGGAATAACATGAGGGTGAGTAAATGATGACAGAATTTACATTTTTGGGTGAACAAACCCTTTAAAGGTGTCTTATTCTACACCAGGGGGTCTTTTTTATGTGTTCTAGTCATTTGTTATAGTGAACAATCCTAAAAACTCACTACATAGTGCAGAACAAATGTTTGCTTGCAAGACAGAGCGATTGAAATGGATCAGATTACAGCTCTAGCCATATTGATCTTCGCTGCGCTGTCAGGTACTGTCCGCTGGTTAATGTGGATATGGGTCAGTGCTGTTGAGCATTTTGCATCTCAGTTTGCATTGCATTGTGAACATTTTAGGCCTACATAGTACATAAAAAATCTTTCAAGATACATCCTGTGTTCCATGGTTAATGTCCCCTTTTAAATGCACCTCAGGCCCAAATGTTATACATTTTCCTCACATCTTATATTTGTGACACTAAAGATGGAAACTATGGAGACTTTAAAAATCCATTTATTTTATTTATGTATTCATTTTATTTATTTGTTTGTGCATTTATGTATGTATGCATTTATTTATTTTTCTCTCAGGGGGATCATGGTATAAAGATAGATGACTTTACCTGGGAAATGTTCCAGAACTTTCTCAGCAGACTAAGTCCCAGACCAGAGCTGGAGCGTATCTTTGTGGAGCTGTGAGTGAGCAGTGTCCAACAGCAATGACACAGATACAGTGGCCCCAAAAATGTATTTGGACACTCAGACACATAAAAAAATTAATGAATGGCATTCCATTACATAAAATATCAACCAAGCGGCATTTATATCAAAGAAAGATGGCATAAGTAAAAACATTTCAAGAAAAAAGTTAGGTTTTTACGTCATCAAATATAGAAATGCTATTCTAAATAATTGTATTAAAAAGTAACTAAATTAGAATGTCCATGTAAAAATGGTCCAGAGATGTAGGAAGTCAAAATTTGTTTCTAAAACAATGATATTTCTTCATTATTAAGTCTGTCCAAATACTTTTTAGTGGCCCTTTATGTCTTAACTATGTAAAGATCCTTTGAACAATGTGTAATTCTGTACTGTGTGTGTGTGTAGTGGCTCTAAGGGGAAGCCCTTCTTGTCTCTGGATCAGTTGATGGACTATATAAATCGGAGACAGAGAGATTCTCGACTAAATGAGGTTCTTTACCCACCGCTCAAGCGAGAACAGGTTCGCCAAATCATGGAGAGATATGAAACCAACGTCAGCCAGCTGGAAAGAGGTACAAAGCACACACTCACACACACACCCTTAGATATAGTGAAGATGAAACTGATGGTGGTTTGTTTTACGTGTCCATGTGTGAGCAGACCAGATCTCCCTAATGGCCTTCACCAAGTATCTTGGTGGGGACGAGAACTCTGTGGTTCCTCCTGAGAGGTTGGACATCATCGATGATATGAACCAACCCCTGTCCCACTATTTCATCAACTCTTCACACAACACATACCTCACAGGTATATACACACACACTCTAAAATACACAAATATGGTCATAAATGCACACTAACACCCATCTGTGCTTTCTCGCTTTAGTGGGGCAGTTGACGGGCCTGTCGTCAGTAGAGATGTACCGGCAGGTGTTGCTGACAGGGTGCCGCTGTATAGAGCTGGACTGCTGGAAGGGCCGCCCACCTGAAGAAGAGCCAATCATCACGCACGGTTTCACAATGACAACTGAGATTTCATTCAAGGTGTGTTTTGGCCCCATCTTCCACTTTACCATCTCAGTGTCCATCACTCTCATGATGCAGTCACATTTACCGGTTTTCGGCGAACTTTCATGGCAGGAATCCATCATTTCGGTAGAAACCCTTTGGGATTGGGAATTTACATTGGGAGTTTACATGGCAGCCAGATACATTGGATGTGTCGTTCCTAAGGGCTGTGAATCTAGAAAGATATAAGCTTAATTTCTACTAATATTAGTGCATCATCAGACTGCAGCATCAGTTTACAGCCATTTGTGTTTTTTGTGCTTTAACTGGACGGATGCGCAGTGTACAGTAGCACATCGCCATATTTTTTTAACTTCTGGATAATAGTTTAATGTAATTTGTGAGCCTAACTCCATTCATGAGTGCATCATGAAAGCATTATGTTCTCTTCATCCCTTTGATCACAGTGCGTTTGGTCCAGAGTGTGTATTGCACATATTTAAACTGTTTATTGTTTATAAATCATAATATATGTGTGACAAGGTTTATATATATCAGGTCTGTCTCGTCAGCAAAAATGTATTATGTGTTACATGTATAAATTAAATTATGAAGAACAATGGATTGGAGATGCTTCTTTGCGCTATAAGCCTAGCTTTCAAAAAAGTGGTGGGGACAAATTCAGCTTTGTCAGAAAGTAGTGGGGACTGGGGACTGGGGACATGTCCCACCCGCAAATTACATTTATGGTATGGACATACATCGCCACACTGTTGACCTGTTTACCTGCAAAATTTAGCTAATGTGCAATCGCTAATTGCAAATGCAAGCTGCCCATTATGCTGCACACACACTGAACTGCAATGAGAGACCGTGTGTGTAATGTTTCAATCTTTGTGTTTTTAGGACGTGATTGAAGCTATCGCTGAAAGTGCATTCAAGACGTCTACATATCCTCTCATCCTGTCCTTTGAGAATCATGTGGACTCGTAAGTATAAGGCATGATTGTGTGGGTAATGGATATTGCTTCTCTTTTTTCCTATTTATGTTTTATCTTGATTATTATCTGATCTTTAGAGCAAAGCAGCAGGCTAAAATGGCAGAATACTGTCGCTCTATGTTCGGGGACGCGCTACTCATTGATCCACTAGACAAATATCCGGTGAGTTCTTCAACATAAAAAGAGCAGTTTTCAAATGCCAACTGACAAATATTATAAATTATTTTGTCTATTTTCTTAATAAACAAAAAATCCAAATCTAAAAAGATAGAGCAGACACATTTCATCCATCCACCCTCCTTAAAACTTTTACATTTCAGGCCAGGCCTTTTAAAGCCTACATTGCTATGCTAAACTTTACTTATCTAGTTAAGGATGATGTGCAGTCATTTGTTCATAATCACAGACTAAACATTGACAGGGTGATCAGGACCCCAGTGCAAAGAGAAAGGGTATTGTATCATCCTGAAAGCATTTGTTTCCCACTGATTACACAGGTACTACTTAACGGATAAAAGAATAAGTGAATGTTAAATGTTGATTTGACCTTAAATCATTGTAGTATTGTTAGAAGAACGAGAGCGTGGACAGCTGTATAGGAGGGAGCATATCAGATGGCTGTGACAGTTGTTCATTATACAGTTTTGGCCATTACAAAAATATTTGAACCCAAAATGCAGTGATTGGCTGTGTAATAACTAAGAATAGTAAACAATAATATTTTTAGTTTGAGACTAGATATGTAGATTTTACAATCATGTTTGTTTTTACAGCTGGATCCTGGTCAACAACTGCCAAGCCCCCAGGAGCTGATGGGGAAGATCTTGATCAAGAACAAGAAGAAACACCACCACAGGGCATCTAACGGTGGGAGCATCAGACGCAAGGACGGGACAGACGAACAGTCCTCGCCTTTGAATGGTGTGTAAATGCACACACACTTACATATATACACACACACACCAAAACACAGCCTGATCTGCTCTAGCACAAAAGTGATTGTGATTAAAATGGTTGCAAATGCATCAAAACAATTGCTACAAAAATTGAAATATGTATGGCAACTTGCGTTAAGATGGGGTTTTCCGGACACTGGGACCATTTACACAGAACTCGTTTTTGCATTTGAAAAAAGTTAGAGATGCAGTTTTTATAAGTTGAACTTTTTGCGTTTTAAGAGTGCATGAGATAAAGTCAAAGAAGGGAGACGGAAGCACGGTGGTTAAACACATCTGCCCAGTGCAGTGGCGTAGCGTCTGGGTATGCAGGGTATGCATATGACGTGGTAACGTCGCTGTTTTTTAAAATAATTCAACACACAGCTTCACTATTAATAGAGATTCGCTGCTTAGACAAAGGTAATTCACCAAACTACTTTATTGCTGTGTCTGATTTAAAGCGGGCAGAATTCTAGATCTAACAACCCGTTGACAAAATAATCGTCACTTTTACCATTCCAGGCTTCGCGTCGGGTCGTTGCCTCCAAGTCATTGTATTGTCGGGTGGTTTGCCTCGACGTTGTACAATCGTTTAATGCACACCTAGCTGGGGTTATCCCTAATATGTTAGTTACGTTCTGGTTGTGAACATTTTTGGGAAAGAGGTATACCACTCAAGGTTACATTCTATGCAACGGTTATTGGTTTATTACATTTATTTGGTAACTCAATAGACAATTTTTGACTATTACTAATACTACTATTGTGTTGGATCTGGATGGCCTGTAACTTTACATAGATTATCTACTCGGATGAAAACGATAAGATATAAATGTCCTTTGCGAAGCAGCGTGTTTGGTATGGTATTTTCCTGATATGCTGCATTAGCATCTCTTCATTGCATTTTCGTTTGGGGGCTGTTAAGATTTTTTTTTTGCAAATGGGCCCAGGACTGACTTGTTACGCCACTGGTCCAGTGCATGCTTTTACATAGGAAAAACAATGGAAAAGCAGCATAGTGTAACAGAAAAACATGTTCTGTTTGAGCGACCCGTTTAGAGTGCATGTTAGTGTTTCCTGCATCAGCATCGTTGTGTTGTGTTGTTCTGCTTGTTGTTCCTCCAAGCACAGTGCAACCTGTGATGTCCAATTTGAGAATGAATTATGCTTATGAGCCAACTCTTTTAATAAATCTGTTTCAAACCCATGACAAGAAGCTCACTCACTTAACAGCAAACAAAATGAACAATAAGAACCTTTACTGTGAACTCCTTTGTGTGTATTTTCACACTAGTATTACACAATCTTCAACAACTGTTTCTCATCTGATCTTCTATGACAAATTATAACATTTATTTCAGTGTGAGATCATTTTTAATCCATCACTTATTCTCATGGGACATTTTATTGCACATCTCTCTCATATCTGCTTGATAAGAGAGTGAGCTCATGAACTATCTGTCATCATTTACTCACCCTCTTGTCATTCCAAACTTGTATGGCTTTCTTTCTAAGCTCTAAATGATGACATTTACAACTTTGCAAACATTTGGACTCTTTCATTATCTACATTTTGCAACTCAACTGCAGTGCAAATGTATGAGGGGCTGTTTTAAATGTGAACTCTTCTTGTGGTTCCAAAACCATTCTGGCTCATTCATGAACAATTAAATATACACATGATCCATTTTTCATTTGCCGATTTCATTTCACTTTCAAACGCATTTATCATGAGATTTGTGTTTAGATTGTCCGTTGTCTGATGGGGAGGTGGGCCAGAACATGTCCAATGGGGGCGAGAAGCTTGCAGAGAGGATGGCCAAAGACTCTGATATCCGCAAGTCTATTGGTGGGTTTGTGCCTAGTTGACATGAGGTTTCAACCAATCAGGATGAAGACCGAAGTCACTAAGGCAGCAGTATCGAAGTTCAATGCATTTATAGTGTATATTCAAATTTATGTGTTTTTGTGTGTGTGTATTATTTTTTACTATTACCCTATAGACCGGGGAGACGGAGAGAGTGATGAAGAGGAGGAAGAGGAACCCATTCCAGATCCAAAGAAGCATAACAACACTGATGAGGTAACTTGTTTACTGTCCTGTTCACGTTTCTGCTCCCTGTCTCTTTCTATGCACATCTTTGACGTGTCTCTCTGTTTCAGGGTACTGCGTACAGTGAGGTGAACGCTACAGAGGAGATGTCCACGTTGGTCAACTACATAGAACCAGTCAAATTCAAATCCTTTGAGGCAGCAGCCAGTGAGTACTGATACTTTTCACATCACGGCTGTTACTATACTGTGTATTCTAGCATGGCTGGAACAGCAAAACTGTGTTGACCAATCAGAAGCCAGGACAGAATCATCCATTTTTGAACGATCCCTCTCTCTCTGTTTTTAGAGAGGAATAAGTATTTTGAGATGTCATCTTTTGTGGAGACCAAAGGCATGGACACAATGAAGAATTCTCCCATCGAGTTTGTTGAGTATCCTTCAACAGCCTAGGATATTGATTAGATATTGATTGTTAATTACTCAATAACCATTTCTAACCTTGTCTACTTACTCTTTTTATTTGTGTTTGTAGTCCTGATCCGAATTCTCCTTCAAAGTGTGATGTGTTGTGGGCAATATAAGCCGTTATATAGTGTGTACACATTTCCACCAGAAATAGCAGACCATCCAAATGTCATTGGCATAATCATTTCAACATACTGTGGTTTAGGACACAATAATTCTAATGTAAATTTGTATGCGAATCAAGACTAGTGGTTAGTGGATAGGGGTTTCAGTTACATAAGTTTGATGTGTCATGTTTGCGCTGTCATATTCAAGTAATGTTGTTCTTCCTGAGCAAAAATTTTTTTATTCAGATACAATAAAAAGCAGCTAAGTCGCATCTACCCCAAAGGGACACGTGTGGATTCCAGTAACTACATGCCACAGCTCTTCTGGAACGTGGGCTGCCAGATGGTGGCACTAAACTTCCAAACTCTCGGTCAGACACGCAGATAGCACTCTGTTATTGCCTTCTTCCTTCTTTTTTTATCTGTTGTTCTACATTTACGTATATTTTGATGCCTTTGTATAGTAAAATAAGCTTATATCTCTGTTTTTCAGACTTGCCGATGCAGCTGAACATGGGGGTGTTTGAATATAACGGCCATTGTGGGTATCTACTGAAGCCGGAGTTCATGAGACGCACAGATAAACACTTTGACCCCTTTACTGTGGACATTGTGGATGGCATTGTAGCCAACACAGTTAGAATCAAGGTATTGTGTTCACATGTATCATTTTGTTTGAAGTTATCATAATAGTATAGAATAGTGATAGTTTTATGTAGCATGTACAATCAGATCACATCTCATTTTTCACTAACACACACAGATCATCTCAGGCCAGTTTCTGAGTGATAAGAAGGCCAGTGTTTACGTGGAGATAGACATGTTTGGACTTCCTGCAGACACTAAAAGAAAATATCGAACGAAAACTTCTAACAACAACTCTCTGGACCCAATCTGGGATGATGAAACCTTTGTGTTCAACAAGGTAACAAATGAAAGGAATAGTTTATCCAATCATGTTAATTATGGCATGCACAAAACTGTGAAGCTGACTGTGATAATCTACACATTTTTATCAAATGAAATGAAGTATGCTTTTAATCTCTCTCTAGGTGGTATTACCCACCCTGGCGTCTCTTCGAGTAGCAGTGTTTGAGGAAAATGGGAAGTTTCTTGGTCATCGTATCTTACCAGTATCGGCTTTGCGCCCAGGTTTGTGCAAAATACATGGCAGTGGTTTAACAGACTTGCTGTTCTGATACTGCACTAAAGATCCGCTGGTTCGTATATGCTATATGTGTTTGTGTGTGTGTGTGTCTTTAGGATATCACTACATCAGTCTGAAGAATGAACTGAACCAACCACTCCTGCTGGCATCCCTACTCGTGTACACTGAAGCTAGGGACTACATCCCCAACGAGCACCAAGGTAGGAGAGCGATCTATGGGACTATGAATGCCATGGATGTCAGAAAGACACATGTTGCTACACAGAATTAATATTTGCAATTGGTGGTGCGTGTGTGTGTGTTTTTATATATATATATATATATATATATATATATATAGTGATGTCACATCTATCCATCTATCATCTATCTATCTATCTATCTATATAGATATAGATAGATAGATAGATAGATAGATAGATAGATATAGATAGACAATATATATATATATAGTGATGTCACATATCTAGCTATATCTATGTGTGACATCACTGCATTAAGTAGTGCAAAGCTAGTTATTCAGTTCAATTCTGTGCATAAAAGTGACTAGTGTATTTAGCTGCAGTGTGTACAAAAATCTTTTTTTTATGCTAGTAGTCATTTTTACAGTAGCAGAAACAACTGTAGTTAAGTGTCTTACACAATGGTAATTTGAAGACTGGGATTTACACCAACAGTCTTTTGGTTACAAGCTATATGCTTCTTTGTAACAGAGACTTACTCTGTTTTTTCTCTGTCTTCCTTATCTTGTGTGTGTGAAGAATACGCAGAGGCTCTGACAAACCCCATCAAACATCTCTCTCTGCTGGCCCAGAGAGAAAGGCAGCTATTAGCACTTATGGAGGATGCCACTGAGGTCAGTCACACTTGTTTTTGTGTTTGAATCTCTGTAACCAACCAGTTCTTTCTTCTGATCTCTCTTCTGGACTTGCAGCCCACCCAGAAATTGAAAAAGTGCTCACCTTTGTGTTGTTCCAAACTTTTGTGATTTTCTTTATTCTATAGAACCGTGTTCTGCAAACTATGGCACGCTTGCCAACATTGGCTCGCGGAGGGATAATCATTGGCTCGTGATAATAGCTAAAGAGGTTTATTTATTTAATTTAAATAAAGTCCCTTGAACTTGCATATGGACATACATTTTGAGGTAGTCATTCCTAATAGTCACTCGGCCTGTTTTATTAAGTTAGGGACTATAAATAAAATGTTAACCTTCGTTAGCACGCAGATCCGACAAACCGTCCTCCTGCGTACCATAAGGTTGCCAACCGCTGCTATAGAACATACTTTTTTAATATCATGGCCACTCTTTTTATAATGGCAGTGAATGAGGCGAGGACAGAGGCTGTCAAACTCCAAAACGACCGCACAAAAAAAATCACCATAAAAGTATGATATGGCTAGTGTCTGTACTACAAGTTGTGTGAAGAACGGACTGAAATTTAAGTCTTTGTTCAGGGAAAACCTGAAATCCAAGAACTCCTTCTTGAGAAAAGTAGCAAAGTCATATTCATGAGCAAATCATTCTTTCGACTCATATTTTCAATTAATCAGTTGATCGAGTTGCTTTTATGATCTGATGCTTTTATGGTGCTTTTTCATCTTTTTCAAAGCTTGAAAGCCCCAGTTCCCATTTATTTAACTACTGTACATGAAAAAGAGTGATATATTCAGACCTTCTCCTTTTTTCTACCATGGAAAAAAAAATTATCAAATGGGTTTGGAACAAAATCAAGGTGAGGATAAATGATGGATTTTCATTTTTGGTTGAACTATTACCATGAACTAACATCTTGCAGATATTTAATCAATTATGTGGATTCATATTGTGTGTGTGTGTGTGTGTGTGTGTGTGTGTGTGTGTGTGTGTGTGTGTGTGTGTGTGTGTGTGTGTGTGTGTGTGTGTGTGTGTGTGTGTGTGTGTGTGTGTGTGTGTGTGTGTGTGTGTGTGTGTGTGTGTGTGTGTGTGTTATCCTGGTATTCCCTACATTATGGGGACCAAATCTCGGCAAAAGAATATTAATACCAGTATTTTTTACCTTTTTTTGGTCACCATGAGGAAAACAGTTTTTTGAAAATGTAAAAATGCAGAAAGTTTTCTGTGATTGGTAGGTTCACGGTTAGAGGTTAGATTATACAGTTTGTACAGTATAATAATCATTATCACTCTCATAAAAAGTCCTCATAATGTGTGTGTGCAGGGTAAACCTGCGAAACCAGATGAAGGAGACTGGTCTGACCCTGGCTGCGCACCCTCTACTGACCCTTTCTGCCCTCTGCCATCTCCAACACTTCCTCCTGTAGTCAATGACGTCATGAACCCTCCTCCATCAGGTTCGGTCTAGCCTCTGAAACAATCTCTATTTTTCCTGCCGTCACCCTCTCGCTCATTCTCTGTCTCTCTCTACCTGTCTGCATTTTGGCCATAATGTTAGTCATGTCAGTTTTGTATTGATGTCTACTCATGAAAATGCATGTACTGTCCATTAAGTGACCTGTATGTTCGTGTATAATATGTTATAGGCCCAAAAGAAGATCTAGTCAACAATATTCTTAAAGGTAAGATCATACTCATCATTTGCTCTTCTTCATCAGTCACTCACCTCCTGCAGAGCACTGAGAGAGGTTTTGAAATATCATGGTCAAGCTGTGTGTTTGTGTTTTGCAGTTATCGAACCTCAGTCTATTGATGAGCTCAAACAGCACAACTCCTACCAGAAGCTGTTGAAGAAGCAGTCCAAGGAACTCAAGGAGTTGAGCAAGAAACATGTGAAAAAGGTCAAAAACACTTAAATTACGTTTTATGTAAGGAATGTACCATCATGGTCACGTTCAACCAAAAATCAGTTTTGATGTTGGGTTGAGAAAGCCTGGTGTTAAGCAAGTTGCTAGCATGTTTCAGCAATGTGCTAAACATGTTAGCAAAACATGTAGGCCTACACTTGTTTATCTCAAGACATTTTTCATTTGTATAACTGTTGCTTGTAAAACGGGTTTCTTCTGCCGTTTTTAAGCGTCTTGTGTTGAAACTCCCCAAGCCTCTGTTACTAATTTGAAAGTCTTACTTTAGAACTGGGGCTGTTTCTAAGCAGTTACCAGTGTAACAATGTTATAGAGCGAGAGCATGACTTAAATCTGCCGCAGCTCTCAGTAGATGGCAAAGTTAACTTCATTTTTCAGTAGCAAGGCAAGAGCATCATTTCGTTTTTAGATGCTTTTATTGATGTTTTATTTAAGTAATGAGCTAGCTGGACAGTCACATGATAAAAACCACTTTGGAGAAAATCAAATTTGTCATTTCTAGTAGTTTTTATGGCTTTTTGAAGTTCTGATCATTTGATGGAATGATATGGAATGGAAATGCAGTCAAGAATTATTCTGTTATTGAAAATTAACAACCTTTAAACATCTATCAGCCAATCTGAACCAAGCTTTCAGAAGGGTGAACTTATATCAGAGCTGTAGCACTCTAATAAATGCTGCAACAGTGGCAGAATAAAGGCAGAAAGGCCAAAGAGTAACTTCTAAAAAAGAATGTGTGTATGTGTGTTTCAGATGTGGGCTCTCAGTAAGGAGCAAAGGACTCGCTGTACTCAGCTGAACTCTGACCTCCAGAGGAAACGAAGTCAGGTGGAGAAGCGTGTGCGCACCAGTCTGAAGAAAAAGTGAGGGCATTGACGTTTTAACCTTAATTAATGTTGGCCAGGTAGATATTGTGCTTGTGTGACAACTGTTTGCTCTTTATTTCATATTATGAAAGTGAAAGTGACATGACGTGTAGCCAAGTATCGTGCCCCATTCTTGGATTTTGCACTGTGCATTTCACACATCAGAGTGCACACACACAGCAGTGAGTATTGAACATACTCATACTGTGTACACACACCAGGAGACATTTTTGCTGTGGCGCCCGTGAAGTGATTGGGGAACGCTTATTCAGCGCTGTTCATTCAGGTTGTGGGTTCGAGTCTCAGTACTGGCAGGAAATGTAGGTGGGGGAGCGATTGGGGAATGAACAGCGCTCTCTTCATTCACTCCCCTACCTACATTTCCTGCTGGTACTGAGACTCGAACCCACAACCTGAATGAACAGCGTTCTCTTCGACCCTTAGGCGTAGGCCCTCTGATGGGTATTTTACGTTTAAAGGTGCATTGCGCAACTTTTCATGTTAAAAATACCCGTTTTCTAACCCATACATGCTTAAACAATTGCCTGATGGGCTGAATGAGCCCTTCTCTGATCACTGCGATTGTCTCTATAATCCTGTACAGTAAAATAAATAAGAGGGATTCGGGTCGGAATTTGAGACTGGGCGTGACGTCATGCGCGTTCACGGCACGCTCACATAGCTATGTCTGGCAGGTTTGTGTATTCGCCGCCATTCTCCGTAGAAGATGGATTCTAAGAGACCGGCTTGTAGTTCATTTCAAACACAAACTCCACGTAAGATAAAAAAAAAAAGAAAACTTTTGTTGTTGCAGTTTCGCTTGCCGCCAGAGGGGGCATAGTTCTGCAAAAACTCAGAGACTTGCGCAATGCACCTTTAAAGCAGGAAATAAACAACACCAGTAGATAAACGCAGACTGCCTTATTTTGTTACAAGTAGCCAAACAAACACTCTGACCTTTCATAGAACATCTGAACTTTTTTTTCAGTTGTTTGCTCAGTGTCACAAATTTGCTTATTTGATTTTGAACTTGAAACCACATTGGAGAGTGTTCACTTTGAATAATATCTTTATGAATTATTATTATTATTATTATTTTTATTATAAATGGTTGCTTGCTGTTTGCATGTGTGCAGTGGGTCAGAGGAGCCCGCGCAGAGGGAATTGAAAGAGCTGGATCTGGAGCTACAGAGACAGACAGAGCAGTTCAGAGAGGAGCAGCTGCAGGAGCTTCTTGCGCTCAGACAGGCACAACATCAGATAGAGAAAGAGGCTAAACAATGCCACCTCAAAGAGGTATGACAAGCATAACAATAGCGCAAAGATATCGCTATCACAGCTGCTCTGAGAGACACTAAACACACACACACACACACAGCTAAAAATGCTGATTCTTTGTGACTGTGCTTCTGTCTCAGGCCAATCAGAAACTGAGGGAAATCGCCCAAGAATGCCAAGCAGGCCAGATAAAAAAACTCAAGGAAGTGTGCGACAAGTAAGAAATGTTTGGTTGTGTTTTGAGGTGCATTTGTGTGTGCACAAATCCTGAAATGTCACATTTCTACTTGCAGAGAGAAGAAAGAGATACAGAAGATTTTGGAAAGGAAGAGGCAAAACAGCATCATTGAGGCCAAGAAATCTGAAAAGGAAATGTTAGTAATGGGTTTTCTCATCTCAAGGACAGTGCTTTTAGCAGTCTGGGGTTAAATGGTTATCTCACCCAAAAATGAAGATTCTGTCATGATTTATTCATCCTCATGTTGTTCTAAACCTGTATGAGTTTCTTTCTTCTGCAGAACACAAAAGAAGATATTTTGAAGAATTAAGAAAATCACACAGGTTTTGATCGATATGAAGGTGAATAAATGATGACAGAGTTTTAATTTTTGGTGAATTCTTTAAGTGCATTGTCTCACCCAAAAATGAAATTTCTGTTATCATGTACTCACCCTTATGTGTGTTTTCTCCATAAAGTCAATTGGGTCTACTGTCTTTCTGGACAGTACTGATATTCATTATATGGACAAAATGCATTTACATCCCTTTAATGTTTTTTTTTTTTAAATTCTTTTAAAAACAATTCGACATGCCTTCTGAGATGCCTAGAGATGTCTTTAAAAGCAACCATATTTATCTGTCCCGTTATTGAAAGATAAAGATAAAAGAGAGCATTTTTTGAATGTGCTGCTTATGTTGATCGAGCCATTTACATCTGGAGAGTTCAGCATTGAACTCAGCGCCTCGACTCACCCCAGGGTAAAGTACACAAAAAGTAACCACCTTCTGTCATTCTCTCACTTAGCAGGGAGCTGACCGAGATCAATAGAAAACATATCAATGAATCAGTCAGCTTAATCCGTCAGGTGAGTTCTGGAAGTGTCTGGATGTAGTGTTAATTGTATTTTTGTGTAAATGGCTCTTTTTATACGAACTTATATTTAAGAAAACCTTTACACCTTGTCCTAATTAGGTGCCACTCAAGTTTCCATTGTCTGAGAGCATAAATGCCCAGACGCACCAAACTGGCATTAAAGAACTAGTGGCAGCAAAAGCCTGCCTTGGTGTCACCTCACATCACCTGCGTCTGAGCCAAAAAGTTGTGTTTGAACACAGTGCAAAGACTACAGCCAGCAGCCTGCTACCACCACATACATTCTGTGACTGTATATAACTCTCCATACCAGCAGGTGACAGTAGTCTGCTGCATGCGTCATTCAAAAGGATAACCAGAAGAGCTACGACTGTGGCTATGACTGTGGTATAAACCGTAAAACACAGTAGCGGTTGCATGCTTTCGTCATTTTAATTTTCTTTCTTGTGCACTGGTTCACTAAGCTGAACTGCCAGTCAGATTGATCTGTCTCACGGCTGGACTCCATCGTCGAAGTCAACATGCTCAATTGGCCTGAAAAGCTGCCCACAGGGGTCAAGACTAGTGCAAATGCTGTGGAACAGAGAGCAAAAACTAGGTAGACACTCAATGATGGCTGACATTTGCCGATCGTCAGCTTGGTTTGTGTTACAGCCTTAATAAAGCACAAAACAATAAAATCGTAGCCAATCAGAAGATATTGGATGTTTCTGTTTGTTTCATCGCTGGGTAGATCCACCCATAGTAAACCTGACTGGTTTATTAGACAGCTTTCTTGAGTAGGACAAGCACTCGACAGAATCACTTTTGGATGGAAACTCAGATTATGGCTTGACTCTGTTATTGCTCCTCACCTTGTTAGGACAAAGTGTTACAGAGCCATATAAAACATACTCGAGTACAAACAATCAAGGTCAATCTTCCTCATAAAGTCCCTTAATTCTTTCTCTCTCTTTGTGTAGCTGGAAGTGTCTCAGGGGAAGCGTCAAGAGAAGTTGAAAACCCTTCACAAGGACATCCTTCAGAAAATTGAGGAGGAGGTTCCACTGGTCAGTCCATTATTTATTTATTTATTTATTTATTTGTTTATTTAAGAGGGACAATGCATATTAATGAACATCTTAGCTTTACAGCAGTGTAAATATTAGGGGTGCACCGATCCGACTTTTTCAGTCCCGATACCGATACCGATGCCTGGGCTTTGTGTATCTGTCGATACCCGATACCGATCCGATACTATTGTTGAATTAATAATAAACTGTATACCTTCCACCTTATACCTTCCTTGAAGAGACTAAAGGCACCAGACTTTACTAACTAAACATAACTAAGACAAAATAACAAAATATAATGTAATCAAACTCTTAAATTAAAATAAATAAAATGTAGCCACAAGAAACAAAACAGTGCATTGGTTGAACATACAATAGTAATCAAACAGTAACCAAACATTGTAAACATGTAAAAAATATAAAGTGCAAAGTCCTGCAAACAGGAATTTAAAATGCAACATAGCAGCTGAACCTGAGAATAAACAAATAAAAAGTTGGTCGAACAACAACTTGATCACACATACAAATAATAACCAAACATTGCAAACATGTCGTGCAGTGTCACACCACCATCACAAACATGACCTGTGAATGCTCACTTAACCAGCAATGGCAAATTTAAATGTCAGTTTTAATGATCAATATGTTTCATATTTAAAAAAATGAAAACAAAAAGAAGCAGGGTTGTGTTTTATATTTCGTGTTGTTATAAATATATGCAGTAAAGATGATCAATGTACGCGTTTGCCTGAACCACATTTATGTCGCCATTAATATGTTTAAGATTTTTTTTTAATGAAAAGAGGCAGAGTGGTGTTTTATAACATATTTCGTTTTATTGTTGGCTAAAACATACATAAAGAGATGACCGGAGTAGCCAGAGCGAGCTGAGTGACGCGATCAAGAACGCTGCTGTTCCATTTGCAGAATAACCGGACTTGCCGCCTCTCGTCCTCGGGAGTTCGTTCTCCTGAGTCAAACTTGGCAAGTCCGAACTGCCAAGGACGCAAGTCCGAAGTTTGCGTACTTGGTATTGAGAAACGGCCTCTGGCTCGCTCCATGTTGCTTCTAGCATGCGACACACGTGAAGCTGCATGACGAATGACGTAGGTTCTGCTGCGACGACAAAAAAAAAAAAAAAAAAAAAACCCTGGATCGGCCCGTGGATCTGTTATTTTTTCCGATCCCCGATCCAGCTATTTTGTTAGTATCGCGGCCGATATCCGATCCTAATATCGGATCGGTGCACCCCTAGTAAATATGCCAGAGTTAGCCCATAGGGCTACTTTACATCTGTAGTCCCCCGTCAGGTCATCACAGTATCAAATAACAAGACTAGACACTAAATATAGTACAACGTAATTACAAGACGCCATAAAATTCAACAAACATATTATACGAGATACTACAGTTTTCAGACAGGGCATCTAATACAAAATACAAGATACAAGATACACATACATATTTATATAACCAGTAAAGTGCTATTCTATATGATAAAATACTAATAAATACAATAACTGCTGGGTTTAGGTTGATATACATACATATACTTAAACAGTACCACAAAAAATACCCAATTGACCACATTACAATAAATACAGTTAGTGAGCACAAACTTGATGTGTTTTGAACCATTGTTTAAGTTGATTCTTAAACCTAGGATATGTTGAACATTCTCTAACAGCAACCGGTAACGTATTCCATATCTCTGACCCCTTAATTGACAAAACATGTTGTACGTCTGTAGGGCACCATACAGTCACCTCTGGTGGAAGCCCTGGTTACAGTTCTCCCTTCTCCCATTGTTTTCAATTTAATATATTCACTTAGTGGGGGTGGGGCAAGTCCATGTATGACCTTATATATCGCACAAGAATATTTAAACTTTAAGAAATTTTCAAAACTCAGTAGATCATATTTCTGTAATATTAGACAATGATATGAAAGTGGTTTTTTATCAAATATTTTTAAAAGCTCGTTTAAAAAGTGACACCATTGGTTTGAGCGTTGTAGCATTTGTGAGATTCACAGAGCATTCACAGATTCATGTAGCATTCACAGATCTATTCAGCCTTCAGTCCTAACATGCTAGTCCCTGTCCATCCTGATCGATTCCTCCTCTTTAACACAACATTTAGGAAGTCTTCCTCACTGAAATGTCCCATAGTAACTATAGCGTTTGCCTAAATACCTTAGTTACAGAAGATATAATGCCAACCAATGCCAATCATCAATAAAAAAGCAATGGTCAATTCAGGTTCTGAAAGCCTCTTGCACTATTTGAAGTAAGGCTGGGGGATATCCCAGACACGATTAACCAGTAGGAATTTGACAACCGGTATAATTTCCATTGTTCAAGCACAATAAGGCGAGAAAGAGAACTCAATTCAGTATTTGCACACAGTCAAAGCGTATGCGCAGAGACCCGCCTGTAATACAGTTTGTAAGTACTGAATTGAGTTCTTTTTTCATGTCTGATTGCAATTGGTTAGTTCACCCAAAAATGTTAATTATCCCATAATTTACTTGCCCTCAAGCCATCCTAGTTTTATATGACTTTTTTCTTTCAGCCAAACAAAATCGGGAGTTATATAAAAAAAATCCTGGCTCTTCCAAGCTTTATAATGGGAGTGAGTGGTAACTTGGTTTTTGAAGCCCCCAAAAAACGCCTCCATCCATCATATAAATAATCCATATGGTTCCAGGGGGTTAATAAAGGAAAAAATTTATATTTATAACTTAATCTATAATCACTGGCTTCCGGTGACGGCCATAAGCGAGTCTAGTTCCAGCAGAAGAGTGACCTCTGACCCGACGCATGATGTAGGGTGTAATGGTTGCTTAAGCTTAGGTGAGAGTAGACGCCTCTCGCGGTTCAAACAAACAAGGCTGGGCAACAAACTCAAGCTCCTCTTTTTTTATATTTTTTTATATCGAAATCCCCTGACATTTCTCTTTAAAAATTCTCATTTCAGACTTCTAATTCGTGACTGGTGTTTCAATTTGCTCTTGTTTCCATGTTCATCAATACGTTATGCGTCGGTTCAGAGGTCACTCTTCCACCGAAACTAGACTCGCTTAAGCCGTTACCGGAAGCCAGTGATTATACTTAATAAAGTTATAAATATGGATATTTTTCTAACAAAAATGCACCGCTTCGCTTCAGAAGGCCTTTATTAACCCCCTGGAGCCGTGTGGATTACTTTTATGATTAATGGATTCGCTTTTTGGAGCTTTAAAAACTCTATTCACTCTATTTTTTTATATAACTGTTGTCTGAAAGAAGAAAGTTATACACACCTAGGATGGCTTGAGGATGAGTAAATTATGGGATAATTATAGTTTGCCCCAAAATTTTTAACATATACTCACCATCATGTCGGTTCAATTCTTTGGTTAATCTTCGAAACACAAATTAAGATTTTTTTTAATGAAACCTGAGAGGTTTTATGTCCCTCCATTAAAAGAACTGCTAACCAAAGCAGTCATAAAGGCATCATAATATGAATCCCAAGTCTTGTGAAGAGATACAATCCCTTTATATGATGAACAGATTTAATTAAGGCTTTTATTTTATTTACATTTTTGGGTGAACTATCCTTTTGAAACGGTCAAACACACACAAAGTTATGTGCCCGTCTATCTGTAATCGTTGCTTGATCTTGGCAAGTATTCGGGTGTTGAGGCAAAAACAAGTAACTAACAAAACAGCATCAGGCATAAGAGACATCAGGATCAAATTGTTCTTAAAAGATATTTATTTCTTGCAAGAAATGGTCCCAGTCCTTCCACAGACCAGCTGCAGGCGGAGTGAGACCCAGAGCAGAGGTGGGCCCGCATTTTTATAGTGTTATCTCTTTCAAAAGCTATCTCTTACAGCCCCCACTAAACAAAAGACACAGAGGAACCCCTGTGGCTCCCCTTACCCCCTAATCTTCTCACCTCTGAGTCACACACACACCCTGCAGCTGTATTAACATCATAAAATAAACTCAAAATACAGACAAATGAATGTATGGCATCCATTTGTTAAATCATTGAAAATAAAAACAAAGAAAAGATTAATTTTTCCCACAACAATTCCTCCTCTTTATCATTCTCTGATAAACTATATATAAAAATTCAGCCTTGTTTTCTAATTTTAATTAAACCCATTACGCTATTAAATCTTCAGAATAGAATCAATTCAAGTCTTTACATAAGACTAGAATTAATTCAAGTTTCTTACATCACAGTTATGCCCTTCATGTCTTATTCTCGTATACCTGATCACTCTACTTGAACTTTGAAAAAGTAAAAAGCTTGTATCAAATAAATAAGCATTTTGTCTGAAACCGGGCTAAAAATGAACAAACATTGTTATCGCATTTTCCTGATTGAGAACCAGACCCTCAGTCATCCCAGACATAGCTCAAAGCATATAGTAAGAAAAACGTAAATGATTATAATTGCAACTTCCGTCACTCGTACCATCTGCATATTTTGTTCATCCCTAGGATAGACTGTACCCATTAATAACAAAATTATCAGAATAACACATACAATCATAACACTATGTATTTGTATATGTAGCTTTTTCAATTAATCACAATATTTTGTCAGGAAATGGTTTTACTTCTAAAGCTGTATTTAATTAAAATCTATTTAATAAAATCTAACCCGACTTTTCCATTACATACCGTTTTTTTTTCTTATCACCATACTTCACATTAATTAATAAATCTTCTACCTGAAAACACATTTTTCTTTGCACAAGTCAAATGATTAGATTTATATCAATACTAAGCCCTAATTTGATTCAATCAAATAAAAATCACAAAACTTTTCTTCAACCATTAATTGGTCAACATTTTCTCCAGATATGTTGGTCATCTCGTTGCCTCATGGACGTTCCATCTTCACCAATATGACACTTTGCATGCCGTAGAGAGGATTTTCCCAACGTTGGCGGGGTAGATAGTTTCTAGCACATATCATTGATCCCCCACTTTATTCTTTGCGTTTGGCGTTTTGGGTTGCTGACGTTGGTTGGTGTGGTTAAGGTCAGATGCTTCGACCCAGGTCTAACACTCTTCAATCATTTTCAAATCCTTACAAGATTTTCCCTTAGATCACGATCGCACCCCCACTGGAATGAGTCATTTACTGTCTGCTGTCACCTGCGAATGGAGACCTTAAGTGATTTTGTTTGTGACCGCTTGTCTTGCCGTCCCTTTGGTGTGACCTGTGAAATTTTCAACCTGAAACATATCACCGGATAATTTCTTGAAAAACTCGGGGTCCTTGTTCCCCTAAAAAACATTCAACCCATGTTGCTCATGTTAACAAAACAATACAGAATCAGTTCTGTTTGGTTCAATCCGTTCTGACATCCTGCAAAATGAAAAATGTTAAGTTATGCGCAAGGTGCCCCCCTGAAGAGTTCAGGCCCCCCCTGAAGAGTTCAGGCTCTTATCTGACCGTGTGTGTGTGTGTGTGTGTGTGTGTGTGTGTGTGTGTGTGTGTGTGTGTGTGTGTGTGTGTGTGTAAAAGTCTGCATCTTCTGTAAAGAAAAACAAATGTTGAGGTTATTGTCACATAGTTTTCTTTTGTCTGCTGTGCTGCCACATCTGCCCTGGCGTTTCCTGTCGAAACAATTCTTGTTATTAGCACACTTAAAATACAAACAATGCACACAATTAAACCCAATGTCCTCCCAACATTTATCTTCCCACCTGTGCGATGGCTTTCAGCAAATGTGAACCCCAAATTGTCCTTCTGACCCCCTGAAGAGTTGAAAGGCTCTTATCTGACCACCAGTGGGTTCCTCCTGGACTTTTACTGTCCTCACATACCGATGAGGTCAAAGCTAGATAACCTCTCAGCCTGCTGTGAAGACAGTGGGTTTAGCCCACACTCATCTCGTGCATAAATTTAACGTAATAAAATTCTCTTACTTTTATCAGACGTCCATAGTGACTTCCATTTCAAGGTACACATTTACATTCTTATCAGTTCTTGCTTTCCCTCGGAAATTGAACCCATGACCTTGGCGTTACAGGTGTCACACTCTAATGTTTTTTATTTATGGCCTCTTTACCAGTTTCAAGGCATGTCTGTTCATTATTCATTTGATTTTAGAAAAGTCAGCTGGATTGTTTTTGGTTCATTATCTGACTGATAACAGAAAGACAGACAGAGTATCAAGCAGTCTCTCAGCAGTCCACTCAAACAGTCTCTTTCTCTCTCACTATAAGCAAATCATCTTTTCAACAGCCTCCTAGGACTGTAACTAAAATAATCATAGTCATAGTCAATCCTTAATAGTTCACAAATGTCAAAATACAAATATTTGACTCAAATTAGAACCATTACAATAATCTAAAATACATTATGCTATGATCTTTTCTAAGGTTATCTTTAGTTTAAATACTCAATTCACCTAACCTTCTTGACTCATCACAAGCTGTTCTCATCTTTAGCCACCACCATGTCTAACGACCTTCAGAAGTTCAAAAATTTTCTTTGCCCATAAGGCAACCAACATCATGTTCCTTATATAAATTAATACGTCTTGTTACGGTCTCCACAACAAATAATGACAATCACCTCACGGTCTCAGTTGGCTCTTGAAAGCCTATTTCCATTAGCTCTTAAGCAATAATTTTCTTTTCTTCAGGGTGTTGTCTCCCTGGCATAGATGCAGACACGTCACAATGGAGGACAAGCCATACAATCAACGCGGTTTCTTGTGAGTGGTATAGGGGCTCACATTTTCTGGGGCAGACTGAACTTCTTACAGCTCATCTGGCCTCTCAATGATCTGCTGAAGCTGATCGCCACTCAGTCAATCAGCGCCACTCTCATATCCATCTCACATAAAAAAAACACCTCCATCAGGAAATGCCCAGTGTTTTTGCGTGATCCTTCTGTCTTAGGTTGTCCTTTTGGCCTTAAGATCTTACCCGTCTTTGAAGTAATCACTCGTACACACTGGTAACCGCTTTTCCCCATTACAGAATCTGTGACCGTTTTCTTCAACATAATCTGTTGTTTTCTGGAGCTTAGGAAAAGGCGCATTCAAGAGTCATCAGAGCCATTCGGACTGCCTACTAGTGTTAAACATAGGGAGACGGATTAATAACAGCAGTATTTAATCACTTAAATTCATTAATCATTTTAAAGGCAGCAACCTAGCTGCTTAGATTATACTCAGTGAATTTAGATCACAATCGTACATTCAGTGTACTGTTACTTCTGTAGCCGGAGCCATCAGCCCTGTTTTATGGTGGAGGCTAAAATGAGACAGTCACTGGTCCCAAAATAAACAAGTTCAAAACAGTATTATTTTAAAGACTTCTTTAAAGTCTTTCAGTTTTACTTTTAAAACGTTTTAAGTACAAATTGCCCTTTTGAATGGCAATGATTTCCTTTAACATCTCTGTGTCTATGATTTTCAACTGAAACACTGTGCTTTACACAGGCTCAGACAACAGCTTTCAGCTGACATTGAATGAGAGAGAGACTCTTGAGGCATTCAGGACTGATACACTGCATTCTCATAAACTTTTAACTTCAGACCTTATCTACCATCTTAAGGCATCTTTTCCATAAATTACATGTATTGTAATTTAGACTACAAATTTCCACTCAGAATGAGTCTCTGTTGCACTGAAACTGTGGCAGTTTCAGTCACAGCACATACCAAATCCAGATAAGCAAACCTGTTTTGGCCAATTCACAATCTTATCTTTTGAACCCAAAACATCGGCTGTTGGCTCTTTTCATAGTCAACAACAAGCTTTTGTTTAATCAAATGCCTTTTTTATACATTTTACATTTTGCAACTGTTAATCCTGTAACACTGCTTCTGCTTATTTTTTCTTAAAGAAATAATAATTATTCTAGTTCTTAATAACGTTTCAAATTTCATTTCAATTTTAGTTGTCAGGTTTTCAATTACCATAATTTAATACCCGACTTCAATGTTTTCTCTAGGAGTTTATCAATCTGCTTCTATGGTTCATACTATCTTTTTAGACTGCTCTCTCTGCTTGTCATACATTTTATGATTATCACTATAAATCATTCGTTAGATTTGTCTCTCTATATCATCTAAAACCTTATCAAAGCGTTTCATTCAAAACACAATCATCCTTTTAGTGACCGGTACTTTTAAAATATTTTGCAACTCATTTAGCTCATCTGTAATTTTACGTCAACCGGTACTTTTTATAGTTCTTTTCCTTTCAAAAGGAATTCCTTACACTTAGTATCTTTCAATCTTCTTGACAACTTTCAAAAGTTTATCTATCAAATTTCTTTTCTCCCTCATTTACTTTTACAGTCATACAGTGGGCATTTTACAGTCACTGAATGACCCCGCTGACCGCAGTAAAACACTCTTTGTTATTCTACCTACAATCACTGTGATCTTTCTAACATCTCCACCCTACTTTACACCCCTGAAGCAGAGTGTTCTTATTCAGGAAATGCAAACAGAGCCACTGATAAGTTCTCTGCATTTCCCCCACTGTCCCAGCTGCAAATTCAATTACAATAGCCGAATCACAATCTTCATCATATTAACACTGATCTACTTTCTATATTAACACAGACTTTTCTTTAAATTTGTGTTAGTTTGGCACTTTCTTTGTTTGGAGCCAGTCAAAGTTGATCTTTCCAATCAGAATCAAACTTTTACAAAAACATAATCTGCAATTCTCTTTAAACTGAGAGCTTCAGAGCAGAGCTGCTTACAGCATTTGCTCTCTTTTGTATCAGGACTATTCAGTTACTCTTCATACAGTATAAAGAAAATTTAGCATGTCATTAATTTCATTAACACTGGTTTGATAGCTTATTCAAATGGTTAGTATGCAGATTCAACTTAATATTATCATTATTCAGTCCCACTTATCTCTACTGTTCCACAGAAATCACAAGATTCCTCAAATCTTGTTCTCAGTCTCTAAATTACACAGACAGCTATCCTAGCCGTTTGCACCTTCAACTCTTGTTATAAAAATATGGCAATCTACTCTTAAATAACCTTGTTTTCATAACATTAATACAATAAAGCACATCCACATCATTATTATTGGCAGAACATTAATTTTCATAAGCGACATGGAAAATCAAAATATTCTAAGCGGGTTTCACAAAGTTTCTGATTAACTTTTAGTCATACGTGTCTAGGGAAATTATTTCCAACCCATAATTTCCTTTATAAAACAGACAATGTCCTTGTCTTTCAATGACTTAATTTCAACAAAATATCTGACTTTGTACATTATTGATTTCCCAAATCTTCAGACATAGCTGTCTTTACATCTATCTAATTGTGTTATCATCAACAACACTGATTACAAATCACGTACATATTAACATCCAGAAGCTGGGTTGAACAAGCAAGCGCTGTTGCTATACTCCCAGCATAGCTGGACCCTTTAGGTTCAAAAGACAATGGTTGTCAAAATAAACATCATTTCAATAATTATTTTATCTCTAAAATATAGAATTTTTCCCGTTCTGCTTAATGAAACATTCCTTATCTTTATATCATGTTAATCCCTGTTAATCATACTCAATGCCTTATTTTTATCTAAAACTTACTTTTCATACCATTTACTTAATCAGGCGTTCATAAATATGAATTTTATCTTCCCCTACATGCCAGTTCCCTCTGTATCTGTTCAATCCAACAATTCACTGTTTGTATTTTCCATCAGAAAAAACATTCTCTCTTCCCTACATGTCAGTTCCTTCTCCTATCGACTCTGTTCTCTTTTATCTGCTTCTTTTCCATCCAACAATTCACTGTTTGTTCACATTTTTACACTCATGAACAAACTACAACAACTCTTTGACTAGTAACGGATAAATTGGCACTTCAGAAAAACCCTGTACTTTTGCACAATCTCATACGCTCATCATTTACAACACTGCTCAAATCATCAGTCATAGCTTTGCTCAAAGTTTCATCAGACACACAAAAAGATTTGCAAGCAGTTTCTTCATTGCAGATAGCAGAAAGAAAATCAGTGTATGTGTTTGTGTGTGCGTCGTGTGCGTTTGTTAGTACAAATATTTTCACTTCCCCTTTGTTTAACAATCATCCGTTTCCCAATTTCTTGCATGCATTTCTGGCCGTAATTTTTCCATTTTACAGAAAACCGGTGTGTAAAAATGGTCTACTTTACTGTTAGATGACTCCATTTTTGGCTGAGTTCCTCTTTTCTGGATTTCACAATTCGACACGTGTCTTACAGAATCTGTCAAACGTCTTCGACAGACCCGATCTTTTACTCCGAGATCGGACGGACCTCTGCTTGTTTACGTTCCACTCAAAGTTTTCTCACGTGCGCTTATTCGCTTGCTCAATTCTTTTTACTTGATTAATTCAACCTGGTCTTGTAATTACGTTCCACTCAAAGTTCCCCCACGTGCGCTTATTCGCTTGACTCAATTCAATGTGGTAAAACTTCGAGTAGAGCACAATCACCCAGAAACTTCTTAATCCTGTTTTAAACTTTCTCTAAGGTTTACATAAATTTCGAATAGAACGTAATCATCTCAGCAGCTGTGATTTCTCTGAATCACCAGTGGATCCCCTGTCCACTAACGAGCTAAGTGTGGAAAAAACCGATCCGAAGCTACTTCAATTTCTTCCCCAAACAATTGTGATTATCTGAATCACCTCTCCCTCGTACCAAAGCAAAACTCAGCCAAAATGGTTCACGTTCACTCACAGTCATATCAGATTACACCACACAAAATAAAATAATTTTAACTGTCTCTTACCCGAGATGCTTTTACTGCCTCCGAGTTCTTTCTGAATCCAGTGGGTTCCTCCTGGCCCTGATAGCAGTTTTGGCTCTTCTCTCTCAATTCGGCGAGGTAAGACTAAAGCCTTTTGTGCTTTAGGGTGATCAGTCCGTCAATCCGCTTTCTCAGGGCCAGAAGAAACCTCATGGATCCCACTTCTGACACCAACTTGTTGAGGCAAAAACAAGTAACTAACAAAACAGCATCAGGCATAAGAGACATCAGGATCAAATTGTTCTTAAAAGATATTTATTTCTTGCAAGAAATGGTCCCAGTCCTTCCACAGACCAGCTGCAGGCGGAGTGAGACCCAGAGCAGAGGTGGGCCCGCATTTTTATAGTGTTATCTCTTTCAAAAGCTATCTCTTACAGCCCCCACTAAACAAAAGACACAGAGGAACCCCTGTGGCTCCCCTTACCCCCTAATCTTCTCACCTCTGAGTCACACACACACACCCTGCAGCTGTATTAACATCATAAAATAAACTCAAAATACAGACAAATGAATGTATGGCATCCATTTGTTAAATCATTGAAAATAAAAACAAAGAAAAGATTAATTTTTCCCACAACACGGGTAAACAAAGTCGTTTATGTCTTAAACAGTTGGAGGGAAATCGAATATGTATTGGATCCGTACATTCACCTAATATATCTGCTGCTGTCAGTGTCTTTAGTTTTATCAATGAAAAGAGAAAGTCACTCACTGATCTTGACTAGGACATTTTGTAGCTTTAATAAGAATCTATAATAATAACAAACAAATAAATAAATATGTATGCATGTACAGTATGTGTATATATATATATATATATATATATATATATTTATATACTGTATATATATGTGTGTGTATGTGTATAGATTCTTATTAATCTAATAAAACACTCAATGAATTAAATATATATCAAACTTAATTTTATAGCTTTAATAAGAATCTATACACATACATACACACATACACATTTTTTTTTTTTATTATTCATTGAGTGTTTTATTTGATTATTATTCTATTTGATTATTCAATTTCTGCAGAGAACTGTGAAATGTAAGTGTTATCTAAAATTTGATATCATAACAACCTTTTTTCCCCCAGTAAAAAATATATTATGATATACATTGTTATCGTGGAATAAAATTTCTTATTGTGATTAAACCTTGGTCATATCACCCAACCTTTTTGTTATCTCATAATAATGTTAATGAGCTAGAATTTTTTTTTTTTTTTGTGGAATGGCACTTTATCTCATAATAATGTTAATGAGCTAGGATAATTTTTTTGTGGAATGGCACTCTTAAATCCTCATGTCTTTGCAGAACCAGGCCCGTCTGACACGCGAGTGCGAGGCGGAGCTGAAGCTCTTGCCAGAGGAGGTGTCTCACTTCCTGCAGGAGCCTGAGAGCAAAGGCTCTCGTAAAGACACCCTGATAGGTCAGGCCAATGACAGCCTCAGCTCTGGCCCCTCCTCCAACTGCAGCACGCCCCCTTACACCTCCCCAAACCACAGCTGGGGGAGCAACATGGGCAATATCTCACTGCTGGAATCCTCCTCAACCTCAAACACTCCCGTCAAGTCAGAGACAGATACTACAGGAGTGTACTAGTGATACTACAATTTGTTTTATTTGTTTTTCCCATCACTCTCTCCAATCCATTTCTGTCCGCAGTGGATTTAAAGAATAGACATAGTATTACTAAAACATTTTATGCATTTAAAAAAAAAAATATTTAAACCTGCACACACTTTGCCACTGTCTGTGTGAATCAAATCTGACACCTTTTTTTTTCTTCTTTTTTTTAACCAAAGTTCTGTTTTAATGGATTGTGAATTTTATCCAGCTCTAATGATGTGGGCTCTCGTACATAATAATGCATGTACGTAAGACACCTGTGGAAACCAGAGGGATGGGCTTCTCCAT
This sequence comes from Leuciscus leuciscus, assembly GCF_965113295.1. NCBI lineage: Eukaryota > Metazoa > Chordata > Actinopteri > Cypriniformes > Leuciscidae > Leuciscus > Leuciscus leuciscus. Next base: position 22,076,445 of record NC_138726.1, on the reverse strand, counting down.
TTCTGTTGTATATTTTGCACTTTGCAGCTTTACATGTAGGTCCACAAGTCATCCTGAAGGTGGCAGTGTAAATTTGACAGTAAAGAATTCTGAGGCTGTGATGCTAACGCTAGGCTATTGCTTAATCTGGTGGTACGTGTTTACATAATAATGCACAGATGGACTATTGCTTTACCCACCCCCGAAAACACAATTTCATTCATTTAATTCCACCACTGCAGCCGAAACATCCTGTCGTGTGAATGTTTATTGGGTTTTTGCAACAAAAAAAAAATTGTGGGTGTTTATGGTGTTTGTGTCCCATGACACTTAAATGTTTAAGTGCCTCACATCTACATATACAGCACTTTGCTTGAACTCTTTCACCCAGATAATTATTTCTAAAATCGTGTAATCCCACTCGCTCTCTCTCCCGTACCTCCCCCGTATCCTTCTCTCTGTCGGTTGGCTTAATCTAATCCCGACTCTTTGTAATTGGCAGTGATCCCACATCTGACACTGTCTGAAATCCAGTGATGTCCAGGAAACTTAATGTGCCACCCCTTGTATTTTTTGTCCAACCGCAGATGAATCCGCTCACGGCTTGGGTGCGGTTCCACTTCAGATCCCATCTCAGGGACTCTGCGTGCAAATCTCCCGTCTGGCTTTATCAAGGTCTATTCAGAGGCATAACATGTTGCATAATATGCAACAAAAAACAGCATATGAGGTTTTTTAATGTGAGATTGAAACAAGACTTTTACAGCTTAGCTCCGCAATCCAGGGCTTTTTTTAATCCATTAGAATGCATGACGGTTGGATTTTGCTTTCTCGTATTGTAATCTGGTCTGCTGTCACCCTCCTCTTCCTGTTTACTTTTATAAATTGGGTCAGTTTTCTGGTTCTGTGTCCAGTTGCGTTTGGTCCCCTCCTTCCTTTCACTCTCTTTATGTCTCTCAGGGCTCCGAGGCAGTTAAGACAGTTGGAGTTGACGTACATGCATTCAGTGCTAGCGTGCATCATTCACACTATAATACCAGAGAATAAAAGTGTGTTTTATGATCTCAATCAAAGCACTTTGAGAAAGACAATGATTACAGCACTTATGACTATCAAACCATTTAATTCGCTGAGTGAGTAACATAATATGCAACATGCACGTTACGTTTCTTCTCCATGCATTGATGAAAATATTTCCTAGAGTAATTTACAAAGTGTGTGTGTTTGTGTGTGTGTGAGGGAAGTGCTGGCTGTGAGAATGGACACTGCACAGTAGAGTTTAGAAGGCCAGAAGGCAAAAGGGCTGAAGTGAGATGGACAACACCATCTTTCACTATGAGAAGCGAGGGTTTGTTCGCTGAGGGATTTATATGACTCGGCCCATTTAATGTGTTCTCGTGTTAAGTCAATAGCTTTATATACCCGTATAAGCAGGGATAAATGGTACTTGCATGTAAAAATTTCCTCTCTCCATGTCTCATTATCTTTGGAGAGGGACATTAGTGATGTACATACTACCAGGAAATATTAATGTGTGTATTTCAGTCGAAACCACACGAGTTTATATCGATCTACATATAATTCATTCCATTTTAGAGGTAAATGAATTTTACTACTGACTAGAGGAGAAGTCGTGAGTGACGTCTGTCTTTTTGCTTGTCTTAGGCTGATCTAGTGTCCCAACAACACACACACATTCTACAGTCGTCCCAAGCACCATTAAGCTGTCTTTTACTATCTGTCTTTCTGTCATTTTATTTTATTTTTTGGTTAAAATGAGGTACAAGCGTTTAATGAGAAGCACCTAAATACTTTATGGCCTGTAATTTTATTATTTTTAAATTGTAGACACTTTGTGATTGTCATTTTCCTTACAGTGGTATGATTCTGTGTCATTTTCCTTACAGTGGTATGATTTTGTATCATGCCTGTGTTATATTGTGTTATGGTTTTCTTATGTTTAGTAATGGTTGAATGGCACTACTTTATCATTTAAAAACCACAAAATTCCTTCTTTTTTTAAATCATGGGCTTTAGAACCCCACTTTTTAGTGTCTTAAAATGGGACAAAATTCAGGTTGTTCTTCTGTTTTTTTATTATTATTATTTTAATTTTAGCACCTTTTATTTTGAAAATGCTTTGCAAATCGTGTTCTGTAAATTGAGTTATTTGTTGGTATACAGTTTGTGTTTTCAAAGCAGACATTAGCATGCTCATTTCAGTCTATAATCAGATGTCCTCAGGGGATGAGCCAGGCTGGTCCATCACACTTGTGGGCCCAAACTGAGGGATTCTTTGTGTACTGAAATCTGTGAGGACTGTCGTCAGACTTTAAGGGACAAAACCTACTTAACCAAGGGCTAACTTCTGCTCGGCCTCAGTTACAGCTTTAACCAAGTAGCCTACATATCTCATAGTTTGTCTCTCTCTCTCTCTGCATCTGTCTCTTTCTCAGCTTCTACTGAAATGCTCTTTTGTTAACACTGTATGTAGATAATGTACTGGTCTGCCTTGTTTAAAGGGAAAATTATTACTCTGGATGTAATTTTTATTGCCTCGATAAATAATATAACTGTACATTCAATAAATACAGAACATTGTCAAACGTGTCTTGATTGTTGCTTCCCTTTTTCAGTTCTACTTTTATAAAATGAGAGCGAGTTTTCAGATTGTGAAATGGTTTTGATCATGTGTGAAGGACAGTTTACGTGACATGATGAAGGTGTGCGAGACATCCTCAGTTATGCAAAATTAGTTGTTTTTTTATTGCTAAAAATGAGGGGAGAACAAAGCAATAGAACATTTAGTTTAGTAATATTTATGAACTATGATAGTATTTATTATATTTTGCTTATTAGCTTATCTATTTTTATGTGCTTTTTAATTTTTTTACTGTTTAGCTTTTATTCTTATTTTAAAAATTTTAGTTATTTTGGTAAGTTGGTAAGGCAATATTTCAAAATTTCGTTTTGTTTTTGGGTTTGTGTTTTTCATGTAGTGTAAATAAACTAGTTTAAGTTAACGATAGCTCTAAAAATGTACATTTAATGTGATTTTTTTTTGGAGCTCATTTTTTGTTTCATCTGACCATAGAACGTTTGAAAAGTAACTGACACTACTGGAACTTCACACGGGATGGGTTCTAGGGTCAGATGAAACCAAAAAAAGTGCTTTTTTTGGCAGCAAACACTAAAAAACACTACCGCTGCATGTCGCCGGTGGCTGGCGATGAGGTCGCTATAGTGGGCGTTCCCACTACTGGTTGCCTTGTAATGTTTATGAATAACATCCAAAGACAGCGAATCAGTTTTCTTGCCGCTAAAAACAAACATTCTGGAGGGAAAATATTAAATATTTAGACTCGTAAAGCATGTAAGTTAAAATAGGCGCTATCTGTATAAACAAACCACATATTTGAGCTCTAAACAACTACATTCTCGACTGAAAAACTCTTATAACTACATTTCATGACACAATAACAGTAGTATTTTAGATTTAAAAAAATACTCCTCCATCTTTCTGTCGATGGGGCGAGGGGCAGAGCGGAGAAGGATGATGACGCGCGCTCCAGGCTCCACTCCTATTGGTTGTCGCTCGCGAAAGTCGCTCTTCATTTGCATAAAGTTAAACATTTCTCAACTTTGTCGTCGCCAGACACTCTCCATCCAGTCGCCAACGGTCGCGACCGCGCGTGTCGCCGGAAGTCACCCGCTCCCCATTGAAATGAATGGTATCGTGTCGCTTTGTCGCGTGTAGTGTGAACGGGGCTTAAGATGGGTTTGGTGCACACAGGGATAAAAAGTCCCCCATGTGTAAAATGAAATACTCTGCTGTATCTTTAATGCTGTGGGCCCAATTTTCTGCCAGAGGTCCTGGTCATCTTGTTCAGATACATGGCATCATGGATTCGCACAAATACCAACAGATAAAAAATCTAAACCTGACAACCTCTGCTAGAAATCTCACAATGTGCCATGTTTGGATCTTCTAACAGGACAGTGATCCAAAAACAAACATTAAAATTTAAAACAAAAATGGGTCACTGAGCACAAAACTACAAAAATAAATAATTGTTCCCAACATGTTTTGGAGAAAAACATTTATTTCATAATGTGATTTTCCCCCACTTCAAATCTTTTACTTCAATGAAAGGTTAGATTTTTGCAAATTTTTTAATAAAATATAAAAAGGATTAACAATGCAGATTAATTTTTTACAGCCATCTTTGGTCATATTTACCAAGTGGGCAAATAATTCTGACCAGCACTGTACAGTTTGTACAGTATAAAAACCATTATGTCTATGGAAAGTCCCCATAAAACTTGAAAACACAACATATGTCAAGTCAAGTCAAGTCACCTTCATTTATAGCCTATTGCGCTTTTAACAATATGAATTGTTTCAAAGCAGCTTTACAGTGATATTAGGAAATTACAGTAACAGTTTGACAGTTTGAATATATATGTGTGTATATATGTGTAAATCAACCCTCAACAAACTACTTGTCTGGCCTTAAAAAATTATAATACAGAATTATTTATCGCGTCCATGTAGCAACGTGGTGACTCTGTACAGATAAAACGACGTTTTATCTGTACAGAGGTAAAGTGAAGGAGGCCTTCACAGGGGAGAGCCTAGTTCAGGACTGCGTTGTCATCATTTCCAGGCGCAGGTCCTTCAACAGATCTGGATGCGATCCGGCGGACTGCGGTAAACCTCAGGATAAACAGAGAGACTAATATTAGCGTAGACGGTTTAGGTCAGCCGGAACCGGGAACACTTCCCATAAATCCTGATGTACTTGTTACATCATTCTTATGATGTAACAAGTACATCAGGATTTATGGGAAGTGTCCCCGGTTCCGGCTGACCTAAACCGTCTACGCTAATCCGGCTGACGCGCTTCCGGCTGACCTAAACTATGCAGCCTAACATTGAATTATGGAAGTCTATAATGTGTTATGTGTATGCTAGTTCAAAGAGATGTGTTTTTAGTCTAGATTTGAACTGACAGAGTGTGTCTGCTTCCCGGACAATGTTAGGAAGATTGTTCCAAAGTTTTGGCGCTAAATAGGAGAAGGATCTACCGCCAGCAGTCGATTTTGATATTCTAGGTATTATCAACTGGCCGAAATTTTGAGATTGCAATAGACGTGACGGACTATAATGCGTTAAGAGCTCGCTCAAGTACTGGGGAGCTAAACCATTTAGTGTTTTGTAAGTAATCAGCAATATTTTTAAATATATGATGTTTAATACGGAGACAATGCAGTGTTGACAGTACAAATAATTGACAGAACGGGGCTAATATGGTCATACTTCCTGGTTCTGGTAAGAACTCGAGCTGCTGCATTTTGGACCAGCTGTAGTTTATTTATTAAGCGTGCAGGGCAACCACCCATAATAGTATTACAATAATCTAGCCTTGATGACATGAACGCATTAACTAATTGTTCCGCATTTGTCATTGAGAGCATATGACGTAATTTAGATATATTTTTAAGATGGAAAAATGTGGTTTTACAGATACTAGACACGTGACTTTGAAATGAAAGATTGGTATCAAAGAGCACACCCAGGTTCCTAACCGACGACGAAGACTTAACAGAGCAGCCATCAAGTGTTAGACAGTATTCTAAGTTATTACGTGAGGACGTTTTTTGTCCAATAATTAGAATCTCTGTTTTTTTTCAGAATTACAGGAGCTCTAAGCGATGCCACGCGTTTTTTAGGCCAAAACATTTTTTGTCACATACAGCAAACATCTCCTCACTAGTATCTGCTAGCTGTCTGTCCCCTGAACACACTGTAAAAAAACGCGGTCTCTGTAGACACCACAGGCTCCACAAACGGCAACAAAAACAAACTGGGCTCACCCGCACCACGAAACACAACAAACAGTGCTCCAGCCAATCACCGACAAGAAGTATTTGAGGGTGGGGTTTGGGGGGTTAGTGCGCATACACATGAAGTGGGTGTGTGGAGGAGAGAGAAGCATGAAGAGGGAAGTTTGAATTATGGCCGACACACGACCAAAGAGACGACGTTCCGATGAACAAATTGCAAAGAAGAGGGACAAGGATAAGGAACGCACGAAGTACCAAATTTACATCGGAAAAACCTTTTGAAGGTGGCGAGAACTCCGGCGGCACAAGGGCTTCCGATCCGACATTCAGTTGCTCTGTTTTTGCAGAACAGGTAGCAGCTAAATCCCTTTTTCTTTCTAAACTGACGTTCATGTTCGCCAAACCAACACAAGAATGTAATTAGCTAGAACTATGCAGTCAGTGTTAACTTTGGTGAATACAACATATAACGTTATGTTTCTAGCAGCTAGCGATCAATCTCTATTGTAAATGATCAAGCAAATTCACAGTAACCTAGGGCGACAATTTGTGTGAATGGTTATTTTCATCCACTGTTTGTTATGAATTTGAATGTTCATTTATAGGCTATTGGCAACTTTGACTAAATTTGTTTACGACTCCGCCGTTGTTTATGCTCACTGGGAACCGCGAAGCTAACGTTATCTTGCTATTGTAACGTGAGGGTTCGGTATGTGGTGGTAGATCACTCTTTATGATAATAAACAGTAGAATGGAGACAGGAGACTTTCTCAAGCGGCACTTTTACTGAACACCGTCACAACAACCACACTTCCTTCAACAGCCTTTCACGTGACTTCACTAACCAATCAGAAGCAAGGACTTAGACTGAGATAAACGTGAGTGAATCAGAGAGGCAGATTCAGCAGAATATCCTTACTGTATTAAATATGTAAACACATAAATGTGTAAATAATTAACTGACTAAACATTGTAAATATACTTCTAGTATATTAACTCAAATATAAATCATATTAAATTCTAAGCATTACAACCTTCCAATATGAAATATGAACTCCACTTCTAAACCTTACATTTCCTCCCCCTCCCACAAAAGAAACGTCCCCGTTTCCCATCAAATAAACAAGTAACAATAACCACAGCAATAAAGCAACTGTATCAGTTCAGAACATAGTCCTTAAGGAATCTTGGAGGTCTAACTGAACGTTTCCCCGGGCGTAGCAAAGAACCAGAAGCCTGAGGAGTGGAAGAGGGGACAGTGTCAAACTGGCCTACTGGGCCAAAGGAGGGGGCTGAGCAAGACTGAGTCAGGGGAGAGCAGGATTGGGGCTGTGGTCGGGGTTGTGGATGGCCAGTGGGAGGAACTAATGAGGGAGTATTGCCCTGGCCAGATAAGGAGTAGCTCCTCGTGGCTGCAAACTTTGAAGGCTTAAAGGGCAAAGCACCTGATAATGCAGTCAAATGAGGGAGTTGAGACTGCAAAAAGTCACATGTAGGTGTCTCATGCCCACAATCTGGCACAGGAGCATAGTAGGGTCTGAGACGGTTGTAGTGGACAATCTGGGACTTATCAGACTGATCCAGGAGATAGTGAATCCTGTATGTCACTCCAAGAGAATCCACATCAGATCCTAGGCACTCTAATATTTCAAAGGGGCCTTTCCAGTGAGGAGCAAGTTTTTGTTTTGCTGTAGTGGGGTCATTTAACCAGACAAGGTCTCCCGGCACATAGGGAGTGTGCTTAACACTCTTGTCATACTGTCGTTTCTGCTGATTGTGGGCATAATCTCTGTTCCATGCAGCAGAACTGAAAGCGGACTTAAGTTTCTGTGTCAATTGTGCAACATAGTCAGCAGGAGAACCCGTAATAGACAAAGATGGTGTGTTGTTAGGTAACAGCATGTTGACAGGCATCCTGGCTTCATGACCATGTGTGAGGAAGAATGGTGTGAATCCTGTTGTAGAGTGTGGGTTGGTATTGTAAGCCAAAGCAACTTGGTTGAGGCAGTCATCCCATTCCCCAGACTGCTGAAGTAGTGTCTTGGCTAACTGATCAATAAGTGTCCTGTTGAACCTCTCAATCATGCCGTCACACTGAGGATGATATGGGCTGGTTCGTGTTTTCTGCACACACAGCAGGTCACACAGATGTTTCACCAGGTCAGATTCAAACTGACGTCCCTGATCAGTGTGGAGCATTTCCGGGATGCCATGCTCACAGATGAAGTTTTCAAACAGACATTTCGCCACTGTTATGGCGCGCTGGTCTGGAATGGCATAAAGGTTGACATACTTGGAGAAATAATCTTGGACAACAAGCACATACCTGTTGCCACGACTTGTGATGGGGAGCTCAAGAATGTCAGCTGCAACCTTTTGGAATGGCTCAGTAGCAACAATTGTTTTCATTGGAGCTCTCTGATGAGGTGTGGGACTCCGTCTGGCGTCACATGGAGTACATTGCTTGCACCACATCTTGATGTCACGTGACATAAAGGGCCAGTAGCACAGCTGTTGAGCACGTTTCAGGACCTTATCAGCAGATGAATGACCAGTTACAGGATTTCCATGCAGCATCTGCAGAACCGTGTCTTTCAAAGCATGAGGGACAATCAGTTGATGGAGCACTGATGTTGTGGATGGGTTGAAAACTTTACGGCAGAGTACACCATTATGAAAAGTAAGTCTGTGGAACTCGTGCCAAAGTGCCTTCTCAACAAGTGTGCGTTTTTTCATGCGCCAGTATGGTGGTTTCTGTCCCTTAACTGTCCAGCTAATAACCTCTGACAGTACGGGGTCTCGCTGTTGTTCCTTTTTAAAATCCTCTTCAGGGAACTGAAGCACAAATGTGGAGGAGACAGACTGTTGAACACCCTGTGAGGAGGCCGGAGGAGGTTGTGGTCCAGTCAAGTTACAGCAAACTGGCTTTGTATCAGTACTGCAGAGGCTGTGATGTACCAAACTGACCGGACTAGACAGACTCACAGGACTCAGACTAGAATGTCTCTTGTCAGAGTGCGGATTACCAAAAGCACTGGAGGAGGTGCTCTGCTCAGTTGTTCTGATGTCAGCAGGGCGACGTGACATTGCATCTGCATTGAGGTGACTGTGGCCATCCTTGTGAATTACAGTCCATTCAAAAGGATCAAGTTCAAGGGCCCAGCGTGCACGACGACCAGTTCTGTCATTGTCAATGGGTATTTTTCTGAGACCCAGGAGAGGTTTGTGGTCAGTTACAATAACAAAGGGCTGTTTGTAAAGGTAGTGGCGAAAATGTCGCACGGCCCAGACAATGGCCCAGAGTTCTCTGTCATATGTTGACCATTTTCTTTCTGCTTTTGTGAGAACATGGCTAGCATAAGCAACCACTTTTTCTTGATCCCCTTGTCTCTGAGCAAGCACAGCACCAATTGCAGAGCCTGAAGCATCTGTGTAGAGGGAGAATGGCACCGTAAAGTCAGGGAATGCAACCACTGGAGGATTTGTGAGTGCATGTTTCAGGTAAGTGAATGCATCCTGACATTGAGAAGTCCATTGGAAAGGTGCATTCTTCTCTGTGAGAGCATGTAGAGGGACACTGTGATGTGCAAAGCTTCGGATGAACTTGCGGTAATATGAACAAAGTCCTAGAAATGCTCTTACTTCTGTAGCTGACCGTGGAGTAGGCCAGTCTTGGACACTTTTCACATTCCGCGGGTCTGGCTGAATGCCATCTTTGGATACAACATGGCCCAGAAACTGTACTTGATCCCTGGCAAAACAGCATTTGGAGGGATTCAGCTTCAGGCCACTTGACTGGAATCTGGAGAGAATTTCTTCCAGGTGCTGGAGATGTTCACTGAAAGAGCGGCTGTAAATGAGGACATCATCCAAATACACTAGGCATGTTTTCCATGGGAGGCCACGAAGTACCATTTCCATCAAGCGCTGGCATGTGGCTGGAGCGTTGGTGAGACCCATTGGCATAACTTTAAAGTGATAAAGGCCACTACCTGTTGTGAATGCTGTTTTTTCACGGTCTTCCTCCTGCAGCTCGACTTGCCAATAGCCATGTTGTAGGTCCATTGTGGAGAACCAGGCAGAGCCCGACAAAGCATCCAGTGCGTCGTCGACTCTCGGAAGAGGGTGGGAATCTTTGATTGTCACTGTATTAAGTTTTCTATAGTCCAGGCAGAAACGCCATGTGCCATTTTTCTTGCGCACCAAAACAACTGGCGCAGCCCAGGGACTGTAGCTTTCTTCAATGACATCTGCCTTTAACAGGTTGTCAACTTGAGTCTGTATTTCAGCTCTCTGTTCTGGTGTCACTCTGTAAGCTCTCTGTTTAATTGGTGTGGCCTCATCAGTGCGGATTTGATGCTTGATGATGCTAGTGCGACCTCTGTCCTCTGAGTGTTTACTGAATACTGCTGAGTATTTCTGAAGCAGTGATTTCAGAGACTGAACTTGGTGAGGTGACAGGTCGCTGTCATTTATCTGGACAGATGGAGCTATATCATGCACGGGGGAGGTTGCACACCCTGTCCCTTCCCCTGATATGACGTCAACAGATGAAACCGAATGAAACTCACCCAGGTGTTGACCTGAATGCAGCTCAACGTCATCTCTGGAGGGATTTAAGATTCGAACCACAGTTGTACCATTCTGAACCTCACTGAGAGAATGTGCCACAATGATGTCACACGATGGGTTGGGCATGAGAACACCATAATAGTCAGTTGGCATTGGAGAAGCAGGTGTAGCTGCTGACACACAGGCTGTGATGAGGGTTTCACTCATAGCTGGAATCTTAGTGGGCGCTAGCACAGACACATTACAGCAGGCGGCCACTTCATGTCCTTTGGGCAGGAGAGGAATTTTCATGTCCCAAAGTTGCAGCATTTTGTTGTTTATATCAAGGAGGGCATGGTGTTTCCGCAGAAAATCAAACCCAAGAATGACTGGCTGGCAAGCACCTCTGAGAATTTCAAAGTCCTGTTGCCATACCTGATGTCCAAGTCTGATACCAATCGTTAACTTGCCTAAAATGTCCAGGCACTGTCCATCGACTGAGCGAGCTGGCAGAGAGGAGGGTGTCATGGGGCGTTTTTTCAATGCTGGGTGAGAGTTACGAAAATCTTCGCTCACAATGGAAACAGTAGAACCAGAGTCAATTAAAGTGCACACTTCAATGCCCTCAACAATAGCCAAGATTGTAGAAGAGACAGAATCATCAGAGTGTGAGTCATTCTTGTCAGGCATTAACTTGGGGGAATCCTTCTGGGGCAGTGAGACAGTAGCTGATGTTTGCCCCTCAACAGCAGCTAATGGAAGTTTCCCTGACGGTTGGAGTCAGAGTGCGGATATCGTTCAGGAGACTTGAAACGAACACTACCTCTAGCGTGTGGACTGGCATCCCTGTTTCCCTGTGGAGCAGGACTAGGGCTGCGTCTGTATCTGTTCGTATCATCCTTGTCATGGCGACCATACCTGGAGTACTGATAGGACTGGCGTGAGGGAGAGCGATGCCGGTCACGTCTGTCATTGTCATGCCATTGACGGTCTCTCTGAGTAACAGGGGAAGGAGGACAACCGTCATAGCAGGACCCTGGATCACGACCATGATACTGCTCAGGTGAGTAATTGTCTCTGCGGTGTTGTCTGTTATAATAGGGTTGTGGAGAGACACTGCGCGCACTGTATCGAGCATCGTCGGAGGAAAACCTTTCAGTTTGGGAGTCCAGACGCTGAGCCAGGTAACTGTGTTTCTCTCTTAATAGGTGTACTTCACTTTGTAAGCTGTTGACAGTAAGAGTCAGCTGCTCAACTGCATGCAGAAGCTTATCATCAGTAGGTTTAGGACGAACCATAGCTACCTGCTCTGAAGATTGAGAGTGTGGAGACCCTACAGTTGTCAGTTGGAGCGCTGCACGTGCCCTCTCACAGCGGCTGGCGATACGCAGGGCGTCCTCAAGATCCTCCGCACCCATCTCATGGACTTTTGACTGAAGATTTGGGTCCAAGCCAGCAACAAAGCGGCGAAATTTTTCACCCTCTAGTGCATTGTGGTCATAGTTGGGAAAGGCTTCTAATACAAGACGAGTGATGTCTGCACTGTACACATCCAAACTTTCACCTGGTCGACGAGGTCGAGCATTCACATGTGTCTGGAAAAATGGCAGGGAGTATATTGGTCCAAAAACGTCCCTGAGTTTCTCCTTTACTGAATCATAGTCCTTCTGGATCGAAGAAGGAAGGCTGTCCCAATACAGAAATGCAGCATCTGCTAGGCGAGTAGGGAGGACGGAAGCCATCACCGTATGCAGATCTGTATCAGTTGAACTCATAGCCTGCACTGCCACTTCAAAACGTCGAGACCAACTTGTGAATGATTCAGTCCCATCTCCTTTAAAAGCAGGTGGAAGATCAATTTTTAGGGCACTGGAGACAGCGCATGTGGCTAGAGAAACAGCACCTGTTGATGTAACGTTAGCATCTCGCCGTCGTCGTGTGGGGGGAGACTGCAGCCCAGTTTCACTTTCATCAGCCGACATGGTGACAAAATGGCCAGTCCCAAAACTCACAAAAAGCACGTAAAGTAGAAAAAAAATTTAATAAATAAATACCACAAAAGTCCCTTAATGTCTCCACACTAGTTTTTAGGTAATCCACTGCTCTCAAAGAGTGTCAAATCCAGATAGCACAACAAAAAAAATGACCGCATCCACAGGTCGTATGAATAAAACTCACCAAATGTGCAAAAACCACCAAAATATCACCACGCTGCCACCAAATGTAACGTGAGGGTTCGGTATGTGGTGGTAGATCACTCTTTATGATAATAAACAGTAGAATGGAGACAGGAGACTTTCTCAAGCGGCACTTTTACTGAACACCGTCACAACAACCACACTTCCTTCAACAGCCTTTCACGTGACTTCACTAACCAATCAGAAGCAAGGACTTAGACTGAGATAAACGTGAGTGAATCAGAGAGGCAGATTCAGCAGAATATCCTTACTGTATTAAATATGTAAACACATAAATGTGTAAATAATTAACTGACTAAACATTGTAAATATACTTCTAGTATATTAACTCAAATATAAATCATATTAAATTCTAAGCATTACAACCTTCCAATATGAAATATGAACTCCACTTCTAAACCTTACACTATTATTGCGTCCTTGTATGGGAGCTATAGTAACCTCAGGTGGCGAAACGAGTTTAAGATAATGTTTCTCTTTTTCTGCATTCTGTTCTGCAATATATAAAACCCTTTATCTAACTTGGCGACATTACACATTGAATGAAGTATCAGTAAAACTTAACTTTGTTTGTGACTACTTTGACTTTCCTTTCTGCCGGAAGGGAGGGGAGGAGGGAGGAGACGGGATGAGGAGGAGGGAGGGTCTAGCTAGCCTCCGTTTTGTTTGACAACAATTCGAATGTCAACAAGAAGTTTCGACTCCCGGGATCGCTTAGAGCACCTTTAAATAAGTAGTAGGAAATTGCTAGTCATCCAGTTTTTTATATCAGCTATGCATTCCGTTAATTTTGTGAATTGGTAAGTTTCGTCAGGGCGTGAAGAAATATAGAGCTGAGTATCATCGGCATAACAGTAAAAACTAAAGCCATGCTTCCTAATGATATCTCCTAAGGGTAGCATGTACAAAGTGAACAACAATGGTCCTAGTACTGAGCCTTGTGGTACGCCATACTGAACTTGTGATCGATAAGACATCTCTTCATTTACTGCTACAAACGGATAACGTTCAGATTAGTATGATTTAAACCATGCTATTGCAATTCCACTAATGCCAACATCATTTTCGAGTCTATTTAAAAGACTGTTGTGGTCAATAGTGTCAAATGCAGCACTAAGATCGAGTAACACTAATAGAGAGATACAACCACGATCGGATGATAAGAGCAAATCATTTGTGACTCTAATGAGAGCTGTCTCAGTACTATGGAATGGTTTAAATCCTGACTGAAAATCCTTGCAGATATCATTTCTTTCTAAAAAGGAGCATAGTTGTGAGGATACTGCCTTTTCTAGTATCTTTGACAGAAAAGGTAGATTCGAGATCGGCTTGTAATTGACTAATTCTGTAGGATCAAGTTGCGTTTTTTTAAACTAGCGTTAGGGTTAGGTTTAGGGTTTAATCATAGCCAGCTTAAAAGTTTTTGGAACGTATCCTAATGACAAAGATGAATTAATGATATTAAGAAGAGGATCTATGTCCTCTGGAAGCATCTCTTTCTGTAGCTTAGTCAGTATAGGATCTAACATACATGTTGTAGATTTAGATGATTTAACGAGTTTAGTAAATTCTTCCTCTCCTATAGCAATGAGTAAATCGAATTTTTCCTCAGGGAGACTACAATGCACTGCCTGATGCAATACTGTAGTAGACGGTTGCATAGTTATCTAGCAGATCTAGCAGCTTTTAAGGCCTCTCTGTATGCAATCGTGCTCTCTTTCCATGAAATGCGAAATACCTCTAGTTTTGTTTTCTTCCAGTTGCGCTCCATTTTTAGGGCCCGAGTGTGCTCGTTTTACCACGGCGTTGGACTATTTTCTTTAATCTTCTTTAAGCGCAAAGGAGCATCTGTGTCTAAAGTGCTGGAAAAGAGAGAGTTAAAAGTTTCTGTCGCAATATCGAGTTCTTCTAAGTTATCTGGGATGCTGAGATATGTGTTTAAAGCTGTGGTGTTAATTATAAGACTCATATCACTCATAGGAACAAATATGTGAAGCACCTTTGTAAAAGGAATTATTTTATTTTTATTTATTTTTTTATCATACCAAAGCATTACAGTACATGCATAAAGCATCCTGGTGTTGAATATTATCATTTAGCTTGGCTGTACAGTTTGCTTATAAATAGATACTAGTCGATTGTATCTATAGACTTTTATTGTATTTGTATTTAATTGTATCTTTGTATTGGATTGTATCTGTATTTTATTGTGGAAGGTTTTGAATTCTTTGTATTTTTATGTTTTTACTCTGTGTGTTTTTTATTCTGTCATGGATCCCCCTGGGTCTGAAATAAAGGTTATACTTTATGTATTGTCATATTGCATTATACTTTATGTTTACTGTATTGTCATAATGGCATTGCTTTGAAGAGTTAATACTTTCTCAGTTGTTTTCTGATGGTTTCTTTTGAAAGACATTTGTGAAACATGTCCCATTTTTGTCTAGTTCATAGAGTTTTACCACAGAGTTTGAGATGGAAGAGGGGATTTGTCATCTTTTTAGAGCAACTGTTTAAAAAACATGTACAATAACCGTAAGGCTTATGAAAGCGCCTCAGAGCTGAATGCAATTTCTAAGACCCTTCAACAGCTTCTAAGTACAAAAGCTTCTCCTGTCTTCTTCATTTGAAGATTGCGACAGAAAAAAGAAAAAAAAAAGAAGAAGAAAAAAAGCCTGTTTCCCTTTACAGCTGGGATTGCTTTGCAAGGCTTGTTTTTGTGATGGGACAGTGATGTTGCAAAAATGCTGGTTGGAACTCCATTTCTGATTGCAGCTTAACATCAAACATTCAAGTTACTGAAAAACACAATCCTCCGAAATCTCATTAAATATTAGGATATCAATTTACTTGGATTATTTAGATACTTGTTAGTTGATGCTATTAAGGTTATTAGGATAAAAAAAATAATAAAAACATAAAAAATCAGACATTAGAATAAAGCAAATACATGAAAGCGTGTCAATCTTCTACACAGTGGGAGACCACCAGTGCAAATGCTTTTATTTAGCTTTTTTTTCTTATTAAATACATCAATATTCATTACAAATGATATTATCAGCTCAACAATGTGAGAGAACTGAAAAATTTATATGAATTGCATATTGTCATATTTTAAGATATGTCAGAGCAAGTTTCTTTCAGTTAAGACAGCTCAAGCTCAAAAACCACTTGCACAGTGTGATATATTTCATGCAGTTGTGTACGTACATTATTCCAAAAGTTCGCAAGGATTTGTAAATCCAGAGAAATTTCAGTTTTACATAATGGCTCGTCCCTTGTCATTGTCGCCTATCAATGACGTAATATCCGCGCTATCCTTGGTTTCCACTTGTAGAAACCACAGATATATATACTGTAGATTTCTCATTAGCAGACTAATGGGCTGTTTACGTAAGCCGCTAATGAGGCATCTATGCATATATATTTATATATATATATATATATATATATATATATGAAAGGCTGTTGTGCCTTTCAGTCATCATGGTTCACGATTATTGATTGGCGAGTACAGAAAATCCCCCCAAAAAACATAAATGTAGATCAACTGAGGCGAGCAGGCTTTGGGAAAAACAGATAAATAAAACAAGGATCAATATCGGCGTGGCGTTTTTGAGATGGAGAGAGCTTCGCAACAAACTTGGACATGACAGAGTCTCTGCTCTCGCATGTGTTTTAATAGACAGGTAAGCAAATATATATTATTTATTTTACACATACAGTTATATATTGCACTTTGTATGTACTTCAATAATACTTTTATCAATTCTGGTGACCAACTCTATGGCTGTGAAGTTAAATACAGTATGTGTTGCACAAAAATATTTAGCCTTTACTTGCAAATACTGTGGGTTCGTTTAAATTTACTTTTAGTATAATTGTTTTAAACGTGTAAAACTGTGTAGCATTAACCTACCAAATCATTTGACAAATAGTCACATATCATATCACATCTTAGTAACAGGCTGATATAGCAATACATTTGTTCATCCTTGCAGCTAATTCATTACGATGATATAAACTAGAGTGATCAAACCTTAACTGTAATACAAAATCTAATTTATTACCTCATCTGTGAACATGATTCATGAATTCCATATATCTCTGGATGGTGAAAACTACATCTCCCATTGTTCCACTCTCCTCCACAGCATCATCAAGCTTCCATAAGGCGAAAGCTTACATATTGTACCTTTAACCCTTGTCTGTGAATCCGGCCAAAAACTGCTGTCAAACCTGATGATCATACATAAATTGAGAATGATCCAAAGAGCGTCTTGTGGTTTAATGGAAGCAAGGACATCTGACCATTTGTACAAAGGAGGTAACAGATAAGCTTATTTTCTTAGTAGAACAGAATCGGAAATTAGTTTTGCCATAATGCTTTTTTAATGTTTCAAAATCCTAAATCTTTTAAATTAGATTTTAAACCCCAGATGTGGTCTCAGACTTTTGAACCCCACTGTATGTAACAATGCACTGAACACTCCAATTCACTCCATTTCAAAGGCATAACCTGTGCATTCAAGTTCTCTCACAGTCTCTCAATGGCCTCAGCATCCAGTCAGTCTTTAATTAGATTTCCAAGTAATTTCCCACTCATTCATTTTTCTGAACTCTTCACGTTCTTTCTCTTGCTTATCTCCTGCTTTTGTATTTCGAGCACAAAGCTTCTCTCCTCTCTCCCTTTTTCTGTTTTATTCCCCAGTGAGCATCTGCTTCCGCCTCATTCTTTCTGCTCTCGTTCTGTCGTTTCTTTACTTTCCAGTGGACAGGTCCATGAGAGAGTCAGAGCGTAGAGCTGGCGCCCGAATGTCATGCCTGACATCCATCAACTGAGTTTACAGAAGAATATGTACATCCCACTCTTCTTGCTCACTTGTAGCTCCTTATGCATCCAATCTGTTTTTTTTAGAACTCAACTGAACAAGTTCATCTAAGCAATTTCATGTGAACAATCGTGCTGTTGTTCTGGAAATTATCATGTTTGCTATTCGACTGTATCTGCTTGTAAAGTCTGACGTCATGCGTCATCGTTTACACTTAATCAGCAATTGACAAGCAAATAACAAACAGTGTTAATAAACACTCATGGTGTGCTATAATACTACTGAAAAATTACGATCCTCCAATCATCGAAAGTGGACAAGCTCAAAACTTTTTTGACCATTTACACCTGTAGTCGTCCACTTGTGATCCGATCATCTTAATACCAGGTGTAAACAGGGCCTGAGTGTGAGGTGTGAGTATCAAATCAATTATTTCCAGTTACTTAATATATTTTTCCTCACAAACACACAGTAGTGGCATTTAGTTCATGCATTATTAGTTCAGTATTAAACAAACAAAATGTTTGAGTGAATGATTCACTGACTCATATTGGTCGCTGAGAATGTTCTTTGTCTGAAGTGAATCTTTTTCTGCACAAAAACGTTTTCTGCACAAATAAATATCATTCATTTAATAAGTGATTCGATAAGTAGTGTAGATTTTTTAATAAAAGACATTTTAAAAAAAGATTTTAGGACAACAATTTCAAAAACATTTAATAAGGGCAAGCGGATGTTTCATGCATCAAATCAAGAGACATGAAGAGAAATTAAAATTGGAAGAATCCAACTAAAATCTGCTATATAAAAGGAAAAGAAAAGCACTTGGTGATTCACTCATTATGCAAAACAAAGACTGAGAAATTAACAATGAAATCAATCGAAACATTAATGAAGGAAAAATCAAAAGACTAATGAACAGAAAGATCAGAGAGATGCTTCACACAAGGACCAGACTATACACAGAACAGAGTCCAGCCAAGGGCAACACACACATACAGGATGACATGGTGACTACTTATTCAGGGCACTTCAAATGAACTGTCAGCTTATCATATTAACCTCTTCTGTTAGTGTATCTTCTGTACACACCAAAGTCAAAGCTGCACCAGCACTATGCACAGAAGTCCAATCACACAAACAAATCCAAGAAATAAAAACACAAAATATACATTGTAGCATTGCCTGGTTTCTTTTTCCTGTAACGGAAAGGCAGTCAACTGGATGGGTTAGCAACGGGAAACACACGCTTGTCTGCTTATCTTTGATTAGTGGCTTTAGTGTTTTTACAGCTTCCCCACAAAAAAAAAAATATTTGAACACTTAGGGCACACTTGGAAATGTATGAATGTCATTGCATTAGATAACAAATATCAAAAGTGGCGATGTAACGGAAGTAGCGACAGATCTTTTTTTCTGTATTGTGACGGATCTGAATGAAACGTTTTATCGAAAAAGAAAAATATCGGACGAGAACATGGTTCTATTCATCAGTTGCTGAAAAGGCAGATGAATGCGTGCTGAACAATGTCAACATTAAAAAAAAAGAAACATGCATGAATTAATTGTTCACAATAAGATGATTTACTGATTTTGAACTTGATATACTGTTCAAAATGTTTATCGAACATGTCCGAAAATCTCTAGCATCATTTGTTTGCACTTGTCACTCTTTGATATTGTATTCAATGTAATGACATTCCTACGTTTTTAAGGGTCAAACATCATAGTGTGTCAGTAGTCTGTTTTGCACGTGTTAGACACTTAAACATGCACTGAAACGACAGCATCACAAAACCAGCAGACACAACACAAATACGTACTCTCTCTTGCAGTGTTAGAACGCTATAAACACACACAATAATCTTTACGTACAATTTCATCAGGTAGGCCTATGTGTGATTGTGTAGTTGGGGGAAGTGTTTACATTCCCCATCTCTCTCTTTATCTTTCTCTCTCTCTGGCCAGGCTGCTTAATCCAATTACGATGGCTGCTTTTCAGTGTGACATTTGGGATTGCACTTCAATTGCTACAAGAGTAACCTGACAGAGAGAGAGAGAAAACGGTGATCCTATAAAGCGATTATGTGCACACTCTTCTGCTGTATGTCAGTCTGATGTGGGATTCATTACTGATGATAGTTGATCTTTGTGACAGCATGAGCTGGCCTGATCGTTAATGATCATCAATTCTGTCAAGTCAATTACACGATCATAACTGATCTCAATGATTATCTTTTCGCTAACCACATGATAAAAAGCGAAATCTTTTTAGTTCAGTTGAAACCCCCACTAAACTTAGGTTAGTATAAGAAGTTCAATTGGTTTATTCACTGATTTAAGCCATAAATAGACTTAAATAAGTGGGTCTTACACATATACAGCAACACCCACACAGACACACACGCGGACTCGTCACTGGTCCCAGACAAGACAATGACTCTCTGGGCGGGTCGCCTAGCAACAAGATACTACTAAAAATACTCTGTGTGCACTTTCTCTCACTCCGGATACTGTACTAGACTGAGGATAGAAGCTACTTGTTAGAGCTAAATTTCTACGCTACAGCTAAATCTCTCATTCATTCTTTTTCTGTGCTCTCCATCATTCAGCATACCAGAGCCGCCACCATATCCTTACATGTCTCACAGAATAATTACACAGCAGTCAGAAACAGATTGACAGACAGTGAACACTGAAACAGTAACAACTGAAAATTCACTGTGGCAGACATAATAAAACAACCAATACTGATCAATAAAAGGGTTTGTTGCAATTAAGTGTATTCTTTTTTCATGCACCCTCATTTCATTCTAAACCCGTATTTTTAATCCAGAAATGCAAAAAAAAAAAAAAAAAGTGAATGTAATTGTACTTAGACAAAATTATGCAGAATTTAAGTATACCTAAGTATGATGTTAAGTTCACTTGAAGAAAACAGGTATACTTGCAGTATTACATTTCTTTAAAATTAGCAGTTTACTTAGAATATACTTTAAAGTGCACTTTCATAAACTAAAAAGTGGGCTAGAAGTGTATAGCTAGTGAACTAACAGGATAACTTAAGTTCACTTGTAGTATAGTTGCAATAAAAAAAATGTTTTTTTAGATGTGAACTAGTTGTGTACTCAAAGTTTACTACACTAAATTGTATACTTTATAAACTAAAAAAATTGGTTAATTTTGTTAAGTAGTATACTTGGAAGTACATTGATTTCAGTATACTTACTATATTTGAAATATTCATATTTTATGTAAGGGTGGTCAATGTTGGCTAACTAATGTTGTTTAGAAAAGAGCAGCATGAACATTCTGCTAAACATCTCCTTTTATGTTCCAAGGGTCATATGGGTTTGGAATGACATGAGGGTGAGTAAATGCTCAAAGTTGTAATTTTTGGGTGAACTAAGGGATACAGTGTGGTATACAGTCAGTAAGAGCATTTGTCACCATGTCAAATGTCACATCATGTTAACTGGCTAGTATTTCCTATGGAACATTTGATGTCAAGGAGCGTGACCATCATGGGACAAGACAAATACAGATAGATACAGACAGCTAATTACATCAATTACGTGGTTTGTTATTTCAAGAGAACATCAGATGAGCTGTTTATTCTTGGTTGGGTGCTCTCTCTCTCTCTCTCTCTCTCTCTCTCTCTCTCTCTCTCACTCACTCACTCACTCACACTATATACATGTTTAAATTAGAATTATTTTGAATGATATTCAGCACCGTCACTGTCATTATTTTCCAATTGCTCTTCCATCCTCTTTGGGATTATTCCAGTCCATTTTCCACACTTTTTTTTGAGTTTCATTCCTTTTTGCTATTTGACTTCCCAATAATGTCAGCCTTCATTCATGATATATGATTAGTTATGAACTCGACATGCTTTTCAGACCATATGTCCGATTCTTATTAAGTCCTGAAACATGCTTTTCTTCTTACACAAGATATAGTAAGTCCATTCAGTTTGTTTAGTCAGCTCTTAATAACTCAAAGTTCATGTTTGATCACTCTGTTCATTTAAATGTCTTTTAAAATAGTCTCATTACAGTTACACAAGAGTAATACTGACACATATCATATAAAAAGAGGGCAAAAAAGTAAACCACTTCATTTAGTAACCGAAAACTCGGATTGGCTCAAACGGGAGTAAAAAAAGAAAAGAAAAAAGTCATTTGGTTACAGGTTTGGAAAAATTTAAGACAGCACTGAGAGACGGATACAAGTGTAAGGCAAGGGAACAAGGAATGATGTTTAAGATACTGCATTCAAACTAATTGAAAGGGATAGTTTATCCCCCCCTTCATATCGCTCCCTAAAAGTACATTTCTTAAAATTTGTTTTAAAACAAATCACTTTTTATATGGGAAGCTGTGAATGATGACTTTTTTGGGGGTGAACTATCCCTTTAAGGAAAAAAATGGAAAATTACAAAAACTGACTTATCAGACTTAATAAAAGTTTTAAAGATAAATATTGAATAAATACAAAACAAAAATGCTCCTTCAGTGGCCATTCTCATATTCCTCTCAAAGCTTATTTAATATGAGGCCTTGCTGCCTCAGAATCCAGGGATGTGGCAGTATGTTTCCAGTGAGGACAACAGGATATAGATCAGCCATAGGCAAACGAAAAGAAAGGATGTCAATATCTTGCAAGTCCGTGGACCGCCTAGCTCTCCTCCAGCCACTGAGGGGCGCCGGCGATACAACAGCACACTGACAGCCACCACAGCCATCACAGTGAAGAGTGTGACAGAGAAGGCCAGAGAGCCCGGCTCCACGAGGAAAGGTTTGCCTTTGGTACGCCAGTATACAGCAGCAATGGTCCACGCCACACCGATGCCCAGGAAAACATTGACAGCATTGCTGCCCGTCACATTACCAATGGAGGCGTCAGCATACTGGTCTTGAATGGCAGCAACCTTACTGGCAAAAGTGTCTGTGCAAAGAGAGACAGAATTAAATTATCATCAGACTAATACAATTACAACTTGAACTGCAAGATCTTGTTATTGAATGAAAAAGAGAACAGGATTTGACTGAAAGTTGAAGTGAGGTCAAGGAAAGGGAATGGGCTAAACAAAAGACAGAAGCAAAAGAGGAAATGAGAAAAAAGGAAGAGAAAGAAAAAGGAGGAAGAGAGAAAAAAAGAGATATGGTTCAGGTGAAGTGCACTGGAAAGAATTAAAGAGAAAAAAAAGTAGACACACATATAGTACAGACATGTACTGATACACCAGATGCAAACATAACCAGACGCACTAAAACACACACGGCCAAAATCATAAACCTGGTCTATGATGATGAAAAGCGTCTGCTAGGTAATACAGCCGTGGCATGTATGTAGAATATCAAGCTGTGTCTCATTTCAAAGGCTGCGTCCTCCAGAGGTCGCATTTGTAGGCCGCTTCATTTCAGTAAACTGACCAACACATTCCAAAATCAAAAAACTATTTACGCTTCACTAGGAATAACAGTCAATTTTATAATGGTTACTGTTCTGAAATAAGGCATCTTTTATGACCTACAGTATGTGACCGACAAATGTGACCTCCTTCGAAATGAGACACAGCTAAAGTGTTATTTTAGTATTGTTTATGTATTTTTATTTGCATATTTTTTAGTTAATTTTTCTGTTTTGCTTTAATTTATCTTAGTTTTAGCACATGAACTCAAAAAAAAAAAAAAGTAGTTTTTTTTTTTTTTACGTTTTCATCTCATACCTATATTTTATTTTATTTCAACTTTAATTAATGAAAACAATTTTTTAATTTTTTTTATTTAGTTTTAGTTAATAACAACACTGGTGATGGAGCTCCTGAATTATAATTTTATTATTATTATTATATAATTTTATTTATTATTAGTATACCATATATAAAAAACACTTAATACATTATTACTGTTCGTTCTGGTGGTGCTTTCTAGGTTATAGAGACTTAGTATAGGATAGGCTCAACGACCGAGAACATCCTACAAACTATATACAATCTAGTAAAAAACAAACACACACACACACACACGTCTGATTCGCTATCTTTGTGGGCACTCTCCATAGACGTAATGGTTTTTATATTGCACAAACTGTATATTCTATCCCCTTACACGAACACTACCCGCCATCAAAGAAAACCTTCTGCATTTTTACATTTCGTCCCCTTGGAATTATAAGGTTCTATCTGACATTTTTGTCAAAATTTAGTTATTCACATATTCTTATTCTGTGACCACTTCTTTACATTATGTGATGTTGTTTTTTAAGTTGTGTACATTTTGGAACTTTTGATTTAGAAAATAAAAAGGTTCTTTCTACACAGTCGAATGGAATGCAAAAACTTTAAAGCTCAATATCTCAAAACTGCTCAGAACGCAGATAGAACCTTATAATTCCAAGGGGACGATTTTCAAAAAAACCTCCTTCTGTATGATTTATAAGCTTGTTTCTTCATGGGGACCTCAATTTAGGTTGACATGAGTGACATGAGTCCCCATGAGTCAGTGTGCATTCAAGTCCCCACTGGGATAGAAAAACATGAGTGGAAACTATCCACAACACCCTAGCATACTACAGGAGGGTTTTGAATGCGGAAGCACAATTCACGTGTTCTTCAGAAAATGTAAAAATATAGATTTTTCTTTGATTAAAATCGTATTTATTATGTCATACATTAATTTAATCCCTCAATTAATGAATTCTCTCTTACATGTAAAGAGAGAGGAGAAACGATGTGGTAACTTGGACACTTACCTGGGACAGATGTCCCCAAGGCAACAAAGACCACGGCAGTGACTGAATCCTTCAGACCAACGGTGCACCCGAAGTGAGAAGCGAGATCTCCTGTGACCGCCGTCAACGCACCAATCAGACAGATGGACACAATGAAGCATGCCCATCCGTTCCAGTACTCTGTTGGCGGGACGAAGGCAAACAGAACCTTCCAGAAGACTGTGAGGAAGTGCATGATATAATCAAAGCAGGACGGAAGACGCTCTTCACCGCTCTCCTCCTCATTGTCATCACCTGAGAGTTCACAGAGAGATGGAGTAGATTGTGTTAGTGGGCATTAGAGAGTTTTTTTGCACTCTTTTTGTCACTTTTTGTTGAAATTTGTAGCAGCCAACAGCCATTCAGCCATGGATCTGACAGCCATTACATTGTAAATCATAAGTAAAAGATTCCATAATGCTTTGTATGTAAATTATGCTTTTTTCTGGATAATGTTTTCAAAACACATAGAGAGTGGGCTTTGATACTGTTTCTTATGCAATGTGTCATGAATATATGACTGTTTTATATTTGTGCAAAATACTTAATTAACATTATTATTATCTAACCTCAAGGAACATACTTAAAAAAATATATTTTTTACAATTTAAAATTGCTGTTTTCTATTTGAATGTGTTTTAAAATATATATTATAATGTATATTACAGAGAACCAGGGAAAAAAATATATTTTAAATCTATATTAAAATGTTTTATAATATTCTTGTGATGGCTGAATTTTCAGCATTATTACTCCAGTCTTCAGTCACTTGAATAAATCATTCTAATATGATGATTTGGTGCTAAAGAATCATTTCTTACCATTTCTTATTTTGCTGCGTAATATTTGATGAATAGAAAGTTCAAAAGAACAGCATTTATTTGAAATATAATTTTTTTGTAACATTATAAATGTCTTTACTTTCTCTTTTGATTAATTGAATGTGTCTTTGCACATTAATGCATATTTATAATTGTACAGGTGCCTCAATGATGCTCAAGTGACAAAATATAAAGGATGAACAAACAGGAAGTAGCTTACCTGCGCTCACAGTAACAGCACTAACAAACTGCTCTCTCCAGCTACTGCTGCCGACTACCAGAGCCAGGTTAGTCTTCTTAATGAGCTTATCCACTGTACTCTACACAGACACACACACACACACACACACACACACACACACACACACACACACACACACACACACACACACACACACACACACACAGTTGCAGCCACATTTTAAAAACTTTTCCAGACCTGCGTTCAGTCTGTGTGTTGCACAGTTCAATGCTTTGGCTTTGCTTGGAACTATTTTGTTGGTGGAGAAATTATTATTTATATATATACTGTATATATATATATATATATATATATATATATATATATATATATAGAGAGAGAGAGAGAGAGAGAGAGAGAGAGAGAGAGAGAGAGAGAGAGAGAGAGAGAGAGAGAGAATTGTTCACACTCACAATAATACTGAATATTAGCATGGCTGTGGTGGTACTGCTTAAATATTTCACATTAATCACCATGCATTGCTAAATAAAACATTTTCGTAACTCATTTTGCATTGTTGCTCAACTTACAATATGTCATTTTTTTTCTGTGATCAAGGCGTAGGCTGATGACGCATAAGCGGAATTATGGAACTTGTCGTCATGCTGACTGATCTAATAATGTTTATGGATGAGTGAATACATTGATGTTTTTAACATGACTGTGGTACAGTATGAAGCAGGGCGCGATTGCTAGATAGATATCAGCGCCACACGCGAGTCCTGCGGATATAAAGGAATAAGGACATTTCATTCTACCGAACTACCCGCAAATGCAGAATTACTACTCACAGGTCAGTTTATTAGACGAATGAAACTTGTGAGGTAACGCAGCGCTGTTTCACCTGGTCTACACTATCACACTAAACTGCATTTGAGAGTGTTGAAAGTTATAATGTTATTCTATGTGTTAGTTTGTCTGTATGAGACTAGCAGTAAGCTAGATAAACATTAGAATAACATACTGATCATATTCTAACATTTCATCATGTTGAGCGGAAATCAGGGATAACGCCGATATTACGTCATTGACAGGTGACAAGTGTACATGGACGAGCCATTATTTAAAATGGGAATTTCTCTGAAATAAAAAATCTTTGGGAACTTTTGGGATATTGTAAGTACACAACTGCAGGAAATATATCCCACTGTGCAAGTGATATTTTAATATTTTATTACAAAAATCTTACATATTGTAGCTTTAAGGGAAACGGAGGAAGTTCTACCTTAAACTCATAGGACTCTTCAATCACCACCTCCAATCTGATATGCTCTCCCAGACTAGGACATCCCATTTTAGCTACTTCCTCTTCATCCACCCCAATCTCCGGCTTATTTTCATTAGAGTCCCCTACAGTACACACATACACAAACATGACAAAGTAGACAAAGAATAACAGTATATTAGAAACATATCCCCTATATTTCTCCAGCTATAGAATGTAGATATTAAATCCCATGAAGATAATCAGAGAAAATAACCAGGTACAGTATAACTGTGACTGATGGCTGGATGGAAAGATACACTTCTCAATTTCTAAAACTGACAAGCAGGAAATTTCATAAATCTTATGGAGCGTCACTATGCTAATTGAATTGCAAAATAAGGCGTTTATGATTGAAGGGTCATTGGCGGAGAAGGCTGTATAAATAATGTAGAGAATAGTGATAGCCTCCAGTCACACTGCTAACATGAGGTGATATTGAGACAGCCCACTTTTTCCTGAGGTAAAAAACTTCACAGCCTGCAGGTATTAGTGTCTACTACATTACTGTAAACATATTTCCTACAGTACACATTATTTACTAAGCCAAAGGATATGAAATGATGCATGCAAAGAGAAAGAGTGAAATAGTTAATTTTCATTCCATTAAAAACACGTCTTTAAGTTTAAAAGAGCATTATGTAATCACTGCTCATCCTGAACGCTCGATTCGTCCACTTCTGTTTTTTAATTTAGCCCTTTTCTTTTATCTGTAACCTTTCATTACTTTGTTCATGTTCTCCTCATTAAATTACCCCCACAATCATTTTATTTGCAGCTTCGACAGCACTGCTCATTTGCACGCTTTATTTTATTGTCTGAGTGCAGTGTTAATAAAGCAGGAGACATTCGGCTGTTTCCGTCTGCTGTGATCCAATGGATAATTAGCAAGCAGTCTCTTATTAATATCAATCTGATTAGCAAAAGTGTGAAATTGTGAGAATAATGGATGGTAAATAGAAGATCCACACACACAAACGTTGTCCACACACAAAAACGTAACCTTTATAATGACTAATTTGACCAATTTTGTATGGAAGCATGTTTCCGCCACAGAATAAAAAATATTAAAAGATAATTGCGACTTTTTATCTCACGATTGCAAGTTTACAATTCTAACAATAAGAAATAAAATCTGAATTGTGAGATATAAAGTCCGAATTGCAAGATATAAAGTCCCAATTGCGTGTTATAAAAGTAAGCATTGCGAGATAAAAACATTTGCTTATTTTGCAAAGGGGCAAGAATAAGAGATTTTAGTACTTCTATATTTATTTGAAGAACTTTCAGAGAATTATTATTATTATTGCAAGCCAACACTCCAACTTTTGTTTTCTAGTTAAAAAATACACATTGTGTGAATTTCTTTGAATTTGATTCAATTTTAATCCTTTAAAATTCAAATGCGGATTGCAATTCTGTGTCACGTTTGCTATGTCACTTAAAGGTTCAGTAAGCGAATTCTGGGAAACGCTGTTGAAAGTGGATCGGACCGATCACCAAAACAGACTTTTAGCCAATAAGAAATGAGGGGCATATACAGTCATAACGGGGGAGGTGCCTGTGTTGCATAGTGTATTTGTGAATTTGGGGGCAGAGCTATGAATATAGGGGTGTGATGCTTTTGGGTAGGGGCGTGTTTGTTTCGGTGATTTCAAATATCAACAGCGTTTCTCAGAAATCGCTTAATGCACCATTTAAATTGAATTCAAGTGCAGAAATGTAATTAAAATTTTAAAGACCTTTCAATTCAGCTCTGAATATTGCATAATTGACATTCAGACATGTAAAAATATATGTGCACACACATATTTACACAATTTACCATGTTTTTGTCCAATCTTGAGTAGCACAGGCTCTCCTAACTCAATGCAGAAGGCTTTGTTCTTTTCATACTCTTCATCATCTATAATCTTCACCTCAATTATTTTCCTGCAGAGAGAGAAAAATAGACACAGGAGACACTAAGCTCAAAAGCACTGTCATCGCTTTAAACACAGTTACATAATTTCTATTTTAATTACTCTGAATCCCATACACAAGCTGTGAAACTATGACTCCAAACAACAAGAATTTCAGTTTAATGAACTCATTTGGATTCATCTGTAATTCATGCCAGGATTTGCATAATCCTGACGTACAGTAAACAAGCACACACCCAAAATACATCATTTCATGCAGTAATAATGACGTTTTGTAGTGTCAATGTAAATGCCAATGGGTTGGAAACTTTAAGTACAGGATTGAGAATAATTGCTTCATAATTAATAAACAAATTGATAACATTATACTCACATAGAGAGATACAGCAGTAACAACAACCTTGAACTATAATAAGAACGGCACAATAGCTTAACAAGTGAAACTGGTCGCCACTATCCAGCACAGAAATCTATGATATTCATACTTGCGTGTCATGTGAAGTAGCACAATACAGAACTGTTCAAAAGTTCGGGGTCGGTAAGATTATAAAAGAAACTTTTTTTGTGAAGTATTTAAAATAACTTTTCTTTTTTTTATTGTAAATTGAATATAATTTAAAAATGCAATTGATTCCTGTGATGGCAAAGCTGAATTTAGCAGCCATTTCTCCAGTCTTCAGTATCACATCATCCTTCAGAAATCACTCAAATATGCTGATTTGGTTCTCAAGTAGCATTTCTTATTATTATCAATGTTGTGATGCCTAATATTTTTTGTGGAAACCACTTTTTTCAGGATTCTTTGATGCATAGAAAGTTAAAAAGAACATTATTTATTTGAATTAGATATATTTTGTAACTTTATAAATGTCTTTACTGTCACTTTTGAATTTAATGCATAATTTCAGGAATTAATTTAATTAATTTAAATGTATTTATTTATCTGTGAACCATTTACCTGGTGCACAATAGATTTGCAACTGAGCTGTAAATGTAAGGTTTTGTAAAATGAAAACAAAAAATGTCCTGAAAAATCTAAGGAAAATGCTACATTACAATATTCTTATTAAAATTAAAGAATATGCAGAGGTCTACCTAAGTCTACTCACTATAGAACCATATTTGATTTTGGTAAGGGATATCAAATCTGAGACAGACTGAAACCAAGGAGAGGGTAGATGAGCGATATATTATTTATTTAGATATTATATTTTTTTACTGGTTTTAGAGTCTCAACACCACACACACAAACTGTTTATTTGTGTGTATATATAGATAAGCAAGGGTTCACAAAACCTTAAGAAGAACATACTATTATTGTGGCTGTAATACCTCAGCTTCCCCACTTTCACTACCCACTGACATTATACATTCATTCATCTTTGTTCAATTAAAACTGACAGATACATTAAATTAAAGCAGGCTTAATCAATAGCCCTCATCTTCTTCTGTGTGAGGAACAGAGAGAGAGAGAGAGAAAGACAGAGACAAAGGGAGCGAATACATTTTTTAAGAGGATAAAAAATTCTTCTGTTGACGTTGGGATTTTCTGTTCTACAAAGAGACGTGCATTCCTAAAGTATATAAGCACACTGCACACACTCAGAAGAAAGTGTTCTGAATCCGAAAGTATTACAGATTATAAGTGCCTCTTCTATTTAATCTTCCTTCCCAGCGCAGCAATTTCAACACTTTTCCTCTCCTCGTGTTTCTCTCAATCCATTAATTCAATGTCAGCTTGACTGATCAACCTTTAGCTTTTTTTACTGATGATGTGAGATTCATGCATCTCCTCAGAGGACTGAGAACATTCAGTTGAATTCTTCTTACGTCTCTTCACCTTTCTCCGGCCTCCTGCTCTCCTATTAACTTTTGTACCAACTCACTCTTGCATTCCCGCTCTCCATCTCTCATTCACCATCTACCTCTCCTCCCACTAATACATTTCCCCATGCCCTCCATCCCGTTCCCTCCTCCTTCCCTCACTTCGCTGTGCTCTTATTAGATTTTTTGTGTGTTCTTGAGCTGAATCCAGAAGCTCAATTAAGATCTTGTCAGCTATGTGTTTTATTGCGTTTGCCTGCTGCTTCTCCCTCACACATACATTATTCTTAATGTAAAACAGTGGGAAGAAGGGAGCTGAAGATGGAGAAGAGGTAAAGAAACAACAGAAAGTAAGAGAGAGTAGAAGATTCTCTAAGATTGAATCGCGCTGTTTATTTACCCATGCTGTCTGTGTTGTTTTAACATCTAATTCTCTAAATGATTTAAGAAAATCGGGTAACAGTGCAAGCATAACCAAAACATCTGTGCTAAAAACAATTTGCTTGCCATCTGTCAGGTGGCTTCTGAGAGCTAGGTTGTGTAGGATGCAGCAGATTACATTGTTCTGGTGTACTTTACTGGGACTGAACAGCATCACTCCTGAAATGGCTCTTTATCATGTAGAAAATGCTTGCCTATGTTTAAATTTGGCAGAAGCTTTAATTCAAATCAACTTAGATTGTGTTCGAGGTATACATTTTACCAAGTTCACGCGTTCTCTGGGAATCAAACCCATGTCCGTGGAATTGTTAGTGTCATGCGCCACTGTTTAAGATACAGGAACTTAGATGTTTTAATGAATTACTGCTTCTATGATCAATACAAAATTTAAACATGCCCTGTGAAATTAACGTACATTTACCACCTGCTTTCAGCACATGTTCATAGCACAATATGCAATAAATTGTGAATTTAGTTGGATAATGACACTGTTGTTTTCTGATAAGATGACTTTGAAGTTGTTTCACAATTGAATAACTTGACTAATTTATTGAACTGAATCAACACTGAACTGACTTGAGCTGAATAATGAGATTATCTTCTGTAGAGCTGCTTTACAGCAGAAATTGAAATTGTTTCATAACTGATTAATTTGGCAACATTCTCACTCTTATTTTCCTATTACTGCTGTAAGGTTGCTTTGAAAACTGTTAAAAACTTGACTTGAATTTTATGATCGTTATTAGAGGGGTAGTTCACCCAAAAATGAATATTCTGTAATTTACTCACCCTCAAGTTGTTCCAAACCTGTATGAATTTCTTTCGTCTGCAGAACACAAAAGAAGATATTTTGAAGAATCCAAAGGCCTCAGTATCCAAACAGTTGATGGGCCACATTGACTTCCAAAGTATAGAGAAAAAAACATGGAAGTCAATGGGACCCATCAACTGTTTGGTTACCGACATTCTTCAAAATATCTTCTTTTGTGTTTAGCAGAAGAAATTCATACAGGTTTGGAACAACTTGAGGATGAGTAAATGATGACAGAATTTTCATTCTAGGGTGAAGTATCCCTTTAATCAAACAATGTATAAGATGAGTCCGGTGAGATCTTGTGTAAAAGCCATCATCAATTATCTTTTGTATTGGATTACTGTAGCTCAAACAGTAGAGCGTGGCACAGTCATTTGAAACCTTCATTGACACATGAAACTGAAATGGTAACACAAACCGAAGCAAGATACAGTATTTATGCTGCATGTCATACAGACAAGCTAGTATTAATATTTGTTGTAGAACATCTCTCTCTCTCACTCTCTGTCTTTCATGAGGTCTTTTCTCTGATTGGTTCTTTAATAGACATGTTTGTAGAAACTTTTCGCAATTATCGGTCAAAGACCCTTACAACAGACTTTAAAATAGTCAAAAACTGTACAGTGCAAACAATTTTTGGCACCGAAATAACATACGCAAAAGTGAAATTGCCCCAGTGAGTTTCATTTTGCCAAGGGTGTTGGCTATAAAAAGGTATGTTGAGTGTTTTCTCCACTTCAACTGCATTTTGAAGCATTAATGAGCTCCTTCTCTAAGTGCGGGTCCTAAAACTCTCCACTTTCATTTTCTTGAGTGTTTTCATTTCTAAAAAAAAAAAGCCTCAAAGCATTAAATTAAACACAGAGATGAGATTCATCTTCAATGATCCAGAATCACAGCCAGAATCGCATAGTACCAATATTGGCAATTCTGCCCTGAAGGCACCTTCAGCTAAACATTTTGTCCCCATTACATAGGGTTTACCTGAAAATACCCCCCCACCCCAATAATCCGTGCCTATTCTGCCTAATGAAGATTCTGCACATAACTTCTAGTAGTCCTAGCTTATCTTGATGATTAGCAGGCTCTGGTTACTGATAATTAATAAGAGACAAGGACCGACAGGTTCAGTACATTGAACTGTGTACATAGTTTAATTAATGCAACTCACACACGAACGGAAGCTGATTATTAAAGATAAATGCTACACACCAACCTATAATTACATGATCGGAGGAAAGGATTGATTAAATTTCATTATTATTATTAGCATATCATTATTTAGGAACTCACTTGTACAGTGTAAAGCAGTTCCTTCATATAAAAGCCCAAACACATACCGGTATATCATTTAGGTAGCCTTAAGAAATAAGGCAGTACTACATAAGGTTAAAGGGTTAGTTCACCCAAAAATGAAAATAGTGTAAGTAATTACCCACCGTCATGTTGTTCCAACCCCGTAAGACTTTCGTTCATCTTCGGAACACAAATTAATATATTTTTGATTAAATCTCAGAACTGTCTCATTCCTCCATAGGCTTCTATGTTATTGAAACTTGCCGGCCCAGAAAGTTAGTAAAGACAAAGTTTAAAATAGTCCAAGTGTCTACAGTGGCTCAACCATAAGTCCTCTGATTGAGTTCACGTAGTGTAACAGCGCAGCGCTTCTGTGTTGTACGTCAGAACGTAGGCTCACTATTGGCCAGCATCACATGCTTCACACACATGACCAGCGTCGGCCAATAGTGAGCCTATGTTCTGACGTACAACACAGAAGTGCTGCGCTGTTACACTACGTGAATTCACTCAGAGGCCCACACAGAAGAAAATGAATCGTTGAATAAAGTCGTTATTTTTGTGTGTTTTTTTGCGCACAAAAAGTATTCTCGTCAAAGGATAAACGTAGGGTTGAGCCACTGTAGTCACTTGGACTATTTTAATGATGTCTTTACTAACTTTTCTGGGATGGCAGATATCGATTACCTAGCAGCATATGAAGGAGTAAGACAGCTCTCAGATTTCATAAAAAATATCTCAAATTTTCATTTTTGAGTGAACTAACCCTTTAAGGTTGGTTTGGATGGATGACCACAATTTACTCAAGTTAACGCTGCAGTGTCATTTGTGCCATAAATAAAAAAATAATATAATCACTGTTTTCGAATAGGTTTTACCCAATACATTTACCAGCTCTCACACCACTACCTGACTGAAAGTTTGGACAAAGACCCCCTAAATCACGCCACTGGTAGAACCAAAAGATTATATATTGAACCGCTCAAATATAGCAAAGTTTTGAAAGTGGCACAGAGCCACCATGTTTCCACTCTTCAGGAAATCAGCTTATGAATAGCTTATTTATAGTTGTCTCTGCACATTAGCCTGGGATAGGAGAAAGTATTTTAACATCGAAAAAATTACACACTTCACCTTTAAGGGTGGCAAAGCTGAGGGCAGATGTGATAGTCTGGGTCCAGAGAACCCTCTGCAAAATAGTCATGGATGTTTTCAGTCATTATGTTACAGTCAACAAATTCCACAAATTGACACCATAAAGAAAGAAAGACAAAGATAGTTCTTCCCAACAGATGTGAAATAAATAGGATTTCAATGGCAGTCACTCTGAGAAGTATTGGCTTGACAGAAGCAGTCAAAGAATCAGAAGCAAAAGAAGGAAAATGTGGTGCAGCTTTCATATGAACTAAAAAGTGTCTGACTGAAAAGGTTTGCCCACCACTGCAGAGTAGAGAAAAATACAGTGAAAATGTCTGAAGAAGAATGACATTTACAATTTGTGTGGCCACGGTACCATGGTAATACCTTAGTATTCTTTGAAGTACCTTAGGAAATCATGCACATACTATTGTTTATGAATACAGTAATCATTCTAGTCATGGTTTATGGGTCAGTCTTAAAATAAATTAGTTCTTCCAACTTACAAGATGTAAAGTCATACATTTAAAGGTAAATTAACTTAATCATAATGTATTAAACAACCTACTTTGAACCTTTTTGCAATTTTAAAATTCTAGCTTTTTAATATTGCTAACCACCAGTAGTGTAGCAAGCAACCTTGAGTGGTATACCTCTACCTAAAAACCACCAGAACCAAAAGTGGAGACTAGAATGGTAAAAATGGCAGTTATTTTCATCAGTTATTTTGTCAACTTGTTTGTTAGATCTAGCATTCTGCCCGCTATAAATCAGACACAGCAATGAAGTATTCAGTAAGATTGCATTTATTTGAATGAATTAGAGAGAGATTGATTGTTCATCTGTGAATTACGTTGGTCTCTGCAGCGTATCTCTATTAATAGTGAAGCTGTGAAGCGTGTTGTATTACATAAAAAAAACAGGTAGGTTACCACCTCATTGCTGAGAAATATAATGTAGCATTTCAGTAGTGAAGCTATTTTAGTAATAAAAGTGGTGGGCAACGTTGACAACAGGTTTC
This sequence comes from Leuciscus leuciscus, assembly GCF_965113295.1. Lineage (NCBI taxonomy): Eukaryota > Metazoa > Chordata > Actinopteri > Cypriniformes > Leuciscidae > Leuciscus > Leuciscus leuciscus. The sequence goes on along the minus strand of NC_138726.1, from coordinate 22,041,480 downwards.
TGTGCTCCTGAATGTTTATGTTTGTGCGCTGCATGATCTCTGATCTCTGTCTATATGTGTGCGATATGCAGAGTTGGGGGTAATCTAGTAGGCGGAAAACAGTATGTGACAAAAGAAGTATGTCCGAATTCACAGTACTCATAAAAGAGTAGGCAAAAAGTACCCGGATAACCTAATACTTCCAGTGAGATTCTGAAGTGTGCATATGATGGAAAATGTACTATCCCATGTGGCCACGGGAGAGGATTTATGAATGGCAGTGAAGCGACATAACTTGCACAAACATTTATGGAGATCGGCCCATAGGTGGGGCTATAACTGTTAAAAAGCTTATGTTATGGAATGATGATGGAATGATGCCTTTTTATATGATTTCTTGAATAATGTTTAATGACTGAAATGACAAGGGACATGTTTGTCACCATATTGTGAGAATGACCCATATATTAACTACCATCTGATCCCATCACTGTACTATGGTACTTCTATGTTACTTCTGTATGTAAAGAGGTCATATTATGACAATGAAAGCTTATCACAAAAACAAGTGCCATTAAGTGGACAAAAAAATAGATACATATTGGCAAACACATGCTCTGATTTCATGCTTTAACTATTTGGACAAAGGCAATATTGTATGACACAGAGACAAGAACATTTACTGTACACACACTTTCACAGGCAATACTAATACTATAAATACTAACTCTGAATTAAGTTCTAATCTCTTGCTCATACTGAAGTGTAGCAGTACACATAATGTAAGCAAGCATAGAGTTTAATTTGACCGTAGAGATCTCTCCTTGAGCCAAACATACAGTATGAGTTAATGCAACATCACTTTAGATTAAAGTGATGAGTGTTCAACATACATAACCTTCAGCACGCAAATATGGAGGTCATGACATCAGATATACAATCATATGCATGTAATTTCCATGTAATCCATAAAGCCTCAAATCAAAATAAACATCAAATCAAAAACACTTCTGCAATTATTATTTACATGGTAATGCAATCTACATTTTCATCATAGGGGGTGAGTGTGCATTGAGATGATTGTTAATTAAGAGACCAGTGATTTGATCACATCCTCTTATAATTACTTCCACTAAGGGCCGTCAATCGCATAAAAAAAAAAAAGTTTTATCTGAAATATTGTTTAATAAAATGTCATCATTTGCATCCTACTCAGATGCAATTTCTAAGATTTTTTAAGGTTTATAAAAAATATCACTTTAACACTTTAGGTCGACAATCTGTAAATTATATTCATTATATCTGCTAATATTGTCGTGTTTGATCTGTGTTTGTTTTGCTTCAGTTGGACTTTGAGTTAGTTTGGCACTGCTCTCAGTTCAGTTTCCAGTGTTTTCTTTGTTCGTGCTCTTCTGTTGCCATGGTTTTTGATTTGCCCTCGTGTGTCTCAGCTGTGTCTTGTTAACTACCTCCTTCAGTCCCTTGCATTTCTCTCTCTGGATTTATAGTGCTCATTTTCAGTAATTCTTTGTCAGACCTCATCTTTTAAAAATTGGTTGTTCTGTTTTCATTCGTTGTTCAGATTATACTTCCCCGCCCACATACAGCCGGATTGAACAATGGTTGACAAAACAGTTCTTGTAAGAACGAATGAAAATTGTATTTGTACTATGTCTACTCGATAAATTGTAAAAATGGAACACTATGACAAAAGCTTTTTGACCATGTGTGCAAAGTTTTGCTTCGGGAGATTGGGCGAAAATGACGGGGCAGCAGTTTCTTTCTGTTTTCCCTCTCTGTTTGGTCTAAAACACTGTTCATGGTCATTCTTCACTGGAAACCGAAATTAGATCGCACCCTGGAGTGTTCGCACCTGGGAACAATACCAGTCGACACCATTATGAGTAAAGGTTTTGGTAAGTGTCCAGAGTCACTCAGAGCAGACTGGTGGGAGTAGCCTTGGTTGGCAACAGGGCCAGTGCATTTTGGGTGTTAATGTTTTCTTACCTATTTAGCAAAAGGGAAGTTTTTCCCTGTTTTCTCTGGTCGGGTAGCATCGGTTAAGCGTATGTTTGTTCAGCAAAACACAACGTGTGCTTGAGAGAGAGACATGAGGTCATGCAGCTTTATATATCATAGATGTGATGCATCCAGGCAGGGCAATGGGACTGAGATATTCATCATTTATGAGTCGGTCATGTTCTCCAAATTTCACCACCTGCTCCCCGCTCTAAACACACACACACACACACACACACACACACACACACACACACAGCAGACACTGAAACCAGGGCAGAGCTGCTCGGGGCAGTCCACACACATGCGCTTTCCTCCCTCGTGATGAATGTGACACATCTTGGGTGGAGTAATTGATCAAAAAGTGTCACCAATGTAGATTTAGGCAGTTGCATTCAGTCATAATTTAAATTGCATTAAAGTCTGTTTTCTGCTGTCATGCACGTGTTTTTCTATCTGACGCTCCCTGAATAACAGCTTTCTAATTAAAGAAAAATGACGAGCAACTTATGGCTGGCACGGACAGTGTCTCTGAACATTGCACTAATGTTGAGGAACTAGCTTTTGAGACAGAGGCGTGATCAACCTTGCCTGTCAGTATGTCTGCTACAAGCCACACAATATCAAAAATGAAATAAAATGATGTGTATGTACTAGTGATGTAAAGTCTGATTCATTTCTGAAACTGGTTCTTTCGGACAGTTTGTTTCAATTAACTGGTTAAAAAAAAACAATTAATTGGTCCCTTACATCATTACACAATGGTGTCACTACTCATTGCTTTTGTAACAACAAGAAATAATAACAATAACAATAATTTTGTGAAAATGAGTATGTATGTTTAATGTTACCTATCCTTTGGCAACGTTAAGATCCTTTTTCTTTTATTCTTTTACGAAGTTTACTTTTATACACTTAAAATTGGGCCAATTTAGTCCCAAGTAGTACTGAAACAGTACACTTACAAGTATACTACTAGTACATTGATATTAATATACTTACTGCATAAAGTATACTTAAATATACTTGAATTTTACTTAAGTATACTTATTTCTGTATTTCATTACAGCCTAGACATCACTGAATTAGTCATAATTGACAGCATTTTACATCATTTTATTATGTTAAAGATTAGCCGATATGCTGTCGATTCCTTAAATAATCAGTTGTTTACCCACAAAAGCAGTTTATTCATTGTAGTTAAGCCTCTCCTCCATTGATATCCATTTAAAAAAAGGTCTCTGGTCTCATTCCCTGCTTGTTTAATAATACTTTGAACTGGTTTAAGGGCCCAGCTCAAACCAGTCCAAATATTCTCTACCTTCTCATTCATGTTCAAGTGTTGCTTCTAGAAGTGTCTAGCAAAGGATAGATGAGATTGTTTAGCCCTTTAGCAAGGGTGGATAAGTCTTCTGGAATTAGGCATGCAACAGACAGGGATCAAGATAGGAGCATATTATGTCTGGCAGCGGGCCGAAAAAAGTGCATTATATAAATTGCGGTACATACACTGGTCTGTTCTTTCAACATCTGCCCTCACACACTTTTTCTGTCTTCTGGAGATAGACTCCTTTGTCTGAATGATTCTACGCTCAACATAGAAGAGGATGAAGACAGCAACAGCACAAATGAACAGAGTAAATATACTGATGACGATTATGATTTATTAGAGGGTGTGGAGGAAATTGGATTATTAGACAAATTACTTCAATGATTAACCCTCACAGTCCTAAGTTAGCAGACGGAGTGATAACACTTAGAGAAAACTATAATAGTCAATACTGCAATTTACTAATGATTCTAAACAACATACTGTATCTTATTACAGGGACAGTTCCTCTGTAGCAGCCTGGCGATTATGCAATGATAATTGTTCACGCAGGTTTCAATCTACAGTCTTTCACCTACTCTAACCCTGCAGTGAGAAGAGGCCACATAATACACACCCCATACACTTAATGAAACTGTAGCTATGGACTGTTCCACTAATGTTTTGGACTAATATGGAGCAAAACATCTGCACTAATGGGAAAAGATGTCAAAATATATTTCGGTGAAGGGTGGCTTTCTGTGTCCGTGCTTTGGGTGTGTGGGTCACACTACACTTTTTGTTCCATTCACTTCCATTCATATGCATGTGTTACGGTTGGTGGCTTGATCTGTGTCTTTTCTTTGTTTTGCCCCTCCCTTCTTTTTCTTGGCGTTGCTCTATCCTTTCGGAGCGTGTGTGCGCTCTCTCTCTCGTAGGTGGACGCACCTGTTCGTGATTTGAGAGAGTGGCTGATTAGAGGAGCTGACTGATAAATACGCCAACGAGGAGGAGAAAGAAAAGCGATGACATCGTGGGCTAGCCAGCAAACAAGTGTATTTAGATCTTTATTTTGTTTTTCCATGTTAGTTGTTGTCTGTTCTGTTAAATTCTTTCCTTGGTTGGTATGTTCGTTATTATCGTGACGTCTGTTGTGAGTGAGTGAATAAATAGATTTGATTGATTCTGTCTTCTCTTTGAGCTGATATTTTATGAGAGGCTCCGGCTCCGAGCTCGGAATTTGGCCCGAACCCAGAGTATTAAATATAGTATTAAATAAAACATAATTTGTCTTATTATATAGATGAATATTTTCATATTTGGCTGCTACAAATTAAAGTACATGTGAATCAAAAGCTTGCATGAATGTTATATGGAACTTGGATGTTCTGGAACAAGTAGGACAAAATAATTGAATGGTGACAGAAGGAGAAGCCTACCCTAATGAGAAAACGTATGGGGCTGAGGAGCTTTAGAAGGCTGATCCGCCAATCTGCCGGGGACACTGTGAATGGAAGAGAACTGTGGGTACCAACTATTGCAAAAATGGTTGAGTCTTTTCTCTTTGCCAGCAGAGATTCCAGGCCTGATGAAACTTCTGCTCAATCTACTGTTATTTGGAATGAGGATATTGACTGGAGTGCATGAAATGATGGCTGTAAAGAGACAACATACAGTGCTGGAAAGCTGGAGAGCAAGTCAGATGTGATGTTCCCACTACAAAAGACCTTGAGTCACAGCGAAGCCTGCTGTGAACGCTAGGATGAGTGGGATGACATGTATGCTATTCTTTGATGACAAGCTGGAAAGCAGGTCAAAGGAAAGAAAGAAGGCAGTAAAGAAACACCACAGGCTCATAAGTCATCTGGACCCATGTACATGAACGACAAGATGGACACCGAAGGTTTCCTTTGCCACCTCTAATATCCGCCAGCATGCCGTTGCCACCTTTGAACGCTGAGATGAGTAGGATGACATATATGCTGTTTGCTCCTTCAATGAACAAAGAAAGAAGACGGTGAAGAAACCCCACATCTTTGAGCGCTGGAATGAGTGGAGTGATATAACCGGCTGAGACACAGAGAAGATACAGAGAAGAGAAGATACAGCAGAGATTGATTGTCCCTTTCAGTGTCTGGTGGTTATGGCCCTGCCTCAGAGAAACCTAATCTGTAAAACCTCTACAGTAAAAAAACTGTTAATTGGTTAACTGTAAGTTACCATACCATATACAGTGTAGAATTGTAAATGTTTTAACATTGCATTATGAATAATTAGACTGTAAAACACTGTCAAATTAGTTGTTGTTTTTTGCAACTAAAAACTATTAATTACTGTATTATATTGTATCTGAATTTCCTGTGAAAAACTGTAGGACATTCTCAAAAAACATTACGCATGGTTATATTTTATATACATAATTTTGTATCTTCCTACTTTTGTAATCAGTAAGGGGTTTTGGGTTACGTTTCATGTTATTTTTTATGTTTTTATGTTGTTGTTGTTTTTTTTTCATTTTATCTATGTTTGTTAATATGTTATTTATTTGAGTGTTGACCATGTTTTATAGACAGGCCACTTACAATGAACTCTGATTCATTATGTGGCTGTTTTAAATTACCTATGAAATATATATATATATTTTTTAAACAGATATGCTATCCTATAATACCTGAAACACTGTCACAGATCATAAATAAAATACCGCTGGCATTCCATGTGACATAAAAAAAAAAGAATTAAAACAATAGGAACAAACTCCTTCCTTTAATAATTTACATAATGTCATAATTATATCACTTTTGCAATGTTTTGTGAGTTTCATGATGCACAAGTCTAGAGAACATGACCTTCCATGAAAAAGATCTGAACACTCCTAAAAACTACAGAGATCTTAATGCCATCTGAATTATTACCTGAAATAGGTGTGATTTGCTAAAATAAATGTAGCTCAAACATAATTTCGAAAACCAATCCTGTCTGAAAGTGCTATAGTGAGATTGAGAACTGACTTGAATCATCTTTCTCAATGTAACAACAGAAATTGTCCCTCATTCTCTCCTCCTCTCCTTCTCTCTTGTGGTTTTCTAAGATCTCCCTATCCAATCAAACTTGCGAAAGCTTTAACAGGTTTGATTACCACATAATCACAGCTGTTTCCTTTATACATAGTGACAGACGGTGTGACTCTTTCGATATCTAAGTCTATGTGGAAATTGAACAATTTTGATATTCCAATCCCACAGCAAGAGGAACAAAGAGAAATGGATGAATTGGCCTTTATAGCAGCAAAGTATTGCCCCCTCCCTCTTTTTCATTAAACTTTCCATCTTTTATGTGGAAAAATTAGTTTTCCACCCGCTCATTTGGCATCTATCACATCCCAGTTCTTTTTTCTCCTCTCATGTATGTTTTAACATCCTCACATCAGTCTTTCTCCTCTTCTCTCCTGCCATCATTACCTATTTAGCTTACTTTGAACATTAAAGCTCATTAATGTCACAGAGGACCATTGGCACTTTTCTCAAGTTGAAGGTCACTGTGTGATTGGATGAGGTTTATGGGATGACATGCCAGCTGCTGCCAGTCTGTCAACATCTCCTAGAAACATGTCAGCTCATGGAGCCAATGTTTGCCACTAGCAGCTGTTTTTCTGCATGTCTCTATGTGTCTTTCTCTTTCTGTTTCATCTTAAGTCTAAGACATGACAACCAATGGCATTTGTTGTTGTGTGATGTCAAACATGGAGAGACGTGTCTGGCCAATTATCAGTACTCAATTCAAAGTACTGGTACTTCTATAACAAACTTTCTCCAGTATCTGTATTTCCAAGTCCTGGCTCAATTCAATCCACACATACTGTCTGACTGAGAGGTGACACACATTCGCACACATTCATATTAATGTAAACTCCATTGGTTTGGGCCAGTCCATGGTGTTTCGAATGGGTGAGAACTTTATGTGTTTCACTTAAATAAAGAAAGTCATATGGGTTTATAACATGAGGGAGAGTAAATGATGACAGAATTTTGATGAACTTCCATTGTAATATTTACTCCGAAATATATTATCTATCAACTTTTTTTAGTCTGTTGACTTAATCTCTGCATTACAATCTTCCTCCAAATCACCCCAAAACATTCTTTCAGCATCTCTTCCTTAAACAGTTTGACTGGTAGGCCTACTTAGCATATACTGATAAATAAGTCTTCAATTCAGCAGACAGTGTTTTCTTTTCTTCAACTTTTTGTTATCTCACGGTGTTCTCTCTCAGTTGCACCTCTTCCCATGTCTACTTCGGTCTGACATCTCCCATAAACATAGAACAGCACACACAAGCACACAATGTCACTTCAAGTTAATCGTCAGGAAACGCCTCGACGAGTTGTCTCTGCAGTGCTAATTAAGCCACTTCCAATTTAAGAGTGTAGGATTTAGATGACAAACAGTAAAAGGGGGAAAACTAACTAAGGGAAGGGCATCATCTAAATTCAAACAGAGCAAAGTTAAACAGCATATGTTCTGAGTTTTGTAGTATAATCACAGACCCACTATCAGAATGAAAAACAAAGCAAACAGAGTAATGAGACTAATAATAAATCATGCTCAAAATATGCAAACATTAATCCAGCAAACAGAGGTCCAGATTAGAGATAAAAAAACACTCAGGATGAGACTTTCAGGGGGAGATAAGACCTTAAAAAGCCAGAATGCAAAAGAGGTCATTACATACCCTGAACTAAATGAGGTGTTAGATGAGAGCAGGGGTGTTGAAGGAACATTAATGCTCGGCATTCTGGGAAGCCACTATAATGTCGCCTTATTGGCTGCATCTTAAGTGGGTGTGATATACGCACAGGGCTAAAAGCTTTGTTTTAGGCAAGGGATGAAATATTCCCTTGATAACTGAACATTTGCTGCATTGTTTTATCTCAAAGTACAAGAATGTCCATCGACTTTCAGTGTGTGAGTGAGCAGACAGGGAATGAGCAGGAAAAGAAAGGTGACAGAAATAAAAGGAAAGTTGAAAGTTGCTATAGATCACTGACAGAGCTTTAGGTTGACCAGCACAGGTCTGATCCCGCTTATAATTACCGACAGACAGGGAAGAAGAGATTGAGTTGGCGTTTAATAACACTGGAGTGTAATATATTTTAATTAGGTTCAACCTGTCAGAGCCGATAGCCTCGTAGGTAGCACTCTGACAAATAGCACGCTTGAGTTGCCGTTGGTTTTCTCTCCTTTTTGCCAATCGAAACGCAGATTGAACATATTCAATTTGTTGGGTCATGGAATGTCTGAGAAGTGATGTACTGTAATCTGGTGATTGTCCGCATTGGTCGGCACGGTGTGAATTGGCCTTAACACGATCACGCAGCAACATTAACTAGTTTTCTGTAATTTAATGGCAAGATAATATAACACAAAGTATAGTGCTATATATAAAAATCTAAATAAAAAATGAAAAGAAAAAAGTTTGCAATTTACTGTTAACTGAATAACTGTGGAAACGTCATCACAGTCTGTGAAAAGGGTGCTGATCTGGTGCTCAAGTAACATTTCTGATTATTATTAATGTTGAAAACAATTGTGCTACTTAATATTTTTACAAAACCGTGATAAAAAAAATCATAATTGTTTGATTAATAAAACATATTATGAAAGTCTTTACTGTCACTTTTGATCAATTTGTCCTTTCTGAATAAAATGATTAATATCTTTTAAAGACCGATTGACTTTCATTGATGTCACCATTATGACATCACCATCATTCACATAATTTGTTCCTTTGTTCAGTTTTCCCGCTCCTCATTTGTGTTCTTGGTTCGAGCTGTGTTCTATTAATTATCCTCGTTTGTGTTTGCTATATAAGTTGATCCCTCAGATTCATTTTCTGTTCGGTCTACATTCACATTTAGTGTGTGTTGTGCTGCCTGTTTGATGCTTGATCTTTATTTAACTTTGTGTTGGAACAAATCTTCTTTGTGTGCCTTCCTGCAACCACCCGTGACAATTGTATGGTCAGTTTTTGTGTTAAATTTAGATTAAACAGGGAATGACAAAGACAGAGAGTGAGAGGAAGAAAGGCCTCTCTCAACTGGCTGCATTTCTTTTCATATTTGAAGTACACTCACCATTATTGGCCTATATATCTAAATGTATTTTCCGTGTTTCCGTTTCAACATAAACCAAATTAGTTTTTTGCGTTTACTTGAACAAATTGGCACAGGACTCACCGCTATGGCAACGTGCCGTGGTTTGTCTTGGTTCCATCACTTAAAAGTACACAATGAATCAAATCACTATGCACTTTAATTTAGATGCATTTCAAAACAGCCCTATCAAAGTTTTAGTGTATTGTTTGCCATTTCTACTCATAAACTTAATGCAGCCAAGGACTTTACTGGCATACGTGCTGGTGTCATGCATAATAAGAGATGCAACCTTGGCTCTCCACAGAGGCTCCAGGTGCCCGAGAGAGCAACGAGGCAGCTGTGAAGGCTCTTATCAAGGCTTGGACATCAGACCTGCAATCTTCCTCTGCCTGGACATCTGCCCGCTAATTAAAGAGCTCCATAATGTGTGTTATAGGCTATAGGCCATAGGTGATGCAGCCAGGGCCTGGCTTGCTGGGGGGATTCCAGCGAAATGGCCCAGAACAAATGAGTAGATAACATTATCTGACACGCAGATGCTTAAAGCTAAATGTAGCAAGCATCGCACTGCGGCAATTTCTGATCAAGTTTCCCTTCATTAGCCCAATTTACATGTAGCATTGTATTCCGATTATAACCAGTTTAAAAGTCCAATCAGAATGAAAATGCTCCATGTCAACACCTCAATCAGAATAAAAATGCTCAAACCGATTGAAATGTCAGTCGGATTGAAGGGGGTGGAATAAACCTTTTCATGAACAGATCAAACGAAAGATTACACCATGTAAACGAGCTGATCCGATTACTTTGAATGTACGTCTTTCTGCGCATGCCTGGTTTTGCGCCAGATAATTCTGTCAGCTAACATAATGCCTTCTGTTTGTGATCCGATGTGGATTCTGATCACCGTATAAGTTAGAAATATTTATACCCGATGCAAAAGACTATGCACGCTAACCATTACCATAGTAAACATGGTAAATATGAACGCTTGAAGAAATCAGACAAATCATATAGGTTATCATAATCCTGTTTTTATTTTATCTGTCAGTAGCCTACGTCTCTTTATACCGGACTATCCTCTGTTTCTCTGACTGAAAATATAACTGTATCCTACTGGGAGAGAGTGCTAAAGCTCCTCATGTCGTATTTTTGGTGGCATATTTGTAGAAATTATCATTCTCTCTAAATGTGATGTAAATATGTCCTGTAACTAGGCTACCAAATAAACAGAAACAGACTCGACTGAATAATTAAGTGTGTCCTCTTTCTTTTGTGAAATAGACCTAACGGTAAACCACTTTATTTCTGTGTGACTAATGTGCAATTTTGACACAAATTAATTCATTATGATCAATGTATCGCTTTTTATTGTAAACCTGTGGTAAAACATCGATTCTTGGGTTTTAAATACACAATTAAACAACAAAAATGGCAGCAAACGGTCGCTTTTATCGTGTTTGTTTTGCGATCACGCTGTTTCCAGTGATTTCTTTCTGATAGTTTTCTGATAAAACTTCCATTTGTTGGTGAAATGACGTTGTTCCAGAGAGGCGTGTTACGGGCGTGTTTTAGTGAAGCGCTGCAGAGCTTCTGGCCCGACAGTGGAAACGCAGCAGATTTTGGGCCCGGTGCTACTGGCCCGAGGCTATTAGCATGGCACGGCCCGTTTAAAGCCCTGGCTCGCACTGGTCCAACAGTGGAAACACGGCTAATGCCTACAACTAACGCAACGATTAAGTGATGCACCATCTTGGTGCAGACAAGCTGTGTGCGCATGTCACAAAACGATTCCTATTGAAAGCGTCAGCACATGTAAACACCAGATCGTTTTAGATAACATCCCATGTAAACAGTGAACTGGAATCCGTCAATCAGAACGATCTCAATCAGAATAGCAAAAAAGTGTGCATGTAAACGGGTCTATTGTTATGACATACACTAGCTGTACAAAAATATGTATAGGCCTGTTATTAACATAAAAAATCATCAAGATAAAGTTTAGTTTGTTGCTGTTTTAGTCTTGTTTGCTGTTTAATGTTTAAAGCACATTTGCATGGCAGAAATAGTGCTGGTCAAAGGATAAGGTTAACAGTGCTTTCTCAAAAATAATACTGCTGATATAGAGATGCATAGAAGTAGCATGAAAGTTTGAGCACACTTTCATCAAAGGTCTGATTTTTACAAATTTAGTAGCTCACCTTGAAAAACAATTTGTTTTAACCCTGTAACATCTATTTTCTTGAAATGGAACAGTTTATTGAAACTTTAGACAAAATATATTTTTTAAATCTAAAAAAAGTTTGCATTTGTGTTTTTTGTTGAGTATTGGTTGAGTATTTGATACATTAGACTTTTATGCCTCATACAGTTTGATTTTTAAGAATATAGAGCTCATATTCACAGAGGGAAAAAAACACCTCAATTTTATTTAGAGGCCAAAACTGAGCATTTTGTGGAACATTTGGTGGAGTTGCTGATATTTATATAGGCAAAATGTAAGAAATTTTGATAGCTTGTAATGTAAATCAATGATATATTTATAACAGTATAGCAGACTGCATAAAATGCAATAAACAAACATTCCTCAAAAACATGTAAATCTCAGTTGCTTCAGTCCAGTAGGTCTTCTTCTTGAAATATTACTAACAATAAAAAAAGTTATTCTTACATTTACTTTATAAATAAATAAAGATTTCGCAGTAAAAAGACACATGGACCATGACCTGAAAGGGGGTAATTTTAGAATTATATTAAAAGGCCTTTTAATTTTTTTTTTTTTTAAGTATAAACTATCGATCAGAAGACACAAGGTATATAATAGATTTTTTTACATGTTTTTCAGCAAAGTTTTGATCATGTTGATAATTCAGAGGCTTTCAATCAAATATGCTGTTTTGTAGGGTTAATTTTTATTTTTGAGTGAACTATCCCTTTAAAGATTACAGATGCACAGCCTTAACAGTAAAGCGCAATGTGGCTTTGTCTGCAGTACACAGGTTATCTTACATAGCACCTTGAAGTGAAGAGGAATTACTCTGCAAAATTCAAGTGGCTTATGACACATTTTTTCACAAATCAGTCCATTTTACTGTTTCTCTGGCTATATCAATCATACACACACTCATGCTCACATATTATTATGCTATGCAGTCCTCTTGCAATGTTCCTAAATTACAAACTAGGAACACAATTTTCTTTCAGGTTAAGGCAATTATAGCTTTTGCATCTAAATCCCAACTATCTTCAAAGTACGACTGGAGGAAACTCAGCAGACCTCTGTATTTTTCAGTAATGTGGTTTTACATGTAGATAGCCAGTGGTAGAACGAGGTTAGGGCAGGGTAAACCCATGGTAAAATTAGTGACATGGCAGGCACACTGATGATAAGGGTCTGTTGCAGTGTAAAGAGTTGAATGCCCACACACACATATACTAAGAAGCAGAATTGCCATGTTGACAATAATATAGAGCTATGATTTACATTATAGTATATTTTCATTACTTTGCAACAAATGTGCATCTAACCTATGCATGCCAATGTTTTGTTTATAACAATTAGTGTTTATTATTACATTATTTTCTATGATGACTGTCCATTAAGCAGTTACATTTTGTATTAGATGAAACTCTCTCATTCACATACGCACACACAGAGCTCCAGAGATACCCGACCTGACACTGAGAGACAGACATTGAGAGTGATTTGAGACTCTTTTTCTCTTCTGTCTTTCTTTGTTATATTTATCAAAGGATATGATCAGAGTTTGCCCTAGAAAGCCCAAGGCTACAATTCATGTAAAAAACAGCATTCTGATACATCACAGGAGGAATATAGCAAATAGTAAAATAAACTACAAAGAGATCTGAGAGTAAATGTTGGAAACTGCACATTGTTCAAAGGTACAGTTACTCTTCAAAAAATCTGTGCATGTTCACATGAAATCTGGTCAAAGGAAAGGGAAAAATCTGTCATCATTCACTCTCCATCATCGTTCCAAATCTGTATGACAGACTAGGAAGTCAAGCTCTAAAAATGACAAAAAGCACCATGAAAGAACACAAGCAGTTCATATGACTATATGACCAAATGGCTATTTTTTATAGGGTTCCTATTATGCCCTTTTATGAAGTCTTGATTTTGTTTTTGGGGTGTACTAGAATATGTTTTCATGCTTGATTGTTCAAAATACGCATTATTTTTCACATATTTTTTCCACGGCAATTTTGATGAAGCCCCTTCTTCCGTACTACGTGTTGTGATTGGCAGTGCTTTAGCGCGTGTTCGGGAAATGTCCCGCCCCTCCATAACTGCGAGTTTTCCATAAAATGCACAGGGCACAGGTAAACGTTGGGGTTATAATGTTCAGGAAAAGTGTTTAAAATCAATTTAAACCACTCTCGTCTGCCTTAGGAAGGTCAAACAAATGGGTTTTGGAAAAGTTGTTGTCTACGCAAGTGTTCCCATCAGTATTATTTTTTTCTTTACACAAAGCTACCATATGACTTTAAACTACTTGGAATAAAGTGCACAAGTTACATGGAATTGAATTGACTTTAACAACTGGCCCCTGGTCACCACTGCAACAGGGCATGCCAGCATTGTATGTTAATATGACAGAATTTTCATTTTGAGTGAACTTTAACATTACATTTTATCCCTTTACATTTTATCCCTTTAACATAAATTTTCTTTGTTTATTCTCTTAATAAAGAATATCAATTTTGCTTTCTGTGTATTGAGTTTCTTAAGTTTAATGTATTTTCAGAAAGTGTAAATGCTGAGCAGGTTTTTAAACAGTCTGAATCTGCCTGTACAGAAACTGCTCATGAATCTGAAAAGTGATCTACTTTTACTTTGCCCACAAACTCTAATATGAGTGATTTCATGCTGTGGTCCACTTGGAACACATATCTAGTGCTCACAGTATTCTGGGTCACCCTAGGGAAAGGCCTAATGCAGAATCCCATGTCACAAGAGAGAGGCAAAAGAACATTTGATATGACAAGGATCACAGAGGGGTTGAATTAGAAAAAGTCAGCGAAGAAAACAAAAGATTTGAAATTGAGAATTGAAAGGACAGAATAAAATGTTGTGCCTGAAATATAGAAGCTGTGCAAACACAGCAAATGGAAATCTTATTAGAAAGACAGATTGAGCGTAAAATGATAGGAATACAAAGAGACAGGATGGCGAGACCGTTCATATGTGAGCGCTTCTCAGCACCTCATAAATCCTTCATGAAATATGAGCCATAAATCAGTGTGAAAGCGATGGAATGACATCAAGGCACAGCCCTCGATATATCGTAGCATGAAGGTAACAGGCAAAGACACATTCATACACATACAAACTAATCCTCCAGACCTCTTTGCCTGTCTTCATCTCATCCGTGTCTCTTCTGTATTTCATTTATAGTGTGTTGCCACCTCTTCACCCGTCCACTGGTCTCTATGTTTATGTCAAGCTCAGGGCGCTGCACTGAGTTCCACTGGGGCCAGACAAATATTAACCTACCCACCTCTATCTCACACACAGTCCTGCACACACACGTTATGTTTATTCTAAGCACGTGCTTGTCTGTCACTTTAAATGCTTGAGCTCAGTACAGTCGGATGGATTCTAATTGGCTGTCAATGTTTTCATTGTTCATCAGCAGGATAAAAATCGTTCTGAAAGTAATTCCAATGATATAATTTCTCTGTGCTGTTATCGTTATAGCTGTGGTGTGAACTCTGCTATTCTTGAATTTTGAGAAAGATTTTTAGAACTATATCTTTATTGTTATCTTTAGAGTTATCCTTGGTGTGAAAAACCCTGTTCTGTTTTCTAGACATTTTAATATCTTTTAAAACATTCTTAAATGTTTAGTTCACTCAATCTAATGAGACTTGATTATGAGCTTTATAACACACACAGTTTTCCTGTAAGAATGTTACATTATTTATATTTACATTATTTATAGGGCTCAGAGACAGCAGACCATTAAATAATGCAATGAATGTTCATATCATCTGATTCTCTGAGCGATGAACTTACTGTAGCAGTACGCTCCTATCTGTTGGCTATTTTAATTTATTTTATTTTATTTTTCTAGTATATGTTTTTGCTTGGGTCAAATTTTGCTCAACAAGATGACAACAAGTGAAATTTCTCAAACCACATGTCTACTTTATGGTTAAATAGAGAGATACAGCTTCACTAATGTCAGTCTGTTGGGTTTTGATAGGTCAGATTCACTTTTGAATGGAAAATAAGAGGTTATTTTCGAAAATTACTATCATTATTTTTACACAAATTATTCTCAACAGAACAAGAAGGTTAAGCTGGTGTATGACCTGTTTTTCCAGCGGGAGTGAGAGTAAGAGTGACCTGAATTGAAAAGGATAAGAGGGAGGGAAGACTGTGAGACAGGTGCCAGGGAAGTAGAGATACAAGAGGAGAGTGTATCAAAACTGAAATACAGAATATTGCTGATTGTCTCCAGCCCTCCTTTGACCATTACAGACCCCATGATGTGTGAGTGTGTGTGTATTTCATTTTGTGTTATCTGTTTCATTTTGCTGTAGGTCTGCCTCCTGTGTGCCCCTGTTGTGAAGGCTTATTGGATAATAAATCAACAGAGACCGATTGTAACAAAAATGACACAAGCCATTCGCTTTGTCCTCTGTCTGATCTCTTTGAATTCAGACCAGGGCTCACCACCATAACCCCCTAAGGCTTTTCAAAGGTTGATTCATAAATAATTACATTTGTTCCCCCAAACCTAAATGTGAGTGACTTTCTGTTTTCAAATATTTTTGGAGTGATTTTAAAAAAAATCAATCAATCAATCAATCAATCAATCAATCAGTCTGTCTCTCTATCCATCTATCCATCTATCCATCCATCCATCAAAAAAAAACTAAAAACTTTTGTTTCTGGGACTAAGGAATTATCACAGTTGTATTTAGGTTAGGATCCAGAGACCAAAGAATAAACTAGCTAACAGTATGTTGATAACTGATCAAATAAAAAAAAACATCACTAAAGCATTTCTGATCTTAGTGTAATAGATGATGACAGATTTACTATAGATCAGGAGATGAAGCATAAGACATAATAAAGCTTTTATGAAGCGTTTTTAATAATAGATCAACAAAAAACCAACAGCTGTAGCCTTTTATTACTATTGAAAAATGTATATGGTTAAATTTAATGTAATATCAGCATTATATTATGATAAGCCAATGACTACTGCTGTTACCTGTGGTTTGAATGACACAAATGTTATGCACAGTTGAAACTGCATCACATATTATAGCAAGCATTCTCAATAAAAAATAAAAAAAACAATCCACAGCTTGAAGTAATTTACCAGCATTACCTTAAGGTTAAATTGACCCACAGAAACAGGTAATCTCACAAGGATACCATATAACCCCTTTGTTAGCTGTAGACTGTCACAATCTTTACCTGAACACTTCAAGTTCCCTTTCACCTGCTATTTTGTGTATTACAGCCTGAGACGCATCAAACTGCCAAACCCAACCTGCTTAATATATACACACACACACATACATACATACATATACATATATACACACACACACACACACACACACACACACACACACACACACACACACACACACACACACACACACACACACATATATATATATATATATATATATATATATATACACACACACATATACGTATACATATACATATATATATATATATATATATATATATATATATATATATATATATATATATATAAAGTCTCGACTGACTCGAGACTAGCATAGTCCCATCGAGACTAGCGTGGAATTTTCTCATTCAAAACACTGCCTGCTGCTTCTCCTGATTGCTTTTAGAGAGAATAAAAGCATAACTGCTGGTCTAGGATCAGTTTTCTCCATAATGATAGCATATTGGCGAAACAGATTTGGCAAACGCTGCAGTAAATATATGTTTGCACTCTGAAAAGCATCAAAAGTTTCTATTTACAACATGTTTTTGCAGCATTGAGCAACGAAACCAATCACAGATATATCTGTTGCTTTTTTTAACGCAATGGCCAATCAGAGGTGTTTAAGTTAGAACTCACTCACCACTCAAAACGCCTGAGTTTTTGTCCAGTGCTGACACTGAGTTCTGCACGCTCGCAATTATAACAAAGTGTAGGCGTTATGTAAATAAGAGATTCATTGTGCAGTCAGCTTCACTGATTATAACGGAACTTTGTGATATTGCGATGAAGATGAGTGACAGCTTTTTAGTAATTATAAAGAGACCAACCCCAACCCCCTTTAAAAAAGCTGTCTGACATGCCTGAAAAATCCAAACTCGCACAATATAACTTAACTGTCCCTAAAAGCATTCTCACAGTGAAGGTTCACTCCAGCGGTGCAATCTAGGTCTGTTAGTGCAACTTCACTTAAAATGGAATGGTGCAAATTTCAGTTGAACATTCAGTTTGCATTTAGATGGCATTTTAAAAAGAGTATTTTTACAGTCGGGTTTAAATCTACTTTTAAATTGCATGTAAATATACTCCAATTAACAGAACAACATTTAAAGCAACACAGAGACAGTGTTTATAGCATTTGGAAAATCTATGAATAGCTTACTTACAATTGTCTTGGCGTACTAAACTGGGGGATAACTTTAATAGGCCTATTGTAAAAATTACACACATCCGTTTTAAATGTATTGGCCTGCAAATAATGGAACTTCATACAACTTAAGGTTAGCTCAGTCTATTTAGAATTGAATGGAGCTTTTATGCACATTTTCACACATTCTGGGCAAATTCTGAGATATTTACACAATCATTTGATTAGGATCATAGTATAAACGAAGTATCGTCTTCAAAACAAAATGAAAACAGAGAAGACAAGAAAGTTTTAAGTTTCTGTTAGAGAAGAAATTTAAAATATGCTGCACAGAAACTCCCTAGATAAGTGGTTTTTAACAAGTAGGTTGTTTTAACTACTGTGTGCCTAAAATAATTTTCACTGTGAAGGGTCACTAATGCAGAACAATCTCCTCACAGAAAGAGCTAAATTAAGGCACAAACACTCAGACACACACATTCTCACACACACAAACACATTAGCTGACAGAAACCTCTTACATTGTCTCGTCGTTCTGAAACTCCAGTTTTCCAGACACTTCCTCATAGTCCTCCCCTCCGCAAGCTGTCCCGTCCACTGTATGGTACGGTACTGCCACCAGACCACGTGCTCCTGATGTCCTCTGGACCTTCACCTGCATGATGCCGATGCTTTCGCTAACTCGTATCGATTCGCTCTCAAATGTAAAAATTCCTGCGTGGTCGTCATCGTAGATGGTCACGGTCGCCGTGTGGGCCTCGCCAAGGGCTGCGCTAGGGGCAGGTGCTCCAGTCTCCAAAG
This sequence comes from Leuciscus leuciscus, assembly GCF_965113295.1. Classification (NCBI taxonomy): domain Eukaryota; kingdom Metazoa; phylum Chordata; class Actinopteri; order Cypriniformes; family Leuciscidae; genus Leuciscus; species Leuciscus leuciscus. The sequence goes on along the minus strand of NC_138726.1, from coordinate 22,022,610 downwards.
CAATAGGATGTCCATCAGCCCACCCAACTATACGGGGATTACTCAGGCGGACATAGAAGTATTCATCTTCCTCAAAGATGTCATCATCAATAATGCCGACGGTGATCTCTTTAAGGTTCTCGCTAGGTTTGAAGATGAGTGTGCCCTCAGCAAATTCATAATCAGAACCGGCATTGGCTGTGCCATCTTCTGTGCGATAATCCACCTGGAGTTTCGCATGAATAAACATTTGAAAGGATCAAAGATCTTCCTTGTTCTCATTAAATATATAAACGAAAAAAGCTTTTCCATAATTTGCATCATTTAATAGTCAAGATCAGAGAATAAGTTTAGAAGTATCCTATTCCCTAGTAAAAATTAATAAACTAAAGAGTATTTTACTTTAAACTCACCTTAACAGTACAACCGGCATCTCCTCCATGCCTTTGCACAGAAAGTTTTAAGGACCCACAGTTTTCAAAGCACTGGTAGAGGGCAGGTTCAAAGTCTATTCTTGTAACATGAGGGTCATCCTCCTGCTCTTGAGGTTCCCCACTGCTGACCACTTTACGGGCCTGATCTGCTGCGTGTTTCTTCAAAATGTTCCCAGCACCAATCATCATCCTTGTCGCCTGAATGCGATAGAAAGCTCTGCTCTTCTGCTGCTGTACCAGAACCTGCAAAGGGAAGTTTGAGAAAGTTATTTTTAATCTACAGTTTAGTTGCAGGCTGGTCTCTCAAGCTGTAAAACAGCTATTTTAAATTTGCAGCATGCAAATTCTGCACCACAATAAGCACTAAATGGAATTTTCAAAAATAATCACTGTTTTCGAAAAGGTTTACCAAAACAATTCCCTAGTCTTGCACTGTTTGGACAAACAGGTGGTGTCGCCACCAAACTCACACCATTGATAAGGGATTGGGAGTCAATGAGTAGCCTACAGAACCAATAAGTAACAGTTTTCATTTGACTATCTGACTAATGTGCATCATGACTTCGCAAAAAAAACAGTCAGTTGCGATTTTAGTTGAAATAAAGCATTTACATTACTTTTTTTTTTTTTTGGTTATATATATCCAGTTTGTATTGTAATATTTGTATATATTGTTATAGTCCAGTTGGCAGCTAATAGTCAAAGTGCATGTACATATAAAAATAAACAGAACCATGTTTAAAATAGCACGAGACAGTGTTTATAGTTTTTGGGTAATCTTTGAATGGTTTCCTTAATTTTCTGTAAATACTAAACTAGGAGGGTCCTTTAATATTATAAAAATATAAAATACACACAGCAGTTTAAAATGAACAGGCCTACAAAGAATAGAACTTCATACAACTTTAGATTAGATCTATTTAGAGTTGAACAGAGATTAATGCAAATTTTCACAAATCATGTGCAAATTCTGTATTCACACAATAATTTGTTTAGGATCATAATTTCATGTTGTTTTGTAATATCGCAAAGCACATCTGTAGATTGTCTTCAAAAGAAAATGAGAACAAAGAAGAAAAGAAAGTTAATGCAAATTTTCTTTTAGAGAAGAAAATTAAAATATGCTGCATCAGAAACTCCCAAGACCAGTGGTTCCTACTAGTTGGTTGCAACTGAAAAATAGGCCCCAGGTCTGTTTTAAACTACTATTTTTTGTGCAGTGAATTTTAATATTCTTAATATTTAAGAAAAAATAAACATTTATATTAATAAATAAATAATAACTATGCAATTATAATTTTATAAAATACATTTGATGTAAATATTATAAATTATTAAGTAATTAAATTGGTTGATATCTTTCTTCTTCTTTTTTACCTGATAGTTGGCCATCTCTATGAGCTGCTCCATGTCCTTGTCAGGATGTCTTTGCTTCAGTTCCTTTAGAGTTCTGGCCATATCTCTCCTGGCCTCGTCCTCTTGATCACGTCCTCCAAGCCCACTTTCCCCTGCCAGGACTCCATCCAGATGTGTTGTGATTCCATCAATTTCAAGCATGTCCATCTTTGTGAATCCTGCCTCCTTGTCAACCTCCTCCCCGCCCTCCGACACAATAATTCCACGGCCCTTTTCGGTTCGGTAGCGTTTGCGAGCATACTTGTAAAAGAGCAATCTCCGATCAGCGATCCAGGCCTGGACCACGCAGAGAGGAAAGAAAAGGAACGTCAACACTGCTTCCCACACTTCTACCTCACCAGGCGAGAACACCGAGATGATAAGATAGAGCCAGACGTAGGCAAACATGCTCCACGCCGCAGTCACGAAAAACACACGAAGATGTTTGACCTTCCGCCTTTCACCATCAGGTACCACGTAGACGCAGATGCCAATGATCACAAACATGTTGAAGGCAGCGCTGCCCACGATGGTGCTGGGACCAAGAGAACCGGCTTCAAAATTATGCCCACAGACCTCAATGACCGAAAGCAAAATCTCAGGGGCTGATGAACCCAGAGCCATGAGGGTCAGATTGGAGACGGTCTCGTTCCATATGCGAACTGTTGTGGTGACCGTTTCACCATTGGGTCTCTTTGTAGTGATCTCTTTTTCTTGAGAAGTTATAACTTCGATGGCACTCATGAAGCGGTCAGCAATTATCGACATCCCTAAGAACATGTAGACTAGTGCCACTAGGTACACAATGGCACGAGCCACTTTGTCACCAACTGAGGGATTTAGAGGATTCCACACTGGCAAAAGCACCCCGTCTGCACACATGTCATTCTGGGAACAGTTGGAGGTAGATTGGGCTATATCTTGGGAGTCAGCTTGAGAAGGGATGGAGAAAGACAGGAGAAGGACAGGGAGGATCAAGGGAATGAAGGAGATTGAGAAAATGCGGGATGAACTGAAGGACAAAGGCATGGTGAGGTGGGGCCGATTTGTTTCTGCAACAATTCTTCACACCACCTAAGGAGAAACAGAGAGACACTGGGTGAGTGAGTTTTAAACTCTGAGTTACATTTTTTTCATACAGTATAAAGAGATTGGAGAAGAAAATAAGAAGCTGATAGAGATGGAAATTTAAATATACTGCACTATACTACACAGAAACCTCCTTAGAACTACAGTAGTAAATCGTAACTCAAAAATTGGTTCATTCAATCTATAATTTTTTGTTCAGTGAACTCTTCAATATTCAAGAGAAAGTCAGATTATTGAAAATGATAAATTATTTGTAACATAACATAACATAACATAACATAACATAACATAACATATAACATAACATAACATAACATAACATAACATAACATAACATAACATAACATAACATAAATGAATTGAATGAAAAATGATTAAAGTACTGTGTTGTTTTGCCAGATAAAATCTAGATATGTGCTTTTGAATATATAGGTTGAGGTTGTGGCCATTTCTACAAGGCCTTTGGTGTGAAAATCCTTTTTTCTTGTTACTTTCTCTGTACGGTTGTACCAGCTCTCTAGTTCTGTCTCAGCACATTAATTCTGCTTCATCTTGACACGCCTACACTTTCGTACTATACATCCCTCTCTTTACTTCCTTCATACACATTTGATCAGCTTCCTCTTTTCATCCCTCCCGATTGCAGAGCTGGCATATTTATTTGCTCCAGCTTCTCAATCTTTTTCATCATCCCATGATGTCTTTCATCATTTCTATAACTTTCTTGACCCCCTCTCCTAAATCCACCACTTTCTGGGGATAAACACCATAAGTATGAGAATAACAACACACCCAAAATCCGCTGTACTGTTCACAACTCTCAATATTAAGATTGGTGGTCAATTTTTAAACAAACTTTTACCGTAGGTAAAGAGACATTATTTCATAAGATGCCATTCAATCCCCATGTGCATTATGAATAAATAATGAACGTGTGTCCAGAAATTTTTTGCCACTAGCCAAATCAATACAACTATTCTGAGACCTTACACAAATAAACCGCACATACACACAGATAAATGTGCCGTGATGTCATCAGTAAATTATGACTGCGTTAATAACCTAATGGACGGCTTATAAGTGTGTGTGCAGAGGGAGATGTCTGAACATGTTTATAGGCTTGTAGACTAAAGTCAGTAAGTCCCTCTCAGATCTGTAATGTGTGAGCGTGTTTGTGAGTGCGTGCGTGCGCGCGTGTGCGTGTGTGTGTGTGTGTGTGTGTGTGTGTGTGTGTGTGTGTGTGAGACACAGCTTGAGTGGAGAGCGCTGCTGTTCTTGAGCTTTCTAATGCTGAGAGCACAGTGCTGACTCAGGACACACACACACACACACACACACACATACACACACTGACACATAAGATAAATTAAAGAGGTCTTACAGGCTGTGTACGTGTACTTGAATGGAAAAGAAATAGAGCCTTAAAGAAGATTAATTGGTTGGGTCACCAGTGAGGGGGTGTTTCTTCAACCACAGGCACTTTTGGCCCTGTGGAATTTCAGAAAATATTCTCTCTTAAAATACACTTTTCTCACTCACTAGATGTTCACTAATACTGTCCAACAAACTACATACATCACAAGAATATTTTGTTTACTCTGAACCAACATGAATGTGTCCGCCACAATATAATTTCTACCACATTACATATTAGTATTTATACAAATGATGTATTATGTTCAATAACATTCTTTTACACATTTACAATACATTATAACAAACAAAAAGCAGTTTGCATGTAATATGCTTACAAGTGGCCTGAGGCTCACAGTAATTTTTACGTTCAACTTAGCTAACTTAATGCTTTTTGTGCCTTAGAGATTAAAGTCCAAAGTATCCTTCGGCCGTCTGTGTAATTTTCATCAGAAGGGTCCACAGATGTCCGCAAACAAGCATTTTTGTGACCACGTGGACGGTGTATGTACAACAGTGCATGTGTGAGTGACTCGACCACTAGATAGTGTGTAAGTGCTGAACGCGTCTTTCTTCGCTCACAACCAAAGGCGTAGGCCTATACCTTGAAAGGTTCCTGCTCTCGACTGTTTACGTGAGACGGAGTGGAAAGCAGAAAATAAAGTATACCCGGGACTTAATTGTTACTTATGTGCATCTAACCTTCTATTTAGTGCTTCAGGAAATCCAGCTACTGTCATATTAGATTCTGTTTTGACAGGGTCAAAAACACACTGTTGGAGTGTTATCTGGTTCAGCAGATGCCTCCTAGAGTTTGATTTATATTCTCTATATTCAGTCTCTTGTCAGTTAATAATGACTTTCATTCATCAGTACACAGAGATGCTCTGGCAACCAAAAATGTCAGTTTGACCGGAGCTTATATTGAATAGCCTACATTATCAGGTAACCAGTGAATTCTAAGGAGAAATGTGAGTGTTAGGTGATTATGTCAAATATGTGAGGAACCTTGCTGCCGAATCCTGGAAATATTGTAGTGTATCAATGATTTTGACCAGAAAAGAGGACATCACATTAATAGAGTATTGCGTATTCAAAAGCGTGTGTGTCTGTAGGAGGGCAGAAAAGCATAATTAATGTGTGCTAACAAGTTAATGTAGGCTATGCTACATAAATGACCACTGAGAATGGGTTAAGATTTGTGTAAATGAAAAAGATACACAACTAACAATGCAATATTTGGACATCAAATGACAGTGCATATCATTATGTATTCAAATATTGAAATGTGTGATGTGCGTGTTTCAACTAGGTAGTTGGGTTGTCCAAACTGTCCACAAGAAGAGGGCTACAACTGATGAAAGTTCCCTTTAGAGACATCCAGGGACATCTTCAAAGGTAAAACTAATTTCATAAATAGGTGACTATGTTTTAGCCCAAGAAAGCAGGAGATGGCTGATGAGGGTGAAGAAGAGGTACAACCTGAACCATCACAGCCTCCCTGCCCCGCGTTGGGTGAGCTGTTGGGTGTTATGGAGCTAGGCTTCAGCTAGGCTTCAGCTGCCGTGGGAGCGTGTGAAGGAAGAGCGGATGAGCGGTTCCTTTCTGGCCATAACTCCCCAGCTCTCGTGAGCCTTCCATTCCTTCCTGATCTGCATACTGAGATCAAGAAGGCATGGAAGAACCCATATTCTGCACGCATCCATCGTCAGCAGCGAGCAAACTACACTGATGTCAAGGGGATGCGTGAACATGGGTATGTGTCAATGCCCCCAATCGATGAGACGTTTGCGAACTATCTCGCTGCTGGAGAGGCATTGGCACTAAAAACTCCATCCCTGCCTTCCAAGCCACTCAAGATGACATCTCGCTTGAATGGCAGGGCAAACGCGGCAGCAGGTCAGGCTTGGGCTGCCTTACACACAATGTCTGTGTTAGAATGATACCAAGCCATTGGACTAACCTAATTACAGAATTCATTTTGACAGAAGAAACCATAGCTCATAAAAAGAACAATGTATCTGCCTTTAAAGAAACCTGGAATCCCCTCATAACCTTTCTACAAATTCAACAGTTAATGTAAGCCACGTGCTTTCCCATTCACCCCATCAAACATATGCTCTGTTTTATTTATTTATTATGCCAAGCCGACCTGCTGAAGGATTTAGATCAGGGGCAGGGTCTCTCCCCTGACGCAGTGGACGAGCTGCGCCGCACCACAGATCTGGCTCTTCGGGCCACCAGACAAACCGCTGCCTCGATTGGAAGGTCGATGTCAGCGATGGTGACCACGGAGAGACATCCATGGCTGAACCTGGCTGACATCAGGGAGAAAGAAAAGGGTTTTCTCCTCAATGCCCCGGTTTCGCCATCTGAACTTTCCGGCGCCTCCGTTGAGATGGTGGTGGAAAAGTTCAGAGAGGCGAAGGCACGCTCGGCTGCATTTAATTCATGCATTCCGCTGCGGTCCGAATCCACACCCAGACAGCCAGGGGGGCCTGGCCCATCCCGGTTCTAAGATCGGAGACAGGGCCAGAGTGTCACAGTGCGAAAAGGACCCAAAAGCGAAAGCTGGTTGCAAATGTTTATTGAGAATCAGATAAATGTCAAAAAGAGGCTGTCTACCGGTCACCGGCCGTTTAGGCGGACGCAGAATAGAACAATGAAACCGAAAAGGACAATGGAACTGAAAAGGACCAGGCTGCAACCAGGCAGTGTGAAAGGCACAGGTAGTTGCTGTCAGGAAGTGAATACAGGAGATGATGAGCACTGACTCCACTTGGCGGATATGATCCCCTTCATCTGAGGGTGAATAACAACCACCCTCTCCTCTCCTCTTCCTCTATGTTCTTTAACCCAGGTGCTTCTTGCATCAGGCCTGAGGTCTGGACCGATAATGATATTTTTCCATTAAACGGAATGCTTATGAAGGTCTGGAGTCGGCTTGGTAGTGAGCGCGCCCTTTCTAGGTTTTGGGTGCTAGGCCTTCATTCGAAGAATAAAATTTAGGCCCCCGCTCTACAAGTAGCAGGATGATCTTGGTAGGTCTTTATTTTAAGGTTGTTTAACTTTAGACCTCGGTTCCCTGTTTAGAAAGTATTAAGGGGTATGTTTGATAGGATATTAAAATTAGGAAATAGGTATAGGTAGGCTTGCATACCTTATCATAGGCCTCCTATTGTGAAACAGTCGCTAGGTTTATGTAGTAGGTGGTGGCAATCTTGTACAGGTTGCCTTCATCTCATAGAGAAATCTCTAGTGAGGCCACCGTGCTCACTAGAGCTAGTGAGGCCACGAGCGCTTCAAAAAGGTTTTCGTTCAGAGTGAGATGGCTTCCCATTTGGGGGTTTTCTCCTGAGGCCACGGCTTTGTATAAAGCTCCAGACAGACCAACCAAGCGTTGGCCCTCTTCAGGCCACCTGGATAGCCACCTTGTATTTCTATAGCAGGTCTCCTCTCATTTCTGAGAGTTGTTATGAGAATATAGCTTTGAACTTCAGTCATAGGATATTCAAGTGCTATTCCCAAGAGGGCTGCCTTAATATCTTGCATGTGTACTAGGTGTTTGTTGGAGACGATCTGCGAGAAGCTTTTTCGTCCCGAGTCCCTCAGTATCTGAGCGTAGGCTCTTTAGATTTAGATCATCTACAGCTTATCTCTGTAAGGTCTAGTTTTTTCCCTGGTACTGGCCTCCTATTTCTACAAGAGTCGTGTAGTCTAGGCCTGCCTTTGCATTAGGTGATAATGCTAGTGGATGTTAAGGGTAGAATAAATAGCAGCATAGTTAGCAGGCTATCCCTAAGCCTCCCATGCAGGTATATTCTGGGCGTTGTCAGACCTGTCTCTCTCTCTCAGTAATGCTGAGGTCTCCGCTTTCAGAGCTGTATATTGTAGCTACAATTTCCCAGTTAGTTTTTAGGTTGGTTATCTAGGCCCCTTGAATTTATTTTCAAGTCACAAGGTGAAAAAAGTTGTTGGCCTCATAGCTGAGGCCTCCATTTCCCTTGGGCTTAGTGTTTTTTTGGCTACCCACAGCTTTAGTTAATTCGCCCTGCACCACTGGGGCTCACTTTAGTACTCCCTCCCATTTGGGACGGGTTTGAGTACACTCCCTTACAGCCTAAGGCTGCCATGGGCTGACGCTTTTGATAATTGAAGTTGTAGGCCTTTCTATAGGCCTCCTCGACAGTTGGTAGCGTAAGACTGTACTCCCCTTGTTTAAAGGATCGATAGCGCTCTAGCTGAGTACACTGTCCATGGGCCCACAGTATTTCTGTGAGTACACCTATGATACCTGAGGCTAGTTCTGCTAACAAGTATCGTTATCAAGTAGTAGGCCTTCACAAGCCTCCTTGAAGGTAGTTCCACCATCTTGTGGATTTTAGCAATACATTTTATTGGTAAAATTTGTTATCAATTTTATTGCAAAAAAATAAAAATTTTGCAATAAATACGATTTTTGCAGTAAATAAGATCATCACGTTGTAGGCTCCCTTTGAGCCTCCATGATTCTAACCCAGAGTCTACACAAACAAACAAACAAATAAATAAATAAATATATATTTATACTATATATGTAGATAGATAGATAGTTAGATAGTTAGACAGATAGACAGACAGATAGATAGATAGATAGATAGATAGATAGATAGATAGATAGATAGATAGATAGATAGATAGATAGATAGATAGATAGATAGATAGATAGATAGATAGATAGATAGATAGACAGACAGACAGACAGACAGACAGACAGACAGACAGACAGACAGACAGACAGATAGATAGACGCTGTCGGGCAGAATCCTCGTATCTCCAAAACCCTTATTTTCCAGGAAATAAAAAAACTGCATATTTTTTGAGTTATTAAACATTGTATCGTTAAAGTTGGTATTATACCTTATATTGCTATCATATACTGTTGTGTACCAACATTAACACAACATTTCCCCAAAATCATGTTTAATCGGAGATACAAGATTTATGACTTGGGAGCAGGGAGATACGAGGTTACGCTGTCATTGATAAGAATGGTACGGACACAGACGTCGCTGCTGTCAGCAGTGTTCATCAAAGTCTGCAGTCGCGTTGAGCCTCTTGACAAGAGATAAGGCTTTAAGAGCTATTCAAACCTAATGATTGTGGTTACATACATCTTCCTAAACTCCATTTTAAACGTTTAAGAGATATGAGTGATGCAATATCAAAATACTAGGCTGTCTAAAATAGGTGGAAATTAATCTGTATATATATATATATATATATATATATATTATTTTCCTAGCTAACCCTAAGTCTGATTAGAAGGTTGAAGGACTCTCATGAGGCCTCCCTGCTAGACCAGCCCTAGAGCTACCCTTATCTAGGGTCCCTTGTTAGAGTGCCCAGCCTCCACAATGTTTCAAAGCACTGTGTAGATCCAGGATTGAGTAGAGTGACTCCCCTCGTTTGCAAGGGTTATAAAGCGCTATGCTGAGTTCTACTCTCCAGGATGCCCATCTCTATATTCTGGTTTCACTATTGTTTTTTTTATGTGAGACTCTGTTTAGGAAAACAAACAGGTTGTTGGCAAGACTAGGTCAGTAGATTTGATCAGGTCAGCCTTCCTGGTGGAATGTGGGGTTGACTCTATGTCCCCCTCAGAAAGTGACTGGACGAGACTCCTTTCGGACCCCCTGGCCATATTCCCTTAAAAGGAACCCCTTCCATGGAAGCTGTTGGTTTCAAGCCCTTGAGCGTCCTTGGTAGGCTTTTCCTTGTTTGGAGGCCTCTTTGAGGCTTATAGCTTGGGCAGCGACCGTAGGGAATAATGTCACTGACAGCCTGTGTATGTATGTGACCCAAAGGGGGAGTGTTTTCTTGGCATTTCAGGTTGAAACTGCCAAATCTGATGTTTGTCACAAGCCATAATTGGCATGCACTCCCCTCAGCATGGTGGGATTGTACATCATTCCCCATAGCGTCATCGACACAGTGCGAGTTCCCTTTCGAAAGGGAACGTCTAGGTTACGACTGTAACCTCTGTTCCCTGAGAACAGGGAAAGAGATACTGCGTCGTTAGCCATGCCTCGGGGATGCCTGCTGAACAGTCCCTTCAGACGAAAGTGAATGACATGTTCTCTGACGTCACAGGCTGTAGCTGGTCAAATTCGATTGCCGTGATTGGATAGGTTTTCAGACAACGGTTCACGGAGGGCGTTCCCCATAGCGTCATCGACGCAGTGTCTCGTTCCCTGTTCTCAGGGAACAGAGGTTACAGTCGTATCCTAGACGTTTTCATAACATGGTACAAACTGGTAAATGCAGCAGAATTGATAAAGTTGACTGATTCAGTTAGCTCGCTTAAGGCCTACTTTGCTTTTTCTTTGAGTACGCAAGTCCATTGGTGCATTTCATATTCCTGCAGTTGTGTTTGTGTGTGGAGATGCAGTTTGTTACTGTGCCTTCACTATGGAAGGCTTGACATCTTCTCAGCGTATGCCTCATTACCATCCCACCAGATGTCCTGTCTACCCTTGACACACACACGGGTGCTGGAGGCCATGCACTCTGTCTGTCTTGAGACACACTGTTGATTCCCTCCAAAAATCTTTTCAATCTTCTAAAATATGCAGACAGACACTAGCAGACTATGAAAATACAGTCATATTTTGCTCTCTCTTCCTTGAAGAAGAAGCATATATTACAAGCTGCTGTGCAAAGTTGAGGGGGCCAAATATAGCACCAGGTCTTTTCACTGCTAACTCAGTTAGATCCGGGCTTGGATCCACAAGTATGTTCTTTCAGGCCTCTCCATGGGTGTTCTACGTTCTACCATGGACATATTTAGATCCCAATGTAGTTGGGTTCAGAGTTACCCATTCAGAGATTCACCCCCCAATGGAGGGGCTAAGGTTTAACCCAAAGTGGAGAGGCACAGGCTGAATGGTGATGTTGCGGACAGAAGGGTGGAGTGTGTGTTATAGCAGGGGTTTTCAAACTGGGGGCCGCGGCCCCCTGGGGGGCCGCCAGGGGGCGCCAGGGGGGCCGCAGCAAGTTGGGAAAAAAATTTGTTAAATATGAGTATTGTTATAAATTAACATTTTAATAATTTGTTGCATAGCCTATCTGAACATTATACTTTTAATGCTAATCTTTTAGAGATTAACTGATTGATCGGCTGGTGACCAGAATTGGCCGATTTTCACGTGATTTTCAGTCTGACATAATGGCGATTCAAATGCACTCGGGCGCCGCATGATTAACATCGCGCAGCATCACACGTGCACACAGAACGCACATGTAGGAAACCTTGTGAATTATGGCCGTTTCAGACCGCGAGCGGCGCGTGAGTAGCGCGAATTTTTTTCGCCGTGCATGTTCAGTGAGTGCATTCACACCGCGAGCAGGAGCAGCGCGTGAGCGTCAAGCAGGAGCGTCGCGTGCTGTGAGCAGTAGTGAAGCGGAGGGTTTCGGCGCAGAGTCTATTTTTGCTGCGCTGCTCAGCTCACGCTCAGTTAAAGTGAAAGCACACTTTTGATGGACAAAATAAATATGATTTCACACAAAAAGTACCAAAAATGCACATAATTTGCATGTATAGTGTGTTTTAACAAGAACTTCAGTAGGCTTCAAGAAAATGAAGACTCAAAAATATTTATAGAAAATGTACCCATTTAAACTTGTTTTTATTAATCAGTTTGGATAAAAGTGGTGTTTTATAAAAAATATATATATAGAAAATAAATATTTGTCTGTGCTGTTAAGTGGTTAGAAAAAATTAAATCAGAATCGGCTAAAATCTGTATCGGCATGTCAAACTCAATGACAAATCGGAATTGGCCTTGAAAATTGTAATAGGTTCATCTCTATAATCTTTCTGATTGGCTGGTATCAAACACCATCACATAATCTGATGTTCACCTAGATGTTTTATTTATTTATTTATACATTTGCCGTAGTATTGTCGATGGGTTCAATAACACATCCTGCAAAAGGGGGGCCTTGGCCAGAACCTAGTGGTATTTGGGGGGCCTTGTCATGGAAAAGTTTGGGAACCCCTGTGTTATAGTATAGGGTTGACCAAAAAAAGATTATAGCCTACTATATGCATTTCCATAGGTTTCAATGTGAAACAGGCTCATTTGGTGTGTTTTTTTTAGTGCTTAAACTAGCCACCAAGTTTTTAAAAAATATGTATTTTGCTTTGAGACATCATTTTGGTTCACTGATGCATGCAGCATATTTTGAAAGCTGTTTTATACTAAAAAGCACAAAACATTGTAATGAGAATATGAAAATAATGGAGATTTCTTTGGAGGGTGCTTACTGAAAGTTACACTCTAAAGAAAGGGTTTTTCACACTGCACTTATAGGCCAGCGGTGATGTTAAATGTTTTATTTGATGTCTAAACAGTACCCAGGTAAAAGTGCTAGTAAAATAAACAGTGCCAAACACTGTTTATTTTACTGATACACCACTGGGAACTGTTAAAGGAAACCAGGCACATTCCATTTTATATCATACAAGCGCTAATATACTCAGTCGGTGTATTAGTGGTGCCGATTATTCAGTAACTCTTTCTGCAGGTTATACTGTTATGCCAACAGATGGTGACAAGCGACTATCTTTATGAGTGAGTCATTGAATTATTTGTTTAATCGATTGCAACAACACAGATTCTTTAAAGTCCCATGATTTCAGCGATTTACTTAATACACAAAATCAAATGTTCACAAGTGCCTGTTTTTCAATATGAAGTCTGCATGTTTCTGTGTAAATGAGCGGGGTTGATAAGCCCAAAATCATCCACATGCATTATAGCTGCGTATATATCCTCGAGAATGCTTTGATCATGCGCTGTGGTAGCACGTCAAAGCACTTTCGAGTGTAAATACACAGCTATAATGCACATAGGTTATTTTGAATTAATATTTTATGTCAATATACAACAGTTGCATACTGTTAAAACTAATCGTGATATTTTTTAAGACTGCCGACTCTATAGAACATTGGAAAGGAAAATTAACTTTACAACGCTCCGAGAGCCCCTAAGTGGTCGGGAGCATTTATGTTGTGTTGTGGCTTTATTTCGTTGTGTTGTGGCTTGTTTCCGTTGTGTTGTGGCTTGTTTCTGTTGTGTTGTGGCTTAATTTCGTTGTGTTGTGCACTACTGGGCAACCGTATGTCCAGCATCTCTCATCTTAATAGATGAGGACACATGAACTTCATCTCCACGGCTGCTCTGAAAGTGGCATAAATGTTTTGAGGTTCAAGGGAAGAAAAAGAAACAGTGTCTCTACCTAAATTTTATCTATAATTTTTTAAGAGCCACTGCCGTCAGAGAAAACTCCTCTGACTTAACCCTAGGTTGACGTCTTTTTTTAACCCTGCGTTAAGCAATGTTTTAATAACTCAAGATTAAAAGGCACTGCATTTGACCTTGAGTTATTAAGCCCTGCAACAAATGTTTCTAAATAAGAATGTTAACACATGGTTTACAAATGCATAGTATTTCAAAATCTGACGACCCAGCATTATGTTAACACAGGCTTTAGAATGACACTGGGTTAGCAATATCAAGTGTGAAAAGCCTATTCGTTTCCCTATTACACAAAAACCCTGCAAGGGTCCCTGGAGCATTAAGTCCTTCAAAGAGTTTTGTTGGAGGTGCACAAGCTGAAATCCACAACAGGCTCTGTGGGCAGGGTCACTACTACATGACCTGACTGAGGGATTAGAAACAGTACCACGACTTGCAGAATTAAGAATCCTCACACTATCTAACCTGAAAGACTCAGTTTGAGAAACTACCATTTATTTAGAAAAAAAAGTCATAGAGTTCTGGAATGACATGAGGGTGAGTAAATGATTACAGAATTGTAATTTTTGGGTGAACTATCCCTTTAATCCCTTTATCCCTTTACTAGTTCTGTTTTGATCTATGAGCAAATCTCCCAAGATGTCAAATAAGTCAAAGAAGATGTAGGAAATAAGGAAATCTACCATTAAGATTAACTTTTTTTTTTATTACAATTTTGTCATTCCCCCAATTCCCATTGCCACAATGAAAAAACATATCATGAATCTTTATATAAATCTTTAAGTACAGCATATATCAGTATTTGCCTTTAATTTATGCAGATTTGTAATGTATACAATAAAGACAATCTAATCCTCCATCATCCCTGTAGGCAAGGTGGTTATTTTCGATAAAACCATCAAATGAAAAGATCCTAAAAATAAAAAAACCTGCATTTTTTTGCCCTAAAGTAATTGCTTATGGAGGTTCACACAGATAGGATTTATTATTGATCAAAATGAGCTTGACATGAGCTCTTGTCATTAAGTAACAGACTGAAATTGGCAATCAAGAGTGTCCTTTGCTGACAAGAGTTCCTGCAGGGCTAAGAGTCTAATAATGCTGCCTTCACGTGCTATCGGAATTATCGTAAATACAAGTTTCCTAGTCATGAGTGCCCTCTAAAGTCGTATTTACCACTGGGAAGCTTGGGGATTTTTCTGAAACCCAAGTTCTTGAGTTGGTCCATAAACTTTAAACATGGCGGAGGTGAGAGCAATTGCTGCTGTAACTGGTATGCTTTATTAGTTTTTTCCACAACAGCTACATCCCCTTGTCTTATCATTAAAGTAGTGCATATTTATATATATGAATAATAATTTGAAGCATTTTGTATGTGTTATACATTACGAAAATAGCCTGTATTTGATGGAAATTCCAGAATTATCAGCAAGCTAACAATCTATTTGAATGGGACGCTAAATATCATTTTGGCTTTGATAAGATTTTCCCAAATAAATATGCAAGAATAAACCTAGCAACAAAGTACATTTACATTTTACATTTATTCATTTAGCTGACGCTTTTATCCAAAGCGACTTACAATTGCTATATATGTCAGAGGTCGCACGCCTCTGGAGCAACTAGGGGTTAAGTGTCTTGCTCAGGGACACATTGGTATCTCACAGTGGATTCGAACCCGGGTCTCTCACACCAAAGGCATGTGTCTTATCCATTGCACCACCACCACCCTATAGTACTTGAACGTGACAATTTCATAATCGCGACTTCAGAAGTAGGACATTTCCGATAGCATGTGAAGGCAGCATAAGGCCTGAGTTGAGAAACCTGAAGGGACCACATTCCACCACAGCAAATAAACCTTTTCCAATTGCCCAATTTGGCCTTGTTCGATGGGTTTTCACCCTGGAAAAGGCATTTTGAGGTGGGAAACATCATCTCTGCAAACACTGACTTGAGCCAGAAACCATTAACGTCAGTGGCCACTGGCCAGGGGGACAAGATAATGTCCTCACCACATCACATGTACAGCAACAACTTAGTCTGGCTAGATTTTATTTAGAAATATTATAATCTGGTTCTCAAAGGGGTCTGCAGATTCCCTGTCCAAGCGGCAACCAGTGTTAAAACCAGAGCAGGTACCTTGTGTATTTGTCCCATAAACAGCTACTAAGAACACTGAATTTCATTCACATGACTCTGTAACTCTGTAACTGTATAATGCTGTCTATACTTCACACGTGTGTGTCAAAGACTTGGCACATAAAGAAAAGTCAACATTCTTAGGGCCCGTCCACACGGAGACACGTTTTCGGAGACTGAAACCGCTATTTTTTTAAACCGGGTCCCAAGGTGGATAAATCTGAAAACGCCACCCTTGCGTTTTCGTGTGTACGGCCAATCCGTACATTTTGTGAAACGATGATGTCATTTCACCAAGTGTCAACTAGTCAGACACCGTTAAGTCACAGCAACTACATTTATGGTTTTTCATATTGTTCAACAAAGTTCTTGATTAAAAAAGAAAAAAAAGAAAAAAAGAACCTACTGTGCCTAATATTATTATAGTATACAGCGCGCAAGGTTTATGCGCATGCTTTAAAGGACAAGTTCGGTATTTTACACTTAAAGCCCTGTTTACAGATCGTATCTGATGAAATAGAACGGTTAAGATTAAAATTTGGACACATGCTCCTGTCCCGAGAATTTTAGGTTTATTTCGCTTTTGTGGACCTATTTTGCCAAACGCGTCACACCCGTGATTCTTCCGTTGAGAGCTTGAATAATAGACACTCCAGCCAAGTTGGTGGCGATAATGCACCTTTGCCAATTGCAAGCAAACCACGGGCATTTCATTGAATACACAGAAGAAGCAGAAGAAGAAGCGGCGGAGTAATATCGTAAAGGTGCTGCGGTCTCACAGCACGTCCTATTAAGTCAATGGAGCTGGACAAAAACTACGATAAAACCTGTTGGAATGCATCTTTTTCAGCGATTTTTGATGGAACATATCAGTGAACACCCCCTGACCACTCGGTGAGTTTCACGTCTTTGTAAACGAAAGTTTAATGTGTTTTTAGGACGTAATCTTCCAGTGCATATAGACAACCATTGTGGGGGTGGTGGGGGGAAGCGAAATAAACCTAAAATTCTCGGGACAGCAGCATGTGTCCAAATTTTAATCTTAACCGTTCTATTTCATCTGATACGATCTGTAAACAGGGCTTTAAGTGTAAAATACCGAACTCCTTTAAGTCTTCTTCTCCGTTTTTAGTGTATGTCTGTGGCAGAATTACAGCGCCACATACTGGTCTGGCATGTATACTACATCGTTTTGAGTCGGTTTCAGTGGTTTCGTGTGTACGCAGATATTTCTTGAGACGACGCCGTGTTTACGGAATTTTTTTTTTGAACGGGGAAAAAAAATATCGGATAGGGAAAGCTCTGGCTTCGTGTGGATGTGGCCTTAAAGTAACATTTATTATGTTAAAGAGTGTAGTTAAAGGTACAATATGTAAGAATTTTGTAATAAAATATCCAGAAATCACTTGCACAGTGTGATATATTTCCTGCAGTTGTGTACTTACAATATCCCAAAAGTTCCCAAAGATTTTTAATTTCAGAGAAATTCCAATTTTTTATAATTGGCCGTCCCGGAAAACCTGTTCACTTGTCGCCTGTCACTGACGTAATATCTGCGTTATCCCTGGTTTCCGCTCAAGTACTGCCATAGTAACCATGACGACAGACGTGGACTTCTAATAATAATAATAATAATTCGTTACATTTATATAGCGCTTTTTCTGAGACCTCAAAGCGCTTTACATAGAAGGGGGGAATCTCCTCAACCACCACCAATGTGCAGCATCCACTTGGATGATGCGACGGCAGCCATATTGTGCCAGAACGCCCACCACACACCAGCTTACTGGTGGAGAGGAGACAGAGCGATGAAGCCAATCAGTATATAAGTATATCAGTATATAAGCACAGACTTCTGTGCATAATGAGTGTAGTGCGTAACCTCTGGCTGCACGCTGTTGTTGTTTCTTTCAAACATTATGGACCATGGCAAGCAGACTTTGGGAAAAAAGGAGAACTAAAACGAGGATCAATATCAGCGACTAACTTGGACTTGACAGCGCTTCACGAGTCACGACTTTACAGAGACGCAGCTCTTGTATGTACTTTATTAGACAGGTGAGCAAATGTACATAAAACTAATCAATGTTTTATAGCTCAACATGATGAAATGTTATAATATGATCAGTGTGTTATTCTAATGTTGATCTAGCTCACTGCTAGTCTCATACAGACAAACTAACACATAGAATAACATTATAACTTTAACACACTCAAATGCAGTTTAGTGTGATAGTGTAGAGCAAGTGAAACAGCGCTGCGTTACCTCACAAGTTTCATTAGTCTAATACACGTCTAATACACTGACCTGTGTGAGCAGACTGAGCACTAATACAGCACTTGCGTTTGGTAGAATGAAATCTCCATTCCTTTATATCCGTGGGACATTTATATGTCTTTCCTTTATATATGAAGTGTGGCGCTGATATCATGATAAAAACATCAGTGTATTCACTCATCCATAAACATTATTAGATCCATCGGCTTGACGACAACTTACGCCTTTGTTATTGTAAGAGGTTAGCGACCCCTAGCGGCGAAAAAAATTACATATTGTACCTTTGAAGGAGCTGTATGTAAGAAATGTATTTCAATTAATCATAAAATGGCCCTGATATGTCACTAGAGATTAAGAAATCATGTTAATTTAAAATACTTATATCACTGACAACAGTAGTCCGTCCAGGATATTGTCATTTAAAAGTGAAGTTGCAGCCCTCAACTGATGTTGATGTTGTCATGTTGTGTTTTGGCCTGAAGCGCCACCCTCCACCTATCTACCAATCACGAAGTCAGTAGTGTTTCGGCATCGGGGTTGCCAGCTCTGCTCTAGTTACCACAGCTACGTAGCAGCCTACGTTCCTGCTGGATCCTGCAGCCTATCTGGCAACCTCGAGTCAGGGGGGAGGGGGAGGGGATACACCGCTCTACAGTCATTTGAAAGTGATTGCAGTACCAGTTTTGGCCACAATCTTACATACGGCTCCTTTAATTATTTGTATTTTATTTTACTTTTGTAACTATCAGGTTGACTAGCACTGAGAATGCACTGTCTAAAGGACTGTCTCAGAAGGATTCTTATCTTAGTGAATCCATTAGTAGTAATCCATAGAAGTATAAAGTACCATCATAAATAAGACATAGGGCCCTATCTTGCACCCAGCGCAATTGACTTTGTACACCGACGCATGTATCATTCCTATTTTGCACCCGCGCAAAGCGGACTTTTCCCTCCACAGAAGCACGTCGGTTAACTAAGAAATACACTTGCGCTCGCGGGGGCGGTTCAGCACAAAGAGGAGGCGTGTTCCGGCGCAAACGTTCCTTCATGCTATTTTGCAGGTTTAGAAAACAATTGCGCCACTAACCAGGAAAAAATAGTTTAAAGTCAGTGGCGCGTTGCGCATGTTATTCATATGCTATTTTAAGGGCGCATGCTTGGCCATAATCAATGTATGGTGTGCACAACGCGCACTTTGATTCTCTCATCTACACAGAAGCAGCAGTTTTCATTTTTGCAAATCATACATTATTACGATAGATAGATAGATAGATAGATAGATAGATAGATAGATAGATAGATAGATAGATAGATAGATAGATAGATAGATAGATAGATAGATAGATAATTTATTATAAAATCATACATCTAACTTACACATTTACCCAAATTATCATACGCCTGTTTAATCGAAGTTAATTTGGGTGGGTTTCTCCATCCCCAATGTCACTTCTCTGTGTTTTACGGCCCTGACGAGAACGTCGGTCTCCTCGGCTGTGAACCGCTCCTGGCGCGCGCCTGGCAAATCCGCCGTTATAATAGGAATCCGCTTTAGAACAAGCGCGCCTGCTCTTAAAGGGAATGTGAGATGTCGCTCTGATTGGTTTATTTCACGTTACGCCCAAACCACACCTATGAATAATGAAGCTACTTCAGACCAACCCCTTTTAGATTTGCGCCGGGCGCAAGAGGCATTTATCCCGCCGGGAAAATAGCAACAGCGCCCAAGACCCGCCCACAAAGTTACTTGCGCTTTGCGCTTGACACTTGCGTTTCAGATCGTTAAAATAGGGCCCATAGTGTGGAGAAAATAAAAGAGAGAGAAGATGAAGAGAAGACCTACTGATGCATATCTGGTATCAGTTTCATTAGCAAATAATTTGTAGGCTGTTTTTTAAAGGGCAGTCATCATGGCTGACCTTGGAGGAAAAGCGAAAAGAGTATATATGAGGCACTGAGAGGCCTGTGGCTCACTCTCCACTCATCTTTTTCATTACTTTCCCAATCATGCCTGCCCTCTGTGATCCTTTCTACCGCTCTTCTTTCTCCACCACCTGCATTTCCTATATTTCCCTCTTTAAAAGCCTGACCACAGTCAGAGGCTGCAGAGGTCACACCTGTCCTACACCAGCACAGTCTGGTCTGACCCAAGAACAGCCTTTCACTGAACCTGCCTCTCTCCAGCTGGCTCATGATCAGTTCCAGGACCTACCGGATAGCCACAACACCTGTTCTTTTCTATACAGGATGTCAAATACTAAGTTAAGATTTTTAAGAGATTCATCCAAAAATTAAAATTATGTCATAATTTACTCAAACTCACACGACTTTCTTTCTTCTATGAAACATAAAAAGATATTTTAAGGAATTTTTTTCACAGTGCGTCTGAAATCGCATACTGTCTGAGTATTTGACATAAGACTCTTTCACACAGATATTCCGGAAAATACACGGATAAAGTGACCCGGGATTTGACCCGGGTTCGTTTGATTTTGGTTCATTCACACTGCCAGTGATTTTCCGGTTCACACACAACCCGTAAAAATTCCGTAAAGACACGTGACATCGATGTGACTTGTAATGTCTCCGCAGCGTGTTAAGTTTGCTTATGAGCTGCAATTTCTCTCTCTAGAAACCACGCTTGTGCATTTTTTCTCTGATTCGATCATAAACTTGCGCATTACGTACCGTTTCACAGCTGGCGAACGATCGCGGCTTCAGCGTCATCACTATGACACGGCATTGTTACGGCTTTTGTTCACACAGCGCGCGTTCCGGGACTGAACACGGCAATGTTACTAGGTCCCCAACCCGGCATCGATCCCGGCATCAATTCTCGGGTCGTGTTTGCGTTCACACAGAAGGTGTTCTGGCAATTTGCCGGCAATTTGCCGGGTTCAGAGCGCTGTGTGAAAGGGGCTATAATGTCATACATTTGAATTTGAATTACTTTTGCAACCACTGAAAAAGTATGTTCTCTATAGTTAGTATGCATATAATATGAATTTAAATGAATGATGCACTACATTCCAAAC
This sequence comes from Leuciscus leuciscus, assembly GCF_965113295.1. Lineage (NCBI taxonomy): Eukaryota > Metazoa > Chordata > Actinopteri > Cypriniformes > Leuciscidae > Leuciscus > Leuciscus leuciscus. The sequence continues at coordinate 22,001,540 of NC_138726.1, read as the reverse complement.
TGTCAGGTGACCTACAGTTGCATCGCTTCATTTCCCTTAATAAATGATCTCCCATGGCCTCATGGGAAAGTAAAGTGTCCATCGAATGCACACTTCAGAATCTTGGCTGAAGTTGTTGACTGGTGCTCTTTTATATGTTAAAATTACATTATTTAGGAAGCGTTTACAAGACGTAGATTTGAAACCATTCAGCTGTGCGCAATTTCAAGATAATTTGTGATTTATAGATTTCACATCTGGAGGAGAAGTTTTTTTGTGCATTCGTTCTCTGAATCACACCGATGCACATTTGAGAAATGATTGTAAGATCAAATGTAGAACGTTTTCTACACAACATTTTATAAATGAGGCCCAAGATGTCACCTAGGGCAAATGAGCCGGGACTGCCCCTTCAAAAAACATGACAGCTCTCAGTGTGATATATTCATATTTGTTTGCATTAGTGTCAGCCAGACAGTTCTAAAGTTAAATTATCTTTACTTGCTGTCTATCATTTTGTTTGAAAATATGATAAACAAAGAGAGCTTGAAATTTGCTATGTAGCTTCTCTTCAGAGTGAACAATGCTCAAATTCACATTCTCATGAGCAGAAAACATCAGCTATTTGAAACAACTCTCAATTGTCTGATATTTATTCGTCCATGAAAAACACACCAAATATGTATACTCCACTGTTCTCTTCAAATGTTTTACAGAGGCTCATTGTTACTGACTATGATCCCCGCTGACTTCTTAAGGCAAAACCAATGGGGCGGAGAGAAGTACATCCATAATAGGGATTTATAGGCAATGGAGACCAAATGTAACCACTGTGTAGCTCATAATATATCCCTCTAAAACTCAAGATTAAGGACTCAGCCCATCAGTCTCACAGTCAGATGTGCTGTAAGAAGCAGGCTATTATATTTCATAATTAGCTAATTGCATGCTTGGCAGCTAATGATGATGGCCAGTGGTTGTCTTGCGTGGCGGGTGCCATGGCCATGCATGTTAAGTAGTTGTAAATGCTTGCGGGTAATTGTTGTGGGAACTGCTGTAACATAAGATTGGACAGGAGATAAACGTCTTCATGGTCATGACTTTCATTCTCACAATAAATGAGCGCTCAAAATAGAAGCCTAAACTGTTGTGCGTGTAGTCTGTGTGTGTGTGGATGCACCTGTGTGTGTGTGGATGCACCTGTGTGTGCTACGCTGACGAGGCTCCCTTAGAACATGTCCACTCATGGATGAAAGCACCACAGTCCATTCTACACACAAACACACAGAGGCAGAGATGGAGATGAAGTGTGAAAAGGGCAACAGGAGAAGAAAGGTTGCTGTAGGACATAAAGCATTGTAGAAATGTGAATTGACAGACAGAGAACAAGATAGAACAGACAAAGAATAAAATAAATAAATTGTGATGAAAAAAAGAGTGAATTGATGCTGGTTGGGAGCTCAGCTAGCTAGTCCACTGTCAGGGGATCTGTGAACACTGTTAAAACTCTTTTTTGATTTTAGTAAATTAAGCTCAATTTACTGTGTCTATCCAATTTATCCAGTTTTTTTTTTTTTTTTTTTTACTCAAAAAAGCACATGCAAAGAAAAAAAAAGTAAAAAAAAAATGTTCACAGTGTGGCTTATGTTTCCAATGAAATAATTATAAAACTGCCTGAACAAGGAAGACACGTGACGTGAACAAGGAAGACAAGGAAATCTGAACAAGGAAGACAGTCCATGAAAACAAAAACAAACTGAGCTGAATGGTGACAGTAATATGAGCTAATGAGTTGCTTGTGTAAAAGTAACACAGTGCCATGCTTCACTCTGAAATATACAGTGACCAGTTGTTGGCCAGCTTAAGTCGCAAAATATAAAAATCCAAATAAATACCTAATAAATAATGTCTACCTGAAATCAGAAATATTTGTTAAAGTGTCAGATGGTGTAATTGTGGCATCTACCAGAAGGTCGAGACGATTTTTGATCCCTTGTATGAAACTCTTCCAGATTGGGCTCCGGCTCCAGAACTGGCACCCTGACAGGGTCACAATTGTTGAGTTTTTCTTTTCATGGCTAACTGTAAACCTTGTTATTTCTACGAGGGATATGTCCAAAAACTGTCCAAGAATTTGTGGTTCTGTATAATTGTTTCCCCCTTATTTTCACATATTACATAACTTCTCATTTGCTACAGCAGTCTCAGAATAACACAGCAGTATATCACTAGTAAGTCTGCAGAAGGGAAATGATGTTCACAGTCATTCATATCCCAGCAGGGAACATATCAGCGGTCAGAGCAGCTCAAGTTATCTGACCTCTACACGGACTGATCTTAGTAGATACAGTATACAGTAAATTTATGCATGGTGACCTTCAGCAGCAGCTGAATCCTGGAGCCTGTTGGACAGGAACAGCAAGCTCAGAACCAGACAGCCCACCACTAACAAAACAAGCAGCTGGCTGCTCAGCAGGAGAGTGTACCGCAAGTGTCTGTGTGTGTGTGAAAAAGAGAGAGTGTGTGCCCTTGAAATTGAAAACCAATAGTTATCAAAAGCCTCAATTTAAACAGCGCAGTCCATTCTAAGTTCCCATTGGCTATGCATAACAGGAAAGTGTCATTTGGATTTATAATACAACACAATACTTCCAGACTGACTTATTTCTAAGTGGACTGAATAAATGTTTTTTTGTGGGGGCTAATAACAAAATATTCCATTACAAGATAAAACATTGAGTACATTTATGAAATATATGCCGAGCTGAGCTTTTAAATAATGTATGGGTGGTCTATTGCATGTCTATATGACAGGGGTTCTCAACTCTGGCGCTCAAGGTCCACTTTTCAGAGTTTAGATGCAACCTTGATCAAAATCTCCAGTCAATAACTTTCTAGGGCTGCGTCCAAAAGCTTAGACAGCTGACTTGTTCCCTCGCAACAACACAGGCAGCATTTGCGCACAAAGGTAAATAAACTAAAACTAACTAACTAACTAACTAACTAAGGTACCTCACGAAACAGACTTCTGAGGCAGCATAACAGTTCTACAACAAACAGATCTACAACAAAATAGAGAGAGCTTTGATGATAACTAGGCGAATATTTAATTACTACAATGCTAATTTCTTCAAAACGGTCAAAAACATACATTTACACACAAACTGACCACCAACCACAACTTTCAGACGCCATCTTTATTTTTAGCTTATCTGTCAATGGAACGCAGAGAATTGTGGGATATCAAAGCAAAGATACAGTATATCTATGCTGCCTTTAAAATCGATCAGATGAAGGTATCTCAGGGGACAGAACATTCGGATTGGATGTGCCTTGATGCCATCCTACCTTGGAATGCTGCCTCTCAAACTTCGAGGTGCAAGGGTTGAGAATATGGAGCTAGAATTGTGTCTTTATTACATGCGAGAAAATAAATGATCTGAGAGAAAAAAAAAAAAGTTAGAGAGAAAAAGTTATCACACTGATAGCAAAAAAGCATTTCATGAGAGAAAAAAGAATATTTGAGAGAAAAAGTTTTCATACCAAAAGCAAAAAATATGAATATTTGAGACTAAAAAAGTTTTGAGAGAAAGTATTTTCTCATAGAACATAAAAAAATATAAATTTGATTTTTTTTTATTATTTCTGAGAAAAAAAATCTCTCTCAAAATACTTTGAAAAAAAACCTCTCAAATATATATTTTTTGCTATCAGTGTGAAAACATTTTCTCAAAAAAAAAAAAAAAGAGTGTTTCTCTCAAAACGCTTTTCTTTGCTCTCGATGCAATTTCTTGCTCTCGTGTCAGGATTTTGCTTTCACTGTGAAAATTGTGTCATGGGCGGGGCCACGTTCCTGTTGGCCAGTCGGGTGAGCATCATCTTGTCTTGGGAGTCTAACTGAATCATTACACCATTGTTCGGTTCACCGGCATAAATGCCGCCTCTGCCTTACTGTACGTTCACACCGCCGCCGACTTCTCAAAAAAAAAAAATAAAGTGTTTCTCTCAAAACGCTTTTCTTTGCTCTCGATGCAATTTCTTGCTCTCGTGTCAGGATTTTGCTTTTTTTACAGAAAATGTTTTCACACTGATAGCAAAAAATATATATTTGAGAGTTTTTTTTATAAATAAGTATTTTGAGAGAGATTTTTTTTCTCAGAAATAATAAAAAAAAATCTAATTTATATTTTTTTATGTTCTATGAGAAAATACTTTCAAAACTTTTTTTAGTCTCAAATATTATTATTTTTTGCTATTGGTATGAAAACTTTTTCTCTCAAATATTATTTTGTCTCTCATGAAATGCTTTTTTGCTATCAGTGTGATAACTTTTTCTCTCAAACTTTTTTTTTTTCTCTCAGATCATTTATTTTCTCGCATGTAATAAAGACACAATTCTAGCTCCATATGAGAACCCCTGCTTATGATATTGTCATGCAAATTTCATATTTTGGTCAAGCAAGATTAAAAACAGAATATTTATATACTGAATCATTGTATAAAAGAGTGCCTCACAGTTCAATGGTATACAGTTTTCACACTATAGTGTTAAATTGATTACATTGGGACCAGTCATCTACCTACTACTGCTGAAACCTCATTATTCCTCTGACTGTCTGCATTGTTCATGGCCGATAAGGCAATTGATCAGTCCCAGTCTTGATGGTCCAGCTAACAACAGGTGCTAGAACAGTCCTGAAGGCATATTACAATATAGATAAACAATTGTCCTTGTACATTTCAACACACAGGATCACTAAGAGCAAAGTGAAGGATTTGTGAGTGGTGAGAATGACATTAGAATTGTACACTGTAAAAAATGATTTTTTGGTGAAGTAAATACTACTGAAAAAAAACCAATGTAATTTACATGAAAAAGTTAGTTCAGGCAAGAATAAAAAAAAACGAATTAAATTCCATATCAGTACTTAATTCAAGCGAGTAGAAATGAAAGCGTAAATATAAACTCAATAAAATTAAGTAAAAATTACTCAACTTTTCTGATACTGGGGTTCCCATCATGCACTGGACCTTGAATAATTAATGAGGTTCATTTTTCACTGGTTTCCAGCTGTATTTACACTGTTTTATCATTGCTTTTGTTGTCAGGATTAGTAACTTGCCATTTTGTGACATTTTGAGTAAATTTTCTGCTCAAAATGACACATTCAAACACAAAAACGATCCATCAAATGTTACCGTCATTGTGTATTGTCTACCAAGTATTGAGGTCTTTGCATTCACATGATGCCTAACATCTGACATGATGTAGTATAAATTACTTAGATAATCTAAGTAAAACACATAATATAAATGACTGGTATAATTCAATATTATTGTTTGAGTGAAATGTAATGCAAAGGAAATTTCAACTAAATCGATAATAATCAACCTTTTACTAGCCAAGTTAAAATGACTTATTTTCTTTGTTACTTTCACTTAACTAGGTTAAGTAAAGTTTACTTAATTCCATACTCCAAGTAAATTTAACTTAAAGATTTCTAATTAAAGCTACTGATAAATATGTTTAGGTTTTTACTTGGCAAATCTTTGTAAATTTACTAGCATTTTCTGAGTGGAAAAAGTTGCCTAGCTTTTTTCAAGTAAATCCTACTCCAAATTTTTTTCAGTGTAGTGTGAGGGAAGGTGTCCTGAAATTCACCAGAAGTATACTTGGCTTGTAGTTGTGATTGAGTAGCCTATTAAATACTTTTTTCAGATAGTTTTACATACTGTCTCATAAACTTACATTGTTTGAAAATATTGATTTATAAAGAAAACTGATGTGTTACTAATTCTGAGTATCTGAATTTTCTGTTGGCGAGTCCTCTGGTAGTGTAGGAATGTGGAGAAGAAGCAGAAACTAGTGATAGAAAGATTGCTTACACAAATGTAAAACAACGCGATCATCAAAAATTAAACAGCATTTATATCGAAACTGCCTAACGTTACCGAATTAAATGTCGACCCAGGAAGAGGAAATAACTGTTAAGCTTTAAGAGTGTTGATGGATCTACTACACCTGTGTTTTTATCATCGTTCTGAATCTGATTTGGCGTAGTCTTTGACAAAAATGCGATTTTCTCAGTTGCTTTTTTTTAATGAAACTTACCTACATTTAAGTGTTGATAAAAAGGATGCATGTTTTCTAAAATGGAAAGAGTTAAAGTACAGTTAGAGGTATTTCAAGTATAAAAAATAATACCTAAATAGGAACAAAGTAGTATACTTAAAATGCTAAAATAATAAATAGTAACTTTTATTCACTAAAAAGTGGGCCAATTTAGTCCCAAGCAGTAATGAAATAGTACACTTACAAGTTTACTACTAGAACACTGATATTAGTATACTTACAACATAAAGTATACTTAAAAATATACTTGAACATTAATTAAGCATACTTCATAAAATGTACTTAAAGTATACTTCTTTTTTGAAAGGAAAGTCAGGAGCTGACGTTGGTGAGATGACACCAATAGTTTAAAAAGAAAGAATTGTGAGAGAGTGAGTGCTAAAAAGACATTCTTTAAAAAGACATGTGGTGTAAAAATGAAAGTAACATAGAATGAGAGTGAGAAAGAAGGTGCCAAGTTTAGAGGAGATAAAGCAGCCTCATCCCACTTTAATTTAGTCTAACTCAAAAAGCTCCAAGCCTGATTTCTCATCAGATCCTCAGCCATCATTCCAGCTTCTAGATAGTTTTTTTCTTGAAGCTTGGTAAGCCACTTATTACCATATAAATAAATAAATGGACATTAAATATTCATTTGAATTGAGACAATTTTATTATGTGAGAAGAAAGAGACTGCAGAGTTCCTACACAACTAAGTAGGAGAATCAGTTGCCTGGGACAATTAGTTAGTTAATTAATTAGAGATGCACTGATATAAAAATTCTGGCTGATACCTATAAGTCAAGAATTATTTTCATGTTATGGCCGATTATCACTAAATGGCCTATATTGAAATTATATACTAAAAAATATATTTAGGAATTAAAGATTACATTCAACAATGTTATTAAAGGATTAACTTTAAGTGTGTCACGGTTCATGGATTCATTGGCTCGCCCTTGCTATGTGTGTGCGTGTTGTATGAATGGGCGTGGCTCATCAGCACGGCTCGTTATCGCTGATGAGCTGATCAACGCCAGCTGTTTTGAATGAGGATGTCCTATATATTGTTTGTCACCTCGTCTTGTCTTTGTCAGATGGTTGTGGAGGTTCCCAGGCACAGCTCACAGTTCTCTCTCCCTCGCTCCAGTTCCCGATTTCCTGTTCTGAGATTCGTCTGCCTGTTCTGTGGATTGGACACTAGTTCCTGTGTTCCCGTTCTGAGTTTCGTCTGCCTGTTCTGAGGATTGTCTGCAGTTCGTCCGTTGCTGCCTGCTCACTGAGTCCTGCGTTGCCGAGCCTGTCATTCTACTGTTTGCCTGACATCTCAACCTGCACTGCCATTTCTATTGTGTTAATAAACACCAGTATTCACTTGCTATTGAATCCTTGACTTTTCCTTCGAGCCATGACAGAACCATCTGACCAGATCATGGATTCAGCGAGTGCGGTTACATTTGAGCAGATGTATGCCGATAATCACGCCCGTATGGACCGTCAGGATGAACAGATCGGTTCCTCGGGTCGGGCGATACAGGCTCTGGTAACGCAGGTGTCCGAGCTCACCTCTCAATTACAACGTCTGAGGCGTCCCACTGCGCCAGCACCGCCCCCGCCTGTTCCCCCGGAAAGTAGCAACATCAACGGACCGGAGCCGCGCATCCCCACCCCCGAGAGATACTCTGGAGAACCGAATATGTGCCGAACTTTTCTAACCAAATGTTCGATTTACTTCTCTCTTCAGCCTGTGACGTTTTCCTCCGAGGAGAGTAAAGTGGCACTGGTGATGACGCTGTTATCTGGACGCGCGGCTCTGTGGGGAACAGCGGTGTGGAAGAATCAACATCCATGCTGCTCCTCGTTCCAAGCACTCGAGCAAGAGATGAGCCGCGTTTTCGATCGCGCGGTCGCCGGACGCGAGGCGGCTCGCCAACTTGCCGATCTCCGACAGAACAACAGCTCAGTTTCCGACTATTCCATCCAGTTCCGGACGTTGGCCGCCGAGTGCAAATGGAACGAGGAGGCGCAGTGGGACTTGTTCCTGCATGGGTTGGCTGATCGTGTTCAAAAGGAGATCTACACGTTGGATTTACCCAAGACTCTTGATGGACTGATTGAACTGGCACTACGAGTCGATGCACGATTACAACAGAGAACGAATCGATCGTTCCAGACTCCAGTGGGGGATTTTGCTGAATTCCCCAGTCTCAGGGGAGTGAACACGGTCAGCCCCTCGGACGATCCTGAACCCATGCAGGTAGGTCGAGCTCGGCTCTCCCGGGAGGAGAGAGAACATCGCCGTTCGAGAGGTCTGTGTCTCTACTGTGGAGAGGCCGGCCACTTCATTTCCACCTGTCCTTTAAAAGGCCAAGCCCGGCGGTAGGACGGAGGCTACTGTCGGGCGGGATATCCTTGGCCAGACCCTCGAACGCCACCCTCCTCCCGGTGAGACTCATGTGGGCAGGCCACGCCTTCAACGGCCAGGCGCTGGTGGACTCAGGAGCGGAAGGGAATCTGATGGACTTTTCCTTGGCTCAGAAACTTCACATCCCCATCACACCTCTTGAGCACGGTATCACCATCCACGCACTAAATGGACAGGAACTTCCGGGCATCACTCACATCACTGGACCCATCACACTGATCACTTCGGGTAACCACACTGAGAGGATCTCACTCTACCTCACTCAGTCACCTCACGCTCCCATTGTCCTGGGTCATCCGTGGTTGGTGAAACACGGACCCAGGATAGAGTGGGGTCAGAACTCCGTGTCCAGTTGGAGCAATCAATGTTATGCCTCATGTCTTTCGTCTGCTGTTCCGTCTGTTTCTTGTTCTGTGTTGCAGGAGGAGCCAGTGAATCTGTCTAACGTGCCACCAGAGTATCTCGACCTGAAGGAAGTGTTCAGTAAGTCTCGGGCTGCTTCTCTTCCTCCGCATCGTCCCTATGACTGTGCTATAGATCTACTGCCAGGTACGTCTCCGCCTAAGGGCAAGTTATATTCGCTTTCTGTTCCAGAAAGGGAGGCTATGGAGAAATATATTTCTGATTCTCTAGCAACGGGATTCATCCGTCCTTCCTCTTCTCCAGCGGGGGCGGGATTCTTTTTTGTGGGGAAGAAGGATGGTTCCCTGCGACCTTGTATTGATTACCGGGGGTTGAACAGCATCACGGTAAAGAATACTTATCCTTTGCCGTTGATGTCTTCAGCTTTCGAGAGGTTGCAGGGAGCATCAATCTTCACAAAATTGGATTTACGTAATGCATATCATTTGGTTCGCATCAGGAAGGGGGATGAATGGAAGACCGCGTTCAACACCCCCAGGGGGCACTTTGAATATTTGGTTATGCCGTTCGGGCTTTCCAACTCCCCAGCGGTCTTCCAGGCACTCGTCAATGATGTGTTGAGAGACATGGTAGACCAGTTCATATATGTTTACCTGGATGACATATTGATTTTCTCTTCGTCTCTCCAGGAGCACGTTCAACACGTCAGACGAGTGCTTCAGAGGTTGCTAGAGAATGGGCTTTTTGTCAAGGCGGAGAAATGCGCTTTTCATGCACAGTCTGTTCCTTTCCTAGGGTACATCATTTCGTCTGAGGGAATACGAATGGATCCTGAGAAGGTTAAGGCTGTGGTGGAGTGGCCAAGCCCAGATTCCCGTAAGGCCCTACAGAGGTTTCTGGGGTTCGCCAACTTCTACCGGCGTTTTATTCGCAACTTCAGCCAACTAGCCGCACCTCTGACTGCCTTGACCTCCCCCAGAACGGCGTTCAGGTGGTCAGACACAGCTGAGGCTGTGTTTGCTAAACTGAAAGGCCGCTTCGTTTCAGCCCCCATCCTTATTGCCCCTGATCCATCACGTCAGTTCGTGGTGGAGGTCGATGCGTCAGAGGTGGGGGTAGGAGCAGTGCTATCCCAGCGTTCTCCCACAGACGACAAGTTGCATCCCTGCGCGTTTTTGTCCCGTCGTTTATCACCTGCCGAACGTAACTACGACATTGGTAACAGGGAGTTGTTGGCAGTAAAGTTAGCGTTGGAGGAGTGGCGTCATTGGTTAGAAGGGTCGGGGGTACCTTTTATCGTCTGGACCGATCATAAGAACCTGGAATATATCAGAACCGCCAAAAGATTGAACTCCAGGCAGGCTCGGTGGGCACTTTTTTTCGGTCGTTTTGATTTTTCTCTATCGTACCGCCCGGGTTCCAAGAACATCAAACCCGACTCTTTATCGCGTATTTTTGACCATACCGATCGCCCGTCTACTCCCGAGTGCATTTTACCCGAGACCCTATTTGTCTCCACACTCACATGGGAGGTCGAGTCGAAGGTCAAATCGGCCTTAGAAGGGGTAACGCCTCCGCCCGGTTGCCCACCGAATCGCTTGTTTGTGCCGGAGGGATTACGGTCCGACGTTATTCAGTGGGGTCATTGTTCCAACGTAGCTTGCCACCCAGGAGTAAATCGCACTAGTTTTTTAGTCAAGCAACGATTCTGGTGGCCACTGATGGCTCGTGACATTCACAGTTTTGTTTTGGCTTGCTCGGTTTGTGCCACTGGTAAGACTTCCAATCGTCCCCCAGATGGGTTACTTCAACCGCTGCCTGTCCCTTCGAGACCCTGGTCCCACATAGCGCTAGATTTTATCACCGCCCTCCCACCCTCTCAGGGCAATACAGTCGTTTTGACTGTGGTGGACCGGTTCTCGAAGGCGGCTCATTTTATTCCCTTGCCCAAATTACCCTCAGCCAAGGAGACAGCGTTGACCGTTGTTGATCACGTCTTTCGCTTACATGGCCTCCCGATAGACGTGGTTTCTGACAGAGGACCCCAGTTTGTGTCCAAATTTTGGCGAGAGTTTTGTAAGTTACTGGGAGCGACTGTCAGTCTGTCCTCAGGGTTTCACCCCCAGAGCAATGGTCAAACCGAGAGAGCCAACCAAGATTTGGAAAGGGTGTTACGATGTTTGGTCTCCAAGAATCCTTCCTCCTGGAGTCAGCAACTTTCAATGGTGGAGTACGCACACAATACGTTGCCAGTGTCGTCCACGGGCCTATCTCCGTTTGAATGTAGTGTAGGTTACCAGCCACCAATTTTCCCCAGTCTGGAATCCGAAGTCGCGGTCCCCTCCGCTCACGCCTTCGTCCAGAGGTGTCACCGCACATGGACTAGAGCCCGTGAGACTCTACTCCAGGTGGGGGCGCGCACCAAGGCTAAAGCCGATCGCCACCGGTCTAAGCCTCCCGTATACGTCGTTGGTCAAAAAGTGTGGCTTTCAACCAGGAACATTCCTCTCCGCTCCGTTTCTAATAAACTTGCTCCCAAATTCATTGGCCCGTTTACTGTCACCAAGATCATTAGTCCGGTGGCAGTCCGCCTCAACCTCCCCCCAGCGTACAGGAAGGTTCATCCCGTCTTTCATGTATCCAAAATTAAGCCCGTATTTCGTTCTCACATTAATCCGCCTGCCCCGGTTCCCCCCCCGCCGCGACTCGTAGATGGGGAGCCTACTTATTCGGTTAATCGTATACTGGACTCAAGGCGGAGGGGACGCGGATTCCAGTACTTGGTGGACTGGGAAGGTTACGGTCCGGAGGAGAGAAGTTGGGTTCCTGCTAGGGACATCCTGGATCACTCCCTTATCGATGATTACAATCGACAGGTAAGGGTGTCTGGGAACGCCAGGCGGCGTTCCTAGGAGGGGGGGTACTGTCACGGTTCATGGATTCATTGGCTCGCCCTTGCTATGTGTGTGCGTGTTGTATGAATGGGCGTGGCTCATCAGCACGGCTCGTTATCGCTGATGAGCTGATCAACGCCAGCTGTTTTGAATGAGGATGTCCTATATATTGTTTGTCACCTCGTCTTGTCTTTGTCAGATGGTTGTGGAGGTTCCCAGGCACAGCTCACAGTTCTCTCTCCCTCGCTCCAGTTCCCGATTTCCTGTTCTGAGATTCGTCTGCCTGTTCTGTGGATTGGACACTAGTTCCTGTGTTCCCGTTCTGAGTTTCGTCTGCCTGTTCTGAGGATTGTCTGCAGTTCGTCCGTTGCTGCCTGCTCACTGAGTCCTGCGTTGCCGAGCCTGTCATTCTACTGTTTGCCTGACATCTCAACCTGCACTGCCATTTCTATTGTGTTAATAAACACCAGTATTCACTTGCTATTGAATCCTTGACTTTTCCTTCGAGCCATGACAAAGTGAGCATTGACGGCAAATGTGATTTAAATATAAAAATAGGGGAAATGATCATGCACCATTTTACATAAAGCCAGAATGGATGTTAAATAAAAAACCTCTACTAATGGCAGATAATGACATGCTACCAAAATAACATGCATCCATTAATTAGACAGTTAAGTGTTTATTATACAAAAAATACTTGACCACAGAATGTCACAATCAACCAATCCGAATCAAGTGTTCCAGAGGGCCGTGTGATAATATGCAGTAAGTCTGGACTGTATTCACAGCATCTCACCCTGAACAGCAGTAATTCAGCAGTCCTCTGACTGATGAAGTGTACGGGCCACATTCCCTTGTCTTGGCTCACAGGAGATCACTGATGGCCAAACTTCTACACGGATACAAGCTCATCAATTAGCAACTGGAGGGGAACTGACAGCTTCGAGACGCCAGAAGTTTACAGCCTTTGCCGTTTTCCCTGATTAATATGCTATAAAAAGGTAAAGGTTATGGCTTCACAGTGCCCTTCAAATAAGCGTACACACTATTACTCTCTCTCTCAGTCTGTCCCCAAGCACTGCTCCCCCATTCGCATCTCAATTTTTCTGCTCATGAACAGAAAGGGCAGGGTATTGAAAATGAAATGACTGGCTGCATTGACCTAACTCTGTAGATAAATCCCACAACAGCAATCACAATACAAGGTTTAACTTCATCCTCTCATTTAATCATTATCTTAATACTAATCCCACTGACATTTTGAATGGCTCCAGGGAGAGCTAAAGGAGACAGGCTGTTAGGTAGTCTGTTTCCACATGAGTGTTTCTGCCTTCGATTCAATGATCATGTCAGCTCTTCAATATCTGATTACCTTGAGCTTCATTTGACAGGATTCATCTTCGATTCACCAAACATACCATAATATGCTCTTCAACCTGATGTCATTATTACCAGCCCATAGGCAAAGAAATTGATACCCAATATTTGATCAATGTCAGTAAGTCACATTATATTCTGATCTTTTGGTGTTTGGATGGCTGGCAATGCATTCGATTTATTCTACTGCATTAAAAACAATTTAAGATGCAGTATATTTTTCTGGACCAATGTTGACCTGCTTATGTCCCATCTTTCTTAAAGAAACTGTCTGTTCGAACAGAGTTCAACCTTCTGAGAAGGGCTGAGAAAATGAGGTCCACGGGAACCTTCTAAGAAAAACCCTTCAAATGGGTTAGATGAATATCTCCCATCTTTACAAATGGAGTACAGTTACCGTGTTAAATGAATCTGACTAAAGGGAAATTATTTTTTCAATAACTGCTAAAATGTTTTTGACTATGTTTAATATTATCCTTGGCAGTTATCACCTACACTTTGCTGGCATCATGACTTTTGCATAACTCTGCTGTCTCTTTCTTCTCACATTATAAAGTAATTCAGACTCAAATCAATATTTAATGTCCATGTACACTACCGTTCAAAAGTTTGGGGTTGATCCTTTTTTTTAATGTTTTTTTTAAAGAAGCCTCTTATGCTCACCAAGGCTGCATTTATTTAGTCAAAAATGCAGTAAAACAATAATATTGAGAAATATTATAATATAAATATTGTAAGCAGTCATTATTCCAGTCTTCAGTGTCACATAATCCTTCAAAAAATATAATATATAATATTCTGATTTAGTGCTCAAGAATAATTTCTTATTATTATCAATGCAACAGTTGCTGCTTAATTTTAAGATACTTTGATGAATAGAAAGTTCAAAAGAACAGTATTTACTCTCAAATATTTTGTTGTAACAATGAAAAAAAATGACTGTCACTTTTGATCAATTAATGAATCCTTGCTGAATTAAAAGAAATAACCGACCCTTAAAATGGTAATGTATACAATTATTTGGTGTTTAGCTTCATGTCATGATCACACTGATATTTATTTTATGATAATGCCCGGATGACTGTTTATCATCCTTTACTTGTATTCTTTCCACCAATGAACAATGAATCTCTCAATGAGACAACACAGGACTGCACTGCTTCTTGTCCCTCAATAGATTAATCATGCAATGTTCCATTTCAATACATACATACATACAGTACATACAGTACACACACACACACACACACATATCTGAACAAACTTAGACATTTATATAAACTCACACTCATAGGCTGCCAGCCAAAAAGAAAGCAAAACAACACTCTGCCAGATGTAAACACACACAGGGCACATCCAGCAAGCTGCATCTGTTCAGAAATGCCTCTGAGGTAACAGATGACACTTTAACACCCAAGACTGGCACTGTAAAAGTCCTCAAAAATCCAAGTATGCTGATATACAGGGAAGGGATCTAATTACTGAGCCTAAATAATTAAACCTCACTGCTTGCAATTAACAACAGTATCAACACAATCACAGAACAACGGAACGGAATGGAACAAAACAACATAAAAATGAGGGGGAAGTGAAATAGAGAGGAAGAAACAAAGGGAAGACAGATAAAGACAAAAGTACATGTTCTGATATTGCTGATAAAAAGATCTCACTGATAAAAAGAAATGAGCCCTTGCTGTAAAGAAAACAATGAATCTCTCAATAGATTTTCTGGTCAATGTTATACACACACAGTGTATAAAAAGATAAAACCCAATGTTGAATGTTGCAATGGTGACATTCTCTGTGAAAATATCAAGCTTGCTTGAAAATAAAAGGATTAGTGCATTAGTGCACTTACCATTCATCTGACTCTCATTTAAATAAGACTATCATAATGTGTGAAATGATGTACAGAAAATAAAGGGAGAGAGGGACTGAGGGCAGAATACAGTGGCTTCCTCACTGAAAATAGTAATTGCAAATGCTGATTGTGCTGCTGGTGGTGATGTAAAAGCAACATGCAGCGATAACGACCACTTTTGATCATGCTAATTCTTGCATTTGAGGCTGAGAATCTCTCATCTGTCAGACACGCATATGGACATGACTAGTATTAGAAGTTAACTAACCCTGAAAGCACACATACTGTAGGGTGTATGTCATGTTTGTCATGGAGTCCTCCACACTTTCATCTCTGAACTTAGTAGGCTGATATTAAAATGATGTGTCTCCTTCTTTTTTACCAGCTTAATATGCAGAGTCAACTAGTGTCGTCAGTTGACAATGATTCATCCAAAAATGTAAACACTCAGAAGACTCGGAAGGATTTTGAGCTGTGTACTCTAAACCATGGCCCAAAAATAGACAAGTCATCAATTAGACAACAAAGAAATTAAATGAGTGAAGAAATGAAACCAAATACCTTGTAATCACTGTTTACTTTACTTACATGATGGAATAGCATACATCTCATCTCGCAAGTTATTTGGGCAAAAATGACATGTAACCAAATTCAAGGTTATTTTGGCTAGAAGTGGGCAACTCATAGCCGGACTATAACGGGTCTATAGTTAACCTATAGTGAAATGACAACTATTCACTTTAAAAAATGCAGGGTTGTTTTAACCCAAATGTGGGTGAAATATGGGCAAACCCAGCCGTTGGGTTACATTTTTAAAATACATTTTTAACCCAATGGTTGGGTTTGTCCATATTTGACCCAATTTGGGTTAAAACAACCCAGCATTTTTTAGAATGTTGCTTGCTGGGAATTGTCATGGTGACGCAGCTTCTAGTGACAGAGCTGTTTGTTTATTCAACCAATAGCAAAGCCAAAAAGTGTGTGGTACCTATACAGTTTCCAATAGAAAGTTTCTGAAATGAACACTAGTAGTGGCAGTAAACTACCAACAACGTTATTCATTTTCACACAAATGATTATTACAGAGGCAGATTATTGAAAACTTTGTGCTATTCCTTGAAAAATCCTGTTATAACCGTCGAAACATTTTTAATATGTTGCATGATTTGTAAACTAATACATTTCAATGTTTGTATATTAACAAAATTTGATAACCAGGCTTTTCCGGCAAAGTAAACTTGCTCAGTAGATCACCTTGTACAGCATTGCACTGGCGATGCAGACCACTCAGTATGAGTCCCACACGAATCACAAAATTCAAAGGAAGAACTCAAAGACTTGTAGAACCAGGGGAAAAAATGTCAAGATTGCTTCAGAAAATGCATTTTATCTTGCATTTGCTTTTGCTTAGACTATCGGTTAGGTTTAAGGTAAAGGTCTGGAGATATTTCATTTCCGAACTGCCGCAAAATGTGCACCATTTAATTTAATAAAATATTGTCACAGTCATATCTGTTAAAGAGAAAATTCAATGTGATTTTAGCATCACTCACTTGACATTTAATATACTTACTTAAATGTGCATTCCTGGTACAGACTATTTATTGATCTCTACATCAAACTTATTTTAGATGTAATTTCAGCCATGTGTGCATTCAAATATTTAGCACAGCATTAAAAGTTTGAGTAAAAAAAATAAACAAACGTTAAAATGTGGGCTTTGTTTATTAATAATAAGTACTTAAAATGAATAGCTGTCCAGCACAGCCTAATTAATATTCATGAGTTAAGGAATCACTGAGCAATGATGTCACAAAAAAGTCAAACATGGCCCCCACTCCACTTAGGCTTTCGGTAGAACATTTGTGATTTATAATGTATGTGAATAAGCACTTTTAAATGTTTATCAGATGTTTATCAAAAGTATCAGATGTTTGACAAAGTATGCTTAGTAGGTACAGTGTACCATTATAAATGGGCCATAATTCCATTCTCTAATTAAATATATGCTAATATATGCAGAAACGTATTGTTTAGATTACTTCCAAAAAAGTAAACAGGAAATCTAAAAATACTCATGAGCTCATTCAGAATCCAGCAGAGAAAGAGATGTCAGCCTCAGCTTCAAAACTCTGTCACTTTAGATCCACTTTCAAAACTTCTCCACAGAAGCGAGTTCATTTCTGCTCCTTAAAACCCCTCAGAGCTCTCAGAGGCTTTCGCATTCTGTGAGTAAAAGCTCTGAAAACTGCCGTCACTGTTGGACGGTTCCCGCAGCACTGAGGCAGAGCAGAACTGTACCACGCTGAGCGTCGTCAGCCAAACAGACAGCATGACATTAGCAGACAGTAGGAGGGTATACTTCACTCACACACATACACACACGGTTTTCAAAGTGGCATCTAACCATGAGCAATTTACATCCTTGCAGCCCCAAATGGTTGTCCTCCATGCTGAGTTCCATGCTCAGAGTCACAGCTTGCTAATGTCAAACAAAAATGTCCTCAAGTGGACAGTGGCTACAAGTGCTAAACCCATAACATTCACATTGTTGTCTCCTCCACGCCTCCCTTTGATAAACATAATATCTCTGCTCTTGTTTGATATGTCTAACACTTAATCTCTACATCTCCCTCAGAGCATTATGATGTAATATTTTTTCTGTCTTTTAACATCTGGGCTCACAGTGGCAAAGGTCTGTGAACATCATATTTCATTAAGATGAATAAAAGGATGCAAGAAAACATCTGGAGGTGTGGAAGACAGCATCTGGCAGAGTAGACATGCTGTAAGATGAGTATACGAACTACATGGAAAAAGAAACCAAAAAGATTATCTGAAATGTTCATTGAAAGGACCATATGAAGAAGCATCATTTATTTGAAATAAACAGAGAACAAACACATATATAGATGTATTGTACTAGGTCAAAGCAAAATGTTCAGGTTGTCTAATATTGGTGAATCATGGTCATATAAAATTTGATGACTCATTCACAGGAAAAATTATGACTCATTCACTAAAACTCACCTTAACACCAGCTGGTTAAAAGTCATTGCAAAGATGGCTAAACCAATAAAAAAGAAAAACTCTAGCACCATTTGTTCGCAGTCACTTGGCTTGACATGTTGTATGTAATGTAATCAGGGTTTGAAATTAACTATGTGAAATTAAAATGTCAGTGAAAGTCAACTGTGGTGGATAACGCGATGAATTCACTAGCCAGTTTGGTGGGTTACGATTATGTTGTTACACTTGATGCCATTGCTATCAGAACCTCTAACATCAGCAAAACACAGCATAACACTCCGGTACTCTGGAAAAGAGAAGAAACCACTTTTTCAACCCGTTCCCACTCCCTAGGCATCTGATAAGTGCCACATATCCACGACTTTTGCACGTCACTATACAGATGCCAAAAGTGCCCTTTAGCATCTTTATTCTGATGCTGTCAGTTAACCAAAGGCCCTTTCACACAGAGCATCGATACCAGAAAATTGCCATAGAATTGTTAGAGTGCCTTGCTAGAGTGTGAACAAAAGGCAGGACCAATACCATAAGGTGTGTGTCGTAGTGATGACGCATGATGTACTCGCTTATTATATACATTTTGTACATTTTGAACACAAAAAAGTTACAGACTGTTGATTTAAATTATTACTCCCTTTAGTTATTGTTTTGGAATAAATGTTGAAAAGCTTAAAAACACCAACTTGATGGGATTTATACTTGGTTTTAATAAAAAGAAAATGAATAACATTGTTAATGTAAAAATGCAAAATATAATTGTATTTGGTTTCTTTTTTTATGTAATGTTTACTTAACCAGGAAAATGTGAAGTCACATTTATATTAATTTATGTGAAATTAAGTGTAACTGGGATATGAATTTACATTTACATTTACATTTATGCATTTGGCAGACGCTTTTATCCAAAGCGACTTACATTGCATTATCCTATACATTTATACATAGGTATGTGCAATCCCCTGGGATCGAACCCACAACCTTGCGTTGTTAACGCAATGCTCTTACCACTGAGCTACAGGAAAGCCTTATTATTACATTTGATATATTAAAAAAATATTTAGGATTCAGTTTGTTGTACTACTCTTTAATTTGTATGTTATATTAACATTGACTGTCATAAAATTGAAAGGTATTCAATAATTCATAATCAGATTTTATAAAAAATATATTTAATCTAGTAAATTCTATTTAATAACCTAGTTTATTTCTGATATTTTTGTTTTGGATTTAAGACGTTCTGAATGACTCTTAACTTTGAGTTAAAATTGAGTAGCCAAATTGACCAGTGAGTAAAAAGGTTCATTTCAAACCCTGAATGTAATGACATTCATACATTATTAAGTGTCCAAATTCTCCTTTGGGGCCACTGCATGCTCCTCTGCAGTCTCAGAGGTCTGTGTTCCTGTTTAAGGGTTGTCAGAGATATGTAGGTCCCCAATTCAAAAGATTTCCCTCTCCAGAATGTCTGAGAGTGGTATCTAACATCAAGAGCCTCTGGGAGATATCTGACCTATAAAAGCCTCCCTTTCGTATCTTTCTCTTTCACGTCCTCATACATAGATTTCTTCTTCACACCTCTCATTCTCACTCTTCTGCTTCTCTCATGTTCTCTCCCTCTTCAGGCAGATGTTGCACATCACTTTTTTTATCAGATGACAGGTGAGAGACTGTCTCCCCTCATCAGATAATCAGAGATCATCTCTCACTTTTGCATTCACCCCTCCTTCATCCATCACCTCCACTGTCCTACCCTTCCATCAATGATTTTGACACGAACATCAATAATCTAAAGAAATGAACCATCAATTTTATTATCGTAAACAAAAACTATTTAGTTATTGATTTAACCCTGTATGGCATGACTTTTAGTTTTTTTGGGGGGAAAAATCTTTCACCCCATTTTTTGGGAGCTTGGGGGTCCCTGATAATATATCCATCATAAAATGTGCAATATGTGCATTAGAAAAAGTTTTATTTTGACAGACATCAATCACAAATGGTTTCAACCAATCACAACCATCAAACAATCAATAAAAAAAAAAAAAAAAACTACTACTACTAAATACAACTAACACCCCATAACACCTCATGTATAAATGTTCATATTCATATAAACATTTACACACACACACACACACACACACACACACACACACACACACACGCGTACGTTAATTTGCTGACTGACCCCTAACTGTCTCTCAAACCTGAATCATGGATCCACTCTTCCTGACTCTCCTCAAGCTCACTGTCCTCACTCTCAGAAGGAATGACCCTAACCATGTTCCTTTCACCCATAACATGTTCTTGTGTCCATTTCCTGCAAGTATCAGTAGATCGCAAAAACATTGACTATTGATGTGTTCAAGTCATGTCAGAAAGATTGTAATTACGAGTTGAAAGCACATGAACATCACCACAAAGTCGTAATTACGAGTGGGAAGCAATGGCGTTAGAAAATAGTTTTCAATCATGATAAATTTAATTCTGAATTCCGACAGTATACAATTTAGTTTGTGTACATATTATGTGTACTGTTAATGAAGAAGAGAGATAGAGTTTGCCAGAAAACACTACTCATTTAGCCAGTTTATGAGCTGATATGAGTGACCAAACTACATTTCCCATCATTCTCTGTGGCAGTATAATAATAATAATACTAACAACAACAACAACAATAATAAATGAAACATAAATTATGACACATAATGCACATTCTTTGAGTTTTCCGAACTTGTAAAAACAAACTTCCCAGGAGAACTTGAATGCACCATATAGTCCTCCTAACCCTATGATATTGCCTGAACAAAAGCGGTCTAACTGCACAGTGTTGCCCTGAGGCAACAATCAAACATACTTATTTACATACTGATGCACATGCATTTTTTTTTTTATATAAAGTTATTTTAACTTAAACATGTTAAAAAGTGATATTTATCTTACTAATTGGTGGCACTGTGTACCATGTGGCTTTGCTTCATGAAAGGACTGTTCCACCCCCAAACAAAAGGTCACACCCACTTCAGCCCCTCATTTCAATGAACAGACATGTCAGGGGATATTATATATTTAAAAAATATATTTAAAAAAATTAAAGGGGCGGTGTGTGGTCCAAAAAGGTAGTTTGTTGCCTGAGGGCAACACCATGCCATAGAGGGTTTTAAGATTATTTTTTTAGCACAAATAAAACGAAAGCCTAAAGTGAAAATAAACAACTGAAATAAAATAATTATTAATAAAAAAATAAATTATAGTTTTAATCAAGCACGCATAACAATAGTCTGACCTGTGCGAGTCTATGTGGAAAAGACATCCCACAGGTGAGATGTGATGTGACTGATTACAAAGATGGACTCAAATGAAATCGCATCTGTTGGTAGGAAACAGCAGAGCACTATTCATTCAGTCATGTAGCGGCCATCTAACTTCTGTGCAATTAATCAATACTTCTTATGGTTTACGGTGCATACCATTTCAGATGTTCCTATGAGTGGATAAGGAATACAAAATTGGACCCCGCTGACTTTCATTGTATTTTTCAAATAATTTTCATCTTCTTTTGTGTTCAACAGAAGAAAGAAAATCATACCGGTTTGGAATAACAAGAGGATAAGTTTGTTTTGCGGTTGAACACCATGCCAGGATGGCATCAAAGGTAAAAATATATTAAAATGTATACTAATAAAAACCTGTATTGCTAAAACTGAATTGTGTCTGACAAATGTAAAAAAAAAATCTGAACTGGATTAAATCTTTTGCTCAGGAAGTTGCAATCACCACCATGAGGTTGAGTCATTTTTCATTTTTTGGTGAACTATCCCTTTAACTATGATTACTGGAAATAATAAATAAAAGAAATATAAAATGCAAACTAAACTGCAACAATGAAAAACTTAGTTGAAACGAATCAGCTACTGATTCTGCATGTTTGACACCAGTCAGTAAATTCCAGAATATGACCATTTTCCTGTTTAAGGAGTCAGGTGATGTCCTTCCTCAGGATCTATGATCAAGAATAGTTTGAACCATGTCAAATAATAATCCACAGAGGGAGTAAAGATGTTTGCCCTGGCAATGGATTCTGCACAAGGTATTAATGATCTTACCACTCTTTTGTAAGTATACACACTGTGATATTTAGAAAAGGTTTTTGAGGTAATAAACAAAAAATTTCAAGCACAAACATTGGATTTTAGCTCCACAA
The DNA here is from genome assembly GCF_965113295.1 of Leuciscus leuciscus. Classification (NCBI taxonomy): domain Eukaryota; kingdom Metazoa; phylum Chordata; class Actinopteri; order Cypriniformes; family Leuciscidae; genus Leuciscus; species Leuciscus leuciscus. The sequence continues at coordinate 21,979,292 of NC_138726.1, read as the reverse complement.
CTAATTCCATTCATGAAACTGACACATCTTCAGCAAATGCTCATTTAACCTTTGGATTTCAGGGCTTGAACAGAAAAAGCTATTAAACTGTCAATAGTAATTAAATAAGGGATTTGGTGCAGAATTAGGTTTAATCTACACCACAAACAAACAAATACCTCTGGAAGGGTCTGTGTCATAAAACCAGCTTAAATGCTATCAGATAAGGATTATACATGCATATTTCAGCTCTGTTTTCCACTTTGCCCGATTAGGTTGATTTGGAACTATACTGGATATAATTATAAGATAATACCACCTGACAAAAAAAGTAAGAATGCTGAGCATTTTATGATTTTATCACAACCTTAAGTAAACCTGAGTGCTTCCTGTTTCTATTATAAACACAAAATATTCAACAACACTATGGTTGTCACCACACATAACCTGCTGGTGCCTTGCTTATCGCACGAATAGGTATGACTAATGACAGTGCTGGTTTTGACAAGTGATTCCATAACGTTAGCCTCTCTTAGCCAATCTCAATTTCCTCAACCCATCTATTTTAATTACCTCTTCCCCTCGCTCACTCCAACCACCAATCCCGCAGGTCAAATAAGACATATTTCCTGGCACACTTACGATCCATATTAATAAAAAATGTGACCTGGACCAGAAAAAGCTTGCCTAGTCTTAAATAAATAGCAGAGCAGCTTGAGAAACTATTAGCCTTCATTCATTTGGAGAACATATTTCAACCCACTACAAGCAACCCAAGCTCACTGGAAAGATGTCAATGAGATGACATTGCTTTCAAAGCAATTTGAAAGTTTCACAACACTTTCAAAGTGAGTGATGACAATGTTAGCTAATAACAATCTTCCCCAGTAATCATGATATGAGTAAACAAGAATAAAAGTTGTTGGTGTTTTACTGCCACTATAGTAGTCATTTCAGATGGAAACTGTGGAAAATTGTAACATAGGTATGTTTTTGGAGTTTTGCCAAAAATTTTGGTAGAGGCACATTTTTCCAATGAGCAGGTTGACTACAAGTATCATAATAAGATAAATTGAAATAGTTTAGTATTAGTTATACTAAACCATTAATGTGGAGACAAGCACAGTTTTCTTTCTTGTATTTAAATATTTCCTACTGAAACATCTATGGTTACTCAACATAAAATCGGTTCCCTGAGATGAGGGAATGAGACATTGTCTCAGTAGCTGACGCTATGAGGAAACTCCTTTCTGTTGAAACACTGAAGCCTTGAATCACGCCAGTTTAAGTACACTGGCCAATGGCGTTCAAATGTGTGAAAACAGCAGCTAAGGTGACACTGAATGCCATTGCGTCCGAATCTGTAGACTGAAGGTAGAGTGGAGCTCATAAGATACAATGTAACACAGCAGCAAGTTATTTCCCTCATCTTAGGGAACCCAGGTTACATTGAGTAACCGGAGACATTCTCTTTTGAGTTCGATTCACTAGACTTTGCGTCAGTAGGTGAGTTGTCTGAGCAAGTGTCTGAAGGAGAAAGATTCTGAGGCAATGGTGTTCAACACTGCCTTATATAGCTGCTGAGTCAGCCACCATTTTCCCACACTTAAATGTGATTGGTGTACTTACACTGCCGTGGTTCAATAAGACTTCAGTATTGATCAGAACTCGAAAGGCGTTCGCTCGAAAGGAGGACGTTATCTCCTTTCTTAAAGGGATACTCAACCCAAAAATGAAAATTCTCTCATTTACTTTCGTCATGCCAGATGTATATGACTTTCTGAGTTCAGATGAAAACAAACTGAGATTTTTAGAAAAATAATTAATCTCTGTGATTCTATATAATGCACGTGGATAGGCCCCTCCAAGCCGACACTTCAAAAACCATTCAAAACTAACACAACGGTAATCCATACGACCACAGTTGATGAATCAATTCTGAAGTGAAACAATGTGTGAGATCCTACAAAAACTATATTTTAAATTATAACGCTTTTTTAAACTATAAACCACTGCTTCCAGCCAACTGTCATACATGCGTTCGCTTGTCAACACATTGTGAAGCGTGATATCAGCAATTTTAGAAACTTGTGAGGAAGTGCTTTGGAAGCACAGAGGACTGTCACTTCCCATGCGAGTTTCACAAGTAAAGTCACCTTTATTTTTAAAGCACTTTATATAATACAGATTGTTTCAAAGCAGCTTTACAGTGGTAACAGGAAAATGATTCAACGATGCAAACAGTTCATTTCGGCTGCACAGCAGCTCTAAAAAGAAAAAAGTGTCATTGTTCAGCTGAAGTCATGCAGTTCAGTGTTGATTCAGTTCCACTGTAAAGATCCTCAATTATTAGTTCATTTCATCTATAAAGCAGTCCTGCAGAAAACAGTGATGTCATCATCCAGCTCAGTTCAGTTCTCATCCAATAGCGTCAGTACAGTCAAGTCAATGATATTGTTGAATAAACACACAGCATGCTGACAGTATAGGCCGGAAGGGACAGTTTATAGTTTAAAAAGTTTTAAAATAAAAAAAAGTCATTTTTTCTCTTCAGAAGATATTGATTACTGGGCTCATATGGATTACCGTTGTGTTTGTTTTGCATGTTTTTTGAAGCGTCAACTTTGAGGGATCTATCCACTTGCGTTATGTGGACTCTAAAAATCTCTGTTTGGTGTTCATCTGAAGAAAGACAGTCATACAGAAGCATTCACTCTATATATCAGCCCACGCAGCAAAACAACACTTAACTTTATCATGGATAATAGCAATGAAGACACTTTCGAAAGGACTGAATTACACTTACTTCCAAACAACCGATGATTAAAAAAACAATACAATAGCACAAATAAAGATGTTTTGTGAAAATACCCAGTGCTTGGGTATTTTTCTGAGGATTTTTTAAAAGCATTAAACAGTCTTATATTTTCCCCAGTCTGCTGCCTGTAACGTCACAGCTCTGACATCATAGATCTCCTTGGGCTGATGTAGTTCCTTCAAACCAAACAAGGGTTAGAAAGGCATCTGGCAGTATAATTGCTCATTAAAACTGTATGTCTCTCCCTGCTTGTTTGGGTGTGTTGGTCAAATTATCGGTATTATTATGTGTGCATGTGTGTGTGTGTTTGTGTATTGTTGGCAGTGTACTAGCAAGGACACGCAAAGGACAAAATATCTAGCATAACTGGAAAATTTTCTGTGACTAATAATTCCTGAGCAAGACATTTTAGGAATGACAATATGAAGCAATTAACCTCTCAAAACAATTAGAGAAAAGAAACATATCAGGGCAATAACAACAAAAAAATCTATTTTTAAAATGTATAACCAACACATCACAAAACAATTTCTCTGTAATCTGTCATTTAAGAGGGATTTGCTCCACACGAAACACACGCAGGTTGCGCGCGCCTAAAACTACATCCTCACCAAGTGTCACCAATTGCGTAACGCAGCTTCAAATGCGAATTCAGTTCTGCGTTGGATTACAGGAAAATAACCTGAGCGAGAGATGAGGGGAATGGGTGACTGAGATAGAGTCTGAATGAAAGGATGAGAAGAAGAAAAGGACGAGTGTGCACAAAGAGATGAAAGTGGATTTGGATCCTCAAAGTACCTCGTGTGTTTGTGATTCTGTGCTCTTTTTAACAATCATTCAACCCTTTTCAGTGGTTAAACTACATTGTAAAGTGATTGGATTATAAAGCATGAGAACTCAATGACTAAAAGATTTCCAAGACCCCTGCAGCACTCATATCTAACGCGCTTTTATGCATATAGCGGTCGCCCAAACGGCAATATTCACATGAAGAGACATCTGATAAACATATTGGAGATATACAAACAGCATTCTCTTGTATTGTCCCTCAGTAAAGTTAAGCGCTTACCGGTTGGTCTGTGCAGAAAACAGGTGGTCACTCAGGGATCAGTGCGGTTTATCCGCCGATGTGTGTTGTTGTTTGTCAATGGTGTTAGTCGCTCATGTCAGGGATCTATTTCCCCAGCGCGTACAAGGCGAGAAGGTTTCCAGCCAGACTAGCTTCTCGGTATGAGGATACCCGGTAATGTGCGGTATCACGCTGACCACACTGTAACACAAATAAACAACTTAATCACCTTAATAGCCCTGATAGAACGGAGGCGCGCGGCATTCCTTTCAGATGTCAAAACAAGTTGTGTAGCCTAACCTTAATGAACGAGTCACCACGCGCGCTTTACGCTACTCATCCACTTTGTATTGTTGAAAGAATTGTACATTTAAGTACAGTTAAGTACAGGCTATCCCCACTAACTATGACCTGGCGGCGGTCCGTCCGCGTTTTTTTTTTTTTTGGGCGGCACAAAGTCAGCGGCTTGACACGGTTGGACCTCCGGCGGCACACCGTCGGCAAGCCGACCAATCTGAAAATGCGGTTGGTCTGCCAGCGTTTTTTGGGTGGCCCGCCACCAGCGGTTTGCCGCTGGGCCACCGTCGGTAGGCTACACCAGTGGCAAGCCGATAGTCGGTCCAGTGTTTCTACACGCTTAAAGGACATCTTTAATTTATAAATGTATATTTTTAATGCACATTTATGCCTTTAACTGTTTTTACATTTAAAAATAGTCTGAAAGCACTGAATACAAAAAATGTAAGACTGACCTAATAGCTATATAGGCCTATCAAAAGCAAAGTGTTGGAATATAAAAAATTAAAAAATGCATGACTATGCATTACCAAGATAGCTGTACGTCTGCAAGATGTCTGTTAAAGATCACTTCATCTGGAAAGCATCTTCTGTTTACTAACGTCTTTAAAATGTCAGTTTTACATACATTCTAAATCATAAACATCTTTAAGACATTTTCTAAACATCTATTTGACATCTGAAAGGAATGCTCTAACCTTGAACCCCCAAAAAGGGACTATAAGAATGCATGGGTAACTCTTAAAGTTTCAACCGTGTTTTCGCATCTCAACTACAAAGTTAGATTATATAAATTAATAAAATTGCGCTAAATATATGCTTGCAAACAGAAATTGCTTTTGGGTGAGGAGGTAACCATATAGCAACAGATGCTTTGGTCGTTTTATCGGACTGTGCGTCGATAAAACATAAGCGTACTTTCATTTTTAACACGTTATTAAAGACGTAGGCTACTCTTCAAATATATAACAAAAAGCGTCATTGTTCTGTCTACAATAGTTGAGCTTATAAAAACTGTAGGCCTATACAATATTGGATGCCAAGGTTGACAGAACTTTTAAAAAAAGACATGTTTCAAGCATGATTAGGTATTTTGGCAAATGCAGGCTATTTTACAGTGTTAACACTGTAAAATAGCCTACCGTTGCCAAAATACCTAATCATGCTTGTCTTTTAGCTAATTAGCTACTACCCTGACAGCATATGTACATCACAGAGACGTCTATTTGATGTGCGTGTTTACATCTGGAAGACGTATTTTTTAGAGTGTTAGCTCATCTGCAATACGTCTATAGGACGTTTCCTGTCAGATGTCAAATAGACGTTTAGAAAATGTCTTTAAGATGTTTACGATTTAGAATGTATGTAAAACTCAATGGCGATTCTAGGGGGTGGCCTGGGGTGGCCGGGGCCACCCCTGAAAGCTCATTGGCCACCCCTGTGGCCACCCCAGATCTGATAGGTAGGTCAAGTTCGTCAACACAAGAAACGAGAAATGTTGTCAATCAGTGATGACAGCTGATCAACTGATTTAGGGCCAGTTTCACATTTTTAACTAACACAGTATCGGTCGTACTGAGACTGTGAGAGCTGATTTCTGCTCAGCGGACGTTTGGTCATGCAGGTCAGATGACCCATGAGATAAGAGCACGCGCGCTGCACGGTGCACCTGCTGCTGCTGGTCCGTGAAACAAGAGGACGGTCACACAGTTGCAACAATACAACAACGATAAAAACGCTGGAATCAGTCGATTGAGAGGTATGGTCGGGACCCAACGCAACAGAGTGCGGCACGGGAATATAGATCTGATGGGCGAGTGCGGGCGCGGGCGGTAATGCACTCGTGTGTCGATTCGCGGGAGTCGGGACTCCCGCAAAATAGAATTATCTATAAATTGAACAAATAAAAACGAATAAATTGTCATTCATCTGTTGCACAAAAGCAACAAGAACAACTAAAACAAAATAGAAACGATTTACAGGCCAGAGTCTCTATTTATAACATGTTTGCAGCGTTGAACAATGTAACCAATCACAGACATATGTGTTGATTTCTTGAACGCAATGGCCAATCAGATGCAATTAAGATAGAATTCCCTCACCACTCAAAATGGACTTTTTGTTCAGTGCTGAATTCTGCATACTGGCAAATCATCTATTATATCAAACAAAGTGTAGATAATATGAAAGATTAATTATGCAGCCAGTTTCATTGATAATAACAGAGATTTGTGAGATCACGATGAACTGAGATGTCAGCTTTTTAGGAATTATTAAGTGAGAAATCCGTCCCGCGCAGGTCTCTAATGTAGACTTTAAAAACAAACCACTAACATTATATTTACATTAACAGTAGCCTAGGCTGCAATCTAGTGTATGTAAACCTTTTTGCAGATAAACACAAATGCATTTTCGGACAAGTTAATGGCCAATGAGTCATATCCCCCACTATGGCAATTAATAACAGACTATAGTAAACACATTTCCTAAATAGGCCTGTGACTGTATCTTACATTTTATGAAATAGTACCATTATTTAAAAATAAAGTTTGCACTTTGTTACTATTATTAAAATCCTCTATTGTTCATAAGAGTTTAAAGGTTTACATAACATTACTTTATAGTATATATGGCCACCCCACTCTAGTTTTGTGTCCCATCTTGGCCACCCCAGTAAAAATGTCCTGGATACGCCACTGGTAAAACTGACATCTTAAAGACTGTTAGTAAACAGCAGATGCTTTCCAGATGAAGAGATCTTTAACATACATCTTGCAGCTGTCTGGGAATGTTTAGGCCTACTGTAATGCAGTAAACGAACTGAAAAACATAGCCTACATGCAATAAAATCAACCCAATGTATAACCTGACACTCATTTTAAAATAAAATGCAAGTTTGTTTGGTCTGATGGTTTGTCTTCTTAAATATGGCTAAAACTTTTTCACATTTGGAAGATGCTTTTATTTAAAGCAAATTACAATGCATTTAGGGCTATAGCCTACATTTGTGCTTGTGTCTGGAATCAACCCTATGACCTTGGTCTTGATATTTCATACATTGTACTTAACTTCATTTAACAACATTGTAGCTACCATTAAAATGAATGTTTTCTTTTTAAACAAAATAACTAAGTTGTATACTTTTTCTAGCATAGGATATTTTACAGCAAAAAATATATATTTATTACTGCAACTCACTGGTATGGTAACTTTCAACCAAATAATATTGTACAATCACAGAGCCTTCTTATCCTTTTAAAATGACCGTAATTGAAAACTTCGATACGACAGTCTTGAGTTTAAGTTGACAACTGACCTTCTAAATTCAATGCAGCGCACCGTCAGTTGAATTCCCCTCTCTTGTTAACGATGGACTTCGGCGATCTTCTCTAGCTCTTGTATTACAGGGTTCTCTCGTCCGCTGCTTGTGTATTGACATGTATCTCTAAATAAAGTAGTCTTCATCCACCTCTCTTTGTTCTTAAGTAGCCCACGATCTGTTTTCAAAAGCCCGTCAGTTCCCGTTTGACATTGTTTGAGCTGGTAAGAAGTGTTAGGGAATGCACACGGTTCTCGCTTCCTCTTTAGACTCAAAACCAAGATCAAACTGATCTAGTGTCCACGCACGTCTCCTCCATTGATCACCGTCATTGTAATTAATTCCTTTCGTGAGTGGTTGCCTTTGTCATATCTTCATTGAGAATAAGGAGACGAAACGCCGCTGACTATCCTATAGAATGCGCTGCTCAAAGTTTATTGAGAATAAGGGAGGAGCTGGTGACAGTGTGTCTCCGCTCAGGATGGGAGAGTCAGAATGAGTGTACTCGCATCAGCATCAGCTGCTGTACCGAGGGTGGAGAGAGAGAGAGAGAGGGTGGAGAGAGAGAGAGAGAGAGAGAGAGAGAGAGAGAGAGAGAGAGAGAGAGAGAGAGAGAGAGAGAGAGAGAGAGAGAGAGAGAGAGAGAGAGAGAGAGAGATCATGACTTGGTCAACATCATGCGTAAAAACAGGTTAGGCTTGTGCGTTTCTACAGCGTAGGCTATGTTAATAAGTGAAACGATTAAAGGTGCACTATTATTATATTAATTGAAAAGAACATTTGTTTACTAACATTACTTTTGACGTATTACAGTCTCATTAGATGACACCAGTCTTGCCAGTCTTCTAAAAACAAACTGTGTTTTTCTACATGGAGCGGGGGCCTGTACCATGATCGTAGTGTAACAAACTCAGGGTTACATAATTTAAACAAATTTACACAAACATAAATTGTGCGTAATGATCGATTAAGGGTATAATAATTACATAAATAATATCTAAATCATACAAAATGTTTATTCTAAATAAGCATTAGTAAAAGCCAGACAATTTTGTCTTTAAAAATCATTTGAGTAGAAACAGGTGGAGTGACTTTATAGCATCAGACATGTGTCTCTTTGCTCACAGCTGATTGGTCCAGGTTCGGTTTGCAACCTCTTACCTGGAACATAACCTGCCCCGGACCAGGTTAGCCGTGGAGCGTGAGTTACTATGATGGTGAACACTGCTAAAAGCCAAACCCAGGGTTGGCGCAAACTAAACTGAAACATACCTGGCTAGCCACCTAAACCAGCTTCATGGTACAGGCCCCTGGTCGCCCCCTCATGGGTGTTGCCATGTTGACATCACATGACAAGTCATGCTACAATAATAATAATAGGTAATTTTTATATAGCACTTTTAGTCAGAGCTCATGGCACTTTATAAAGCATAAACATACAAGTACCAAACTTTTCAACAACAAACAAAATATACACTGAAAAGAAATGGTGCTTTGAAACAATTTTCACTCAAAAATTGCTTGGAAATTTGAGAAATAATTACAAAGTAGTGGCAAATAACACATCGAATTAAACGTGAAATGTTGAAGTAGAAAGACTGAAATAGTTTTTTTCTTGTAAAACGTATTCCAATAATCTTTGTTTTGTTTACAACCTCAAAAAAAAAATATTTTTACAGTGTACATTTAATCCAGAGTGATGGTATTGATGAACATGTATGTGATCCACCAGACAGTCCAAACTGAATGTTTGTCTTTACCATGGTAAAGATACCATCTGCAGATGGTAAGGAACAAAAAAGAACAAAAATAAACTTCATACATCCAGGCCAGTGGTGTCACTGTAAAGTCCTAAATACGCAGTTAAAAATAAGCAACAATTTACTGAGTACACCTTTAATAGCCTTCTTGTAAATATATGGCTATGTTGTCCAAACAGACTTACAATGTAAGCCTTCAATTTTTAAAGGAGCCGTATGTAAGAGTGTGGCCAAAACTGGTACTGCAATCACTTTCAAATTACTGTAGAGTGGTGTATCCCCTCCCCCTCCCCCCTGACTCGAGGTTGCCAGATAGGCTGCAGGATCCAGCAGGAACGTAGGCTGCTACGTAGCTGTGGTAACTAGAGCAGAGCTGGCAACCCTGATGCCGAAACACTACTGACTTCGTGATTGGTAGATAGGTGGAGGGTGGAGCTTCAGGCCAAAACACAACATGACAACATCAACATCAGTTGAGGGCTGCAACTTCACTTTTTAAATGACAATATCCTGGCCGGACTACTGTTGTCAGTGATATAAGTATTTGAAATGAACATGATTTCTTAATGTCTAGTGACATATCAGGGCCATTGTATGATTAATTGAAATACATTTCTTACATACAGCTCCTTTAAGTACAGTCAAATTAGATGTGTCATTTCAACTTAAATTACATTAAACTGACTTAAAATCAGTTGAATCTTGTATTTTAAAAAGTTGAAAATTGCTTAACTTATTTTGATGAGTTAAAGTAGTCAAATTTGGTCATAATTTTATACAGAAAGCCAGACAATTGCTCCAGTGATTGATAGCAGTAATTTTGGCAGCAGTTCTTTCTCTCCATTTGAAGTAACCTAGCTGGTCATATGCAATTTCATTAATACACAGGCTCTTCTTTATTGACCTTAAGCAAAACATGTTTGGTAAATGCGTTTGGTGCATGTCTGAGCTATAGACATTGAAGGATATTCAGATTAATGGTCAATCAATATTCATTTCCCAGTGGCTGATTCTTGAACTCAGATTCTGATCCTATAGCCACAATCCTAAACATTTGGTAACATCCTTACTATCAGCACCCATAGCTGGTTGCCTCAGTCAAATCACATAATCCAAATATTCAATAAGGGAGATCATCCATCTTCCTTTTACTCTCTCTCTCTCTCTCTCTCTCTCTCTCTCTCTCTCTCTCTCTCTCTCTCTCTCTCTCTCTCTCTCTCTCTCTCTCTCTCTCTCTCACACACACACACACACACCAGTCCCAAAACAGTTATTAGGACACCCCCGCACCTCAGAGTGAGATGGTATTGATTAGGCTGTGATGGATTGGCTTTTTAATTGTCAAGCATGATGCAAGTGTTCAGATTAATGGCCCTAGTACTGCACATGCACAACAATTTGGGCCATGGATTTGCTTGTGCATGTGTGGACATTTTACATGGGAATTAGTTCAAAAATAAGGGAACAAGAAATATGCATGAATGCACATGCACACTCTTATCGCAAATTAAATATTGAGCTTAACTGATTCAGTCCTGCTTTGCCAGTTCTTGGATCCAAATCACTGCACTGCTCTTTAATGCCTAAAGATGCGTGAACCCCAATGCACATCCATCTCGCAGAACATTGTGTCATGTTTAAATTACGGTTTGCGGTATTCTTAGAATGGAAGTATTTGGAACTACCCAGCCTTATCTCACCAATATATAGCTGGATTTCTGTGCTATAGTTGGAATCATCTAGTCCATGTTATGCACCCAGTGCTTGGTGGTCCATGTAATAGACTGGGAGGAAAAGATTGTCGGTGTCAAAAGCCACCAGTAGCCCTCATTCATCACTGGTGTTTGTGATTACAGCCTGAGCTCTATCACACAGAGGACACATATGGAGTGGTATGGCCACATTAAAGGGTACAGTAAAGGAGGAGAGATTGGAAAAGGGTTGATAATGACAGAGGGATAGAAAGAGAGAGAGAGAGGGCATGAAGGCCGAATGAGATCTGTGGTAGGTCTCTTTTGAGTGCTAAGGCAGAGTGCCTGAGATCTGATTCAATTTATAAAGGCTGTCAGTGAGGGGCGGGCTCAGCTCTGAAGGGTTTGACTGACAATTCAAATCACATTCAGAGCGCTTCGCTTGACCAGTCATGACTTGGTTCTGCAGCAAGGCAGGTTTTGCTCTACTGTATATTTTTCAGAGATATCTGTGTGTCTAGATGAGGGCTGGTGCATTTTACATAGCGCTGAATCTTCAGCTTGTGCAGTCTCACAAATGGGTGGGTCAACTGCCACAGATGCCAGAAATATCCCAGCTAAAAGGTACCCTCCATAAGGGCGAGGCAGGGCGGGTATATATAACGTCTGATAATTACATGTGTCTAAAACAGGGAACCCTGAGAGCTCAGAGTTCAGCCACAGACTGCAGAGACATCACAGGGAAGCATGCGCCACCCTCACTATCCAGAACTGCTTGCAAACCACAGCAGCCTAAGCCTGTAGTTACACTGGGAAAAAATTATCCACATATACTGTTACATCTGAGACATCTTAAATATATAGAGAAGAACACAGTGCTTGCAGGCCATGTTGAACATGGGTGTGTGTGTGTATGCGGGAAGCAGAGAGAAAAAGAGTATAAGTCTGAGTGTTGTTTTTTGTGCTTTAAACACTGTGACGTATTTTAACCGTCAGAATGTTTGCCGGTTAGTTTTAATTTGCCTAGAATCGTATTGTTCTGAAGGATAATCTCCGTGGTCAAAAAAGAGAAAGAAAATCATTTTAAGGCAGTAAAGATTATAAGACCTGCCTGGTGATAAGAAAGAGGCAGACAAATGAGAGAGAAAAATCAATATAAACTAAAAAATAAATCTATATAGGTCCATACAGGATATAAATAAGAGGCGCAGGTGGAAGGGGGAGTAAGAAAAAGAGAGAGATCTGTAATCTTCATAAATCCCTAACATGTAGATGACCTCTATTCAATCTCATCCATCCCTAATCTCATGTAGAGTTTATTTATTTATTTATTTATTTAAATGTATTAAATAAATAAACACAATTTCCTTTCATACTGAAAAACTTTTTATATATTTATTTATTTATTTATGATCACTCACTATTTTAGCACGCAAACAAATGATCAATAAACAATTAGGATAAAATATACTAAATGTCAAATAGTTTTACCACATTCTTCCTACTTCATCAATTATGTTTCCTTGTGGAAATTTAATTTGACCTTTTACATGACATAATAATGATTTATTTAATACATTTGAATGACTATTTAATAGGCATACAGTATAGCAGCAAAGCAGCCATTTTACATATTGTGGCCTGCAGAGTTGCTTATTTTATTTCTTTACTTGTTTACTTGTAATATTATTCATAAATAATAATAAAAATGTAATCAAATAAATAAATTATTATTTAAATAAATGATTGTTGTTATAAAATATATAATAATAATGTATGCATAATTAATTAATAATCATTTGAGCAGCCACTATTTTTTACTTATACATGTATTTATTTATTTATTTATTTCCCCCCCTATAACAATTAATTAAGTTCATATGTTGGGGGAGAGGGGGGGATCCTCTATCTTGGTTGCGTAGCAGGAGACATGAAAACTGTAGTAATAGCGCCCCCTGGCGGCGGTCATCAGTTCAACAACAGACGCGTCTCGTGTTCTAGAGAGTTCTAGTTGCATTGTGGGTATCTCACCGGCACCGTCCTCCTCCTCTACACCGCAAACATGATGGTGAGTGCGCATTCATGCCTGTTTTACTTTCAAATCCATCGTCATCTTAGCTATTTACTGTTCTCCTAGTGTTGGGATATAACCCCCCAGAGAGAATAAAGCATAAAGGACATGTCTTTGAGATTATTTTTATTTTAAATGGGATAATACACCTAAAGTTTTACGTTGATGCTAGCTAGCTTGGTTGCTAACGATTCATTCTTCTGTGTGTGGATGACGGAGATCTCTAATCAGAGAATTTAGAGATGTGCATTACGATGCAACGTGCAAAAGATTACTTCTGTACGGCATATGTAACGTTATTCATTTACACATTTTTATTTCACAATAGTTTTGGTAGCTAAATAATGCTAAAGGCTTTAGTTTAGCATCCTTTCGGTAATGGAGAAAGAGGTAGTGAACTGGCAACCGGTTACACCCTTTAATGCTGTTCGTCTCTAAAGTCACTACGATAAATCTGTTACTTTATAAAACGCTTATTTCTGATTAAAAGCCATTATTTTTAGCACATAGTGAGAGATATTAGTACTTCTCTTGTGTGCATGACGACATGTTCAACTGCAATAACTAAGAAAAGAGCAGATATTACTGTTTCACACGTTGTAGTTTGTATATATGTACGCCCAGGCAGCGTTGTGTTCAACACACATAGTCAATTCCATTGTCTGTACAGGAGCTGTCAAAACTCTTCCATGGTTATGGAAAACCTTGACAAATCAGTGCATTTTCAAATTTTAATTTACAGTTTAAATGACTTGATTCATTGGGGTAAGTTATGTTCTTAATAAGGCGGTAATTTTGATATTGCATTGATAATGACCCTTCTTGAATGTCTTCTCTCAGCCCACTCCAGTCATCCTCCTGAAGGAGGGCACAGACTCCTCTCAGGGGGTCCCGCAGCTCGTCAGCAACATCAATGCCTGCCAGGTTGTGGCAGAGGCTGTTAGGACCACCCTCGGCCCCCGTGGCATGGACAAGCTTGTGGTGGATAACAGAGGTAAGTCTGCCCTTCCATAAACAGGTGTTGTTTTATTGGGAAGTATTGGTAATTGTTTTGGTTGATATATTAGAATGATGCTCTGCTTCATGCTGTGATTTGCATAATGTTATCTTGCAGGCAAAGCCACTATTTCTAATGATGGAGCCACAATTCTGAAACTTCTAGAAGTTGTACACCCCGCAGCCAAGACTCTGGTAGACATTGCCAGATCTCAGGATGCTGAGGTAAGATTCGCTCTTTGTGTGTATATTTAGGCTGCTTTGAAAGGAAATAGTTCTGTTTGTCGATGTTCATTGACTGACTTACTATTCTAAAATGCACCATATTGTAATCGCTATGATGTGAAACACCTGTTCAACCAGCTGTTGACTCTCACTGCAAAGCAAATATTTGGAAAATGTTCTGTTATTGGTTTAGTTCAGAAACTATTTTCTAGCGGAAGGCTAGATAAAAAAAAAATTAATTCTATTGTATTATATATTTTATTATTTTTATTTCATAAAAACTGCAGTGCACTTGAGACAGTATTGTAAAAATGAACACGATCAAAGGGGTTAAAAGCAGTTCCACTGCATGTCAATTCAGTTTCTAAGGGGCGGTTTACACGACACTGTTTTCACCTAAAAACGTAAAACTTTTAAAAAATGTGGCTGCCTGCAAACGCAAAGTTTTGGAAACAGGTTTCAAATTGCAAGTTTTTGAAAACGGTCTCTGTGTAAACAACAAAAACGTGAAATTCTGAAGATGATGACGTTATGAACATGCATATTACGTGTTCAATCTACAGCGTTTCATCGCCATCTAATGGCCTGTCTGCAGAATAAGTAGTTTTCGTGGATTCGTCTGATTGGGGGTCGTTTTGACAATAGTGTCGTCTGTACGCAGAAAACTCAAAGGAAAAACTTCTCTGTTTTAAGCATATTGTTGTCGTGTGAACGTACCCTTAATTAGAACTTGATATGGAGCAAGTTGTGCTCAAATTGCGTAATTATCTTATAACTAGTTAAATACATTAAAATGTATCCTCAACATTCTTTGTTTATTCAGGTTGGTGATGGCACCACCTCAGTGACTCTGCTTGCTGCTGAGTTTCTGAAGCAGTTGAAGCCATACGTGGAGGAAGGGCTTCACCCCCAGACCATCATCAGAGCTTTCCGCATCGCCACCCTGCTTGCCGTCAAAAAGATCAAAGAAATCGCTGTTACGGTCAAAAGGGATGACGAACAGTGAGTCCAGATCCTGTGTGCTATTACATAGGCATGTGTTAGTATCACAGATGTGATCATTTGTCCTCTCTTGCCACCACAGGGAACAAAGGAGGTTGTTGGAGAAATGTGCTTCTACGGCTTTGAACTCAAAGCTGATCGCAGGACAGAAGGATTTCTTCTCCAAGATGGTGGTGGATGCAGTGATGATGCTGGACGATCTGCTGCCTTTGAAGATGATTGGAGTGAAGAAGGTGCAGGGTGGAGCTCTGGAGGTGAGAGGGAGATTTAAAGGAAATTTTGCATATTCATAAAGAAAATCTGCATATTCAAACAAGCTAATCAATGTCTTCAGGATTACAAATGCTACCGGCAGTTGAGTTTTTAAATGTTTATTATCAGGGTTGGAGCTGAACTGGACCGATGTTGCCCATCCGTAATCTAGTGTATCTTGTGGTTGCTTTTGTAATGATGCAAGGGTCAGCACAACTTGGGGCTGGAGTCTGGACACGTCTTTTCAACAGATTTTAGGACACTAGGCATCATACATCTTCTTACTTTGCAAATTGTTACAGAGAAAAAAGTGGTTCAAAGGATCACAAAACTCATGGTTCGGCTCATATTACAGTTTTCGAGACACGGAGCAGATAATTTTTCGGATCAGCAAAAAAAAAAAGAATGGGGCTGTAGTAATAATAAGGAAAAATAAGAACAAATACACTAATGACAAGTATACATAAATATAAAACTATAGTATTCGGGTACAGGAATGTAATAATTAGGCCTAAATGTGAAATAACACTAGTGTTTACTGGATAAATGAAATGTAATTTATCTTTGTTAAAGATTGTTTTGTTTTTTGATTAACATTAATGACATCAGCAGGTATTTGTAGACTGATGTCACTTTAAGACTGATCCATTTTAATGATCCATTTCTTTCTCAACCGTTAACGTTCACTCAAGACCACGGCTCGACAATAAGGACTGCCCGATGGCTTGGGGCCAGTGTGAAAGACCCGCGCCTCCGTTTGTAGAATATATCAATATGTTTTTAATGAAAAATATGCAATGAGACAAAACTGTTTATATCAATATACCGTTTGATACGAGAATCTGAAAAATAGTGGCTGTCGCCGTAAGCTTCTGCGGGGAAAGTGCATTATCCAATTTGTCCTAAACATGAGACAAGCTTTATATTACGGGCTTTAAAATAACTAGTAAGATATAACACGTATAGTTAAAGTGGCTTGCCCTGTCAGATGCTCTGATAGTGCTGACTGAAAGATAGATAGGCTAGCCTACTTGTGCTATTTAATGTGTTTAAGATTTAGTGCTTTCCTCTGTGCATAACTTTCATTTCACAAGTTTATTCTTCATTTGTAAATGTTAGAAACTCGTGCAAATATTTCCATTTTGCTGTCAGGAGTGAATCCCCGTTAAACTTCACAGATTTCCGTGAACGAGCGCCATAACAGACTGAAAAACTGAAAAACAGACGGAGAACTGGAGCGCAATATTTCAAATAAAAATAAATGAATTTAAAACCTACAAGTGTATTTTTATGATAGCAGTAACTGTAAAGTGACTATTGTAAATCTAGTTTAGACCTTCATGAAAACCTGAAAATAGGCCTAACTGTTTATTTCATTTGAATATGTTTGTTCTGTTGTATTTTTTTTGTGCTATTGCTCATAATTTGATTATTTGTTCTTATATTATTACTGACTGTCTTTAACAATATTTAAAATGTATGAG